>NC_141273.1:15430000-16105000 GCF_054856545.1 Hippocampus guttulatus
GATCTAAAAAAATGATTCGCATCCCTTTATTTAAAAATAAGACATTCTTTCAAATAGTACTTAATATGCACTGACGCAAAATATGAGTAGATTCCTGAATTGGTTTGTAATACGTGAGCAAATGCAAAAATGTTAATCATCGTTCTAAAGTTAAAGCCTATATTATTACAGGTTTCTTATTTTCATTAAATGCAAAGATAATCGGTCTACTGACTACGGAAATCACAAAATATTTACTCAATTTTGCAATTCTGATGTGTGGGACAATTTTGGTCTCAACTCAACAGCATTTATAGGGCACTTTCAAACAGCCATCACTGCAAACAAAGTGCTGTACATGGAGCAACTAACATATACAACAGCAACAAACAATTGTCTCAAACAATTAATTGATAATCAAAATAGCTGTCGATTAATATGACAATCTATGAA
The DNA here is from genome assembly GCF_054856545.1 of Hippocampus guttulatus. NCBI lineage: Eukaryota > Metazoa > Chordata > Actinopteri > Syngnathiformes > Syngnathidae > Hippocampus > Hippocampus guttulatus. The sequence goes on from NC_141273.1 coordinate 15,430,433, forward strand.
TTGTTGAATTAATCCACCTCTGGTCTTTCACATCCACACACAGGGTCAATAAAACGATCCCCCCGTTTTTGGTATTGTGTTCCTTTTTGTAGTATGTTGTTTACACAAGGCCTGTCTGATAAAATATGTTAAATTCCAACTGCTTGCGTCTGAAGAACTTGAAACCGACAAGTTATTGTGACTGTGTGGACCGTATGCCTGCTGAATGAGCGACAAACCTTTTGCTATACCAAGTTCATTATGTGAATTATAGAGTTGCTATTATTGATTGAATAATACCATGTTCAAAATTGAAACAATGGTGAAAAACAGAAGATCAAATGCACATACAGTATCTCTGAATGACCTCCATCATTTTTTTTTCCTCGCAAAGTGTTGCTTCCGTATGCTTCTCAACCATGAATTACACTGGCTTTTAAGGGACTACATTTCTTTTAAGCAAAAAGATAGTTTGGTACATTCTTCACCAAACCAGGAAGTACATTGACCTTTAAGGGCAGAAGTTTCATATTTTTAAGGCAAAAATAATATTTCGTAGCACTTTTTGGCTTGGAAATCTGTACTAAAAGTCAACCAGGAAGTTAAGACCTCAAGCTAAGCTAATAACCTCTTCCTCTTTCTTTGACACAATATAGCAAGTAAATACTCGAGGTTTATTCTATTCGAATACAGCAGTTTGGTTGAACAATGTCCTTGGCATTAACCCATTTTAAGTGCGACGTTAACAGCATTTTCATGCAGTTTTGGCTTCGTAAGAAGTTGAATGCTTTACTTTGGGTTACTTTTGACCCGCACCAGCTGTCAGTCTTCCAGGTAAAAAGACGCTGTCTCTTCTCCCCTCCAATCGGCCATCATCTGTGATTATCTGGCATCCTGAGAGCTACTCAATGGTGCACATGTAGAATACTTATGTAGGCTTTGTAGACAACCCCCATTGTGGAATGAATGGGTACCCCCTCCGCTCCGTGTGCGTTGGGGAGGCACCTGGTTGAGAGTGCTTGATGGTGAGCAGCTGGAAAAGTGGACCGGCAGTCTTGATCCCGTACATGTATACAAGGTGTTGATTGTCGTAGTTTTTTTTTTAAAAGTCACGCTGTCTTTAAAGAAAAAAAAATCATTAAAAAATTGCCTTTTATTGTTATTTTTCATAAAGGCAACAAGCAACATAAACATTTTACTATCTCGCATGACATCATCAATGATGGCAATGATTCTGTCCATGTTGTTTGTTAAGATTTAAGATCGTTGGTTGCTTTTTTTTTCTCTTTTAAAATCCAGTAGTAGCTAAAAGTTTCCGCCACTGACCACTGGCTTTTCTAAACTAGCTTCTCTCTGTTCACAGCCCAGTTGTTCGTGTCAGCATAACGCATTAGACACAAAACCAAAAAAAAAAATCATCATTAGTATCATGCCAAATTCATGATTCGCCCAGCCCTACTAGTTCAAAGTCATTGTCAGTGTCAGATTTTGGCCACAACTCTCAATTAGCCAAAGTGGCTAATCAGTTGTAATTGGATTAGCCAAAGCCTGCGCAGCTAATGAGGCTGAATCAGTGTGTGTGTATGCAGCACTCCAGAACAAAGATCGATGTTTCCACTCTGTTTAGTGAGTATCTTTCCACCACAATTGGGTAGTGACTCTACATTTGAGCTATTTATACCTGTCACCAGTCACTTTTCGGCTAAAATGCCACAAAATAAGCTTTTTTTTTCTCTCTCTCTCTCTCTGTCTTGCGTTGGCAGGGCAGGTTGCTGTCCTGTGGGATGGATGACGTCCTGGAGCAGGACCAGTACGAGGAGCGCCTGAAGGAAGTTTTTGATGGCTTCGATGCCAGCGGTTGCGGCTCACTGTGCCCGGAGGAGCTGGCTGACCTCTGCCTGTCATTGCACTTGGAGGACGTGGCCCCGGCCCTCCTTGACGCGCTGCTGCAGGGTCGGGACCGCATCACAGACAGGGTATGTGGCCCAAGTACTCGCGTCCTATCCCATAACTGTGATGCTAGCTGTTGTCAAGTGATCCGTGTTAGGGGTAGTCGATATAGCCTTAAAATAAAATTTTTGACGTTTTTTATTTTTTATTTTTTTTACTTCTCACAAAATTGCAATTGATGATTTTTAATGTTTTCTCTTATTTGCTTGTATCAAAAAACAAATGACAGTGTTCAAATAAGTGCTCTTTGGATTTGCTGCAAGGGGCGGGAGGGGGAAATTGCAATTATCTTTTTAAAAATCATTCATCAATCATGTTGGTCATGTAAGCAGTGCACATCAGTGAGGCCAGGCTTTGGACTTTGGATGTGGCTAAAGAAAATATAGGTGCAATAAAAATAGTCACCATGACAAAAGAAAAACCTCAATGTATTCTTCAAATCGATGAATGATGCAGTCTTACTGTTTGCTCATTACACGTCAGATCATTTGGACAGAAAGGCTATCCATTTCTCTCTTTCCCCCCGCCCCCTTTTTTGAATAAACCTCTTCAAATAATATGGGCCTCCACCAGCTCTCGCTGCGGCGTCCGTCGTCACGACAACCGAACAATCTATCATCAGCACACACGGATGCTTTGAGGGTGAAATTGGTCAAATGAATGCAAACAACCAAAGGTTCGGTGAAGACTGTGCGGTCATGGGGAAAAAAATTAGACCACCCTTGTTTCTTCAGCTTTCTTGATTTTTATATGCGTGGAAAGGGTGCATTTGTTCGGACAACTAAAATGATGACAACAAAAATAGCTCCTAAGATTTTACGAGCTGATATCTCACTCTTTATTTTTTTTCATTCCAGTTTTTTAATTTTGGTATGAAACAAAAAAAAAAAGGAAGTTGATCAAATCTTTATTGTGGGGATGCAGAATGTGTCCGTCCAAGGAAAAGCATGCATGTCCATCTTTTCTATGATATGTGAAATTAAAAAAAAAAAGGAATTGGGCAAATCTTAATCACCAGAATGGCAATGGACAGTGACCAAGTGCAAATAAGCCCGGTCAATGATTGAATAAGCTTCCATTAAACTTGAAGAATGTATATGGACTGTTAGTAAAATACTAGCATACACGGTAAACCGGCTGGTAAGTAAACAGTCTGAACCAGTTACTGTGTCCACATCTGTTCAAACGTAGCACAGCAAGGGGAGAATGCGGACCAGAGTTTTCCATTCATTGAGCCCGAGATTATCTGGAAGCGTGCGCACAGACATCTTGACTATTGTCTAGCAGCATGTGCAGGCTGAATAACCAGGATGGGGGGGAAGTGTTCTCGGCAAGGTGGTGGGAAAGGGGTGAGTGACCCGATTGCCCGCTCACGACAATCCAACAATGAAGCCAAAAGCGGCAGACGCCAGCCGGCACCGCACAAAAAAAAAAAAAAAAAATCACCATATTCACATTTGACAGCTGTTGATTGTGCAAGTGTGGCCTCGCTCCCCTAGCCCCTCACCTCCCTAGCCTCCCCACCGCTGGCAGCCATGCTTCGGAGGAATTTACTGAATTTGGAATAGTTTACATAGATCTGCTTCTTGTCGCCAACATCCCATCGCAGGTTGACTTTGAGCAGTTCAGGGATGCGCTGATTCTGGTGTTGTCATCCGGCATCGAGGGTCCCCAAGCGCAACGGGAAGTCCCGTCCAGACCAGGTAATATTCAGATTTGTCTGATATTTCCACTTCAAGTCCCTGAAATGAAATACTCAATAGTTATTTTTGTCATATTTTTATTGTTGAACTCAACACCTTTGTTTCAGATCACCTTCATTTATCCGTAAAAAAAAAAAAAAAAAATCTTCCTCGATATTACAAAGTGGCTCCTCAAATGACGTAACTGATGAGCAAAAAAATGCCCTTCAAAAAAAAAAGTTATTTGGAGCCTTGCTATTTGGGGGGCTGGGCCGGTAAATAATGGTCCATCTTCTGATCGGATCAGTGATCAGCTATCTTTTTTTTTTTTTTTTTTTGACTCGCTGATTGGCGATCGTCTCCAAAATCCTGATTGCGTGAAGCCTCGTTTTTATTCTTTGTCATCAGAGTCACCCGACATCCAACCAAAGTTAGTGAAGGGCAGCAAACGTTACGGCCGTCGCTCCAAGCCCGAATCGGCCGACGCCATTTTAGACTTTTGCGAAGACGAGCACAATCAAGGCGAAGACACCCCAGGCGGCGAGGACACCAAGGACAGCGATGACTCGGCTGTTCCAAGGAAGCGTGAGGTAAAAAAGCAACACACTCGCACTTCGGATGCCATTCTTATCTCCCGCCGCCCTCATATGGACCATAACTATGCGGTGAGAAGTTATTCTTAGCTAATCAGCTCGGCCCAAAATGCAGCAGGAAGGTTTAACGCAGCCTTGTCATTGCATCAACTCTCTGTAAATAAAGCGGCGAGTGTAATTGCTTGGGTGCGGTTAGCCACGAACAATCGGCACAAAGCCGCAATGTTTGCGTAGCGTCGCGGCAAGTGTTCTCTTAATCTTTCACGATGATGCAAAAATTTTTCTATCATGATCTGAATGATAAGTTGTTCATGTCTTGTGCTTTTTCGGGATGTTATTAGATGCTCTTCTGTGGCAAACATCTTTTTCTGGATTTAACATTTGACTGCAAGTGATTCCGCTGGCCTTGGGGGTCCCTGGATGTTCTCTGTGTCTGAGTCATAATGCTGAGCTTGTTGATCTTCTTGGTGGATAATCCCGCGCTCATTGCTGGCATACAAGTGACTTGACAGATGCCAAGGCAGGCCTAAGCTCCTGACATTTACTGAGACCTCGTCACATTGGCCAATGGAGAAAATGGGGCATCGTTTTGGTGTTGATGAAGGGAACAGTTTGACTTTAGTTGAATTAAAAGTAGAGCAGAATAAATCAAACATGAGTTTAGGTCTTCCCCCCCCCCCCCAGTGACACGATTCTGCTAGTTGATGGTTGGTTTTTGATTTGGAGTGGCAATTTTAGGCTTTTCCGTCAATTTTACTGGTCCCTTTTTGGCAATTTTGTCAAATTGCCACCAAATTTTAGCCATGTGTACTAGACAGATGAGCAATGCTATATTGTGAAGGATCTGAGGGGTTTTTTTTTTGTTTGTTTGTTTTTAGGTGTTTATTTTTTTTTTACGTCTGCAAAGATTGACTCACATTAACTCACAAAACTCTTAAGTGAATAAGGTGGGAGCTACACCAAGTCTCTTGAAAATTCAGCCCACAAGGCCGTTTTTGCTGAGCACCATCAAGTTTGCTGTGGATGTCCAGAAACTGAAAATCTGAATCTGAAATAATACAAGGAGTACCTCAAGGGTCTGAAATAGGCCCTAAATTATTCATAGTTGTTAATTACGGGTTTCCTTCAACAACGTCTCTGTCCAAGTTTTGAACCACGTATAGTAGACAGATGGAAGATGACCGGGTCAGCTGGTCATCATGACGGCTGCTCCAGCCCGTGTCGCGTGTTTTAATATTCCCCGCACTCCAGATGCCTGAAGAACAAATGTCCATGTGGTGACAATGAACAGAAGCGTGTCCTTTTTAGTTTTGACGAATCCAAGTGACGACAATGCCTCAGTGACCAGTGCTGGGTCAGGCCTGGCTGGACATTCAACTTGTCTGGATGGAGGAGGGTACTGGGAAACAAAGACTCATCCCAGCCCTCCTCTTCCCCCTCCTCATTCTGGATTTCTCCACACCCTCTATCAAAAGGCCACTTGCAGATTCCCCATCTGTTCTTCATTCCCTCACTCTTTGCCTTCCAGACAATGGGCTTGCCCCCCCCCCCCTGACTAAATCAACCCAGTCAAAACCTCCGCCTCCAGCCTCCATTCAACCTGAAACTCATTTAAAACTCATGCTTGAAGCGAAAGAAGCAGCTGACCCACACAAAAATTGGGCAGCAGCTTTATTTATTGCTCTACATAATCAGTTGCTCAGCTGGATCCGTGGGTGCAAGGGACGGGCCAGTCAACGACTTGACGTCACATTCATTCCTAACATGCCGCCGTTCATTAAAATGAAGCGGGCGGGGGAGGTTTTGGCAAATACGAGACTGGACACAAATAACAAAATTGCTCCATTTCCCCATCAATATCTCGAAACGGGCCGCCGGAGGTACACTTTAAATCTATCAACCACAGTGTAAATTAGCAACAAGTCAAACTAAAGCTGCAAGCGGCTGTAAATGTGAGAGGAGAAAATTGAAATCACAATTTAGTTCCAGAGAATTGTCCAGCTGAGGCAATATTTTCCTGTTGAGGCGTTTCGTAACTTGAAAATCTCGTATGAAGCGACGTTCGTAAGTCGAGGTATCACTGTACAATTTTTTCCAGTTAGAAATCAGACTGCGATGCCTGGAAAAGTATCTGCAGTACAGTAGTAGCTTGTGAAATGGTTTGTGGAATGCGTTTATATCGTGCACATTCTTATTTTTGTTTCTCTCCGCCCAGCGCTGCAATGCAAATGAAACTATCACGGAGGAGTACGAAGCAGAAGGTTTGTTGGAGTTTCCCGCCACGATTTCCTGATCTCGATATCGGTCACCAAGGCATCCTCGGCTCTTTTTTAGGCCAGATGCATCTGTGGAACCCAGACGAGCCGAGTACGACTCGAGGATATGTTTCGGCGGCTCTGAAGGAGAGGCTCCAGGAAGCCTGCGAAGAGTTGGCCATATCTTGGCAGGGACGCGCCGGCCACACGGAGCTGCTCGCCCTATGCGATTATTTAGGCTTGGAGGTGAGCAAGGAAATCACTCGGGCAAAGCCAGGTGGGGTACGGCATGTCTGTCAGCTCTTCTTGTGGAGCGTTGTAGAGCTGAGGCAAGGTGATGATCTGATCTTTCTCACAAATGCATTTGCTCTGTCAGTTGAGTGCGGATGTACTCCATGGCTTGAACGGGGACGGATGGATCAACGTTCAAGAGTTTGTTTCCATGGTTTTAAAGTACAACAAGCCCGCCACCCCGTCGGCCTCCACCCCGTACAGGCAGCTGAAAAGACAACACTCCACTCAGGTAAGTCGACCGTCTATCAGAGCGTCCGGGACAGGGCTTGCAGAAACTCAAAAAGTGTTTGAAGCTTTAATATTTCCAGCTACTTTTAGCTCTTGTTTAGGTAACGATATCTGCAGTCCAAATGCAAAATATCCCTCTAAAAATTCCATGAGCTCAAAACTCTTATCGGTCATAAATTCCTGTTGTCCAAATGTGAACCGTTTGCCCAAAAACTCCAGGAAATCTTTAGAAACGGTTCCAGGACCTTTTAGCTCGTGTTTCTGTACTCTTTCAGAACTCTCAATTCACCAAAACCGGCAGACATTCAAACATCTTCCCGCTCGCCATTAACTCCCTGAACAGTAGCTCAAATCACTCGTGGGCAAAGATGCAACATTCCTCAATTAAATTGCAGGAAATTGTAGTTCTTTTTTTTCCCAGAATTGCTCCTGTTTAGGTATACGAAGGCCGTCTTTAACAACTATTGACGTTTTCCTTGATGGCGTCAGCCCTTCGATGAGGTGGGCCGGCGGATTGCCAACCCCTGCTCCCTGATGGGCAGCGTCGGCATGAGTCTGTTCTCTACCTTGGACGACGGCACCGGCTTCACTCCGGTCGAATCCATCATAGACGCCTGGATGGAGGAAGGCATCGAAAATAGCATTGAGATCCTGCAGGTGACGCATGCTAATCAACCTTTTCCTCACTTGTTCTCATGATTTTGGCTTGACCGTTTTGTATTCTTTTAAGCTGATGCCAATTATAGTTTGCAGGAGAAAAAAAAATCCGATAGCCAATGAATGAGACGATTATTTAAAAAATATATATCATGGGAATTGAACTGGTGGATTTTGTTTTAAAAGTAGGCAATTAAAGTATATCCAACCTGAGACCGCCATTGACTAAAAAGTCGTTTTAATTTTAGAGCCAAAGGTGGCCTGAAATGAGGCCAATGCCGACTGCCCTCGAATGTCAAAAGGGATATGCAGGAAAACCCGGGTGATATTCAATTTCTTCTGTTGCAGGCATTAAATTTCAGCCTTGAGGGCAAGCTCAGTCTCTGCGATCTGACCGTCGCGCTGGAAAATGAACTCCTGGGCACCAAGAACGGAATCCACCAGGCAGCGCTGGCCAGTTTCAAAGCAGAAATCAGACATCTCCTGTTCGTCAGATCGAACCGTTGTAAATTCATTCTCCGATATTACTGGATGATTTATAGTATGTCTCCTTTTGTTTTTCGTCAAGTGAGCGCGTGGAGGGCGAGTTGAGGGAGAAGGAGAAAATCCGCTCGGACCTGGAAAAGGCGGAAAGGCTGAAAACCCAGCTGGCCGCCGAAGTGGATGAGCATCACTTGTCAATCGAGCGCACGAATCATCTTAACCTCAGGTAACTTTGCGGCATTTTGTTGATTTGTCTTTATTTTGGATTTAGTTGTTCAAACTGGCTCACCATTGGCCCAGCGTTGAGCGGGTCCGACCATGCAACAAGATTTCACGCGAAAGAAATATGCTGTCAAAATTGTTGATCCATGTGAGCTTTGGCCATGCTTTCGTCTCAATGCCTTATCAAAACACCTCGGAACTCTTTTAAATTGTCAAAATAACATTCCGCGTTTGTCTCCCAATACATTTTTTTTTTATCCGGCTCCTCAAGGCACCCTCTGCCGTTAAGGTGTTCATATTAATTGGTCCACTAATTGAATGGCGTGCGGACGTTGCGCAGGAAGCTCGAGGACATGCACCAAGAGAAGCTGGCGGCAGTGCGCTCGGAGCTGATGAAGGAGATGGACCTGATCCGCCAACAGGCGGCGCAGCAATGCGAGGAGCTCGAGGCCGAGGTGGGGAAGATTAAGGAGGATGAGTCCTTCCTCCGGGACCACCTCTCCATCTCCGTCAAGGTAGGTCTGAATTTGCCGGTATTTCTTGCAGATGCAGGCTGAGAGCATCGTAGAATGTTGTACTTTGGTCTTTAAAGGAAAACCGACGTCTGGAGATGGACTTGCTGGACTGCAGTGAACAATTGACCAAGGCCCAAAGCCAAGTGACAAAACTGCAGGCAAGTTTGGATAACGTGATGAAAGAGAAGGTAAGACGTGAAAGGGAGACGCTTTTGAAAGTTTCAAATCAATTTGACTAAATATGCGTCTTGCCTGTGTGATATTTAGTTTGGCGAGCTGGACCCCGGCAGTGCTGACTTCTTCCTGCAGGAGGAACGCATTAAGCAGTTGCGACTGGGCTACGAAGCGCAGTGCAGGGTAAATAATACTGTGCTTACGACATACGGTATTATTTCATCGTTATCATTTCAAATCCACTTTGGTGGCGTTTCGAGCCAAAAAGATGAGAAGCATCAGTGTCCAAATATTTGTAGACCTGACTGTAATATGTAGCATACCGATGTGTATTTTTTTTTCTTTTTTTTCCCCTACTGGATAATCCAGCTCTTGTCTGCTCCCGTGAATTTTTTTTATCCTGCACCGTTCCAATCCCGTGCATAAATGGGAACGTTGACTCCCATGCCGTGGGAATCCCGAAAAAAGAAAAAAAAAGCCACCTTTTTGTGTGCGCTGTGCAGGGTCTTCTGAATTAACATGGCTGCTGTCACAATTGTTGGGCAGCCCTGTGAAATCAGAAATGTACAATTGTTGACGGTGATTTAGGAAACGGGGCCATTTGAGAAACAACATGCTGCCTCACCCAAGATAAGGAGAGAAATTGCATGGCAAACATGAAGCGAGAGGTGTGCACGGCCTTTGAACTAGAACAGCTTTTTTTTTTTTTTTTTTTTTAATAAATACTAAATGTGATCACAAACACAGCTGTTTACTTTTTCTTTCAGCTCAGACTCGGCTGTTATGGTTCATTTCTAAAACGGTACCGCTGATTATTTGGACAGGAATTGCAAGATCGTGTGGATGAGCTGCAGTCCCAGCTGCAGGACTTCCAGAGCTTGGGCCGAACTCGGCAGCGCTGCCCCCAGCCTCTCTCAGAGGAGCTGGAGAGCAAAAGCCCCGGCGTGGAGTCGGACCCGGGCCTCGGATCGGAGGAAGTGCATCCCTTCATCAGTTTGAGTCTGGAGGCGGAGATGATGCTGGAGCAGCAAAAGGAGCAGCATTTGCGCCAAATGGATGACTTGAGGAACCAGCTGGAGACCAAAGTAGGTCCACTTAATTGTTTAATGTTGCAGCAAAGTTTCCTGTGCATTAGAAAAATGAAATGTAATATACGTGCATAAACATGCATTATATTGTCAATATACTCTCAAACTGTGCATAAAACAAAGATAAAATTGCATGTCACGTAATTATCTTATGGAATTTTAAAATCCGACTTAAAAATACATTCAAAAATTGTTTTCCTTGATGCAGATCGTTGAATTCAACGCTGCGGTTGAGCAACACGAGGTCCAGAAGACGGCACTGACCCTCCAGCACCGACAGGAGTTCCAGGGCTCGAGGGAGGAGTTGGCCGGCATTCGCTCACGAGAGCGGGAGCTCCAGAGCCAGCTTGAGCTGGCAGAGCTGGAGCGGACCCGCCTGGAGGAGGATACGAGCACCCTTCGGCGGCGGCTCCTTGAGGCGGAGGCCGTCGCGGCGGAAAGGGAGGAGCAGCTGAGGAACCTGCAAGGGCGAAAGGCAGACCTTTCCGCTGAGATGGAGGAGCTACGAAACCAACACGCCAGTCTGGTAAAGGCTCTGGAAAAGAAGAACACGGAAGCGTTGGAAACCAGACTGCAGGACTGGGAGAAGAAGCGCCAGCAAGAGACGGAGGAGTTGGAGAAGAGCTGGATGGATCGTTTCGAAAAGGAAAAGGCGCAACTCACGCAAAGACACGAGGAGGAGCTGACGGCCAGACTTGATGAGGCGAGGTCCGGCTTGGAGGAGGAGCACGACCGCACTGTGAAAAGGCTGACCGAGGAGTGGCAGAGGCAGCGAGCTCACCTGGACGAGCAGAACAACGAATCCCTGCAGGCGCTGCTGGAGGAGGCCATGCTGAGGCTGGTCAAGGAGCAGGAGGACAAGGAGGCCCAGCTCCAGGAGCAGTGGGAGAGCGAGAGGCTGCGTCTTCGAGAACAGCACGAGCGGCGGGAGGCCGAGCTCAAGCGGGAGAGGCTGCAGCTGGAGGAGGACTACGAAGGCATGCTCCGGGAGAGACTGGACGAGGAACGGGAGAAGCGCGAAGCAGAGAAGGAGGAGCTGCAGAGGAGGATGCGAGGCCTGGCGGACACGCAGCAAGAGAGCCACCGCGAGGCCCTGCGAGAGATGACAGTCCAACATGCAGAAGAGAGGAACACGCTCAGCGAGATGCTGGATAAGCTGCGGGGCGACATCGCTCAGGAGAGGTGAGGAAATGAGACGATTCCCGTCGGAATGTAGGGGAGCCCTCTGTTTATGACGCCCCCCCGACGTACCTTTTCGAGCTCAGCTGCTCGCAAAAACGACATTTGTACTTGCGAGGTGTATCCAACGCAAACTGATGTCACTGTACCGTGGGCGATGCGAAACATCGCAACGTCGATGTTTTGTGCCACCTTTTTCTGATTACTCATGCAACCTTCCGAACAGAAAGCGTTTGAGCCTAGAATTAGATGAGAAGACCGAAACACTTGGCGCAAGTGTGAAAACGATGCGCTTGTTGTACCGTCACAAATCGAAACCAGGGCTCTATAACGCTACCGCAAAAACCGGCCTCTTTAAATCAGTTTCAAGGTTTTATCGTTTTTAGGGGAATGAACAATGTTGACTCAAACACCTGAAAAATGTATCCGTTCTCCTGAAATCGGAGTGACACTTCCCGTCCTTCACTTAAAGTGTTCTTCGTTTGAATTTGCCTTTGTACCGTCCGGAATTATCCGACTACAAAGGCGTCTCACGCCCCCTTTTAAAAAGTGTCTTCTGCTCTTAACACTGATTACATAACCACGTACAGGCAACAGACGGAGGTGAGCTTCGCCACGAAAATCAAGCAAGTCGAGGATCGTTTCTCGGGCGACCAAGAATCCGCGGCCGCGCGCTTTCAGACGGACGTTCTGAAACTGGAACGGCACTATCGGAGTGAGCTGAGGGAGCTCTCGGAGAACCACGCCGAGCAGAAGCTCCGCTGGGAGGAGCAGCTGCAGAGAGCGCTCCAAAATGCTGAAGAATGGCAGAAAAAGATGCAAGAAGGAACAGAGAAACATAACCGGGGATGGGCGGAAGAACGTCTCGAATTGGAGAAGATTCACGGAGAAGTCGCGCAGGCGATGGCGAAAAAGACTGTTAAAAGACAGTTGCGACGCCAGGCGGAGAGCGGCGCCGCGGCCGCCCAGACCAAAGAAATGGCGCTGAATGATCTGCGCAACCGCCTCCAGGAGAGTCTGCAGGCCGAGGAGGATCTTCTCGCTCGCTCGGACGAGAAAGCAAAGGATGCCGAACTCCTGCTCAGCCAAACGGTCGAAGATTTCCGACAGGAGAGGGAAGAATTCCGGAGCGCCCACGCGCGGCTGGAGGCGCAGTACCAAGAGCTGCTCTCCGTATCCCATCGGCAGACCGCAGAGAGGATTTCACTCCTCGCCGAGCGCGACGATTTGAAGCTGCGGATTGAGGACATCGAGAGGCTTCTCAAACAGGCAGTGGATGACTTTGAGCTGGACAGGGCGGAGCTTCAGGGACAGGTGGCTCTCCTGGAGGAGGAATTGAAGGAAAGCCAAAGCCGGGATCTGTTTTTGGTTGAGTCGAAGAACGCAGGAACCGCTACGACATCAATTGCTGAAAATTCCTTCCGCGAGGAAGATCTGAAAAAGGAGCGCGACCCAACGAATGAGCCCGACCAAGACGTGTCGCGACTGAACACGGACGCAAGCGAGAACCAAGACCTCCGTGCGTCACGGACTCGTAACGCAACAGTTCTCGGCGAGGGCTGCAATGACCTGGAAACGTCAGACTTTGAGCAACCTAACGACAACCCTCAAGCTGTTCTGCGTCATGGAGAAAACGCTCGCATGAGCGCCCAGTTTGAGTTTCCTGGAACGAACGGAAACGCCAAGTCTTTCTCACCCACTCCGTGCCACAATAAAGACTCATCAATTGGGCTCTCTGGAGCTTTGGTTGAGCGCAAAGAAGAAAGTGGCCCTGAAGATGTGCCCGCCTCGACCACGGAAAACCCCTCACATCACGATCGGTGGGATACAGAGACCGCTTTTGCTTCCTTGGTCATCGCGGATCCTTGTGAACAATTTCGAGACGATGCCAAAGCTGATCGTGGTTCAGAATCTTACTGGGATGATTTAAACGGGGAGCGGGCAGAGGTTCGTCCGAACTATGTAGACGCTGATGATGAACTTCAGGATTTGACTCTTTTCGAATTGCAAACTTCATACCGGCAAAGCAGAGAAGAGAGTGTTCTCCTTCAGGAGAAGATCCTTTTGCTCCAGCAGAAGAGCGAGCTCCTTCAGAGTCTTTTGGAGCACAGCAGCAAGAAGATCCAAACGGGCCACGAGTATCTGGAGGAAAACTACAGCCTCAAAGTCAAAATGTTCGTGCTGTTGGAGCACATCAAAGCGCTGCAAGTCGAGGCCTCTGAGCTGAAGGAGCTTCAAGCTCGCTACGAAGACCGCGTGCGCGAGAACGCCACCTTGAAGGGGCAAAACAACGAGCTCAAAACCAAGATTTGGACGCTGCAGAGCCGGATGAGCGATGAGCGGGTTTCTCTCACAGACGACATCGGCAGGATTCGGCAGGAGAACCGCAAGCTCTCAGAATTGTTCCTTGAGTTTGAAACGCGGAGGAACACCTTGGATCCCGTTTTCCCCCAGAGCAGAATTTCGGAGTCCTCGCCCGTTCGGGACAGCTGCGGTGAGTTTGCTGCACGCGCCGCCAAACTTCACCGGGGCGTCTCGGAGCCGCGAGCCGAGATTGACACCGCATGGGCCAATAGGTAATGTGGAGACCACCTTGGAGCCTTGTCCCCAGATTAGTTCCGTGGCCTGCCCTTGATCCCCGCCCGTCATTCCCTTCATGTGCCTGACAGTCCTGTGACTAGAACCCAAACTGCTCCTAAATCCCACGTGTGTGATGATGGTGGTGCTGCCCCCACTGCACGGAGACAAAGTTGCAGGAGGCAACCAAAAGTGGCAAGAACCGAAGCAACCATTTGGATTGGTTTCTACGGCAGTAGCGCAAAGTCTCTGTCTAAATTCGGAGCTTTGCGGACTTGTGATTTAGCTGCTTAGATTCCCAGATGGGTGACTCTCAAACTGGGGTTTCCGGATCAACTGGGGCCTGCGAGATTATGCCTAATAAATTTTGACGCAGGATTTTTTTGGGGGGGGGACAAAAAAACATTGTCTACATATGGAACTGGTGTGCTTAATAACACAAACAGATTTCACCAATTTGGGAGAATTTGAAAAACTTTTATTTTGACATGAAACACAAATCTGACATTCCTGCATGAATTGTCATTTAACCCTCCTGTTGTCCTCATTTCCTGTACACACCCTGTGTCCTCCGGGTCAAAATGACCCATCTTCACTAAACCCCCCAAATAAGCAGCTAAATTGAATTTTAAGAACAAAAGGCAAATTTTGTCAACATTCATAAAGTAGCAGTCTTTTTTTTCTTTTTAAAGATTGAATCGATAATCTTTTCATTCTCATCAGATTCTTTTATTTTCTTGACCAAATATTTTTCGGCTCTGATCATAATGATTGACTTTTTTTTTTCCTTTAAAACGAAGACTACGGCTTTTAAAAATCAAAACTACCTTCATTCATATACATTTACCTCATTTTTTTTTCCTCAAGAAAACTCTATTATTATTATTATTATTATTATTATTATGAGTTATGTTTAATTGCTTTCGGGATTGTGACTGTCCCCTTTAGGGAGTCCCTGAATCCAGAAACTATGAGAACTGCTGCTGTTAGATCGCGATTTAACACACATCTCATGATCCATTTCCAGATTGAAACTGGAGCAGCTCAACCAGGGCAAAGTTGCCGCCGAACAGCTTGCAGAGAATCTCAACAAAGAGGTGAGACAAAAATATAAGAATGCAGATCTTCATTGACGAGTTGCGGTCGATCGGAGCTCCGGGTTGCCTTCTAGATTTGGATTTGATTAATTGTTCGGCCCGGGTCAAGACATCATTTGGGGCGCGTTTTCACGAAACGACACGTTTCAGATATCCGACCTTCGCTCGCAAAGCCGACGTCTCCGCGCCGAGAACGGGATGCTGGCTGAGAAGAATGCCCGCAGTCTGGCCGACGCGGACGAGCTCAAGCGGCAGCTGGCCGCGCTGATAAAAGACGAGGAAAAGCAGGAGGCGTTCACCGGCGAGGAGAAGAAAGAGGTGAGCGCGCGGTCGTCGCGGCGACGCGGCGGATTCCACCTCGCGATTAACGGCCGGCCCGCGTTGTTAAGCTGGCAGCTTGCGTGCGCGCTCTGGAGGCCGAGTTGACCAAAGCTGTGAAGGACGCAGCCAGGCTGGAGGACAGAAACGCCGAGCTGGCCCAGCAGGTGTCCGGCCTCGAGGAGAAGGTAAGGCACCTCGGGTCGAAGACCTCCTGCTGTCTTTCCGGAGCAAACTCAAAAGGTTCATGCGTGCGTCAGCATAGCTTCTCGCCTTTTTGCGTGCAGCTGATGGAGGCGGACTCGATGGAGAATCCTCTCAGCCACCCGACGGCCGGCCGAAAAGATGCGGCCAAAGAGACTCGGGGTCTTCGCAAGCAGCTCGCTAAATTCCAGGAGAGGGTAAAGACTTTTTTGGCTTCCTTCTTCTTTTTGGCTTCCGACTTATTTTGTTGTCTATTTCCACATCCCAGGTGAAGAGCATGGATGACACCCTCCAGGCCCTGAGTCATCAGAAGGCTTGCCTGCGGTCGGATCTGCACACGGTGCAGCAGGACCGAGATTCCCTCCGCCAGGAAGTCGCCGTCCTGCGCAAGCAGCTGCAGAACGCCTCCGACAAGGTAAGACTTGTTGGACCCCGTCCACTGACGACGGTGCCTTTGTATTCACAACTTTTGTCCTCCGCAAGAACCATATTTTGGAGCTGGCCTTGCACGAGTCGCCCATCCAAAGTCCCAGCAGGAAGCTGCAAAGAGACGGCGCGCTACAGCCGAAGGAACAAGACGACAAGGTTTCAAGTCCCAACTCGATGCTTGGATCCTGCGCGTGGGCGCGAACGTAACCGTGGTGTGACTGCGCGCAGGTCAGCATCCTGTCGCTGAAGCAGCAGCAGCACAAAAACTGCCAGGCGATGCTGCTCAAAGCCTTGGAGAAGGAGAACGCCTCCCTCAAGCAGGAAGTGGATGCCCAGAAGCTGCTCATCCAGGTATCAAGGCACTGTTTTTTTTTTTGTCCATCTTCCTTCCATTCTCCGTTTTAGTTTTACATCATTTCTTTCTGACTTCTTTGTGCCTTCCTTCTTCACAGACCTGTTTTTTTTCTGGCATCTGTTCCATCCTGACCTCTTTCTTTCCTTCCTGCCTTGTTTTCCCTCAGACTTGCTTTTTACTCGTGCACCCTTCGATCCCCAAATGTTGCATCATTGAAACCTTGCCTGCCTTCATTCATTCCCTGCTTACATCATGCCTGTTTTTTTGTTGTTGTTTTTTTATGCATCCTTCCTTCTCCCTACCTTTCTCTTTCTTCCTTCCTTTGTCACAATTTCTTCCTTTCTTGAACCTGCTTTTCTGGCTTCCTTGGTTCCATTCTTCCGTCCGTAAACCTGCTTTTTTTTTCTTTGATGAAAAAAACGTCTGTTCAACCTTCCTTTCCTGGGAATTGTCATTCTTGTACACCTACTTACATCTGTCCTTTTGCTGACAGCTACATTTCTGCCTTCCTGACCTACCCTCTCCTACCACAAACCGTATTTTTTGTCTTCCTTCCTTTGCCTCTAAACCCTCTTCTTTGTTTTGCATCTCTCCGAATTGACCATCACTCGCCGGATCTGTAAAAAGAGAAACAAGATCAATTTAGAAGGCGTTCTCCTACTTTTGGTCCACCGCCGTCATCTCATTGCTCGGTGTGTTTTAATGCCAGGACCTCGCGGCCAAGGAAGGACATGCACAGCTGCAGGAGGAAAATGAGGCGCTCAAGGCCGAACTAGCTCAGCTCACTGCGAAACTCCTCGAGGTTGGCGATTCAATTAAAACCGTGTTCCAAATTAGGAGGCAGAAAGCTGTTTTTTGTTCATTTTCCTAAATAGTCAACGTGATTCACTCTGAATATTTTTTTGTAAATATATATATATTTTTATTTTTATCGTGGTAATAGAGCACAAAAGTTTGCATATCCCTAATTCTTTTTTTCTTTTCCCTTTGTTAGACATACCAGGTTCACTTCACCGGACTCTTGCCGACGTCGCTGCACAGGACGGCAAGAGGACATCGTTCAGACGCCGACGTCGGGCAGGTACGATCATATGATCGTGACACATTTGGGTATTCGATGTCTGTTTGGAGGCATTTTCACAACCACCTCACACAAGTTTCATGCTGTTGTGTTGAGTCGACGACTCGCTCATAATGGCACTACCTGGATGTTTTGTCGAGATGTAGGAATCAGAATAGGATCCACTTTGCATTCATGCTTCCTTCCACTCAACTTCCATTCGCTGATACGTTCGGGATTGTAAGAAAGAACCCATGTCAAAAATAAAGCCCTGCCGATCATTGTTTCATATTTCCTGAATGGTATGCGGTGTTTGCAGTCCTCGTCTTGTTTCACAGGTCCATCTCCACGTTTATTGTGTGTGTTTGTTTGGTGGGGGGGTTTGGTGTTTCGCTTTTACACCTGCTGGATTTTCCGTTTCGGTACTTTTTGGTGTGTTCAAACCTCCATCTCTTCCCCATTTGTCATTGTTCTTATGCTCCTGGTAGAGCAGCAGCACTTAATCACCAATTCGGTGTTTTGCTTTTTCCATATTCTGTTATGTTACAGCCTTATTCTAATATGGATGGAAATCAAATTTTCTCACTCAAA
The DNA here is from genome assembly GCF_054856545.1 of Hippocampus guttulatus. Lineage (NCBI taxonomy): Eukaryota > Metazoa > Chordata > Actinopteri > Syngnathiformes > Syngnathidae > Hippocampus > Hippocampus guttulatus. The sequence goes on from NC_141273.1 coordinate 15,448,363, forward strand.
ATTTTACACACAAAACCATTTAATGAAAACGTGATGTTAAAAAAAATGTTGTTTGAGAATGTATTAAATGAAAAATAAAATCAAGAAATCGTATCTACTCTGCCACAAAAAAATGCTCGATTGTTTTCCGATGCCACACACTCGTTAGCTGTGGATTTTGAGCCGATTGGGTTACTTTAACCCAAGTTTTTGGTTCGTTAACTTGATCCAGCAGATTGAAGATTGGATCTGGGTGGGCTGGAGAGTTGCAGCTTGTTGCCGTTTAGCACTGAAGTCGAAGCAATTTGTAATGCATCATTCTTAAAAAACGTTGGTAAAAATGAGTGGCTTTCATCATAAAGGGCATCCAGTGGAAAAAAAAAACGGTGCCGCGGATAACATTCAAAGTAACATGCCTTGGCAACGCCTGACAGGGAAATGTTGCCGTCGCTTCTTCTTCCGAGAAAATGTCGATAATAAAATGTAAAAATATTTTTAAACTGATCACCCGCTGACCCATTTTTTGCTAGCCTTAACTCGTCAGCATGGGGTCGTTTTTACTCCTTCCCAATGCTGGAAATCTGAGGAATTCTGTGTAGAGATGAAAAGACGGGATAGCTAAAAGACAATGGGCCAAGCTGCTCAACGATAGGCGTGTTAAGCTTGTGGCAGTTGGGTCAAAAAAAAGACACGAGGTCATAATCATTGTTCAAATGTGGCCATGTAACATATTCAAATGTGGAAAAAGTAATGCACTGCTTTGGTTTGGTTTATGTGTGACTTTCCGGTTGGCTAAACTTTGTAGCCATCGTTGACGTAAAAAGACCGAATGTCCGACTGGTAGAGACTAGCCGCTAGAAATCTTGGTTTGAGATTAGCGAGGCTGGAGCTGTGGTGAAGTGTACCCTGCCTTTTTCTCCCCAGGGAGCCGCGGCGGAGCAGCGAGCTCACACCAACGCGGAAGGCTACCGGCGGCTCGGCGGACTTTAACGCCACTCTCTTCTTCTATCTGCCAAGATGGCCGCTCCGTACTTATCTTTTTATTTGCGGCGTCCTCATAAGAGACTCGATGACGACGCAAATATGTGAACGTGTCAATGCATTGCACCGCTGCTAGGTGGCGCCAACGTTTCCCAATGGCATTTCAATGGAGATGATCTCGAAAATGTTTCGTGTTGTTTTGATCCAATGCTCTTGTTCTCGTCCATTTCATTAAACGCAGCGTATGCTTTCTGCGCATAATGCGAATGGGATTGTTTGCTCATGATCAGGCATGACAAAGCTTCCGAGACTCAGCTAGCCATCCAAATATTTAGTTACACGGGTCCCACGACTGTTCGGGTTTCTTTTTTTGTTTGGCCTTTTGAGAATTTGACTTGCACATGATGTTGATGAATGTTTGTTCAAGCTGCAGTTTTTTTGTTTGTTTGTTTTGTTTGTCATAAGGGGCTTTTTCCCCTGTTTTGCTGCTGTACCACTAAAGGTGGATCACCATTTTTTTTTTTTGTAGTTGGGTTTTCAAGATGAGAAGAAGAAACTGTTAAATTATCTCACACACACACACCTCGGTTGATTTTTGAATGTTAACGAGTTATTTATTTATATATGTTGTAGTCACATGAGACATGCATTCACGTTTTTTAATTTATTATTATTTATGAGTATGTTATTTAATTTATTCATTTTGGGGGTAGATTCCATGATTTTTGTATTAATTTTGTTTTTTTATTGCACATTTCCCTCCCATATTGATGGTACAGCGTTTCCTATCGCAAGTGACAAATGTTGCCAAGGTTACCAAAATGAGGTGTATGGACTCAGATTTAGCCGTTGAGCCAAGTTCTTACTTGGACCGACAACCAGGTGTTCACCGAGAAGTATAGCTCCTCCGTTGGTCTTGTACATATTTTCTCATTTCCACTGACTAATTTTGATGAGGTTACCAAGATGATCATTAGGGTACCGACTTTAAATGATTGGGGAAAGGATGGATTTGGATTTACCTGTTCATATATGCTGGTCCTCCAGTTTTCAACTAAAACAATAGTTCCTGGATGTATTCGGTCCATATTTTCTTGCTTCCATTGACAAATGTTTTAAAACAAACAATACCAAAATAATTGTTGGGGCACCGACTTCCAATGACCGAGGGCGGAATGGATTTGTTTTTACCCGTTCACCTGCGCCTATTGCCCAATTCCCACATATGAGCTCTTGTTCCTGGATCATTTGTACTTTTTTTTTTTTTTTTTTACTCCACTGACATTTTTTAAAATCTTTTGAGCGCACTATTTCGTAACTCCCATTTTATTTTTCATGTTATTCTTTTTCTGAAATGTAACAGACATGATGTGATGGAATCGAATAAAGTTTCCAGCAAATACAGGTCAGGTTGGTTTTGTTGTTGTTGCTTTTCCTTGAAATGCTCCCACTTCAGTCTTAATAATAATAACAGTAATGAGAATTAGCATTGATAACTATTTTTTATCTAGGATGACCCCGAACGCCGGATGGAGCGCATGGAGGAACGAATGAAGGAAATCGAGGCATCGCTACGTAACGTCAAGCTGCTTCTCAGAGAAAAGGTGGCTCAGCTCAAAGAGCAGGTCAGAACCTTTTTTACAAAGTTGTGATGCATGTGTTGGTTTAGTACACATTTTATTTTGGTTTGGACTGCTGCCGTTTAGTTTGCTACGGAGTTAAAAAAAATACCGGTGAAAGCATCTTGTATGTCTGTTTTTTTTGGTTTCGTCCAAGTTTTCGTGCAATTCCAACAGCTGTATTATGAGAAAAGACTTTCTGTTTGGTGAAAGCGTACAGCCACTGTGCCACCATTCAGAGTCCAACATGGGTATTTCTGGGTTGTCCTAGTACACATTAGGCCAGGGATAGTCCCCCCCCCCCCCCACTGAAAAGTGCTTTCGTGCATAAAATTGTCAAAAAATAAAATGCACGACCGCCCTCCTATTCTGTGTGCATTATGAGAAGATAACTCCTGTTACTCTTGAGACAATTATCGTCCCAAAGTGTAATTTGCCAACGTGCTTAACATTGATCGACTTTTCCCAGGTGCACAAGAACACCAGAGCGGACGTGCTGATCCGAGACTTGTACGTGGAGAACGGTCAGCTACTGAAGGCTCTTGAGGTGGTCGAACGGCGGCGCAGATCGGCGGAGAGGACCAAGCAACTGGCAGAGGACGACACCTTGACGCCCCACACGAGAGTATGTGGTCCAAGCCCCCGGCCTCTCCTCTCGCCATCTTACAACTTTAAGTGCGCATGATGTACATGTGATTGTTTTGTAATGACCTAAACGTCAGTATTACATCCATTAAATATGCAGTCGTTTTTGTATTCTATATTTTACATGGATTCATTAACTCATTCACTCCCAAAGACGATTTTAAACGTCTTTTCAGACTTGGTCCAGAATTGGCTGGTACTGAATGAGTTAAATGTATTGCACTTGTATACGAAGTACCACCTCCTCCACAAGGTGGTGCAAAATACTTTTTTTTTAATAACTTTGATAACCTGCCAACTCGATTGTATGTTTGTTGTAATTGTCATGAAAGCTCACAGTGAAATTGTAAAGCGTAAAATGACTTTATTTTCTTAGTATATTTTTACATTCTTGCAAAATGATGACATTCTCTTAAATTTAGATCTCAAGATCGAGATATTTTGACTTCATTTACTTTTGCCTTAAGAATTATGACTATACTGTCCAAATATTTAGACTTACAGTACAGTAACTTCACAACCATAAATTTTTTTTTTCTGGCGTTTATCCCCCCCCCCCCCCCCGCTAATGCAGCCCTAATACTTAGTTGATAGTAAAGTACAACAAAATCAAACATGCCATTTTCTATGTATGTCCATTATTATTGAGCTATTATCGTCTAATTCTCTGGAAAAAGAGACGCGTGAAAAAAAGATGAAGCACTTTTGACTGTAACAGTACATCCACCAAAGCATCCACTGATTTAAGTATCGTTCCCCACCCCCTGAAAAAAAAGACTGGAATTCCAGGTCAAAAGAACAGTAGTCTGTATACAGCTTCCCTTGTGAGGAGGCTTTCAGTGTGTCATTTGAATAGATACAAGCGCTCTTCTGTCCAGCGCATAACTTCCAAATCACGAAGCTGCCTGATGGCTGATGTTCATACGCTTCAAACATCATCACAACACATCATGTACATACGATGTATAAGTAGTTTTAAAAATGTATGACAACACTATGTTGCACTCACTATAAATGCCACATGTATTGTAATGGGTAATGACATGTTGCAGAAAAGTGTTTATAGGTACAAATCCATACATTTTTATGGATGATGTAATGTTGATGTTTCTGTCCAATGATAAGCACGTTTAAGCCTTTTTTTTCTGTTCACGCTTTTTGGGGGTATGCTTTCCTCCAAATATGCATTTTCCACTATTTGTGTGTGTGTATTTCCCTCTATTTTGTATATATTTGTTTTTTCTCATTTAAATTTTTGTTTTGGCATTTCGTCCCAATGTATTTTACACAATGTTTCCCTCGTGTTTTTACATGCTTTTCATCGGACGCCAGCGATGTTGGTTACTGCAGCAAATTAAAATATTATATTCAAATTGTGTTGATCCTTAATTTCGTCACATGGATTAACATTTGTAATTTTAACACAATCCTCCTGGGTGGAAAAAAAAGAATTGGTGCAGAAATTTTGATATAAATCTTTTAATTATATTTGAATTGTCATTGCTGTATGTTTTTATCAGTAAAACAATAGAGTGCTGTTTTTCTGATTTAATTTAAAAAATAGACAATGTAAAAATATTGGGGGCGTCGTTTTGACATTTTCAGACGTTGAATTGGACATAAATCGAGATGTCCACATTTATTTTTGGTGATCATTGAGTTTGTGGGCGACGTTTTGTGCGTTTTAGACTGTCCGTTTAATTTATTTTGCGAGGGCAGGTTGGGTGAAACCGGTTTATTGCATTTTCATGTTTTTAAGTAGGGAAATATTTGAGATGTGGGCGAGTTGAGCGCCTTCAAATAACCACATGTGCGCATGCGCCCGCAGGTAGGGCACCCGTCTGCGCATGCGTACAATTAACTCAAGCGACTGAAGTCGCCTCACTCTAGTTAGCACCGGCTAGGCTAAATCGCCTCGTCCTCCGAAGCGGACCGCTTCCAAAATGTTGTCTCTCCGCGCTTGGCGACGAGGAGAGCGGGGCGGCCTCCGAGCGGAGGGCTTGACAGCGCCGCGTTGTTGACGTCCTCTCCCCGCTCCCCTCCCCCACCAGCGCCGCCACGCTCAAACTGGAGTTATTATGCTCTCGCGAAAGAAGAGTAAAAGCGAGTCGTCGAAGCCGGCCGAGGTCCACGGGAAGTATGTGAAGAAGGAGACGTCGCCGCTCCTCCGAAGTAAGCAACAGGTTGCTGGATAGTTAGCCCAGCCTAGTTTAGCCTGTCCTAGCCTCTCTCGCTATCGATTTAATTCATGTTGTTTGCTCCTCGATTTCACCCTGTAAGTCACAGTGAGGACGTGGAAACATTTAGTCGCACTTTTTTTTCCTACTCCGTTTATGCTAAACTTAGGCCACGTTTAAGCGCACTCCTTTAAAGCAGCCAGCTGCTCTCCTAGCAGCGAAACGTTATAACAAAGCTTCTCCGCTACTGTATACGTCACTTGCATTGGCTCAAATTAGAATTCTAAGATAATAGCCATCATCAGGCAATGTTTTAATGTCGTCTATTGGCTCATGTCACACGATGTCCTCTTCTGTAACGTCCCATTTGTTTTCATTCCCGTTCATGACCCTAGTTGTGTTCCTTTCTGTTCCCTGTTATGTCCCATCATGTCCCATGTTGCGCCATCGGGTTCTATTTATTCCGTTTTGTTTTTTTTACGATACCATACCAATCAGTTCACACGCTGTGTCCTGTGGCTCCCTAGCATGGCCCATCATGCTCCATAATGTCCCCATGATGCTGAATTGTGTCCTATTTATTCCCATTCTGTTACAATAATGTCCCATTGTCTCCCCGTTTGCTCCGTTATCTCCTTTATTATTATTATTAGCATCATATTATCTCATAATGCTTGGCGGTGACACCACAGTATAAAATATCAATTCTGGACTCCATTTTAACCTGTCAAATTCTAGTTTGTGTTTGAAATACACAAGTTGTAAACCAACCTAAAAGAAATTTTACATATATTAATTACTGTAACACATTTTTTTCCTGTACTGCATTAATTGTCAAAGGGAGGCTCTACTTTGCTTTTTTTTATTCTAGTGCAGTTTGGTGGTATCAAACTGTAAAGTTTAATTAAACTTTTTCTCACTCTTTGTTTTTACAAATTTAAAGTAGCTGCAGCTTTTCTTGAACCTTTGTGTCTATTTGCAATAGATTTTTTTGGGACAAATTAAAGCAGAGTGTTAATCAAACTTTGCATACTGTTACAGTGTCCTACAAGAATATCAAATATCCTCAGGGAGAAAACTTGCCTTGTTTTTGGAGAACTTGACTTACTACCATCCTGCTACTCTATTTTAATGTTGATCATGAGACTAGAGAACCAAGTTTTTCTGGTACTTCTAAAAAGTTTGACAAAAGAGGTTGTACTGTATTGCAAATAATAATCTTTCTACAGCCAGCAGAGGGAGCATCCACTTCTAAAGTGAAATGTAAGTCTGCGTATCTCCACTTCTTAAAATAAAATAGGACCTTATTTACAGTGACTCCAGTGAATATGGTCTAATAAACAGTTTCCCCGCATTCCATTGCATTTCCTCACAATGTCTTTTAAATCTGGCGCTTTAGGGAAACCCGACACATTCAGTGGCCTGGCATTTGCCTGTAATGGCTCAACATAACCGTCCTGGTAGCAAGCAACTTCTTACATTGTAAACGTAACTTATAGCTAAGGCAAGCTCCTTTCTTTTTTTTTTTTCTACAGATCTTATGCCCTCGTTCATCCGTCATGGCCCCACCATGCCCCGCCGCGCCGATGTGCCAATGCCCGACATGGGGCCCTCTGCCTATGCGGCGGCCCCCGGCCGAGAGCCAAATTTGTCCCGCAGCAAGAGCTTCCTCCGCGTCGATGTGCCGCGTCCGCCGCACGAGGCGGCCCGTCGCGAAAGCCATCGCTTGTCCGCGCCATCGTACCTGCCGCGCAGCCTTGGCGATCTGCCGCACGAATACGCCGGCTCCCTGCAGTCTTTCTTGACAGACGGAGGCCCCGTGTCGGAGAATGGCGACGCCGGGCGCTACTACTTCCACCCCCAGGAAGCTTCCTACTACGAGGGTAGGCAACAGCAGCCCCGGAGGATGCCGGAACGCTTCCCGGATGACTACCACTACTACGAGCATAGTGAACATAGTTTCCAAAGACATCCGCGGCAACACACGCCCCCCACACCCAGCAGACCCCCCTCTGGTAATTTTTCTCGCCCTTCTGCCCACACTGCGCGACATAGAGGGAGTGTGTTAAGCTAAGCTAAAATAGCTGGAGAAGCTCTGCTGTTAACCCTGGCATTTCAATTTAGGGGGAAAAACAATCCAGAAAAAATGGGACTATCCAAACTTATGAAAAAAAATATTGTGAGGCAAAAAATGTTGAGTCCACGAACCACCAATATGCAGGGGTTGACTCTAGTTTTCAATTGTAATATCACCACTAGCCACTAGATGGTAGACATATCTTAGTTGTGCTCACCCTGGATCGTATACTGCCCTATAGAAGGTGATTAAGCGTAATATTTGTTTTGCGGATTTGGAATGGTGTGCAGGCCAAACATTAGGATTTCAATAATATCCAAATTTTGAGTTTGTGTATTTTTATGGGAAAAAATACACTAACTCGCATCTTCTGCACATCTTCTGGCTCATTGACGGCCATGTGAAATGCGTCTTAGGGCAATTTTCCGCGGCCCTGCAGGTGGCACGCAACATTGTCGCGGCGACCGTGTTTAAAGAGAAGTCCACAGCCTCATGAACAAGTCTTTTCATATCCATGCCCCGTGTTCGACGCGCGTCACGCTTAGGTCGGCGTGATCGGAATGCAGGCAGAGGCTTCTCAGGATGCCACACAGCTCGCTTTGCTTCATCTTGTGTGTTTGTGCTCTTTCTTTTTCGGAACATGACAAACATGTGACTGTTCTCAGAGTCAGGCATTCGGGTGATATGCACATCAGCACATTTCCGTTTTGCTGTGCTATTTTTGTTTGAACTTATCGAAACGCTTAGTAGTTTATTTTATCGTGGGTTTTTTTTCTCAAAATTAAGAATTACATTTTTATATGATTAATTGTAATACTAGTTTCCTGTTCGTAGCTAGAGTTGCTCTGCGCCAGAGCCAGACTCCTGTGAAAAGTGTCCAGTGAAGCGCTTAACTCTAGTCTTTTGCAACTCTGCATTTCACGTTAGTTTAGCGATTAGCATTAGCTTCTCCCTGTGTCATGTTCTCTCTTCTTGCTCGCTGTGTCGGCAACTCCTCGACAGCACTATGTGACTTCCAGAGTACTTCCAAAGTGCAGCAAATGGCGGACACTACGATGATGATGATGATGGTGGTGGTGGTGGTCATGATGATGATGATGAGGAGTCGGTTGCGGCGGAGGCGGAGTGCATTTCTGTGGCGTGCTCTCGCATTCCTCTTCTTCACTCGCCAACTTGCAGTAACCTCTCTCTCCCGCTCCCTCTTGACTTGCTGTCACCTCTCAAGCGTTCTTTTCAAGGGGGGGGGGGGCGATGGTGTTGTCGCACAGCCGTCAGGGTGTGGATTGTAGGATGTTTTTAACGGTTCGATAACCAAAGGCGTAAGCATGTTAAAACACTTTTCTTTAACATTCACCAAATCATGCTGTCAGGCAAGACGTCTTTACTAGTTTTGGACTCTCCTCGCAAAGAGGAGGCCAAGGCTCGACTTTTGAAATAAACATGGCTATAAAAAGGCTGTACACCCCTGCCCGGATACTAGTGGGTTTTTTTGTTTTGTTTTGATTTTGGCGGGGTGGCCATTAGGAATTTCAGAAAAACGTGTTAATTTTTCCCAAAAGGCCCGTGTGTTTCCTGGCCGGTCTTGGGCCTCAGTTCCCTTCAAAATGTTGATTTTGAACTCACCAAAAAATTCCTCGCTCATTTACTCAATGTTTGCTCGTGTCGCTGAGAGAAATATTTTACATCCTCCCTGCAGGCATAGGTCGAATCCAGGCCAAATCACTGGGGAACCTCTCCAGCCTGACTGCGGAGGACCTGCCCCTCCCCACCGGCTGGACCGTGGACTGGACCATCCGCGGCAGGAAGTACTATATCGACCACAACACCAACACGACGCACTGGAGCCACCCGCTGGAGCGCGAGGGGCTCCCGCCGGGCTGGGAGAAGGTGGAGTCGGCCGAGTTCGGCGTCTACTTTGTGGACCACATCAACAAAAGGGCGCAGTATCGGCACCCCTGCGCTCCCAGGTACCGTCGTCTTAAATTCGTTCGTGGCCATGCTCGTATCTCGGATCACCCGTATTTAAAATCATCTTTCCTTGTTGAAATGAATGGAAATGTCATCAATTCATTCAAGTCAACAGCCCCCCCCCCAAAAAACCCCCCCCAGCTTTTTTTTATTGTTCAACACTTTCTAATGTGCATGACTGCCACCTACAGGAGTGATGTAGAACAGGACGTCTTTTTTTTTCCCTCCCATTAAATGCACATTTAGGACTGCTTGGCCCTCGATTTCCCAAAACAAAGGCATTCTTAAAGACACTTAATGCCCCCAGGTCCATCTTTGAAATGGTCTTAAAACACATCGCAGATCCGATTAAAAACATGGTTCCTTTTGAATACATTTTCCTCAAACGTCTTAGATTTGACCCATTATGTTGCAGTGTGCCCCGCTACGACCAGCCACCGCCTCTGCCGCCTCCACCTATTACCTATCAGCCGCGGCCCGCCGAGAGGAACCAGCCGGTGCTGGTGCCGGCAAACCCCTACCACACTGCCGAGATCCCGGACTGGCTGCAGGTCTACGCCCGTGCCCCCCTCAAGTGAGTACTTACTGTACCTTTAAACAGGAATTTGTATTTATTATTATTATTTTTCCATGTTGTTTTAAAACTGACAGTTACAAAACACTGAAGAAACTCGCAAAAAAATGGATGGAAAAAGAAAGATTTTATTTTATTTTATTTTTTTTTTACCCAACAGCATAACAAATGAAGGCCAATATAAAATAATACACTGAAAGTATGCAAGACCCAAAATTAATTCTAATTAAAGAAAAAAAACCACAAAATAATTAACAGTATAAAATTTAAGCAGGAATGAATATTCTGATTAAATGAATGTCTTTTGCAGCAAACTTCACGGTGAATATTTATGACAGTAAGCCCGACTTTTTATTAGCGACTCAATGCGGTACTTCGGGGCTGCCATGTCCCCACGGGCACCATGTAAGTGACACCTGAATTGGACATTCAGAAGCTGAGAGAAAGTCAAATTAAATTCACTTGTGAGCATAGTAATGCTTTTTAGATTCATCCTGAAATTTCACCCAAAATCTCAATATCCCAAACTTTTTTATGAGTGGAGGTAGTGTACTTGTTCAATAGCATCCGTGAACCGAGGCTCTGTTCCAACCATTTTTTTGTTGTTGTTTTTAACAAAGAATATCATGAAGCATCAACACCGTGGACAAGAATGCACACATTCATTCACCCGTGTTCCATAAATGACCATTCTGCAGTTGAATTATTCAACACAAACTAGCCGCCTTCATATGAGGCTCATCAATCGTATTAGCATACTTGCCAAAATAACACGCTAGCGCAAAACTGTGACGTCACAAACTGGCGTGCTCACGCTTGAAATGGGGTTCACTGCAGTCTCAACAATTTCCGTATCGAGCATCTTGATCGGTGTAGATTCTCGTCAGTCGCCGCAGGGGGTCGTCCCTCGGCGCTCTCCCAACCGCGCCACGCCTGAGCCGAGCTCTTCCGCCAGGTATGACCACATCCTGAAGTGGGAGCTCTTCCAGTTGGCCGACCTGGACACGTACCAGGGCATGCTGAAGTTGCTCTTCATGAAAGAACTGGAGCACATCGTCAAGTCGTACGAGGCGTACCGCCAGGCGCTGCTCTCCGAGGTTGAGGCGCGCAAACAGCGGCAGCAGTGGTACGCCCAGCAGTCACCCGGCAAAAGCTTCATGTGACCAAAACGCGCCACCCTCCGTGCCCGTCTTCACCTCGTGTGCCTTTGCCTCTTGATCCAAATATTAAAAATAAAAAAAAACTCTGGATACACTCCGATGAAGAAGCTACCACGTAGGAGGACTGACAAAACAACGTTGTGCCTCTTTAAACAGTGAACCAAAACTCAGCATTTGCAACACGGACATGCAGGAAGACCCTTTTTGGCTCTTTTTTGCCCCACTTTTTTTTTTAAAGACAATCCACCAAAACTTGGGCAATATTTAAGTGTCGATAAGAAACCTGTCTTTACAAATAAGCATCACCTCGGGAAGATAATAAGCTACTGGAACTTTTGGAAAACTTTTTCATGCAAAAGACTTTTTTTTTTTTTTGTCAGGACGCTAACTGTTACGCCATTTTTTTTGTTTAGTTTTTTTATGATATCCCGAAATGTCTCAAAGCCATATGTTGCTGGTGGAACAGTACACTTTGCTACCAGCAAGAAATTTTTGAAATATCATATTTTAATATATTTTTATCTGAAAACGTGTATGCAGGTTCTGCCCATTCCTGTGGGGATTTAGTCTGATTTTGTACGAAAAGGCAACAAGCTGTAATTAGTAGATAGTGGAAGAAGTATCGATCTTAATGAATTAGGATTTGGTGGTAAGCTAAATTTCAGTAGTTCAGTTCAAAAAAAGTCAAGGTTCACTACACACGTTGTGGAATATTTCACAAGTATATTTGAGTTGTTCAGAATTTTGATGACTACAGCTTTCTTCTCACAACACCCCCAAATTCACCATCTCTCGGAATTTCTGAGGAGACAATGATTTCATATAGAGAATTTGCCTTCTACTAATTGTATACGTTTCACTTTTTCAATCAAACTACTGAAGTGAATCAACATTTCTACCATATTCTAATTCATTGACAGACGGATATGTTTTTTTTTCCTGTTTTTTGCACAAAGCGGGTTAATTCTAAGCCGTATAGAAAGATTGTGCATCAGTAACGATACTTGAGACCTCAAAGCTGGACACATTTTTTTTTGCTTTCCGCTCTCTCCGCTTGTCTTAACTTTTCGTACAATTTCCAAGTAAATCTTCACGCAAAGGCATGAGCAGTTACTGAATATCCCAGAAGGATGTTTGAGACTCTGATATGACGACATTTTGTGCGTTTTGCCACAAAATAACACTACAGCAAGAGTCACACTGCGGGTTATGTAGAACCTGGCGTAATAAAATTTCAAGTCTGCTTTCTACCATGCAATTGTTGTTTGCAAGCTTGCATTCCACCTCACACAATGCGCAGCGCCCAATCGATTTATTATATTTTATGAATGCAAGTCATCAAATGGTGCTTTGAGGGCAACGCGATGGCTGCAAAATGCTACTTTGCGACACAGGGGTGAAAGCCTTACCTGCTGGTAAAATTCTATCGTTGGGTAGACCCAAAAAAAAAAAAAGTTTCAGGAAGTCAAGTCGTAAGACACTGCCATTTGGGATTGAAGTGGATGTTTTGGCTTGATAAAGTCCGAGAGAAAATTACCCAAATTTAAGCATGTCTATCATGAGTAGACCTGCCAAAGTCCAAAGAAACCAAGCCTGAAAAGAGACATACGTTTTGGTTTGAAGAGGACTTTTTGGCTTGTTAGTGTCCTCTATAATTATCAAAATAAATACATTTTTAAAATCAGCCCATAAAGCCAGTTTCTATAGCAACATGAAATTTGGTAGATCCGTCTGTCATGAATAAACTCAACAAAAAAAAGTCAAGAAGCCATGCCCGAAAAGACAAAGGCAGTCTCCCAGTTTGGTTTATAGTGGTAATTTTTTTCCAGTTCCACGGGGTCCTTCAAAGACAAAAAAACATCGATATAGATTTTTTTTAGGTTGCTACCAAATTTGAAGCATGATGCTAACTGTGACGCATTTAACTAGCATGGAGGTAAAATGTCATGACTTGCTGTAAAACACACAAAACTATGTCTTAAAATTGAGCTCCTGAATTCAATTTTACTTGGTACAGTCTTTCTCAAATAGTGTGTGTGATGCCAGAAAACATTCGAAATCTGTTCTATTGGTTCAAAGCGGACGTTTTAGGTCCACTTTGGCCATTTGCTGAAATCCTTAAAAGACTAACCACTCCTCTACGTTGTTCACCCGAAGTCGAGACGGATAAACAAAAATGTATTTGGCCCGTGTGCAGCAAGTTCCCCACCCATGCTTTAAATGTTCAATCGCCGGAGGCTTTAAGTAAAAAATGGCGCATGACAAGTGCCGCAAATGCAAAAGAGGGACACTTTAAAGGTCGTCTCTTCAAGACAAACTACTCGTACAGAATTTGTCCAGAACCAAATTGTGTGTTAGTATCGTAAGTAGATGGGAGGGGCAAAATTGTAGAAATTCGTGTGAGCAGACTGGAGCCCTGAGTATGTTGAACTGACACAACAACGACATAAACCAACCAACAAAATAATAATACATAGATCTCACAAAAAACACTGTCCCAACGTGTTTCTGTTTCAAACCTGATCTTAATGACACACATTAGAAAACATCGACACCATGCGTTATTTATATAGTTTGTAAATGGGCTCGCCAGACAAAACATTAGGCACACCGGAGCATCCCAATGACTTCAAACACAAGAGTTGTAGCAGACGTTCCGTTATTTCGGTGAACAATGATTGATGCCTTTATTCTTGTGGTTCGCGAAACCGTTCCATGTTTGGGAGCACCATACAGGGTGTCTGCAAAGTCTCTTTAAAAATTTAGAAAATGTTTATTCATGCTTTTGTATTAATACATTTGTTCAGATTGTAAGGAGACATTATAGACATACTGTACGGTGGGGTATTTTGTCACCTTGAGTGAAAAGAAAACCAGTTTCCAATCAAGTATTTGACAAATATGCAATTCCACTGAAACAAATAAACCATTCTGGGAGAAAAATATATTTAAAATAATGACAATGTGATGCAGGATGTACAATTAAAAACTACATATATTATTTGTAATTAACACAAAAACAGGTAGGGGAAAAAATCTGTTTTGGGAATTAAAAAAAATGTACATGAAGACACTGTGCAAAGCCTTACATATTTGTGTTAAATAATATTGCGACGTATAACGTACAAGTCTATAAAATGTGAATAGATGTTTAAAAAAATCAATACGCTTGTTGCTTTCATGCTCACACGGACCCTAATAACAATAAAAAAACCATGACAAACGCTGTGAAAAGTTTTTTTTTTAAAATCTATCAGAGAAGAAAAACTGTATACATAAGTTTGTCCATAAAATAAATCTTATGGGGTGGGGGGAATCTGAGAAATGTACAAATTACTGTAGGTATGAAAACCCGAACATTATTTTTCAATACAATTTTGGCCTGTTGCATGGACAGTACAAATCACTTCATAAAACATAAATGATGACATAAAAACTACAATGAAGCTTTTTGCATAGATGCAAACGCCCTAAACCTATAAAAAAAACAATGCCGATCTGACTCATTGTATGAACCAATTCAAAAAACATCTTAAGTGGATTCAATTCAATTTTTTTTAAGTGTTTTCTCAACATAATTTGACGTAGTATGACAACGACAATGTATTTGTAGGCAAATTAAAATCATTCTCACACGGGGGCAAAAATAAAAAAAAGTACAATACAATACATCCTGATTTATATAGCGGGTGCAAGTGTCCCGCGTGAAGTGACTTGCCCGCATTTTTTAGCGTACTTTGACCAAAAAGAAAAGGAAAAAAAAACAAGACACTTGATTTCCCCCGTGTGACGAGCCATTTTGAGCGTATTTGAGAACCTACTAGAGCGCTGTTCGTCCTAGTAACATTACTGAAGCGCTACATGTTAACTCGTAGAATGTTGTCACTCGTCACTTTGAAACACGCAGTTGTCTGCTCGGTGATTGACAGCTGCTGAGTGATGAAGACGCTCGTCGTATACATGAGCAGTGTACAGTCCGTGCTGAGCGGGATTAAAAGAAGACGGTCAGTCCCGCTTCTTGTCGTGCTCCTCGCCCGCCGCCGCCGCCCCAACGTCGTCCGCCTGATGGCCAGGGAAGGCGTGCTGGTACAGGTGCCTGTGATTGGCCGCTACGTTGTACAGCTTGTGGAGCGCCTGCGTTGAAGTGGACAGCGGGAGTCACAAGGTGGTCACGCAGGAAACTGAAAAAAAACGTCACGGCGAAGGATGTGTGGAGACAGTCTTACCTCATTCGTGCTCCCCTGCGGAGGCATCGACGGGAAAACACATGGTGAGTCAAGAAAAATCAGTACAATGTTCGAATTTCATCGAGTATTGCTGCCCTCTGATGTCTTTAACTGCATTGCAAATGCTGGCCTTGTAAGGGTGAGTACAAATTTTGTGATGTTTTTTTTTTTCTCACTTGAATTCTCAATGTATTTGGGCAGATGGGATTGAACCTGTTGCCAGCCAATTGCAGGGCAGAGAGAGACATACAACCATCCGCGCTCACACTCACACCTAGGGACAATTTGGAGTGTTCAATCGGCCTGCCATGGATGTTTTTGGAATGTGGGAGGAAACCGGAGTACCCGGAGAAAACCCACGCAGGCCGGGGGAACATGCAAACTCCACCCAGGGAGGCCGGAGCTGGAATTGAACCCACAACACGCTAACCACTCGTCCACCGAGCCGCCCTTTTTGACCCAATATGTTTAGTTTTTTTTACCTGTTATTTTTTCGTGTGTGGCATCCAAAATATTGCTCGAAAAACAATCCGAATATGGATCAAAGAGAGACCAACATACTTGGGTCAATTAGATCCAATTTGGGGGGGGGGGGGGGGGGGCGTGTTCTTGTGGAAAACCTATATTTTTGGGGTTGTTTTGTCCATAAAAAAAAAAGGTCAAATTGACCAACGAGAGGTCGTTTCATTTTGGACACATAATTGCATTATTTTGAGAGTGTGTGGATTATGGAAGAAATCTGTGTGGCAAAACAAATAGATAGACGGAAAAACGCATGCGCTGATGGATGGAGAGACCGAGGCCGGACAAACGATACATACGTTGTGACCAACCTGATCCCAAAGCGCCCCGGCCACTTGGTCGATGACGGCCCCCAGCTCTCTGTACTCCCCCGAGTAGCGTATGTAGGCCCAGGTGCAGAGCGTGATGAGGGCCAGTCCCAGGATCATGTTGCACAAGCTGGCGATGACGTCCACACCCACGAAGCCCGTCACACCCGCCGCCACGTACATGACGAAGATGACCACAAAGAGGGTGGCCGGCGTGCGGGCGGCATGGAAAATGTTTTTGGAGTCATTGTGCTTGATGTACTGGACGAAGACCTGGTCCACCTCGCCCGCCAGCTGTTGCAGGTAACGCCGACTGAACTCCTCGCCGCCCATCTTCTTCACGCCGCGGAACAGCGCCAGAGCCTCCTCGCGGATGACTGCATGGCGCGCCTGCAGCTCACTGGGCGCCAGGAACGGGCGGTCGCCGCCGCACACCTGACGGGGCGGGAGGTTAGCGGCGATAAACGGTGAGGCGCGCGTCTTACGGCGGACACACCTCTTCCATTTTCTTGTTGTACAGATCCTTGGCCGCAGCCACCGCCGCCAGGTTATTGGCCTCCGCCGTGGCCTGACACAAACCAAATTATTAGTTCATCGTCCCTCCTTCATTCCATCAGTCCTTCCAAGCCCTCATCGTCCATTTGTCCAAATAGCCATTTGTCCATCCATTCAATCACAAATTTCTGCATCTGTCCGTCTGTCCTCCCATCAATCTCTCATCCATCTGTTCACCCACTCCAACTGTCCATTTATTCATCCAACCACTTATCCATCCATGCATTCATCAGTCCGTCATCCATGTGTCTGTCTGTCCATCCCTCCGGCCATCCATACATCATCTGATTGTCATCTTCCAAGTTTCATGCCGCGAAGTGAAATTTGCCTCGTTGAGACCTATTACTCGAGGTTTTGGTTTTATGGCGAGTCATCACCTCAAATATTTCCACATTTAGCATCGGCCATCTGTCCAAGTATACATGCTTCCAATTTGACAAACTCTATCGAAGGACCAAAAAGCGGTCATTTCTTCTGATCAAAATGGCAGACTCGATGTTCATGTCGACTTTGAGACTCTTGAGTGGGTCTCCTCATGATGTCTGCCTTGTTACCTGGAGCATGGATTTGGGATGAGGCAGCTCCTCTCCCTGGTAAATCTTGATGTAAGCCTGGAGCACAAACACAAGAACAAAAAAGCGTTAAGAAAAAATATATATACAGTATGTATTTTTAAACACGGGAGTATTCCCAACCTTGAAGTACTCGAGCAGGCCTCTGCAGGTGATCTTACTGCCATTGATTTCCTTCACATCAATGTTGCCAGGACTCAGGAGCCAGGGCACCAGAATCTTCAAGTTGCTGATGAACTCGCCGTCGATCTCTGAAATGATCAATCGGCCAATTTCATAAAGTTTGGCAAGAGTGGTCGCCAGGTACTTCTGAGTGGCTAAACTGAAATGAAACGATGGAGAAAAAAAAATTCTCAATGAATCTGTGGGTCAGGATGATAAATCAATTGGATGTCGTAAATAGACGTACAGAAACAATTGCGGGACTGCCTGAGGGCAGCCTGAGACCCAAACCTCCCAACATTGCATTTGTGGAAGCCATTTTAGAAAATGTTTGGTATCTTCCATGAGGCTGCTGTTCTCTGTCAAGATGGTCTACGATCAGCTGGCGGCTAACGCTAGTTACTACTCTGCTAACATGGCACCTCAGAAGGCCAATGGCATTTTGGCAACATCTTGCGGCGTTACGGAACGCTGCAAGTAGATTTAGTCATTCAGTGCGACGACAATGGTTAGATTCAATGGGGGAAAAAGATGTGAGAAGTTGGCGAATGACAACTTGTTGGGGGCTCTTTAGCTACCTTTGATCCGTCCGTCAAAGTGCGGATTGGTGGCCACCTTAAGGCCGGGGTGAGGCATCAAGAAGCTGGAGATGTTGGTGAAGCACGAGTGGATGTGTTTGCGCACGTTCTGCAGCTCCTCGTGCTGGTTCTCCGAGATCTACGGACAGAAGTGAAGTTAAAGAATGAAGTCACTTTCAACAGTTATCTGGAAAGTCCCATCCTTCACCTACACTGACCTTGAGCCTCTTTTCCAGGAATTTCATGCCGCCCTCCTGCCCGTATGGAAACTCATATGGGAAGCTCCAGTCTCGGATGAGGAAAATCATGGACTGGGAAATACCAAAAGATGAAGGTAAGATTCACAAAGGAACACATGTAACAGTTTAGAAATATAAACACAATACAGTCATATTTCATGATCAAAAGAAAAGAAGGTAACATACCTGAAACGGTTTAAGGAAGGTCTCCTCCATTGCAAGTCGGCCATACTCTGTGAATAGCTGCAGAGTAAAATTATAAGACAGACATGTTTTGATCACGTTTATCAATAAATCCATCCATCTGGCACAATTTGTGAGTTTCTCTCTGGTTCTGTTTTTTTTAAATGTGTAAAATACTTCCTTGTCCATTAATTTTAATTGAAAAAAAAATGAGCATGTGTTGATGCATTTCGACTGAGCAATGCTCGTGCTATTGAGAAAGGAGAGGATTTCCACTAGCCAGCTGCCTAAAACGAAGAAGCTGGATTTAACAACAGCACCAGCATCGTTTTTATTTTTTCCTCAGAGGGACATAGATCTGTCTTCCGCATAGCGGTGTAATGAAATACCATGTTTTCTTAAGATGGAACCCAGGGGCAGCAGATACAATGAAAACAACCGGGGCACCAAAATTGAACTCTGTGGAACACCATATGACAGTGGGGCAGAGACAGACTCAGAGCAACCAAGGCTAAGACAAAAAGTTCCGTCTCCCAAATAGGATCTAAGCCTATTCTAATGATCCTCATGATCTAATCGATTAATCGTTGCACCTCTAAAATACACACCCCATGGCTAAGGCCATGACTGGAATCCTATATTGAGCCTAATCTGTTGTCTCTTGAACAAATATTGAGTCGCCTCATGATCATAATGATCCAATTCTTTGACCATAACACAACGTACAAAGATAACCTTGATCCACATGCTGCTTCACCGAGCTGAAAGACATGATCTGAGCATTTTGAACATTTACCTGCAAATGCTGAAGGTCATCTTCTTGGACGTTCTGGGAGATGTTGTAAACCTGCATTTCATAAGAATGTTTTGAAAAAAGCAGGTTTGATGGATATTTTTAAACAATTTTAAACAGTTGTCAGGTGGATGGAGCATGTCATCACCAAGCACTGATTTGTCAGACGATGTATTTCTAGTACCTGCATGGAGCTGATCATGGTGCTCAGAGCGAACACGGTGGCTGAGTCGCGCAGCGTGGACTGGCTGTCAAAGGTGCCCTGTGTGTCCATCAGCAGCACTGCCACCTGTGTCACACCACACACCCACCCGCACACACACACACACACGCACACACACTTGAAGTATGAAATATGAAAAAGGAAGCCTGCCGAACAACCGACTGAAATGAAGTTGATTTTGTTTTGTTTGAAAGTTGAGAGTACTACATTGAGATTTCAATTTGATCAATTGTTCAGCCCCAATTTGTTGTATTTACGGAACTTTTAGGGAGTAATTTAGTCGATATAAAAGTATTTCGGTTACTTGTAGGGAGTATTTGAGTACATCTCGGCGTATTTAGGTCATGTTGTAAAAGAAGCTTTGTGCACACTACGCAACTGTAATTTAATGTTGCTCATTATGGTGATACTTGGAAGCCAAGTGCTTTTTAAGGTGGTACAAAGCACCAGTAAATTGTTTGAGAATCACTTCGTTGGACTGCACCTGAATAAATTGTACTTGCCCGTATAGATTTCGTGCAACTAAAGACTTGAGTCCTATTCTGAAGTAACGCTACTATTACTTGAGTACAATTTCTGGCTACTCTACCCACACAACAGTCAAAGCAGACTCCACCTTGGTCCCGTCAGGCCGGTCCACCAGGAAGACCTCACTCCATATCTGGATGCCGGTAGTCTCCCGCTCCGAGCCGCCCCTCCAGGAGAAGCCGGTCAGGGGCTCATCGGCCTGGCCCAGCCAGTCGTCAGACCCCTGGAGTGAAATATGACTTTATTAGTGTTCCAGAGCTTGTCGTCTGCAGTTGTGTACAGTCGCAAGGATAGAAGATCTATGCACCCCCGTTAGTCTAAACACAGTTTTCTGATTAATATTGCATTTGTGAAATATGAATAATGCAGCAAAATCCACCTATTTGTATCCATCTCAGGGGGCGGCCATTTTATCTTGCATTGCCACTGGCTGTCTACTGAAATTGACATCACAGTGCCCATGGGCCAAACCGGCGAGTGTCACGTGACTAAACCCAGTAAACAGGTGAGCTGTGATGGTCGCGAGCTGAGCCCAGAGGCACTCTGGCAAACACACACAAAAAACGAACATGAGAGTGGCCGTGGTACCTACGTGGTTGTACATGTAGCGCAGCATGAAGTCCATGAGGAAGGACTTGCCCTTGCGGAAGGCCCCCGCCACCGAGATGGCCACCACCTCGCGGTCGCGCACCTCCTCAGCCAGCAGGATGCGACTCAGCGCCACCTCGTCCAGCTCAAAGGTATGATCGTCCTTCACCAGCAGCACCTGGATGGGCCGCGCCCGCCCATCCAACTCTTCGTCCTCCGAGCTCCAATCGTACACATTCTTGTCGCCCAGGGACCCTGGAAAAAAACAAAAAAGCTGTTGTTGTTTTTGGTCATGGGAGCATATCTACATTTGTCCCACATTATAGCAACGTGTTCAGAAATGAAATGGCCTAAGTTTACATTGTTTATTTGCAATTTTTATTTTTATGTCTGCGGTGCATGATTTCCATTCTGATTTATTTTTTCCCATCATGCCACATGGTATGTGCAAGCATTATAGATAAAAAATAATGTATTTTTAGCATTGAGGCAACAAGTACATTCAAACCTATTTGCAAAAACTTTCCAATGCGCATTCAAATACGTTTGAACAGTTTGCCGGTCAAAAATGTTTCCTCCACATTGGCAGTTTTATGCTTCCGTACAGTGGCAATAAACTTCTCAAGGCAAGAATTGTTCAGTATCTGTTTTAGTGTGAAGTTACTCATGTTACCATTTAGTGCACCCCCCCCCCCACACCCAAATAAAAATCAATTAAAGAACGACACCTGTCTCAAAAACCTATAAGTTGGTTCACTCGTAAATGGAGCTACAATTTTATTTATAGACAACGTCCCCTGGAAAACAATGTGCTATTTTTGTATCGTAAACATTTCTATCCTTTTTTTAAATGGTTTTGCATCATATTTTTACTTATAAATATTGAACATAAAAATGTCTGCAAAAATGCCTCGCCCAGGCGTTGCCATCACTGCTGCATCTTATCCAAGCCGGACACATCCAACTGGGTCACTCCCTTTATTACTTCCCATATAGGCAAAAACAACATTCTTTTTTAACATACTGTACAATATATTATACGACATACAACGGGCCTCTTGAAGGTGACTTCTTGCCATCTCGTGATGCACGATTACATAATTACAACACTGAAAAAAACCCTCCCATTTATTCTCAAATCCTTAAAGGCGACAATTAGGAGATTTTCATTTCCCACCATTTTTGTCCTGTACCATCTTAAGGTTTGCCATTAATTAATCGTTTGATATGGCGCAAAAACAAGCCCCACGTACTGTTATGACAAACAGGAGGCCGCGCTGTTAACACCCATAAAAAAAAAGATGAATAAAAAAATAGATGGTGGCACGTACACTCACCCCAGCTGTCTCTGTCTTTGCGGTGTTTAGCCATCGCGCGAGCCACCCGCCACCACCCTAAAGATGTACAATAATGACGACAATTAAATGGAAATGTCTCCTCTCTCTCTGCTGTGTCCGCGAGTGCAGCAGCTTGTAGTCTGGGGGGCGGCAGGGAGGAGGATGCGCCTGGAGAGCAACACCGGAGAGATTGCAGGACGACGACGAAGAGGAGGTGACGATGAGGAGGATGATGGCGCTTGGGCGCTCTGAGTGTGAGGTGCAGAGGTGCCACCAGGCGGCGCGCTTGTCTCTTTCGAGGTCTGTTCAATGTACAGTATCACTGATGTTCAGGAGGCCTCCGGTGTTCGCCAGGGATAGCCGGCCGGCCTGCGAATAGCGAAATCCGAATATTGCAATTGGAATGCGTTGATTTGTCGTCGGTGTTGTTGTTTTTAAACAACAAAAGTTATACCCCCAAAAAACACGCTAACTTGCGTTTTCCACGAAAAAAAAATTAACCACATAAACGTGAGTTGGCTTCCCCAGAACCCCCCCCCCCCCAAAAGTTTAAATATATGCAGAATAAAAACAAATAATGCTTTCCTGAAACGTTATTAACACGCTAACAGAAAATAATTGGTGATATACGTTTACTGATATCAAATGCGGCTGTCCTGATTTTGGTATATGACGTCATACAAACATCATAATGAGAAATTGTTGGGATTCGGATGATTTTGTTGTATATCCGTAGGTGACAGCTAACCGGTTCGGATAACGGATGGAGGGTTCCGTACGAGTGACGATTCAAGTACATTTTGAATTGAACACCCCGGAAAAGGCATTTTACGTGGTGTTCCTGGATGCATCAACAGGTTTTGAACCGGCCCCTGCTGTTCACACTTTCTACCGTTGGACGGCGGTAAAACAGGATGAAACCCAAAATACACGGTGCCTTTGGTGACCGTAGTAATTATGAATATGTAATGACAGATAATAACGCGAGATATATGTTTTCAGACGCTCCAACATTTCAGTTTTACTTATAAAACGTCATACACACGTCCTGGTGAAACATTCCTTGGATTTTTTTTCCCGCCGGATTTATTTATAATAACATCACATATTGTAACGTTACTAAGCGTGAGATAACTACGATAGTACTCTTTTACGAGGTGTTCCTTAACGCATCACCAGGATCCAGAAATGTACGGAGATTAAGAGTAGCTGACTGTTGTTGTTTTTAATAGCATTGGTGTATTGAACTAAGACATGGAATCATTAGTTTCTTCCATGTTTTGAGGTCCGTAGTCATTATTGGGAGTACAACTCCCTTCTCCGAAGCTGTCAACGGAGCAAGGAGGATGACATGTCCCAAAGAAGTTGGTGGCGACGACTGCTGCTGAACGAGGTCGCTGCTTGCCCGAAGGAGAGCCACTGAGAGCCACCTCAACTTTGCGAACGCCTCGATAACAAAAAAAAAGACGGCCGGTTGAAAGATTTTCCTTTTGGCCGCATTACTCGGCATTAAAAGTGCCAAATGGACATTTGAAAAAAAAATGCACGGCCGATTCGTCCACGCGAACGGTAAGCAGGAGGGCAGCTGAAGTTCGGAGAAACTAGCCGTTAGCATTTAGCCGGATGCTAACTCCCCCTCCGGTTTCACCGTTCAAAGAAATGGTGGACCTGGACCCGGTTATTTCCTGGAGTGATTGCTGTCAAACTAATGCTATGAATCAGGGGTATTTGAACGTTTCAAAATACCTTTTGTTGAACTTATTTATGGATTTAGAACTACCCAAACACATTTAAAAGGGTATGTTTGAAGTCATTTTCACTATTTGCGTCTTTAACACTTTTCCAGCAATTAGTCTCCACCTCCATGAAACTGGTATGCAGTGTGGAAGTTCATGAAATTGCATTATTTGATTTCATGTTCGATTTATTATTTTTTTTAAGGTAAGATACCAGTGTAGCTTAATGGTTGTTTATTTTTGTGATCAAATGCACTGAGATGCTTTTCATATTGTAGGAGTTTAAACTCCAAACCTGTCTTCTCATCATCTTCATGACCATACATTACCAGTCATGCTTCTTCACTTCCTTTCTTTCATCAGTTCCTCACCTAGTATAAGCCCTTTTTCCTTCCTCTATGTCATCCTTTTTAACTCCTTTCAACACATTGACCTTTCATTTATCCCTTTCATCCATTCTTTCCTTTCATATAGCCTAGTTTCCATCAATTACTCTTACTTCCCCTCGCTTCATACTATCCACATTTTCTTCCCTCTCCTTTCTTCCCAAGTACACCCCTTGCTTCATCATTCGCCTTCATCTAAAAAAATAAATATACTGATGTCATACAATGATCTTTGACAATTGAGGTCAACATCGACTACGTTGTATTTTCCACATCGTAGTTTTAAGAAGTCACAAATAAATGTGCATTCCGTTCCTTCTGATTTCCAGGCCATGGAGCAGTCGGAAGGAGCAACTAAATAAACCAAGCACTCATCGACTTGTTTGGCGGCTCCAGCAACTAGCCCGCACCAGCTTCCCTCAGCATCAGAGCCACCATGGACATGTTTCCCCGGCCCAGCGGCGAAATCCAGCGGAGAAACCCCCAGCACGACTTTGAGCTCATCCAGCGGGTGGGAAGTGGCACCTATGGGGATGTCTACAAGGTATACACACACATATCTTATATATATATATATATATATATATATACAGTGTGTGTGTGTGTGTATATATATACACACACACGCGCGCACACACACACACAGATTTCTGTAGAATAGTTGTTACTTCTTAATATTAAATCTTACATATTATACAATAATAGTAATATTAATAGTAAAATGAATTAATCTTTTATCTTAGCCAGGTGTCCCAGATATTAGCGAAAAAAATTGAACGCAAACTGTTGTGAAAGGATTTAACAAGTTCAATTATTTACTTTTGCGTCTGGTCACTTTTACTTTGCGACTGCGCGTTGGGACATTGGGAGAATTCGTGACAGATCAGTTGTGCATAAATTCCTAAAAGGCTCCAAAAAGAAATCTTTGCATTTTGCTGGTCCCAAATGAAGCGAGGTGTGCTGGAGAAGGTCCTTGTTTTTCCATCTGCTGCAGATAAACATTCATCAGTCAGCTCTGCTGCCCCTCCTCCTTTCTATATGAACCCCCCCCCCTTCCCCCCAAGGCTGGCAATGGAATGCTGTGCC
Organism: Hippocampus guttulatus; assembly: GCF_054856545.1. Lineage (NCBI taxonomy): Eukaryota > Metazoa > Chordata > Actinopteri > Syngnathiformes > Syngnathidae > Hippocampus > Hippocampus guttulatus. The sequence continues at coordinate 15,473,565 of NC_141273.1, forward strand.
TGGAGTTCTGGTATTCTCTTGCCATATCTCATCAGTGTTGCTGAACACCCATCATGAGTGTGTCCACTGGTGTTAACACCTGAGATTTTTATTTATTTTTATCAAGGAAAACAGCTTGCACGTTGCCGGTTTTATTGTCGTCGTGGCATTTGCGTTCACTTGACTTGTGCCGGATTAGAGGCGGCGTCCCGTCTTGACCTCAATCCGGAGGCCCAACACGCATACACGCAAAAGGGTTAATGTTGTTTTCCACGATAGGGAAAGTGATCCCAATCGGATGGGCAATAGGGACAAAAAGGACACCTACAGGAAGGCACACCAGTGTCTCTTGTGGTTAGAATTCCACCCCCATTTATACCCCTTGCGATCAACTTGGGACCAGCCCGCGGGTTACCGGTCAATCACAATCGACTGGTTGGGCACCCCTCTTCAAACGCGTTCTTCCATGATACCCAGTTGGTCTTAACCATTAATGAACTTCAAATCGATATTGCATTGTAATAGAATTCAATGTTGAAAGCACAGAGGCTGCAATTTTTGAGGGATAGGCGGGTGGCCAGCTTTATTTCAGTCACTGGGCTTTATTTTTCTACGTATATTTGATCGATTTATATCACGTCAAGAGAATTTCAGTGCTCAAGAAGTGCAGTCCACGTTGACATACAGTATCGTTTCAGGAAACGTGAAAAGTTGAAGTGATAAAGCCACAGGTTTGTATGCAGTCGTGTTGTCATCTGATTTATGACTTCCAGATGACTTCTGTTTGCGCCACACTTGTTCAGTGGAATTTCCGTGAAGTGGTCAGAGTGACCCTGTAGAGCCCAAGTCAAAGTATTTGGTAAATTAACAGCTGGAATTGAAGTAGATAAATAAACGTTCATGTTCACTCGCGTTGGTTTCTTGTCTTTAGCAGGCTATAAGACCAAAACAGTGATGTATACTAAATCTGATAGTGTTCAATTGTAATACAGATCAATGTAATGCTTGTTTGTTAAAAAAGATGCACGGGAAAAGGACCTTGAAAAAAAATGAGTCACTTTTTAAATTGCAATCACAGTCACTGTACAGGTATATTCATATATTTATTTTTTGGTGGTCATTTTTCCCCAGAACAAAAAATGTACATTTGACCTGAAGCACAGCAGTGTGTGAGTATTGTCCCACTGTCTTTCAGGCCCGCAATATCCAAACCGGAGAGCTGACGGCGGTCAAGATCATCAAGCTGGAAGCAGGTAAGATCACGCTTCTGCTTCCCGTCCCGACCGACACTGACAGAGTCGTCGACGGCGTTGCAGATTAGTGAGATTATGTCAATGAGCGCCACCGAGATCAAATGGTTACAAGGAGGAGAAGATTTTCTCTTTCCTTTACTCACCGTGTTGAGAATATGATGGGCAATATGGTCTTTATTCCATATCCTACTAGTGTGTGGAATTGTCCATGTACTAGTCCACTCTTTGTCCCCACTACAACACCTTAAATATACTGGTAGAAACATTATCGATCACGAATAGAGCAACAACCTGAAACCATGGCTTGAAACCCCATGATACACATGAAACCAATTTGAAACCTTACTCTTGCTTAAAACCCTCACCCATGTTTGAAACCCTCGACAGCTACCCGCCCCCTACCCCCCACCCAAGTAATCCAATAATTTAATTTATTCAATTCCGCCTAATTTAAAAGCCTCATCCTTCTTCCAAACACTCCAGAGTCACTTCTGCAGTGTGAGCGGATTTGCGATCTCAAAACTGGTCCAACCGGCATGCCTAACGCTGGCAGCGACTTCGGAACACAAAGGTGCGGTCTGGCCCTCTGGCCAATAGATCATCTGAAGGTCTTCTCTCACACGTTTTGACAGTGAGTGACTTTGTTCGGAAGCATTCACTCATTCCCGACGCACTAATCACGAGAGGGGACTTCTTAATGGTCTTTTTTTGCAAGCAGCGATTGACTATTTTAGAATTAAGTATGGTACAGAGTGTCCCATCAATTAAGAGAGTGATTGGATAAAAAAGGATTTTACATTATTAAAACTAATGTCTGCTCAGGGTCCTAATTAGCGATGCTAGGCTAGCTGGGCGATATGACCGACAATTGGTATCATAATATGAATTGAATCCCTTTTTGGTCACAATATATGTCGTGGAATAAATATGAGTGTAACAATTGAAGTGGTTCTATTTTGGTGTCCACAACTTAAAGATGTCATCTTGGGAACATTTACCTCATCTCAAAACTTCCAAATTCAAATTCGGCACTCAATGGGCCAAACAAACACAGTTGACATAGCTAATAGAAGTACGTAATATACAATATATAAAAATGTATTTTAGTTTTGACCTTTTTCAGGCTGCTTCTATGTACAGTATGTGCTAACGTTACTAATACACTATAGCTGTTGTATTATCTTCCTATGACTCTACATTTCATGGTTCCATTTGGGATGAAAAAAAATCCCGATAAGCGCTTAATCGGATGATTATTCTAAAAAACAAAACAAAACAAAACAAAAAAATATATATATGTGTGTATGTGTGTGCATCTTTTACAGTTGCATTTGAAACATGACGTACAAAGAAAGACTTCAACTCACTTTATAAAATGACTGGCAAAGAATATTCAACTTTTTCATGATGTTCTAACTTCATTAATGAACTACATTATCACTTCTATAAATGATGCGTTTCATAAAGAAGGAGTCAACCTGAGGAGGAAAGGAAGCGTCTCCACAAGTGACCAATGTGTGTGGGTCTGTGTGAGTGAGTGTGTGGGTTAGGGGCGGAGGGGTGTTTTATTTTATTTTTTGTCTCGCAGCTCTGAGTCACATCCCTGAAATTAGCCTTTTCCCAAATGTTTGTGGCCGCTGTGCTGCTAACTCGTACGTTACTGTCAACAAAGTGAAGGAACATGCAGCGGCCTTAAAATGACCATCACAAATCTGCAGTATGTGACAAAAACGTCAAGCCCTTGGACCACATTTAACTGGAGTTTCAAACTGCAATCTTGGGTTTGAAACCCTAATTTGAAACACCATCCTTGGTTTCATACCCTTGTTGTTGGTTTGAAACCCTAATCTGACTACCTAACCTTTGAAACTAACTGGAACATGACCAAATCCTGGTGCGACGGAGTCACTTTAACAAAGGAGATTCCATTGTGGTCATCTCTATTCTGAAATTTCACCCCTGTACCTTGTATTTGCCAATTTTATGACGAAAATGAATCTTTCACAACTGACTTCATGCCATTTGGAGACATTTCAAGCTTCACTAAGACGTCAATCGAGTTCATACATGACTTTCCGTGTAGAAGTTACAGCGACACATATTGAATATTTATTTCCTTGACGCACATGCTGCCATTCACCACAACTTTCTCTGCAGCGCATATTTTCATCTTTTCAATCTTCATGTGGACTTTGGAACCTCGTTGTAATCAAAATCAATTGCAGCAGCCCATTTCTGCACAATTGGAAGCAGCTGGTTGACATTTTTGATATTTTTTTCCAATTTCTACTGCTGGGAGGTTTGAGAGTTGCACACGTGAATGTCAGTCGAACAAATTGTTCCGTTTGACGGAGCTCTCCTGGAGTTAGTGTCTGTGCGACACTGTCGTTTGAAAGCATAACCTTAGCTTTAAGACCTCATTTGAAACCTTGACCCTCACCCTGGACTCAACCTAAACTAGGAGCCGACCGATTAATCGACCAGGGTGATGCAATCGGCTGAAATTTGCTCTTTTAACCCTTTCAGGGACAGCGGTCACTCCGGTGGACAGATTACTGTATTATAAGGTTACAGGGTGCATGAAACGGTTAATATGTTTTCAGTTTTTTTTTAAAATCATTAACACTATAAGACAAAGATAAGAACATATTGGCAGTTTTTTTAAAAAACTTTTATTTTAATTAATTTTTTTCTGTTGTGAAATGTTATAGCTATAAGCAACCCAAAAAAGCTACTTTATGATGTATAATTTTTAAACTAAATTGGCCGATAAATTGGTTATCTGTATTTTATTCTAGCAAATCCACACTGGCCTTAAAGAAATAAAAATAAAATAAATCCATATTGGTCGGGCCCGACTTGAAACCCCAATTTGAAACACCAACTATCGGCTTAAAACCCTAATTTGAAACTCTGATACCTTAACCCTTGAAATCCCTCATTTGGAACCCTAACCCTTGTTTGTTAACCCCAAGGCGTGCTCGAGGCCCAAAGTCAAACCCCAAAGCTTGGTTTGAAACACAAAAACCTTTTTTAGAAACCCTAAATTGGCTACTAAAAACTCTCTTCACGAAAACGGATTTTTAACAAACCAGAGATTCCAATTTCTCCCCGCAGCGCAGATCGTAATGCGTTTTCCGCGCTGTTGTGTTCCAGGGGACGACTTTTCCATCATCCAGCAGGAAATCTTCATGGTGAAGGAATGCATGCACCACAACATCGTGGCCTACTTTGGGAGCTACCTCTGGTGAGAGCGCCGCCAGAGTTACGCGTTCAACACGTCGGTGCTTTTGAAGGGGCTTTTACGGGGCCTGGTGGCTGCAAGTGGCATGCTAATTCCTGAGTCGCATTATGGCTCAGACTCTACCACTCGGTTGGCCCCCGTCGCCGCCTCGGTGTGACGGAAGGTACAGCCGCTCCCGACTTCCAGCAGGTTTGACAGGAACCCTCTGATACGTGCTTGTCACGCGGCCATGTCAGAGCACTTTGATTTCCTGACCACATCCAGCGGGAACGAGCGTTCGAAACCGCACGTTGTCGCCACAGTCGGTGATTGTGTCAGCACCTCACAGTTGTAGCTTGGCATACGATTTTTTTTTCCCCTCAGTATTGCGAGTTAATATGCGATTATTACTTTCAAGGCCCTCTTGCCATGTATTTTTGTTTTAACAACAACAAGCTGTAGAAATGATTTTGTACTGCATTAAACAAATATTTAGATTTGATAGGCTAGGCATATGCTAAAATAAAGGCGAAATTGTTGACTTCGCCAATTCGTAGTCTCGGCTGAGCTTCGTCCGGGAGACTCCCTTTTGAAAGTGAGAGACGCTTTCAGCCTTCACAGACAGCGAGATTTGCTTCCATTTACAGAGCTGTTTTCAGATGATGTGCTCAAAATCTCACCGTGCCTCCGGACGTCGAACCCGCGCTCTATATTTTGTTCACAAGCAAGGTCATGGCGGCAATTAGCTTCGGTTCATTGTAGGGAAGGCTTTTTTGCTATTTTGGGGGCAAGATCTGGTCGTTATCATGAAGTTTATGTTATACAGGTGTGCGCTGTAAGCAAAATCGGCAAATGGAAAACGAATTGCGTGAAATCGAGACTTTGAAACGTCAATGTTATAGAAGTGGAAACCTAGTAAACGGAGTACGCTGGCTGTACTTCAGAGTTGTTAACCTATGAATCACTGACTTGCGGTCTTGCGTTCTTGACAACTTCGCAAAATTCTACCAAACAAGTGTGGATTAAACATGAGTCGGTAAGTCATGAATCACAAAACAATAACGCAAACTAATTTGAAGGGGGGGTTTTTTCTCTTTAAATTGCAGCCTTTGCGATTTGAAACTTTCATTCTACTACATTACAATGTCTATTTGAATTCGGTTGTGGTGATTTTTCAGCGCACCAACAAATAGCTTTGAAACATTTTATTTGTGTTTGTGTAACTGTATGAATCTGACTGCTTTCTCTTTTTCCTGTGACTTGTTCAGTCGAGAGAAGCTGTGGATATGCATGGAGTACTGCGGTGGCGGATCCCTGCAGGACATTTATCATGGTGAACCCCCTTTTTTAAGTCGTATGATTTTTTTTTTTTCACGCTATTAACAGTCAACAGCATTCGATTTCCTGCGCCGCACTCATACTATCGTCTCTTGCGTGTTACAGTGACGGGTCCTTTGTCAGAGATGCAGATTGCATACATGTGCCGGGAGACTTTACAGGTGATTTGCTGATTTTTTTTTTTTTTTCCTCCCCCCTCAATCAATATCTAAAATCATCTTCGGAGTGACAACTGATATTCTTGATTTGCCTTTTACAGGGTTTGGGATACTTGCACACCAAAGGCAAGATGCACCGTGACATTAAGGTACACACACACACACACACACACACACACACATTCACACAGTGTGTTTTCAGAAGCGGGTCGCGTGCCAGATGTTTCTAAGAATGTGACGTGATATGGGACGTTATCCGCCCAAATAAATCTTGTGTGTTTTTATCTTGTGTTTTCAGGGCGCCAACATACTTCTGACGAACGATGGCGACGTCAAGTTGGGTAAGTGGCTCTTGTGTGTCCTCATTCCTCAGCTCTTCGCAGCTGGTTTCGCAACCCTAAAAACTCCCGTCTGTGTGTGTGTTTGTGTGTGTGTCGTTTTATTTTTGTGTGTGCATTTTTTCACGTTTTGTGTTGTGTGTTTTTTATATGTCTATGCGTGTTTGTTTTGGTTTATGCGTGTTGTTTTTGTGCCTGTGTGTTTGGTTTGTTTGTGGTGTTTTGTTTCTCAATTGTTTTCCTGTTTGTTTGGATTTGGGGTGTGTATATGTGTGAGATTGGTTGTGTTGTGTGTGTGTGTGTCTGTGTGTACAGCTGACTTTGGTGTCGCGGCAAAAATAACAGCCACCATCGCCAAGAGAAAGTCCTTCATCGGGACGCCTTACTGGTGAGTACGTCGTCAGTGAGGCATTTGGACAAGTAGCTTCAGAAGCTCCGGTCACCTACTTTCCCTCTTGACGTTGTGCAGGATGGCTCCAGAGGTGGCCGCAGTGGAGAAGAACGGTGGCTACAACCAGCTGTGCGACATCTGGGCAGTGGGCATCACGTCCATCGAGCTGGCTGAGTTGCAGCCCCCTATGTTTGATTTGCACCCAATGAGGTAAACAGCGAAACCCTCTTCATCGAGTGGGATGAGGTCCAGATGCATCCACAATTAGTGAAAATTCATATAAAAAGTGTTGTAATATGGTTGGCCTCAAAGCGCAGTTGCCCAATTTATCTTAACTTGTCACCATATAAATGAAAGACAGTCACGTGCTTGGTCACAAAAAAACATCTTTGCCAATGTGGCTAAACAGAATACAAATCTCCGAGCCACACGTAGATGTCGTTAGCCATCACATCGTGTTTGTTTTGCCGCTGTCTTATTACGTCCGCCTTGCATTCGTGCACATGGCAGAGACATTGTCTCCCAAATCACACAAAACACATTTAATCTTCATGGCAGCCGTTTTCCTTTTTCAGGTTGTAGGCATAGCTTGATAGATAACTGCACGCTGTAGTGGTAGAAATGGTCCCAAGTTATCCGCTCGGAAGTAATGGCGGTTTTTAGCACAGAAGCCCCAAAAAATAATTGTGCCTTCTTCTATTCAGGGTCCCAGCAAAAGGGTCTGACTTGCTAACCGTTGCTTCTATGTCGCAGGCCCGCTGCGTGCATATGTAAACATTGCATCATCGTATTGACAAGTCACAGACTTTAGACAACCTCACCATGTAAATGCTTTTAACTCATTCACTCCCAATGACGTTTTTAAACGTTTTTCCAGACTTGGTCCAGAATTGGCTGGTACTGAATGAGTTAATGTGCCAATTTATTCCAAATGTAATGTTGACATTGTGATCCCCGGTTTGTTTAGGGCCTTGTTTCTTATGTCAAAGAGCAGCTTCCAACCGCCCAAGCTAAAAGACAAAAACAAATGGTGAGTGCCTTCCCTACTTTGGGCTGTATAAACCTTTCTATAGAGGATGATGTTGTGACCGATTGCTTTTGTATCCACAGGTCCGCCGCCTTCCACAACTTTGTCAAAGTGTCCCTGACCAAGAACCCCAAGAAGAGGCCCACAGCAGAAAAGCTCCTTTCGGTAATCAAATGCTTCCATTTTTGTTGCGATACATACGCACTTGAGCGTCTTCCCGTAACGTCTTGGTTTCGGCGCAGCATGTGTACGTGGCGCAGACGGGCTTGACTAGGCGGCTCGCCGTCGACCTCCTGGACAAGATGAACAACCCCGACAACCACCAGCATTATGGTGAGGCGGATGACGATGACCTTGAGGTAAGATGCGGTCACACATTTGCACACAACTCATGTACTTCTGTAAATAGCACAACATTTACACAAAAGAAATGTCATTGTGACCGTGATGAGTCATGGCAGATATCATCAGCTGCTGAACTCGTTCAATGATTTGTGCTGTTACATAAAAGTGTGCAAACTGTTTTTTGGAATGGCTTCTGGTGCTGCTTACACACGGCGGCACATGTCATCCAACTCAGATGAAGTGTGAAAGTAAGGCTGGGCGAATAATCCGTTTCATTGCTGCATTGGAGTTTATTCCTCATGACAATTTTATTTTAGTATTTCGGTCTCATTTATGAACACTACAGAAACCCGGGATTCAAACAGGGGCATGTCGACTTTTAAATGAGCGCTTATGACATGATGTTACAGTTGCACACGATGTATTGCAGGAACATATTATGCAAAGGGAAAAAAAGAGACCACGCTTTCAATGTGACAAACTGTCTCCAATCTGTTCCGCAGCCCCTCTCTGTGGTCCGACACACCATCCGCTCCACCAACAAGCACGCTCGGGCAGAGAGGACGCGCTCTGAGATGGCCTGTAAGTTACCATTTAAAGTACCCCCCCCCCCCCCCAAAAAAAAAAACTTAAATCCCATCAGCGACCCATGTCATTCCCTCACGGGTGTGAGCAGCCCAGCTGTTCAGGTCGCTCGAGGTCCCACTACTGCTCATTCTGCACTGGCACTGTTCCAGGCCACAGCATGTGTGTGTATAAATAGGTCAATAGAACCGAGATGGAGGTTCTGCCTGATTTAGCATTCCTCAGTATGTCTTTCTCACCTTGAAGCAAACAATGGGACAGAGCAAGGAGGGCCGCAATCCCCTCAAGGGAGCCAAGCAGGTCAGTGGCGGCGGCGCGAGACGACGTGCGTGTGTTTGTGTTTGTAACGCCCACGCTCACCCTCTGGTGTGGTCTTGTCGTAACACGTAAACCCTCGCCCTCCCAAAAATGTGTGTGGCTCTCTGACGGACTGACAGAAATCGCATTGTGTCACCCGTGACTAATAGGATCCTCACGTTTGACTCATACCTGACTCAGCACTTTTTTGGTGTGCGCGGTAGTGTTGACTCGTGGTTTGGAATGGTTGGTTTTTTTTCACCTATGTAACCTTTGTTATACTGCATCTTTAATAATACTAAGATAAATGCAATACATATTTATTCATAATGGCTGAGATCTGGTTAGTGACATGGCTAACTAGCCTTTTTTCATGCAGTAACCCTGCAAAGATCTGTATACGAAGGCCTTTTTCCACCTTTGACTTTAACACAGAACACAGCAATGTGAATGTTGCCCACATCTGCGTATCCGCTTGCACTCAGGGACATAGTAAGACAAACAATAACCCTTTGACACAGTGGAATAACTTGTAAAACCGCATCAGAGCCCGAACAGAAGGTCCTTTTATACTTTTGAATTGAACACCTCAAATTGGATATTGGCCACAGCCACAACTGCCTGTGTCCGCATTTGTGCAGGGATGTCACACGGCTAAGTATAGCCCTTTTCACGCATAAGTAACGCAACAGAAGAAGAGCCTCACTTTTATCCATCGTTGCATTTGATCACAAAACCCAGCAAACTGCTTCCACCGTGTTCCCTTTCACACAAAGCAAAAGTAGGATATTTCCAAGAAAGCACGCTTTCACACGGCTGTTTGTACAGAACAGTGACACTGCGGGCGGAAATTCCTATTACAAACAGTATCGCCCCACATTTGTCACAGTTCTGATGCTACCTTTGAAAGCACAAAAAATAAATCCTGGGTTGACTGCATCTACCCCCTCTCTCCCATCGTGACGGGAAAGATGTCAGCATATGTAGGTAGGATGAAAGGGGCTAAAATCAGCATCTGAGATGGAACGGATGAGCCATCATTTATGCATCTTCCTACACAAAGCCCAGCAAAGGTGGGCTGCACACATTGCCACACACCCATTGCACCGCCTGTTACGGCTCTGATATGACCTTCGTATGCATTCCCCCCCTTTCCTCTCCTTATTCCGTGTCAGCGTTTGTGGACCTTTTCTTGATTGTAAACAATACGCACGAGGATACTCCCGGTAAATGTTGTTTGAGTTGTGCTGTCAGGTATAACCCCAAAAACCTTCGAGTTGGTTTTAGATTTCCTTTACAAATAAATACATAAACAATCCAAATTGAGCCAGCGGGAATACGTGGGTGAGTCGGATAAACCAAGTGGGTGTAAACGGTTGTACTCGGAGGAAGGATCACAAGACCGGCTTGTGGTAGAGTGAGCCACTTTGTTTGGTTGAGCAAGACATTACCTCACAGGTATGTGGAAAATGTTTGGTCGGATTATATTGAGTAATTTGCACCCCGCCACCTCTCACACAGTACATCAATACCGTAACCAGGCAAGTTTTTTATTTACGATGCCAACCTTGTGGCAACTCAGCGGTCATTTTCTTGACAGCCGAACATTGAATTATTGGGCGATCCGCCCTACCAGCTGAGCCACAGCCGCCCCCATTGTTTGCCTATTACTGTATTGCTGCTCATTGTGTTCCAGACAACCTCACCAATAGACGTAATCCGTCGTAGCCGCTGTGTTTTTTTATTTATATTTGCTTCAAAATGTCATCCGTGCCCTTCCATTGCCAACAAACACGCATGTGGGGTGTAGGTCTTACATTTTGCCACTTGGGGTCACCGTCCAAGTGAACATGTGAGGATGGACTACCGGCCAGCCCAGGGGTGGGCAAACTTTTTGGCTCGGGGGGCCGTATTGACTTTTAAAATTTGACAGAAGGGCCAGGTCAGCACGAGCTATGGTACATTTAAAAAAAAAAGGCATTTGTTGACAGTCCATATCAAACATCAACAGAACAAAAGCATGAAAGTACTGTATTAATATACTTTTTTAAATGACAACAGTGTTGTTGATTACCTATTTTAGCTTGTGCATTGCTGCAGATGGGTTGTGATCAGACCAGTAGAAGTAGAGCGATACAGAGGTCCTAGGTGGTCGAAAAGATCCACCTTCCTCGTGTTCTGCAACTTCAAGTCAATGCGCCACCTGGCGGTGAAATGCCTGTCAATATAAGTCCAATTGAAATGAATGCAATCATTCACATCGAACCTTAATTGTGGACCAACCTTCGGCGGGCCGGATTAAAAAGACCAATGGGCCGGATTCGGCCCGCGGGCCGTAGTTTGCCCACCTCTGGGGCCAGCCCTTTCTTTGCCATCGCGTTTGCCACATTGGTGTGCAGTGGCGGTGCCAGTTGAGGTGTGCTCAGAATGTGCTTCACTTTGTCTTTTGTTTTTGTTACTGTTTACACTATGAAGCAATTGAAAGAGCTGAATCACCTTTTAAGATAAGATAAGAAAACCTTTATTAGTCTCGCAGTGGAGAAATTCCCAATTCACAGCAGCAAAGTTATGAAAGGAAGAAGTAGAACAACAAAATATAGGAGCTGCTGGAAAGGCAGCCACTCTCGCGGCGCCATTTTGAAGTCAAAATAAAAAAAGTAACACAACACAACACATAGGACACAGACAGTCGTGCAATCTTCACCACTTTTCTGCATACACTTTGTTGTCTGAAGCAGTTATAGATTTATTCATTTACAGTTCGCTCTAACTAGCGTTGGTCGGCTCTAATGAATCCACTCACGTTATTTTCTAACAACTATGACGTATTTCGAAACAAATGTGTGAGTTTACTTAAATGCCTGAATTTCAGCCACATCCATTTTTCAATCAGTTTAACTGTTGAATTGTAAATGACAAATGGCATCTGCCTCAGAAGCAGTCGACCGCTTAAAAAAAAAAAAAAAGAGTGTCCTTTTGTCATTGGCAGTCGACAAGTTGCAGTTTGAGCCGCCGCTGCGGAAGGAAACGGAGGCCCATTCAGAAATGGTGAGGATCAAAAGGCAGGCGGTGGCGCCGACGTGCAGGTGTATCAAGCGCTGCTATTTCTGCTTGTGTGTTCGCACAGGATGTGAGTAAAGATAATGACTTCCAGTCCCCCTGGAGCCCCTTTGCCGAGGGGGGAATAACAGCCAGGTAAGCGTCAAGGCGGCTGCTCTTGTTGACACCGTTTTTTGAAATTTGACTTGATCTCCCCCTTGCACGTCCACAATGAAGTGTTTAAACTCATGACTACCTGACTCACTGATTCTTAATGAGCACGAATTTTCCTCCACCACCCTCCCCCACGCTTGCTCTCTGTTATTTATTTATTTTTTTTATAAAGTATAAGCAAGCTGCTTCTCACATCTCCCTTTTGCTTTGCTTGTCTTTCTCTGTATCTCTCCCCAAACTTCTTTTGGCTGTCGGCCTGTCTCGTCTCTCATCTCGTTCCCTCCCCCTCCCCACCGAAGGAGTCTCCTCAAAAGCGTTGAGGACGAGTTGTTCCAACGGTAACTCTTAACACTGCTGTTGCTTGTGTTCTGTTGTAGTTGTCGTGTTGCATCCATTAGTCCAAACTCCCAAATCATCCGCCGACATTGTTTTTGTTAACCAGCGAGTTTGTAGCCATTTAAATACCACACAAGCAGCGTGTGTTGTTTGTCATTACAAACTCCCCCAGTTCTGTAAAATTGAAATCAGGTGAAAAATTGAAAAGTAGAAGAGATGCCAACCCTCATGATTTTCCCCTTTGGAAGTCAGCGCAACTGCCGACATCATGGACGTCTAAGAAGCATTTACACTGCAGGTCCAATTGCCCAATTCTAAGTTAATACTGATAGCGTGTCTTAGGGCTTTGCGATGAATTCATTTTATTGATTCATTTGAAATATTCTTATGATTTTTTTATGTAAATGTATTTACAGCTTCCATAGTAAAAAAATAAATAAAAACATAGACTAATTAATCTAGTCAAAATACAGTACATTGGAGGACACTCTGTGTACTGTATTTTTGTCATATCAAGTAAATGGTGTAACACGAGTTCATTTAACATTATCAAGAGTCCTGTTGAATTCCCCCAAATTAATGGGTGTTTTATTTATTCATTTCATTAAATTGAGTGATTGTAAATAAAGTGATACAATAAAGCAATTGACATATTTTGATTTTATTGTACAATGGTTTAGTGCATAATAATGAATTCTGGACACTATAAAATATTGTATCAGTAATTTAAAAAAACGGAATATTTTACCAAGCATTGTACTCTGATTTTGGTTTGTATTTACATCTACACATGTTTTGAGCATTTTAAAAGACAAATTTGGCCATTGATCACAATATTTGCCCATCGCAGCTTTCAAATGTGCTCTAATTGTGGATCCTTGGGCTATTTCAACAAAAGCCTATCACGGACATGCTCATTGTTAAATAAATAAATAAAATGCAAAAGATGTCTGATTTAGGGCACTGCGTGACAGGAGAACACATGAAGTGCGCATGAAGGATGTAATAGCCGTCCATAATGTTGTTGCACCGGTTTCGCGGAGGGTTGACGTCACTGGACTACTTGGTAACATTACCCTCCCCCACAACAAAATGTGGATTTCCCCCAACCCTTCCCACATTTGCATTTAATTTGCATCATCCCTTCTTAATTTACCATCATCCCCAAATGCCACAGATGAACGTAACGCCGCTCTCTGCTTCACTTCAGGGGACACGTCGCTCACCTCCAGGACGCCTTCGAAGAAGTGGAACTGTGAGGAAACGCTGGTGTTTAATCACCGGCCGTGGCAGTACACACACACAAACACATGCGCTGCATGGCCTTAAATGAGACGAGGCATGGAAAAAAAAAAGTCATCTTTAGTCTTGTCATTTGATATGTCATGTAGCTAGAAAATGGCAAGGCAAAGCTGTACTTGCAATTAGCTACATGGAAGAAAAACTACAACTACAACCACAATGACAAACACGTTCATTCATACCCGTTGGACAAAATCGGTCTCATCGGATCCAAATGCGCATGTGTACCAAACACCGTGGTGTGGCAGGTTCAAAGGACGTCTGCGATTGAGATCCTCATTCGTCTTTTTGTTTCTTGTTTTCTTTTCCTATTTCAGATCCACACTCAAGCCAGGCTATCCTCCTCCTCGGCCCCCGAAGGTGAGCATCAATGACAAATCGCAATTCCACAAATAATAGTCCGATGAACTCATAGACGCTGACTGCGTCATCCACTGAAGACTAATAAACGACTTCCTCAAATAGGAAAAGGAAAATCAGTTGCTCTCTCTGACAGTACATTGTGTCCACCAGTGGTGGGTTTAAGTCTAATTAGGATTTAGTTTAATAAAGTAGAAATGTGTTCTGTTCTACTCTGTCTAACTGGTCCATGAAACTAACGCTCAAAAATGTTTGACAATTCAAGGTTTTTCATTAATTATTGCTGTAGTTATTTTCCCTGTTGGTAACTCATAAGTAGCGATTCCAATTTTTCTGCTCACATAATTTAACAGTGTTATAATAGTTTTCCATTAATTTTAGTTAATTAAAAAATAATATTTCAATTTAGTTTTCATTTGTTTTTAGAGCGGATTTTTCTTTTTTTCCCCTTTTTCAATAGAATATTTCAGCATATGCTTCATTATATCTTATTTTAGATTAGTTTTAATTGTGTGCCTTTGAGGATCGCTTTGCCATCAAGGGCGATATAAATAAACTTGACCTGACCTGACTTGACTATTGCCTGCCATTGTCTCTTTTTTCCTGCAGCCCCGCTTGCAAATCCCCTGTGAGGACGCAGGTCTCAGCGACGAGCGCTTGCTGACGGTGCGACGCTTCCCCAACGCGGAAAATGGTCCGGGCCAGGCGGCGCGACGCCGGAGCACGCCGGAGCATGGCAACAAGGCGGGGAGCTCGTCGCCGGACTACCTTTCTGTCAGCGTCAGCAGCCCTGGGCTCTTGTCTCAGGCTTCGGACCAGGGTAAGGACATGCTGCAACATCAGCAGTTCTTTTACATCTGTACAGGTTACGTCAGTAAATTAAAAATATGGAAGAAAAGTTTGATTTCTCTAGTTCAATTCAAAAAGTGAAACTCTTATAGTCATACAACACATTGGAAAATACTTTTCATAATTCCTATCAAGTTCATAAATTTAAAAAAAACAAACTATTTTTGGTCTCTTAATGTTGTCATTTCTTGGGTTTCTTGAACTTTGGGTTTTCCGTAGCTGTGATTTGTTGAGATGACGACTCTTCTGCTTCCGTTTCTTCTGCCGTCTTTTGAATTTGTGCTTTGCCGCCATTTTGGAACCCGAGAAAACTGTGCAATTTGACATTAAGTGGTTCATTGGTCATTTTTCTTCTTTGCAAAGCTGTCAGTAAGTGCGAAGGCAAAGGTGAGCCAGAGCTCCACCGTCATGTTTCTCTCCATGTGATTGTCCAATAACACCGTTGCTTTTGCCTCAATCCCAAAGACGACGACTCGGACGGAAGCGTGAATGGCGACAGTCCCAAGGCGACACCCAACCGGGCACATCGGAAGCTGAAGAAGGATTTTCCTGTGCGTATTTTGTCCACCCTGTTTGCGTTCAATGGGAGATTTATGGCACTGAACATTGAAGATCCATACAATACATTCATAAACCATTCAAAACGCTTCACTTTTTTTTCTCCACATTTTCTTCTTTTACAACCTTATATTGAACTTACATAACTCAATTGAAAAAAAATGTGTGAGTAAAAATAAAATAGGGAGAGTGCTTTTGATTAATTGATGATGCTTTAATACATTTTTAGATTTAGCTTTTGAATCGAAATCGAATCACAGTTTGTCTCCTTTGCGCCAACGCTAGAAACCGGCTATCAACGGCTTGCCGCCCACACCGAAAGTGCTGGTGAGTGAACAGTCCGCATCCACAGTGATGGTGATGCCTCTTGATCTGTCTTTGTTGAAGTGTTAATCGCCTCACTTGTGTGCACTATTTCTAAAATCACATTATTTGTTACGTTAACTTGACTTTGAAATCACAGTTCGGTTCACATTGTGTGGTACAGTAAGTATGTGCCGGGAACTGGTTTCCTTTGATGTAAACGGGAACCGAATTAATGATGTTTACGATGAAACATGGAAAAAAGAATGTGAAAACTGTCATAAATCACAACATATGCTGACAAGATGCTGAGCAGCACTGTGTTTGTTTACGTAGTACATGGGAGTAACACGTTTCTGTCCCTTTTCTTTCCTCGCTTTTTTTTTTTTTTTGTGGCAGATGGGAGCTTGTTTCTCAAAAGTGTTCGATGGGTGTCCTCTGAAGATCAACTGTGCCACGTCTTGGATCCATCCGGACACCAAAGGTGACAGCAATTTCACGCGACCACGCCCACCCACCTAAGACTTTTTCGACATCCTGACACATGTATGTCCCCCCCTTAGACCAGTACCTGATCTTTGGGACAGAGGATGGTATCTATACACTCAATTTGAACGAGCTGCATGAGGCCACGATGGAGCAGGTAAAGTTAGCCGGCGTCAACCACCTGATCCCATTTTAGCCTGGATTTACACTGCAGGTTCAGATGCCCAAATCCGATCTAATATTCTGCACATAAACTCCAAAACGCATGCATCTCAAAACATCTTTCCCCATTGGATTGAATGGAATTATTTTGTTGGTTTCATGTTCTCCACACCTGTGTCGTAGCATATTTGGACCGTAATGATTTGTTTTTGCTTTTGCCATCATTAAGATTTACCGCAGGTGTTTTTGTTTTTTTTTAATGTTGATGAACAATTACAAGCTGGATCTGTTTCCACTGTCGCAATGCTTCGTTGGTCACGCCTCGTCTTTATGTCTCCTTGTAGCTGTTCCCCAGGAAGTGCACATGGCTGTACGTTATCAACAACAACCTGATGTCTTTATCGGGTAAGTGGCGATGGCCCACGTTACCCGTCACCGTCATCGCCCGCTGCTGCTTTTGTCCCGCGTTATCTGGCGACACTGCCCAACCTGAAAATAGACATTGTTTTCCTTTTGTGTGATCAGTGCGCTTCTCAAGAGCTGCTGCCGCTCATGCGGTTGTGAAATTTATAGAACCAACCTCGTAGGTTTAGAATTAAACAATCTTTGCCTTCCTTTTCTCATGTATGACTAACTGTAAATACTCCCGTTCATTCTTGCTATCATTCATATGTGTGCATTAAGTACTTGCCGACTCCTTTGCTGATCAAAAACCGCAGCATTTACTGAGGCCCCAGTCATACCTTTTTTGCTGGAATCGGTTACTCACTCTAGTTTTTGTCTGCTTTGAAAATATCTAACGTGAATCTGATCACTGCGGGGTAGCTTGATGATCTGGCATAAAGCACAACCCAATAATAACTTGGCTCCATCAAGTCAGAGCCAGTGTCCGTTTCCAACATGTTATTCGGATGGCATTATCTAGCATTATCTCTCTTAAGTAGACCCACAAAAAAGTCTCAACAAGCCCTGCCTGAAGAGCACAGGAAGTAAGGCATTTTGATTAGATGCAGACATTTTTAACTGTTAGCTACTGCTAGCATAAAAAGGAAAAAAAGCAATCCGCTGAAGCCGGTTTCCCTGAACACCATGAAATTTGGTAGGCATGTCAATCATGAGAATGCCCACAAAAAAAGGAACAGTATTTGTCCGATTGTGACCTAGTTTGATTGAAGCATGCATACGACATAGATGGCTGATACTCATTTGTTAGAAATGTCAGTTTGTCACTGTGTCTAGGTGGACCTTAATTGGAAAAGATTGATGTGACTCGCAGTAGTCGTTCTTGAGTAGAGACAAAAAAAAAAGTCTAAAGAAGCCATATGCCCGAAAATACAGGGGATAAGTCTGTCAATTTGGTCTGAAGAGGTCACTTGAGCTCATGATGGCGATTTTATCTGATTGCGACTCAACTTGAAGCATGCAGAGGAGCAGGATCAAATGTCTCGAAAGGTTTTAATGCTGCAACTGTCTAGAGATTTAATTGTCAATGAAGTTACGACATACTGCTTATAATGTGTGACGAAAATGTCACATTGTGATGTGGTTTGTGGGGCGACAAACCGTGAAGCCTTCTTTGTTATTGGATCGTCTTAACTTCTGCTCTCTTCTCGTTTCTGTCCTTTGAACACTGTCCACCCTCCTCCCACCTGGCTTCACATGACACTCTACTAACCGACTTCATCAGAAGGTAATGCGCTTCACACCATTGTCACACTTTTAGCGCCGCTCACGTATCACCTCGCTGAAATGTCCATGCTGCCGCTGCTGATCAAGCAAATGTGTATGATGCGACGGTGACGGTGGGTTGTCCCGCAGGGAAAAACTTCCAGCTGTATTCCCACAACCTCATTGGGCTCTTTGAGCAGCTGAAGAAACCCGGTTTGGCCGCCCAGCTCCAGACGCACCGCTTCCCGGACAAGATTCTACCGAGGTGACGGCGGTGCAATGATGTTTGCCTTGTGGTCTGCCTAATCATTTGTACCCCCTACCAAAGAAAATGCAGTCACAGATTCCATAACTGTTCTATTTAAAGGTTAAGGCAAGGTTGGATGATGGAGACAGTTTGAGCCTGACGCAGGCAAATTGTCTTTTTTCAGTGGGAAAATGCTGTTTTCTTGCCACTTGGCAGTCAGCTTTTTCAGAGTTACACTGCAAAATAGTCGGCGTCTTATTGTGTATGCGCTCCTTTGCCGTCTGCCGCCTGTGTGAAAAATGAGCCCGCTCGCACTGAAGTGGAAGCTTTGTCCGGCTCCGCCCGATTCACAACGTCATGGTCTCTTTTCAGCAGGGCTGACAGAGAGCTATTTTGTCCCCTCAGGAGGTTCGCCTTGACGACCAAGATCCCCGACACAAAGGGTTGTCACAAGTGCTGCATCGGTGAGTCCCCCCTTTGCACTATTTGGGCTTTTATTTGTCCATCTTGTCCAAATGTACCCAGGCAGCCTGGGTGTCAAAAGTACTTTGCACACACATTTATAGAGGACTTTAAAACAGCCGCCGCAGTATATACAAGGTCTGCTGAACCTGGAGCAAAAATAAGTCGTACAACAAACAATAAATTAGTCATGAAGAGTACAAAGCCCAAAAACAGTCACACCAAAAACAAGTCTGAGTGAAAGGCCAAAGACTAAAAATAAATCTTAAGATAAGTTTTAAAAATGGGCAGCGTTTAGCTGGAGGTCTTTGCAAAGAGAGGAACCGGCAACAGAAAAGGCTCAATCCCCGCTGAGCCTTCGCTTAGTCCTCTGTACCTCTAATGGCATCTGGCCCACGATGCGTAAGGGTGATGGAGCTCAGCGAGGTATGGTAGGGTGAGACCATTCAAAAAATACAATTAAATTAAAATGGAATCTTAAAAAGAACTCAAAAATGCACAGGGAGGCAGTGAAGGGATGCCAGAGTCAGAGTTAAGTGCTCCTTCTTTCAAGTAGCAAGCAGCAGCATTCTGGACCAACTGGAGACACTTGATGGGGGATTGGCTTACTCCAAAATAAAGTGCATTACAGACATCCGGGCCAAGATGTGACAAAGGCATGAATTACTGTTTCAAAGCTCTTGAGAAAGTAGAGGCTTTACTTTAGCCAGCTAGCTAAGATAAAAGAAGCTGGATTTAACAACAGTACCACAACATTCTTTTCAAGTATTTTTATTTTACAGTGAGGAACCCATACACAGGCCACAAATATCTATGTGGAGCGCTGCAGTCGGGCATTGTCCTCCTGCAGTGGTATGAGCCCATGCAGAGGTTTATGCTCATCAAGGTGAGGTCCGCGTCATGTCAAATCCCCCCCCGTGAAATTCGAACATTGTACTGATTTTTCTTGACTCGTAAGTCATTGGGATGCTCCGGTGTGCCTAATGTTTTGTCTGCCCCCCCCCCCCCCCCCCCCCCCCCCCCTCCGGCAGCACTTTGACTTCCCACTTCCCAGCCCGCTGAAAGTGTTCGAGATGCTGGTGGTGCCCGAGCAGGAGTACCCGCTGCTGTGCGTGGCCATCAGCCAGGGCGCCGAGCCCGGCCAGGTGGTGCGCTTCGAGACCATTAACCTCAACTCCTGCTCTTCCTGGTTCACCGAGATGGGAACCAGTAAGTCCTTCGTACCGCGCTTGTTCTTAGGGATGAAACGGGACTATTGTTTACTTTATTTTGGCCATCACAATTTCGGAGTCTTTGAGTTTGGGGAATATTGTTACTGTGAAATGTTATTTGATTTATTTATTTAGTATTGTAATCACTTTTTCTATGTCAGATGTGATATGAAATTCTCAGCCATTTCATCTCTCCCCGCAGATAATCAGCAGGTGGATGCCATCCATGTTACCCAGCTGGAGAGAGACACTGTGTTGGTGTGTTTGGACCGTAAGTGGACACACTTTGTCATCAAAGCATCAGAAGTCTCAAATTGGATCAATTGTATCCGGTGTTTCCACACAGAAAATTTGAAGATTGTTAACCTTCAAGGCAAATTGAAGTCCAACAAGAAGCTGGCATCCGAGCTCAGTTTTGACTTTGGCATCGGATCTGTTGGTAAGATTTTGTTGCTTAATTTTTTTTTTAAGGAGTGTCCACGTGAAGTGACGTTCACTACGCACATACATACATTCTAACCAACTTTTAAAACATGAGACTGGACATAGGATGGGGGAAAGTGTCCAGGTATTGGGTAGCTGCGCTTCCATTGATTAATTATTCTTTACATACAACTTTTATTTGAACTGATTTAACATTTACGATTGTCAGAGAGGAAAAAATTCTTTGCACACTCAGCATGCGAGTCAAATTCAACAGGCTGTTCTTTCAGTGACATTTAATAATAGATGATAATAATAGAGGAGAAAATGCTCAAATGATGTCTGATTGTTGGCCAGGTGTTTGAGTCTCTGCTTTTGTTCCTGCAGTTTGCCTGCAGGACAGCGTTCTGGCCTTCTGGAAGCACGGCATGCAGGGCAAGAGCTTCAAATCGAATGAGGTGAAAACACTCTCCGCTGACCTTTTCATGGGTTTGTTTGGGTTTATTATTATTTATTTTTTTTGCGAGCCCAAAAAGTTCAGTTCCGAGTGGTGGGAAAACTGAAAGCAATTAAGGTACTCTAATGTGTTTGCATGTGGGGGAAAAAACCCCGCAGTCAAGCCTGTTGCAGAGCAGTCAAAAACAAACTCAAAAATGAAAACACTTTCAAGCGACTGCTGTCGGCCACAGTTCGCCCAGGCACTCACATGTCGGCCAAACCGACTCCGGGTCTTGCTGTCACTCAGTCGACCACGCCCCATTTTTTTCACCTTTGAAATGGAAATGCCGTGAATCTGAAAGAAAGACCGTCTCATGCGGCTAGTTGTGCGTCTTGTGTATTGTCTCCTGGATGCTTCCACATCGCCGCGCAGGTGATCCCGGGTGCGACGGGTGACTTTGTGTGCGCGGCAGCTAATGAGCTCGTCATCGGAGTGAACCCGAATCATTACTCGGTCCCGCTCACACAATAAAAGTTCAAGAGATCGCAGCGAGGCGAAGCATTTCATTTTGATGGAAAGCGATACCGCCCGTGGCTTGGCGGCCATCTGGATTATTCCTTTTTTTTCTCTCTTAAATGTCAGCAGGCATGCAAAATTGATCATCATAAACGCAACAGTGAGCGGCGTTGAATAATTCAGCTTTTGTGCGGGTACGATTCCTTCACGGACGAGCGGCTGTTCGATGGCCGTT
Source organism: Hippocampus guttulatus (assembly GCF_054856545.1). Classification (NCBI taxonomy): domain Eukaryota; kingdom Metazoa; phylum Chordata; class Actinopteri; order Syngnathiformes; family Syngnathidae; genus Hippocampus; species Hippocampus guttulatus. The sequence goes on from NC_141273.1 coordinate 15,495,269, forward strand.
TGTTCCATCGGGTGCCTCCGTCAACACCCGAGACCCAGATCACATCTCCCTCCTCGTCCGAGCCTAGCGCTTAACACCTCGCAGGTGTCGCCCACTCGCCCCCGTCTGCTTCGCCTCGACCGAGCAGCTATCATGTCAACACTTTTTGTACACGCACAGTGGCGGCTTCATGGTGCGTTCGCGCATACGGGAACGTTCCATGGACACACAACAGCTACGACCTCCCCTAAGGCACACTTATACTTGACAGTTGTATTTTGCTCAAATTTAGATTATGATTCTCATACAAAATGTTATCAGATTCTTAAATTGTGAATTTTTCGCCTGAATTTGATTTTTTAAAAAAAACCTTCACTGCGAACAATTTTGCGATTTAATATACGATTTTTTGTTTTTGGAAGGTCCTCTTCCCATGTATTTATTTTTTTTTTTTTTAACAAACAAAAATTAATCTGGAGTACAATAATCTCAGATTTATTTTGTAGAAATGTTTTTACCGTATAGGTTAAGTTTAGGCAAAGCTAAAGGCAAATTAACCACGAATTAGCATGAAAGACAGTTGATACACTTCAGTTAGAGTTGCTAACTTAATTTATTCATTGTACAGGATATTTTTAAAAGAATCGCACAATGAATCAGTTTTCGGGATTTTATCGTGTGCGATACTGGAATCGGCCCCAAACATCCTTTTCGATTGGGCCTTTTTAAGAGGTATTAAATGTAACGCTCTCATGCGTTGATTCACAGGTAACGCAGGAGATCTGTGACCCGAGCAGAGTTTTCCGCCTCCTTGGATCTGACAGGTGAGGACCGGTCGCCCCGTGCCAGCTACCTCTGAGCGTGCCTTCGCGCCTGCTATGTAATTTCATCTTGGAGGAGTGGGCTGTAGTTTCCCAGCTCACCTTCATACCATATGAGGGTGTGCCCTATGATATCTCCACGCTGACCGAACGCACGAAAAGGTCACCCGGCAGTGACGCGTGCTTTCAGCACAGCAAGGCAGGAGTAGTGAGTTAAGAGACGGTAAACTTCACGCACGAGCCCACCCTTTCTTTCAGTTAGTCCCTTTCACACAGATGTACCGTACCGTCCCCAAGTCAACGATATCTCAGAAGGCGGACAATTGCCAGGTTGCGTTGGTCCCGCCATCCCGTCTCGCTGCTTTTCACACAGAACAGCGACATGGGGGGAAAAGATGGGGGAGGAGGGGGGGTCCTTCGGAAGAAGGAATGAATGAAGAAACTTTGTTTCCCTCCCCCTCAACTTGCCCATCGACTTTAAACTGGCGACTTTTACAAGCAGTTCTTTATGTTCTTGGGACCAAGTTCCTTGATAGTGGCTCTTTTCCACGAGATTCCACTCTTGCGTTCTTAACCGTGCACCCCCCCCCCCTTTTCCGTTCAGGGTGGTGGTTCTGGAGAGCCGACCCACGGACAACCCAACAGCGCTGAGCAACCTCTATATCCTGGCGGGTCACGAGAACAGTTACTGATCCATCGAGCGTTTTTTAAAAAAAATCTTTTTTTTGGGGGGGGGGGGGCGTCATGGGATGTTGTTTCCATTGAGCTGACCACAGCTCAGCTCGTTGGACTCACAAGGAGCCTGTGAGGAACGTGCATCACAGCAGAAGGTTACAAATATGACTTTTTTTTTTTTTTTTTTTTGAATCCTCTACATTTTACATCCACTTATTTGGAGGTCTTATAAGTGCCATTACAAGCTGGTGAGTATCTTTTTGGGAGACTTTTAGCGCCCACAGGCTTGGAGCTTCTGCCATCCAACTCGAGCAGAGCAACACAACCACCTGAGCCACATGCGCTTTATTTAAGCAATATTTATTAGCATTATTAATATTAACCTCGGGTATCTCGGACTACCTAATAACCGGCAGCCTTCTGAGTAGCTTTTGGGTTCTACTTGCGTTGTAACATAGTCATATCCAACCTTTTTAAATCTTGAATATAATGTACAATTGTGTAATCCTCCCTCTGCTTTTACTCTTTTATAGACTTTTAATTTCTTATTTGCACCGTGTAAGCACTTTTGTACATTTTTCCTTTTTTTTTTTTAAATGTAATTTAAGATGACAACATGAGGGACGACGCGCTTCTGTCAACATCTTTGCATTCCCTTTGCAAAATGTTTTCACCTATGCTGTTTTTTTTAAATAAAAAAAAAAAAGCTGTTGCTGACAATGTGTGTGCATATATGCGATGGATGTTGAAACCTGTCACCGGAAAAAGTGTCCATGGCCCGACCAAGGCTATTATAGTTCATGAAAATTCTTGAAATAACAAACTAATAATAATAAAATAACTTTTTGGATTATGAAATTAAATTAAGAAAGAAAACAGCGCAAACTACATTTTACACTGATCAAACTAACTACAACGAACTGCAGTTATAGTGAAAATGTCATTCCAGTTTTAAAAAATATATGAAAATTGTAGGTGTTTGTGCTCTTTTTTTTTTTTAATAAAGTAATCTGTCATCACCATGCTATTTTTTTCTGCATGTGTCTCGAGTGTTGATGAGGCAGACATGTGGGTATTTGTTTCCATTAATTCCCCCGTTTAGGCTGCCACTCTTCTGCCGATGCCCCCCGAGCAGCGCTAATTGGTCTCGGTGTGACGTGACCTTTTGCACTCGGCACAAAGCATCCTCCTCCAAACAGGAAGGCCCCGCTACCAGGACATCAAAGGTACTACCTCGTCATTTATTTTTATTTGTTGTCTTGTCTCTAACTGCTTTTAAATGTCTTAGTTGTTCCAGCTTTTATGCGGACGAAATCCACCGAGTAATTTTCTTTCTTTTTCGCCGCCCCGGCTGTTGCTATGGCGACTGGCTGGTCGACCAGGAAGCTGTGTCAAGTCGGGCGTGTTATGGGCGGTGTGTCACACCTTCAAAATAAGAAATATGCTTGTCTACCACTAGTAGGCTTAAGTTTACGTGACTCAATGTGCACTTGGTCCCCTGGACAGTCATATTTGACACGTAATAAATGTGTGGGATTTAAATCTCACTCTTAGTGACATTAGTACTATAGCATCCTTGCTAACAACAACAAAACTAATGCATCTATCTAGTCATTAGTGTCACTTTAGTACCGTGGCATATACTGTCATGCTCCTTAGTCACCTTCATTTGAAACGGTTAAAAAAAAACATCTATTTGTCGGTCACTTTAGTATTCAAACATAGTGAAAGCACATAGTCTCCTGTACATTCATCGTCATTTGACACATGGTAAAGAATCGCACTATCGTTGTGTCAACTTGCCGCATTGAATGTTTAATAGCAGTGCGATTTATTGTGAAGGTTTGGGTGGATGGCGCGGTGCGTGCATGTGTGATGTTAGGGAGTTTTTTGGGAGGGTTTTTCTCTCCACACATCACATCTGAGCCTCAGAGAGGAGGAAGCCTCTTGAGTTTCTCTCCAACAAAACATCTCAGGAGATTTTTATTTTTCTTCATCACCCCCAAAAGTAAGTGATGGGGTTTTTTTGTTGTTGTTTGTTTGTTCTTAGCTTTATGAAATCATTTTTGGAGGTGTTTTCTCGAAAGAGTTGTTTTTTTGTTGGTGATGTTGTTTTACCAGCGGTACTGTGCCTTGATGAAGGGACATGTTTTAGTTTGACAGTACGATTGTCTTTTATGCAACCTGACGTTTACACTTTTTTGCTTTTTTTCTCTCTCTTGCACTTGACATATATTTTTTTTAATTATTACTGCAACCTTGTCTGGAAAAACAATACAACTTGTTTTTCCTTGAGTTACAAGCCCCCCCCAAAAGAAAATTACCAGTAGTGTTTTGAAGTATTACAACTTTATTGTCGTTCAATTCTGACTTTCTCCTTCACTTGAAGTGATTTTTTTTGTAAAATTATTTTACAAAAAAAACTTCCACAGTTATGACATTATCATATTCCAACTTTGTTTCATAATATGACCCATCTCTATGTATAGTGTAGATCTCCCTAACAAATTTTCTTCCTCTGTGTCATAGGGAATTTGGGGGTTTTCTTTTTTTTTTTTGTTACTTTTGTTTTGTTTTGCGGATGCTTTGCATCAAAGGATGGACAAGTACGAGAAGATGGGAAAGATCGGCGAGGGTTCGTACGGCGTGGTCTTCAAATGTCGCAACAGAGACTCGGGGCAGATCGTGGCCATCAAGAAGTTTGTGGAATCGGAGGACGACCCCACCATCAGGAAGATCGCGCTCAGGGAAATCAGGATGCTCAAGGTCGACACATGCATCATTCTATTTTATTTTAGAATTTACTTTTGGCATCGTATTTTACATGCACGGCTTCGCTACTTTCGCTACAAGCAAAAATTTGAAGATACTAAAAATGGCTCATGTAACGAATGAAGTGCCAGGAAGAGATTTTTTTTCAAGGCTTAAATATTAATATTGAAATATATAAAATGAAAGTGCAATTGTTTTAGTCATGATTGGTATGCTAAAAAATACTTAATAAACAAGTCAAATGAAAAAAAAATATCTCTATGATGAAAATAAGTCTTGTGTAAATGCGTGTCAACGTTTTATCGCGCTGTCAATATTTTAGATGAATTTATGACAAGAATGTGACAACCATTTCTCATTAAATCATCCTGAAAATTTGGGGGTGGTCACCAATATGGTGTCCATCTTTTCAAATTGCTACTTAATTAGTAGTTCATCAATTGTTATGTTTTTTTCAAAATACATTCCGTTGCAAGGAATTGTGACTTGAAATCACAATTGAGCTCTCCAATTTTGGAAGCGTGCCCGCCACCTCGTACTGAGTCCAAGTGTCAGCCGCTCTGCTTAATTAGTCAAGCGGTGGCGGGTGGGAGTGGCAGCCCATAAATATAGCGGGACACTGGTCGGGTAAAGGGGGGTGTCTTAGGGAGAGTCAGGGCTGTTGCCGGGGGCAACGTCAGCTTTATGGGCGCCTATTAACACTTGGATTTAGTGGTAGGAAGGTGGACGTCTTACCAGCACTCTCACTCACTGCGCTTATATACTGTATGTATGTGTGTGTGTGTGTGTGTGTGTGTGTGTGTGTGTGTGCAGCAACTGAAACACAGCAACCTGGTGAATCTGATCGAGGTGTTTCGCCGCAAGAGGAAGCTTCACTTGGTCTTCGAATACTGCGACCACACGGTGCTCCATGAGCTGGACCGACATCCCCAAGGGTCAGCATCACACACACACACGCACACACACACACACACACACACACACACACACACCATATCCTCAGCTGCCGAGCGACGCAGCGCGGCGGTGATAGCACCACGGCGTTGCGGCGCTGTGTACATTGGATTATCTCCCCTTGACATACTGTATGTGCCCAGCTTTGTGTTGGCCGTCTCCTGGGGAAGCGGACGCGCCCCGCCGGGAATGTTTGCGGCGATGCTCTGTGCCGGCGGGGCGCCGTCAGCCGCCTTTACGGGAGGGGCGGACCTTGTTACGAATCGCAAGTCACGTGGTGGCCGTTTCCCGTGGCGACGCTGAAAAGACGGCGGCCTGCGAGGCAACGCAGCTTTGTGCGGAGCGCGGCAGTAAAATCCATATTATTTGGTCAACGTAAAAGCATCTCGGCGTATCACAGTTGTCCTTTGTGACTGCGTGCAGGATATTTTATATCTCTGTAGCACATCAGGTTTTCATAATAATAAGAATGTGTTATTATGTAACATTTCTGAATTCAGAGTGAGGTTCAGCACCAGGTGCAATTTTTATCTGAAACGTCCTAGCTGTGAATTACAATGCATTGTAAAATACGTACTGCGCAACTACAAGTCAAACCTAAAATAATTAATAAAAAATATAAAAATTCAATAATTTTTAAAAAAGCAATATGAAATTGAAAAAAACTGAAGACACTTTTGAAATCAGCATCAAAAATACATTTACAGACCCAAAGTTATCTCTTATTAAAATTTGCTGTTGTCCGATGTTATTTCTATATCCCCCCTCCCGAAAAGATTTGAGTTGTAGATGTTACAGACCACATTTTTCCATATTTTGTTTTCAAATGATTCATCTTGACCTATTTTTTTGGAATATCACAAACATCTTGCATTTGAACGGGTGGGTGGTGGGGGTGTTGACATCTTATATCGACTCTCGAAGAGGACATTGCTGAAAATGGTTGTTGTTGTTGTTGAGTGCAGCGTTCCTGAGCATTTGGCGAAGAGCATCACGTGGCAGACGCTCCAGGCCGTCAACTTTTGCCACAAGCACAACGTAAGCTGAGTGAGCGCGCTTTCACACGTCTTTGTTTCTCTTCTTTTTTAACAAGCATTCCTTCTCCCCCACCTCGGCACAAACATGCCGCCCGCTGACCACCGGGTCTCTTTTTTTTTTTTTTTAACCGTGCGCTTTCTTACCCCGGCCAGTGTATCCACAGAGACGTGAAGCCCGAGAACATTCTCATCACCAAACAGCACATCATCAAACTGTGCGACTTCGGCTTCGCCAGGATTCTCAGTGAGCAGCCCGATGGCGTTACATCCTAAAATTCTTCCATTGAAATCAATCTAATAATTTCTTAAAATATTGATTATGATGTTATTATTGAGTATTGTACACATAATAGTTTTGTAAGTTATTCGTTAAAAAAAAAAGAGAATGGATTTTGCGTTGATTGTTGCTGTGTTGCTTTTGCCATGCACGTAGCGGGGCCGTGCGACTCGTACACGGACTACGTGGCCACCCGCTGGTACCGTGCCCCCGAACTGCTGGTGGGGGACACGCAGTACGGCCCCCCCGTGGATGTGTGGGCTGTCGGCTGCGTCTTCGCCGAGCTCCTCTCCGGCATTCCGCTGTGGCCCGGCAAGTCCGACATGGACCAGCTCTACCTGATCCGCAAGACCCTCGGTCAGCTTTGCTAAAACAACACTTTTAACCCCCCCCCCCCAAAAAAATAGATAAATGTATAAAGAAATATCATTTCCTGTAGTCTTTCTCACGCATTGATTTTCATTTATGGATTTTGGTTAGTTTTAAATTGTTTTTACAGTGGGTTTTTTTCTTTTTTTTCCCCCAAAATCACTAATATTAAAACATTTGTTAAATTAAAATAAAATACAAGTATTACAGAATATATATATATTTTAAAAAACAATATTCAACAATCATTCCTGAATTTTTAATTAAATCAAATTGAAACTATGAATGGTATCTTTTTTTTTTGTTGTTGTTGTTTTTGTCTCTGTGTGTATAATATGTTGCAGGAGATCTGATCTGTCGCCATCAGCAGGTTTTCAGCACCAATCACTTCTTCCATGGCCTGTCCATCCCGGAACCTCAACAAATGGTCCGAGCCACACGACAACTCCTGCCATTGGATTGCGCGCCTTGCGTCCAGTGACAAGTTTCAACACATATTCTCTCCCCTTTGTCCCCCCTCCCTAACCCATTAGGAACCTCTGGAGCTGAAATATCCAAACCTCTCCCACCAAACACTCAGTCTCATGAAGGTAATGGCAACATGATATATTCTAATAATAATAATAATATACTTTTTTTCAGTTCATTTCTTGTCTTATCTAATTTTCTATGGATACATTTTTGCGTCCTATTTTCCAATTTTATGAATTAATATTGAATGAACGTTGCCATGTGTTATTCTGCTTTTATTCCTTCAAGTCAACTGAACACACTTTGCGTCAATGTTGTCGTCAGGCTTGTCTTCGTATGAACCCAAGCGAGCGTCTTGCTTGCGAGCAGCTGCTGCAGCATCCTTACTTTGACAGCATGAGACACAAAAGCCTCCCCAACGCGAAACAGGTCAACATCAACGCGGGGCACGATCGCCATGGTAACAGGAGGACCCGCCTGCCGCGCAAACACCTGCCCGCCGGGGTGAGTCACTCTCTTTATGAAAAACAAAAGGAGATCTTGCTAGTTTACAATATATTTCAGCGAGACAAAATTCACAATATTACTTTAGTTTAGCTTCATTTTATTGTATGTTGATTCTCTTCTGGCATGCGGTTGTCAGTGTTTGCCTCAGCTGACGGGCAGCAGCATCTTCCCTGCTCCGGACACCAAGAAGTACTTTTACAACCTCAACAAGTTCAACTACCACCTGCCCAACATCTAGAAACACATCGACTCGTGCCTTAACAAGACTCAGGAAGTGAAACTGGAGCTGAGCGACTGACATTTGTCGGTATCTTTTCCTCTTATTATTTTCAAGCGTTAGCTAGCTAGTTTATGGAGGACAAGGATCGTCGCGTGACGCCACGCTCCGCTCGTCAACGACATGGAAGATTTTGCCAAATCTTCTGCACTGCAAGTCAAGTAGGACGCCTTTTTTTTTCTTGACTCTCTCAATTTTATTTATTGAAATCAGCACAACGATTGTAATAAATAAGTCGAGACGATCCCACATTGGTGCTATGGACGTCCGCAGCCGTCTCGGTGTGGAAATGCCAAATTAATTGTCACATTTTCATGCCCCAAATAAAGGCTCCTTCATGTTGCGTTAGCTATGGATCTAATGTTGCAGTACCACCAGGAACCTGTGGTGGAGGGCTGAAATCATCAGCCTAAATTAGTGCTGCCTTGAGATACGAGTTCGATGTGTTTCGCGACCACGCTCGGAACACAAAAGATTAACATCTCAAATATTTTCCCGTTAAAATGCAATGAATGTGTTTCAGCCGCCCGCCCCACCCCTCAACAATAAAATCAAATAAATTATTATAATGTGTAATTTACTTCGGAAAAGCATCACTCCGTAATAATGTTCTTTATAAACACTTGCGTTGACACAATCAAAATAGAACCCAACCCAAAAGAACGAAACCGTTTTTGTCACACTGCTTTCCTACCTGAGGGCAGTGTCAACAGTACGGCACTAATACTTGTCATTCTACGCAGGGGATAAAGAAAGTATGACTAAGTATGTTATAGGGCCTGTCTCTTGCTCTTTAGCCTTGGCATTAAGCTAGCAGACAGATAGGCTGACCTACAGGTACGTGGTTGTTTAAAAACACAAGATGTACTATATTTTTGTTTTGCAGAAAACCTCAACTAGGAATGGCAACAAACAGCTAAGTCTCATTTTTTCAAGAATTGAGCCGCTTATTGTGAATTGAGTTGAGCCTCTAACAACGTACCATGCTCGCTTCGCAAGTCAAAGCAAAAAAACAAAACAATAAAACATCGGCCCTTATCTCCAAAAACGTTGAGATACTCATGTCTCAAGGCAGCAAAATACTGTTGTTCTCAAACCTTATGACTTTGTAAATCTCTGTATCGTTTTGCAGTTTGAACATTATAGTGCAACTAATCATCCCAAATTAGAAAAGGTGTATTTCAATAATTCAATTCAAATGTATTGCGAATACAAGGTAACTAAAAATGGTACTTAAATGAAAGTTTAAAATCAAAGGTTTGAAGATAACAGAAAAGTGCAGATAAATACAACTGAACTGAACTTCGGCAGCCATTCTTTTGCCTACCACTAGAGGGAGCCCACATACCACACTTTGAGTCTCACTGGCCCAAGAGCATAATTGCCAAAGGCAATTTTAAAACTTCTGTCACAATTCGGGCCCTACCGACATGGAGCTTTTGACGTTTATGCCGATTCTGATTTGTGGCAGAGTAAAATTTCGATAAATGAATAATCGTCAGATTATGTAAAAATACATATACTTTATAAAAACTGTTTTTGGTCAATAAAGATATTGAGTTTAATATTTCTTAAACTTTACAACAGTTTTTTTGCCTTTTTTGGGGGGGTTTAAATGTTTGTCTTAGTTGTTATGTGTTAAGTTGTTAAAAACAAACAAACATGCATGGACTTGGATTTTGATTTATTCAACCTGATAAACAGAAATGCTAACTGGCTGAACACATGTCAAGAAAAACCCGCTGGCCAAAAAAAAAAAAAAAAAGCTGCAGACCCAAAATGGCCACCTGGAAGCAAACAGGCATTCACGTTTGGGAAGAAGCACAAACGAGCCTCTCTTTGGCATAAAGCTAACAGGACTAATGTTGCCGATAAATAAATTGGTGTCAACAATAAAGTGCTTTGTTGTTGTTTGTTTATTTTTTTTAGTTCAGGTCCACATGAACATCAAGACGCGGGAGTGCAGTCTTTAAACGTTCCACCGTGCTCTGTTTGTCTTTGACACCAGGCAGGTCGCTGAGGAACAGGTACTCCAGATTTCTGCATGGGGGGGAGGCAAAACAAAACATACAAAAGTCTCTTCAAAGCTGTTTTCCATCCTAAAATTCCAGAAACTATTACGTACGACTTTGTACGTTCAGTGCCTGCAACTTAATGTTCCGGCCGACCGTGTTCAGCACTGCACAGCCCACTCCAAAACTTCAGAAACTATCGCACTCAATTTGTACAATAATGCCTTACTTAAAACAACAAATGGCTATTTTTGAAACTTTTTTTTTAACCAAAATGTACTTAAAACAAAAAAAGACATTTTTAATCTATATATAAAATACATTTGAAACGAGAAAAAAAAAGAGACCAGCCTGAATTTGTGCAGAGCGACGAGGCCCTTGTCAGTGACGTTCCCGCACGACACTACCTCCATGATGAAGACGCTGCGCTGCAGGTTCTCCAGCGAGCTGAGCCGCTCCAAGCACGCATCCTCGATGTAGATGCACTTGCGGAGTTTCACCTCCTCCACGTGCTGCAAACCCTCTGCACAAATGCAACGCAATGACGTCAAGGACGGAGGTGGCGCCACGTTCCCCTCTCCCGTAAATATCGCACTTTGCCTCCCGCCGGTCTTGCCTACTCACTGACATAAAACATTACATCCATTCAATTTTCAAGCAAAAATGACCTGCCAATAGAGCAGGAACATTTGATTTAGCCTGTTTTTTTTTTAAACAGCGGAAACGTTGAGGGGAAAACTTTACCTTTGGTCACTTTAAAATGTTGCTGTCAAATTTAAAAATAGCTAAATATGTTACGAAATTTGTTTAAAATTTGTTTTCTACAAGTTGAAATGTATCTAAAGTATGTGTAGTGGTAAAACAGGCCAAAGTTTTTTTTTATGGTCTCAATATTGTGGATTTACACTTTCAGGGGGTGGGCCTGTAATGTATCCCCATGATAAACGGGAGTTCATGTAGGCACGTTTCTCAAACCAAGATGGTCGAAGCCCCGGTACATGATGCAGGAGTCGGTGGCATCAATGGCCTGGATCTTGAAGCGCCCCAGCGGCCCGGTGGGTAGTGCATTGTAGTCCCCGTGCCAGCGATCCAAACCCAGGAAGCGCACCTTGGCGCCACACCTCAGCAACCACTCGGACGCCGCCCGGTCGGGACCCACGGCCTTGATGCGCTCGTGGTCCACCCTGGAAACAGCAACCAAGTTCAGTCGGTAAAAGAAAAATGACTCTTTGTCTCTGGATGCTTCAGAATTATGCCAAATTTACAGCAATGTTTTGTTGTAATTATACTACATCATGAAGAACAGAGTATGCATAACTAATGCTAATCCAAATTCCAATAATATGGATATCATCAAATTGAGAGATTGAATGGCTTTGTGGATGACAATGTCAAATTGGGCGGCAGCCAAAGGCGGGGACCCTGGCGGTCCGATCCTCGGCTGCAGAAGCTAGCTCTTGGGACATGGAATGTCACCTCTCTGGCAGGGAAGGAGCCCGAGCTGGTGTGTGAGGTAGAGAAGTTCCGACTGGATATAGTCGGACTTGCCTCCACACACAGCCTGGGTTCTGGTACTAGTTCTCTCGAGAGGGGTTGGACTCTCTTCCACTCTGGAGTTGCTCATGGTGAGAGGCGCAGAGCAGGTGTGGGCATGCTCATTGCCCCCCGGCTCAGTGCCTGTACATTGGGGTTCACACCGGTAGACGAGAGGGTTGCTTCCCTCCGCCTTCGGGTGGGGGGACGGGTCCTGACTGTTGTTTGTGCATATGCACCAAACAGCAGCTCAGCATACCCACCCTTTTTGGAGTCCTTGGAGGGTGTGCTGGAGAGTACTCCTGCTGGGGACTCCCTTGTTCTACTGGGGGACTTCAATGCTCACGTGGGCAATGACAGTGAGACCTGGAGGGGCGTGATTGGGAGGAACGGCCCCCCCGATCAGAACTCGAGTGGTGTTTTGTTATTGGACTTCTGTGCTCGTCACGGACTGTCCATAACGAACACCTTGTTCAAACATAAGGGTGTCCATATGTGCACTTGGCACCAGGACACCCTGGGCCGTAGTTCGATGATCGACCTTGTGGTTGTATCATCGGATTTGCGGCCGCATGTTTTGGACACTCGGGTGAAGAGAGGGGCGGAGCTGTCAACTGATCACCACCTGGTGGTGAGTAGGCTCCGATGGTGGGGGAAGATGCTGGTCCGTCCTGGCAGACCCAAACGTATTGTGAGGGTTTGTTGGGAGCGTCTGGCGGAATCCCCTGTCAGAAGGAGTTTCAACTCCCACCTCCGACAGAGCTTTTCCCATGTTCCGGGGGAGACGGGGGACATTGAGTCCGAGTGGACCATGTTCCGTGCCTCTATTGTTGAGGCGGCCAATCTGAGTTGTGGCCGTAAGGTGGTTGGTGCCTGTCGTGGCGGCAACCCTCGTACTCGCTGGTGGACACCAGCAGTAAGGGATGCTGTCAAGCTGAAGAAGGAGTCCTATCGAGCCTTTATGGCCTGTGGGAGCCCAGAGGCAGCTGACGGGTATCGACTGGCCAAGCGGAACGCAGCTTCGGTGGTCGCCGAGGCAAAAACCCGAGCGTGGGAAGAGTTCGGTGAGGCCATGGAAGCCGACTTCCGGACGGCTTCGAGGAAATTCTGGTCCACCATCCGACGTCTCAGGAGGGGGAAGCAGTGCACCACTAACACTGTGTACAGTGGGGATGGGGCACTGCTGACTTCGACTCGGGACGTTGTGAACCGGTGGGCAGAGTACTTCGAAGACCTCCTCAACTCCACCAACACGCCTTCCTTGGAGGAAGCAGAGTCTGAGGACCCTGAGGTGGGCTCTCCTATCTCTGTGGTTGAAGTCACCGATGTGGTTAAAAAGCTCCTCGGTGGCAAGGCCCCAGGGGTGGATGAGATCCGCCCGGAGTTCCTCAAGGCTCTGGATGTTGTGGGGCTGTCCTGGTTGACACGCCTCTGCAACATCGCGTGGTCAACGGGGAGAGTGCCTCTGGATTGGCAGACCGGGGTGGTAGTCCCTCTTTTTAAAAAGGGGGACCGGAGGGTGTGTTCCAACTACAGAGGGATCACACTCCTCAGCCTCCCTGGTAAGGTCTATTCAGGGGTGCTGGAGAGGAGGGTCCGTCAGGAAGTCGAGCCTCAGATTGAGGAGGAGCAGTGTGGTTTTCGTCTCGGCCGTGGAACAGTGGACCAGCTCTACACCCTTAGCAGGGTCCTCGAGGGTATGTGGGAATTCGCCCAACCAGTCTACATGTGTTTTGTGGACTTGGAGAAGGCGTTTGACCGTGTCCCTCGGGGAGTTCTGTGGGGGGTGCTTCGTGGGTACCGAACCCCCTGATACGGGCTATTCGGTCACTATACCACCGATGTCAGAGTTTGGTTCGCATTGCCGGCAGTAAGTCGGAATCGTTTCCAGTGAGGGTAGGACTCCGCCAAGGCTGCCCTTTGTCGCCGATTCTGTTCATAATCTTTATGGACAGAATTTCTAGGCGCAGCCGAAGCGTTGAGGGCGTCCATTTTGGTGGCCTCAGTATTGCATCCCTGCTTTTTGCAGATGATGTGGTGCTGTTGGCTCCTTCAAACAGGGCTCTCCAACTCTCACTGGAGCGTTTCGCAGCCGAGTGTGAAGCGGTTGGGATGAAAATCAGCAAATCTGAAACCATGGTCCTCAGTCGGAAAAGGGTGGAGTGTGCCCTCCGGGTCGGGGGAGAGATCTTGCCCCAAGTGGAGGAGTTTAAGTATCTTGGGGTCTTGTTCACGAGTGAGGGCAGGAGGGAGCGAGAGATCGACAGGCGGATTGGTGCAGCGTCTGCTGTGATGCGGACGTTGTATCGGTCTGTCGTGGTGAAGAAGGAGCTGAGCCAAAGGGCGAAGCTCTCAATTTACCGGTCGATCTACGTTCCAACCCTCATCTATGGTCACAAGCTATGGGTCGTGACCGAAAGAACGAGATCCCGGATACAAGCGGCCGAAATGAGTTTTCTCCGCAGGGTGTCCGGGCTCTCCCTTAGAGATAAGGTGAGAAGCTCGGTCATCCGGGAGGGGCTCAGAGTCGAGCCGCTTCTCCTCCACATCGAGAGGAGCCAGATGAGGTGGCTTGGGCATCTGATTCGGATGCCTCCTGAGCGCCTCCCTGGTGAGGTGTTCCGGGACATGTCCCACCGGGAGGAGACCCCGAGGAAGACCCAGGACACGCTGGAGTGACTATGTCACCCAGCTGGCCTGGGAACGCCTCGGGATCCCCCGGGGAGAGCTGGAAGAAGTAGCTAGGGAGAGGGAAGTCTGGGCTTCCCTGCTAAAGCTGTTGCCCCCGCGACCCGGCCCCGGATAAGCGGTAGAAGATGGATGGATGGATGGATGGAATGTCAAATTTGTAATACAGTATAACTGAAAAATATTTCAACTAAAAATTTAAAAATTCAGGAACTTTAAAATGTAAACTATTTATATGAATATAATAATTTCCATTATATCACCATCAAAATATTTGTAATATACTCCTGTAGATGATTAAGAAAACAGACACCTATTGACCAGAATACATGATTGATATAAATAAACGTACTTGTTGAAAACAGCATTGAGCCAGCCCCAGAAATGTCTCCGGCTCGTGTCTTTTTGCTTCAGAGCAGACTGCGCCACCTTCACAAGCAGCTTCATCTGCAATATCAACTAATTTAATACATCTTGAAACTTTATAATACAAATTTATGCGGGCAGATTTCTCCCAAAGATTTGAACGTTTTGTGACCTACCCTTTCAGCTCAGCGGGTTTATTTACATGTCAGACGCCGCCATTTTATTAGAGCACAACGTCACCAAAGACGGACCTTCCCATTGGCTGCCTGGTCGAGGAGGAACTCTCGCGGGATTGAACGCGGGTTTTGGGTTTCATGGAGGAAGTTAGCGGGCATCGATGACCCGAGAAGGGAAGAGGAGGAGGAAAGTGACAAGAGAAGGCGGAACGATTGCTGGAAACACTTTTAGCTTTGTCCTTTTCTTTTTCTATGCAATACTCTGACGAGACGTTGCCATGTTACGGATCGTGGGCACAAGTGCTTCTTTAAAGGCTGCTAGTGCCAAATTGCTACATGACACCTGCACAAGACACTTGCACAGGTAAGAGGGCAGAAAAAAATCACGATAAATGTTCCCACTTTTCTGGTTTGGTGACTATTTTTGTCTAGATTTACGACATACTTTGCTTTTTGAGAAACTTTGGTTGACTTGTTTGCACTGTCGGGCATTTTGCAACAGGACTAACAAACAACTGAAGGATAAAGTAATTATTGGATATGTTTTTGTTTTCCTATTGAGTGAAAGTACTTTAAAAGAGCCAGCGCATGCATGTTTTTCACATTAGTTGAGTGTGCCTGAAGACCCTTGGGGCAGGGTGGTTATGTAATAGCCCCCTGACTCCCGCGCTGTACGGCCGACCCCCGTTATTCGCGGCAGATAGGGTCGAGGCCGGGCCGCAAATTGTGAAAATCCGCGTATAATTGACGCCTATTGAAATGCATTCGAAGCAAAAACTAAAATTTAACTCCCAAATCTCCGGAAAAAAATTATGATTAATTTAAACACGCACAAAAAAAAAAGGAATCACAGCAGCAAATCAAAAAACACAAACCACTACAACAAATTACAAAACAAAACCAAAAAATTATCCCAACAAAAAGTCGTTTTTGTGTGTGTGTGTGTGTGTGTGTGTGTGTGTATGTGTGTTTTGCACTTAAGGGCCACCATAGTCGAATGTACTTTGCTCCATATTAACGTGGACCAGCGGCATGAAATGAGAGTTGATGTGCATTCAAGCCAATAATGAAAATGTATGAATTATTTATCATTTATTTATGAGTTATTAAATGTAATGCAAAATAAAATGTTTTAACTAGTCAGAAAAAGATTACAAAATTACTCCACCCCTTCGAAATCCTCCTAATCTGTATACGTTCACTGTCGAGTTTTTATTTAACTGTTTAAAAACGGTGATTGAATGGTCTGCACTTCCGCTTCACAGTGCAGAGGTCTAGGGTGCAATTCCAGCGCCGGCCTTCCTGTGTGAAGTTTGCACATTCTCCCCGTGTTTGCGTGGGTTTTCTCCAGATACTCTGGTTCCTCCCACATTCCTTAAACATGCTTACCAGGTTGATTGGACACTGAATTGTCCCTAGGTGTGATTGTGAGTATGAATGTTTGTTCGACGATGTGTGCCCTGTGATTGGCTGGCAACCAATTCAGGGTATACCCTGCCTACTCCCCAAAGACAGCTGTGATAGGCTCCAGCACGACCCGCGACCCTTGTGACGATAATGCGGATGAGAAAATGGATCGATGGATGGGTTAATGACGCTACCAATTTGATCATGTTGATTCTGTGAAGCTGTTCTTCACTTGTATCTGCTTTAGAAAAGAACAAGGCGGCAAGTTTTGCAGACTTATTTCTCCTGAGGTCACAAAATTGGAGCTGTTATTTCAGGCTTTGAACATTTGGCCAGTGACTCTTTTCATTGTAGGGCTTCCTGTTCAGGATTCTAAGGAGCAACAGTGTGTTGTTACAAGCGGACACACTGTTCATTTTCATTCCACACGTCGGCTTCTGTACAAGAATACCCCCCAAAACTGAAAATATCTCAAATGATGAACTTCAGATATTTTCAAAATATATTCATCGCCTGTCTGACATAAATAGATGATTCTGCCTTAATCAATGCTTCAGATCAAGGAAAGTGTACGACTTGTGTTTTACACTCCCGAACTAAAACTGGACAAATTTGACGCAAGCAGTTTATGCGAAGGTTAAATGTGCGTCGGATTGCACGATGTTGCCCTGCTGTCTGTTTCAAAGGTCATGCTTGTTGTGGAGGACAGCGGGACGTTGAACCACTTTGTCAACATGCGGGCCTCCATATGTGCCGGGACAGTTCTTAAACGTATGTCATTGTGACTGATCAACGTGTGGTGTCTTCCAGTACGTGCGATGTTGCCGTGGTGGGCGCCGGCATCGTGGGCCTGGCCACCGCCCGGGAGCTCATCCTGCGGCACCCCACCCTCACCTTCACCCTGTTGGAGAAGGAGAAAGAACTCTGTGAGGGGAAAACTACTGTTTTTTTCATCCTTTGTATATATGTACAAAGGCATTTTAATTTGTAGTTCTTTTTTGGGGGCTGGAGGGAGTGGTGCTGGGGCTTGACACACAACATAATGGAGATTTTTGTTGCTGTCAAAATGTATATCAATTCAATGAAATATATCAAAATGTATTAATTGATGAAGTAACTAATTTTAACATTGTGGCCAATTTTAAAATTCAAAGCTTGAAATAAAAAAGTGGGAATTCATTCACATTTGGAATGTGAATTTATTCTGAGATTTTATTCAATTATCAGCATCCAATAAAAATAATTTAGGTGATTAGAGTGCAATTTAAATGTGAATGAATTAATTGGTGAATTTTGTTCTCGTGCTAAAATTAAATTAAAAATGTAATCAATTAGAGTGATCATTTCCAACAATATTTGTGCATTTAGGGAGCTATTTTTTTCTATCAAATTGCCAAAATTAAATCTAAAAAGTCAAATAAATATATAATTTAGATGAGATTAAATTAATTTAGATTTTTTTGTTGTTGTTGTTATTGAATTGTCTAAACTAAATGCAAGTACATTTAACAATTTATTACAGTAGGAATTGCTGAATTACAGGACACATATTCACTTGGTAAAATTAAATGTTTCTCAATAAATAATGAGAAATAATCCATGTAAAAGTGAAACATATTTTATATTATGTATTTATTTGTCATTTCCCAACCTTTTTATTGCTTTTTAAGCATTTTTTTTTCTAATTTTTTTTTCTATTTTCGGATTAATCTGTTCATTACTTTATGCCTCTATCATCTTCTTGGTGTATGTTTTTTTTCTTCCCTTCAGCGATGCACCAGAGCGGCCACAACAGCGGCGTGATCCACAGTGGCATTTACTACACGCCTGGCTCGCTCAAGGCTCGCCTGTGCGTGCGAGGGGCGGCGCTGGCCTACGAATACTGCGACAAGAAACAACTTCCATACAAGAAGTGTGGCAAGGTCGAGTCAACTTAAGTAACCTCTATGCTGCTACCTTGTCAAAATTTTTACACCCAGTACCACTGAAAAAATACTTTGCTCTCCAAGTAGCCACCATCACATCCATCCACCTATCCATCCATTCTCAGGCAAAAATCGGCTGGTTACTTTTTTCTTTTTTTGGGGGGGAAAATATTTTTAAAGCACATTGATGCATTAAAACATAAGAAAAAAAACATCTTCCAATTTTTCTCTCTGTTGTAAAATTAAGCAAATACAAAAGGAGAAAGTCATGTAAAAAAAAATAAAAAAAATCTAATGTTCAGTCTGTACTTCCTATTTATTGGTGTGTTAAAAAAAGGGCCCAACAAAAAAGTGATTATATTCATGATGTATTTTTATTACTATCGGTGCTCGTGTATTGTTGCAGCTCATCGTGGCATTGGATCAGGAGGAAATCCCTCGCCTCAAAGCGTTATACGAGCGGGGGCTGAAGAACAACGTGCCGGGGCTCAGCATCGTGGACGCCAATGGAATTAGAGAGCGAGAGCCATACTGCAGGGTAAGTGTATAAAATATAAAATAAAATAATATAAAATATGTTTCACTTTTACATGGATTATTTCTCATTATTTATTGAGTCACATTGATTCACTGAGAGTTTATTCGTCTCAGTTAATGGTTGCGCATTTATGTTAATGATTTTTTTTTTTAAGCAAGATTTTCTTATGTTGATGGTTGCCCAACGGAGGCGTTTTGTCTTTACTTGACAGCTTCAGGCAGGTGTTTACTTGCTTTCAGTTAACGGTTGCTTCAGAGAGGTGTTATTTGCACGAAACAGGCCAAATGAGATGTTTATCTCTCGTGAATTGATCGCCGCTCGAATGAGTTGTTACCTCCGTGATGGAGATGACGACGATGGTGATTTGATGGAGGCGTTTATTTGTTTTGAGTTCATGGTAGCGTGTTGAGTTGTTAATTTAAGGGGAGAAGCTGTTTTGGTCTTCATTGGATTGTTTGAGGGAGGCATTTCTTCTTCTGTAGTCAGTGATGAATTGACTTGACGAAGAAGTGAAACTCTCTCTATCAGGGCGTCATGGCGTTGGACTCCCCAAACACGGGCATCGTGGACTGGCGGCAGGTGGCGCTGCAGTACGGAAAAGACTTTGAGGAGGCCGGCGGCAAAGCGGTCACGCAGTTCGAAGTCAGTGACATCTCCATGGCCGCCGAGAGCCCTGCAGGGGGCGCTGAAGGTAAGAAGTAGTAGTAGAAGAAGAAGCGTATACACGTATACTGATGATGTCATCGTGTCTTTTCCAGGACTCAAATATCCAATCGCCATCAAGGACAAGAAGGTGCGCTTCATCTCTTTCCACGTTTTATGTTGTAAGTCCAGGAGTCGTTAACATTTGAGCAGCTGCTAGGTAAACACAAATGGTACATCAACACATAACAATGCTCACAGGCATCATTCTTGATCCTCTGCAAAGAACGACTAATATCAGTGATGTACTGAGAAGCCAAGAGAGGAACTTTGGGTCCAGTACAGCATATCCACATGACAGCGCTCATACCAGAATGATGAATGTGCATCGAAGCGGAAAATGTCACAAAAACGTTTTGGTTTTTTATCTATTTAATTGTAATTATGGCACGTGGCCACACCGAGAAAGGAAATAGTCTACTTTTTAAAAAAATTTTTGAAACTGTTCACAGCTCTTTGGGTTTTTTTTCTTCCCACATTCAGTCTTTTATTTTAAAATAATTTGCAAAAAACTTCCAAATAAAGTGTTGACATTTTGAGGATAAAAATCAATGTTTGAAATGAGACGACGTTGAATACTTTCCGGATGCGATCCCCCCCCCCCCCCCCCCCCCCCCCGACCCCGCAGGGCAACGAGCTACGCTGCCGCTACGTGCTCACCTGTGGGGGGCTCTACTCGGACCGCCTGTCGCAGATTTCCGGGTGCAGCCGGGAGCCTCGCATCGTCCCCTTCCGAGGAGATTATCTGGTCCTCAAGCCGGAGAAGCACTATCTGGTCAAAGGCAACATTTATCCCGTAAGTCACAATCTTACCCTCCCCCTCCCACCCAATGTTACGTAATACCTCGTTTAATGGCCACATGTTTTTCATCATCAGTCAGACTTTTCCCCCCTCACTTGGCCCAAAAAAAAAAAGCATATTTTCTTTATCGCCTCTTACTGGCAGGAGGAATTTGGGGGAATTGTTTTATCAGGCTTTGTGTTTAAGATTTCCAAGCAGGACATCTGTAAGTAATTTCATTTTGGATGGGGGGGGGAAAAAAAAAAAGAATTGCATAAGAAACATTTCAGGTGGGTTCACGCAGAAGCTTTTTGACCATTACGTCGCATGCTAGGGAGTACTCGGGATAAATATAAATGAACCGTAGATTTTCACAGATTTCTGCAGGCAACAAATGTACATGTAAAACATTTCATTTCGGCAAAAATATATTTCACTGTTGGCACTTTGCGTTTTCCAAGGTGCCCGACCCTCGCTTCCCCTTCCTGGGCGTCCACTTCACACCGCGCATGGACGGCAGCATCTGGCTGGGACCCAACGCCGTGCTGGCCTTCAAGAGGGAAGGCTACAAGATCTATGACTTCAATCTGAGAGACCTGGCTGACGCGCTGTCGTTCAGGTCAGTCCCATGGAACCCCAAACGGTCCGACTTCATGTGCAATCCAATTTGATCCAGGACAAAATCTGTAGCAAACAAACAAAAAAACAGTTCATGTGTCTTTAAGATTTCTACAATACATCTTTTTTTTTATTTTATATATAGCGCTTTCACAACAGCTACAGCTGTAACAAAGCGCTTTACAGAACAGTTAACATCAAATAATATAACACAAGCCAGAACATAAGACACGGACAGTCATAAAACCACCTTTCCCGTAGTTTGAAGCAGTTCTAGATGAAAGAGGAGAGAATCCAACTGTCCTTTCACCAGTGGATCAGTGACGTCATGCTGCAAATGTGCACACGTCTGCTACAAGTTAAGTTTGAAAGTAGAACAAGAAGCTGTAGCGTCCATTGACGAAAAAAAGAGGTCGGTTCACTTCTCCTGTCCCATGTAAATCCGCTTCAATTCCAAGCGGCGACTCACAGTTCCAAATACGCATCTTTCTCTTCATCCTCTACTCCACAAGCCATCCGTCCAGACGCACCAACGCTGACCGTCCAACAGCGCTAAACAAAAGAGGGGCTGTGAAAAATGCTGCCCATGACAGGCGCAAAAAATAAAAAATAAAACACAAGCGCTGTCCAGCGGTGACAGTCAAATAGCGCTGACATTCCGTATAATACTGTTCTTGTACTGTTCTCATTATCTTGCGAATTCCAATTATGATGATATTGAAGCTATCGGTGAGCTTCACGTGTACTTTGCTGTGTCAGAGGCCTTCAGAAGCTGGTGTTGAAGAACATCTCGTACGGCATCGGCGAGATGTACCGAGGCATCTTCATCGGGGCGCAGGTCAAGATCCTGCAGAAGTATATCCCCGAATTGTCCCGCAGTGACGTGCTCAGGTAAAGAGCGAAGAACGGACGCCAATCTAATTTTGCGGCGCTTCCGTCCTGATTTGCGTTTGGGCGCAGGGGTCCGGCCGGCGTGCGAGCGCAGGCGCTGGACCGCGACGGCAACCTGGTGGACGACTTTGTGTTCGACGGCGGCGTGGGCGACCTGGGCAGCCGCGTGCTGCACGTCCGCAACGCTCCTTCGCCCGCCGCCACCTCCTCGCTCGCCATCGCCGAAATGGTCGCCGATGAGGTGGAGAGCCGCTTTGCGCTCTAATCGCGTCGGGCTAACCAGGATGTCGCCATTTGTTTAGGAGTGGTTATTGGGGGGGGGGCGTTTTTGTCTGTTCACACCCATGGACAGTTGAGAGCCAAAAGATGCGGCGTTTTGGGGATGTGGGCAAAAACCAAACTCCAGATTGCAAACGGAATCATCCGATCTGTGAGCAGGATGTGCTCGTAAAGGCTGGAACCATCTTTTGCAATTTGAAAATTGCATTTTGCTACATTGCAATGTTGATTTTGAATGTGATTCACTGCTCAGCTCGATGCAGCAGTCATGCCAACCACTATTTCGCCGACTTATTGCCACGATAGAAATGGCATTCAACCGTAACACCAAAGACTCCACTGCCGTATTGTCACAAGAACTGTCTAAAACCGCGCAAAAACCGCGCGGTTTTAGACTGAGCAAGTTGATCTCCAGACTTAAACCCGACAGAGAATGCACTTTACCCGTTAAAGAAGTGGCTCACGAGTAATACCTCAACCAATTGCAGAAGAAGAAGGATGTAATCGTCTCTGTGCCAAAGTGAAGTAAAACATCAAAAACGCACACACTGTACAGAATGTGATTTATTTGGAATGATAAGCAGCATTTTTACGTGAGAGGTGGATTTTCAGGGCAGTTTTTTGTTTGTTGAAATACTCAAGCGTTACATTTTGGAAATGGCGGGGGGTGTTTAAAATGTATATACATAAATATATATCTCGAGAGAGAGAGAGAAAGACTGTATGTTGTCAAGCTACAGTTACTTACTTTTAATTCTTCTCTACATAACTTGCTGCCAAGTGTCACGCAACTGCAGCGTGACAACGTGCCACTCAGGATGTCGACGTATGTCCTCTTTACGTCCACTCAATTAATCACATCTATTTGTATTCATTTGTTTTGACAAATGAAGGTTTTTATAGAATAAAGACAAAGTATTTTTAAATGGCAAAAACCCCTGTGGTATTTTTTTTCATAGATTTTTTTTGTATGCGCCAATGATAGTGTGCTTGCATAGGCATAGAGCGGTACAGTGTATTAAGTAAACAGTTATCAGATTTTCATTTTAGTAGCACCTTGTTTGTCCGTTAGAGGGCATGCGAGCACTAACGGCCTAAATGGCTACTAATTAAAGGTACATTTGTACAAATTATTTTTAAAGCCATTGCAGTAACGTGTGTGTGTGTAAACGGACATAGATATGTATATATACAATACATGCTGATTTATATAGCGCTTTCACAATAAGTAATAAATTGTGAGTGCTCAATAAATGTAGGAACTATAGTCTAAAACTATCGCTTAACACAGGACATCTGGGGAAGATAAATACATATTTTATACATTTGTTCATTTTTTAATGTATGGAAATGTAATTTTTTTTAAATGTATGTTTCGGCATTTTAATACTTTTTTTGTTTTGGTTTGTGTGTGCATGCGTATATGTGTTTCACTTTTTCGGCGGTTTCATAATTTTCAACATAGAGATAAGAGTTATTGCATTTAATGGGGATGGAATGAAAAAAAATCAAATATTTTAACAATATCGCATTTGTAAATAAAAGTCTTTGTTATGTAACGTCGCTATAAGTGAAAGTTACATTTGTAATAAGAGGCCATTTAATGAATAAAGCAAGCAAGACTTGTACAGTATGTTACCACAACACACATTTTGGTGGAAGAGATGTCCCTTATTTCGGGCCTTTTTTGTTTTTGCCTGCCTAATTAAAATCAAGGACGCCAGCAGGCAGACAGCGGAGTTGCTCCGAACGAACATCTTGTCCGACTTCCCAAAGCGAACCAAAAACCATCCCGACTGCGTGAGCCTCCTCCTCCTGTGCCGCTCCGCTCAGCGAAGACGTTTCCCCGACGGGGCTTGACCGTGTCGCCGCCGGACTTCGTCACGTTTGGACAACTGCTGTACTACTTTTTCTAGAGGAGGGGGATTTTCAACGCTTCCCAGCGGCAGAAGATGTCCGCGTGTGACGGCGGAGAAAGTGTGCCTTGTCCGTCGGGAGGCCAGCGGCGGCTTCCCTCCGCCGAGCTAACGCGCTAGCGTTACAGGTGTCTTCGAAGGCGGCGAAGAACCGACCGCATTTCCATTTTTTGCTCGACATCGGGATTCTTCGACCCCCAATGCCGTCACTTTATTCAACTTAACGTGCCTGTAATCATTTTAAACCGGCGAGGGTGTCGCTTTGCCACCTTGTTGTTAGCCGTTAGCCGCCGTGCTGTGTTTACACCGAACGGTGGGCTAACCCTCTCGTTAGCTTTGGCTGCTATCGAGAGGACCCCGGAGCTACGTGTGCTTAACCCCGAATGTAGCTTGCTTTTCACCGCCTTAACCCCCCCCCCCCCCCAAAAAAAAAGACGTCCTCGCCACCGGGCTAGCCAGCCTGGTCCGTGTACACTTGAAGCCACCCGGCCGCGTTGGACGGACTCTCAAGCTGTGACTGCCGCCCTGGACTGACCCACCCACAAAAGGGGGCTAACTATCCGCCGGGGCCGATGCTGACAGTTCGGGCCGGAGCACGGCAACGCCAGGAGCCGCCACCGCCACCGCAGCAGCGATGCAGCCCCAGCAGATCTACGACTTTTCCAGTGACGAGAACAGTCACAAGTGGAGAGGCCTCTTCGTGCAAGCACTACGCAAGGTAAAGACTCCGAGCAACAACGACAACACGTCTCCTGGCGTTCATTCTCAACTTTGGCCACCAAAACAAACACTTGCGTTCACTCCTTGGGGTTTATATGTGCTAAGTGTAAGCTTCTTATGCATTCTTCTCGATTTGACCAATTTATTCCCCAAGACTGATGATGATTGTGATCATGCCTCGGGCACACCAACATATGTCACCAAAAGTAGGTTAGATAATCACACGTGAGCCTTGAAGCTCAACTATTTGCTGTTTTTCAAACAATAACTATTATTTATTATTTTGGCGCCATCTTTGTGTCACGGAACTAAGGGAATCGCGGAGCTTGATTTAGACCAAAGTAGTGCTTTGTCACCAGACCAAGGAACTGTGTTGAAAAGGGATACCCTGTTCATATGTATCTTTTTGCACCTAACTCAAAGTCAGTGATTTTTTTAAGGATCAGTCAATACTGAGTCCAATTCGATATCTCTACAAGGAAGAAGAAAATTCCCCTCCTGAAAGATGAGATAAGATGTTGGAAGTGAAAGAAAGTTATTCCGTTTTTTTTCCCCCCTGTTTTGAAGGCTTGATTTGCTTCATTTGTGCCGTTTTCTAAGTCGGGCTGCTCATATTGTCTCTTAAATACAGCTTTCATTTTCTTCCCTCCCATCATTTGGCCTTGCCCTCTTTCTGAAGAAGCTCTCCTAAAACATGTTTGTTTTTAACAATGTGTCATTTTGTGGTATTGAGGGCAAGATAAGATTTAGAAAGTAAGCATTTTTCAAAATATCGAACCTCGTTACTGATTATAGGTCACGCTAATGGCGGAAAATATTGTGGAATGACTTGTTTTGGGCTCGTGTTTGAATATCACCCCAAAAAAAAATTTGAACAGAGTTTAGACTTTTTCTGTCAACGTGTATGTCACATTGTCCATTGAGGAAGCCCGATATGGTTCCCAAGGGCCTACTGTAAATGAAACTTCCAGAAGGGGAAGTCATTTTAATTTGAATATCCTTGCTCAGCAGGATTGCAGCTTCCTTTGTCACCATCATTATCATCATCATCATAATCGTCATCGTCGTCGTCAACGGCAGCGTTCTCGTTATCATCATGGCTCTTGTGATGCCTTTCCCGTTTTGTCTGATCTGACAGTCAGCACCAAGTTGTCATCGGCCGCCTGCGTCTCTCTCGCTTTCTGTAAAGGGATCCATTACACACGTCAACAGTAGGGCCCGACCGTTTAAGCCGATTACGGCCGTTCAAACATACGAACCATTTTCAGAAATTGTCCTGCGAGTAACACTGTTTTCATTGTTTGCCACCCAAAAAGCTGTTCCTGAATCGAACGTTTAATTAATAAACATGACAAAATATATTATGATTATGAAAACCTAATATGATAGAGGAATAAACGTGGGCAGATCAGGAATCAGTGCAAAAAAATTCCATCTAGAAAACTTTGCTTGTATCTGATTTTAAAAAAGAAAAAGAAAAAAAATGTAAAAATTTGTTGACAGGTATAATTTTTGACGACTTAAAAAAAGCTGCAACCGGTCGATAATATCGAAATCGACATAAACAAATAATGCTTTTCTCCTTTCTGAACTGCTGCAGTTTATCGGTATTGGTGAAACTGGCCCTAAATTTCCTCTTTGTTCTATTGACACCAAGGTCTTGCCTTATCACGTGCTGTGGGAGTGGGGGGGGGGGGGTCGCGCTCCTCTTTTCGGAGGGCTAACGAGCCACGCTTCGCAGCATCGGAGCAACATCCAACGCCGTTCCGAGACGAGCGACCGAAGTGAAAGTGGCACCAGGCAATGTGGCGCTCGCTCTGTCTTAACTTGTTACGCAAGCGCTTCAGGGGAAGTCTGTCACGCAGAGACGCAAGAGCACTTTATGCTTTTGACCCTGAGACTGACTCTCTCTCTCTCTCTCTCTCTCTCTCTCTCTTTTATTTGTGCTTAGCTACACATCCACAGAAAATATCAAATTTTACATGCTGTTGTTCAGCCAAATATAGCCATTGTCACAGAGAAACGCCGAAAACATTTTTTTCCCTATTTAATGTAGTCCAAGAGATGGGCATACAATAGTGCAAATTTTGCTCTCGAGTTGATACAATACGGGGCAATAAGTATGGCTAATCTGATACATTTTGACAATTGTGATGGTTGTATCTCCCAAAAATGAACGACTGTACATATTTGCGTCGAGCTTTTCGATCCACTAGTGAGCCACCGGCCGATGACGCCGTTTGTGTCTCGACGGCGGCGTGCTTTTGTGCTTGCGTGGCGTTCCCGCTATTCTGGACGATGGCGCTCGTGTCGCCCACTGCGTAACGGGGCTCATTTAGCCTGTGACACGCCGGCGTTAATGACAACTGTGCATTCCCAACGTCTGCCCTTTCACTGGCATCAAGAGTGACGTCGAGGCTTTCTCATTCCTTTGCCGTGTTGCGTTGACGGGCCTCGCCGGCCACCGTTTAAAGCTACGCCGGGTCACATTTTAACCCTGCTTGATTCATCCTTGTCAACCATTTTCGCACATTGCTCAGTCAAAGTCATGTCATAAAAAATTGTGGGGCCAATGTCATCAATTCATCAGATTTTTATTTTATTTTTTTTATGCGTACTGCTGACACCTACAGGAATAAAATTGACACCGTCTGAACTGGATTTGGTCATCTCAGCAAATGAATCGAGCACATTTCTTCGTTGTTAGCATTAGCATCCACTGAAGGCCAACGTTTTGTCACCGACACCTACGGGACTAAAGTGGAACAGCAACAGTCAGTATGCACAGCAATCGACTCATCTTATGCCCGTGGGTCAAAGTGACCCGCGACATCAAGCATTGGCGTTTTTGCGATTTTTTTTATTTTATTTTTATTTTTTTTTGTCATTTGTGTTGACGCGTGCCTTTTGTTTTTTGGGATGGGTGTCGTGCGTGTGTTTGAACCTGCGCGCGGTGTCTTTTGTCTGCAACTTGGTCTCTGCCCCGCGCTTTCCCCCAGACAGTCTGCTCGTAATGGCCGATGATGTCATGGCCTGAATCACAAACAGTGACACATGCTTGGCTTTAATAACAAGCCCCACCGCCACACACACACACAACCTGCAACCTGAGCCTAGCGTGCCAGCCCCGCCCCCCCACCCCACCTCAAAAAACCCAACCCAGCGAATAATCAATCGAATTAGAAATGTTAAGCCTGTGTCAACACGGTCCAGTTGCTATTGTACGTCCCAGCTTTGGTATTCCTTAACCGCCGTTTTCAACAAATGTCGCAGTAAAAGTAAAATAAAGGCAAACTACTCAGCCGGTGACAAACATAGAAGGGAGAGTTTAGGGCTGTCACGATCGAATATTTTTAGAAACGATTATTTCATCAAATACCGGACTAATGTTTGATTTTGTGTTAGAGTGCAAGTTGCTGATTTCATTCGATAATCAATAAGTTGTAATCAATTAATTTTGACATATCTTTAGTGGGTTTTTTAAAAAATATTTTTTTTGCATCTATTTTATTTCTTATTGTATTTTTCAATGTGCGTTTTGCGGCATTTGCTCCCATCCTGCCGCTGTGTGGGCGGCGGCGGCAGTTTTGGTTGACACGTGTTGCGCGCGGGCCAACGATTGGGTGAAAAAAGGAGCGCAAGGAGAGGGAACCCCCGTGGTTGTGCGTCGCCATGACTCAACACTCTCGGCGCCCTCTGGAATTTGGTCAGGAGCGCGCGTGCAACCCGACGGGCTTGATCTCATAGCCTACTTTTGCTTTTCAATGTGCTGCTCTCGCCAGTCTTCTGAGCGTGCATCCACTGACGCACAGGAACGGCGGCCGCGCCAACTTGTGGCGTTTGGTTTTCCACTTTGTCGGCTCAAGACCCAGAATCATTTGGCATTTCTTTTTTTTTTTTGTTGTTGTCGTTGCCTGTCGGCCCGGCCGACTCGATCCTCAGAGGGGACTTTCTGAGCGCCGCAACATCTCCAGTCCAGTCAGAGCCCAGGAATGCTCGGCGCCGATGACGTTGGCCTTTTTAAGTCTTAGCGCTCGCATTCCTTCCAGCGGGGCCTGGCTTTTGCCTTCCCGGTTGCCCCACTTTGCTCCTCTCCACTACCTCGTCGTTTGGCGTCCACCTGCTCGGCGCCTTTTCTGCCCCCCCCCCCCCCCCCCCCCCGAGGATCTCAATTGACTGCATTCCTGCCCGAGGGCTCGGCCCCCGTCGACGGCGTCCGCAGGCCGTGCCCTTCCTTCGTGGCTCCGTGTTGATGTTGACATTCATGGCACTACTTTTTAAATGCAGCTGGATTCTAACCTACTTTTACTGTATGTACTTGTAGAATAATCTTTCTACAAAGAGCGGCACCCTGATTTACAAGGTGAATTAGCTATGTGACCAAGCTTGAGATTTTTATGGATCAAAATTGTTGGTGGTACTGTATTGGTGGCTACTCACTCGAGTGGAATGTTCGTACTGGTGTAAGTGAAAAAGTAAAAAAAGTGATAGCTTTTTTCCCCCCAGATTTTTTACATTTTATTTTTTTGGGGTCTGGCTCTCCTGTATTTTGGGCGAACTGTAATTCCCCTCTCAGACGCTAGATGGCGACACACTTAAGATGAGCGATTTGAAATTGAAAACAAATGAGTTGATTTTAAAAGAACGAAACCTCAAGCGCTGGGCTTCACGGCGGCCCAGTTTTTAGTTTGACGGAAAATAATTGTGAGTTACAGGCTTGCAGCCCTCGTCAATACACTTTTTATTCTAACACAAAAATCCAAATTGCCACTACGTAGAGAAAATGCGGCGCATCTTGCTTCTCCACCTGCATGTGCCTTTAAGAGGCGTCACCCCATCTGTTGGCGTGTGAGTGTCTGGGTAAGAGCTGTGGCCAACAGCATGTTTTGTGTTTGCTTTATGTTTCAACAATAAATAGCTGAAAAGTGCCTTGGCAACCCCCCCCCACCCCCCTTTTTAGATCATTCCATTGATTACTCAGGTAATATCAGCCCCGGCCGATAATGGGTCAATCGCTAGGTAACATATTAGCTTACGTATAAAGATGTGTTGCTAATTCCCCATCTTCTCGTGTGTTCAGGTGCAGAAGCAGGTCCACCCCAACCTCCAGGCCAAGGAGGACGCCCTGCAGCACATTGAGGAGCTGATCCTGCAGCTGCTCAACATGCTGTGCGTGGCGCAGCCTCGCTCCGTGCAGGACGTGGAGGTAAAATTCTGGCCGCCACGCGCCGGCCGCCGTCTTTGTCGCGCGTCGAGGTCACGCTCCCTTTCCCTTTGGGCGTCCACCAGGAGCGAGTTCAGAAGACCTTTCCCCACCCGATAGACAAGTGGGCCATCGCCGACGCGCAGTCGGCCATCGAGAAGCGGAAGAGGAGGAATCCCTTGCTTCTCCCCGTGGACAAGATCCATCCGCTGCTTAAGGTTCGGGAAACGCCGCTTCGTTTCATGAAATGCGCTGAAGTTGCCCACTGACTCGTCACTTGTGCCCCCCCGCCCGCAGGAGGTCCTGGGCTACAGAGTGGACTACCACGTGTCGCTCTACATCGTGGCTGTCGTCGAGTACATCTCGGCGGACATTTTGAAGTTGGCAGGCAACTACGTGGGCAACATTCGGCACTATGAGATCAGCCAGCAGGACATCAAAGTGTCCATGTGTGCCGACAAGGTGAAGCTTTTCAATCATTTTTGCGAGAGCCAAATTGATCCTGTTTTTTTTGCCTCCCAAGTTCAATGTGCGTGAACTCGCATCGCCCAGCCCCGACCAGAAGCTGACTATAAGAGACCCGACGTGCTTTGTCGTTGCAGGTGCTTATGGACATGTTCGACCAGGAGGACGACATCGGCCTGATGTCGCAGTGCGCGGACGAGCCGTCCACGTCGGGCGAGCTCACGTACGACGACCTGGTGCGGCTGGAGATCGCCGAGGAGCGCCAGTATCTGCGCGAGCTGGACCTCATCATCAAAGTGTTCCGTCACCACTTCCTGTCCAACTCCAAAATCTTTACGCCGCGGGTAAGCGAGTCACACGGGCCCACCGGCACCGCGCCGGGCAACGCGGAGCACTTTCACTTCGGCTTACCGGCGGTAAACGTGACAAGCTCGGCGTAATTACAAACGCCTTTGTGCCAAATCCCGCGTAAGCGCATTGAAGGATTACACACTGCGCAGTAAATGAAACCCAAACAAGACTTCTCCGCCCGTCTCTTACTATTTATTGTGAAGGCGAATGGAAAGTTGGGCCCTCCGCTGCGCCTTTTTGCATAGTTGCTCTTTTTTGGGTAATTTGTGGCACGGCTCGGGTGAGGAGGCGCTCGCGGAATGCGCAGCATGTTATTATGTTGAGACGAGAACGGCATCTGCGAGGAAGGCCTCGCCAAAATAACGCCAATTATGTCTGCCTGCTGCCGCTTCTGCTCGTCTCGGCGTTGTTTTTAGCAGAGTCTCGACCCCTTGCTTTGACAAAATACTAATGAAGATGACTTTTTTTTTAACCACCAGAAGACAGAAGCAATAACGGATGATGACGCATTTTAATGAGGAAAAAGTTCAAATGTAACACGAATAGTCTCGTTATTTTCTGAGAAAAGTCAAAAATTGTTATTGGATGAAAAATCTGATTATTGGCGCAAAAAAAAATCGTGAGAATAGGGGGGGAATTCCACTTGGAATTGATTAATGACATTTCAATTCAATTTAATAGACAAAATTGATTTGTGGTCATTTTAAATAGATTCAAGAAAATGGACTCATAAATGAAGGTGCCACTGTGAGTTAGACAAAACGGGCACCACGTTAGGTGCAACACTTCAAATCAAAATTCAAAAAATTCCCTTCTTGCATATCGACAGTGGACCGCAGCATACTCATCGTTCGACACCTGTAAATTTTCATATTGTTTGCATTTTTAAAGCAGTGTTTTTGTTTGGTGTCATATTCCACCGTTGTTCATGGAAAACGCAATTTAGTATTCATCAGTTGTTGTTGTTTTTTTTTTAAAGAACGTTTTGAAAAAAAAAGATATATTCTGCCCCCAGTTAAAAAAAAAAAAAAGTAAATCCCAGTTTTGGGTCTGACCGTCTTTTGATTCCCGTTTTGCCGCTCAGGATGTGGAGGTGATCTTCAGCAACATCCTGGACATCCACGAGCTGACGGTGAAGCTGCTCGGCCTCATCGAGGACGCCGTGGAGATGACGGCCGACGGCAGCCCTCACCCGCTGGTGGGCAGTTGCTTCGAGGACCTGGCCGAGGTGCGCTCGTTTTTCACGCCCCCTCCGTCGGAATCCACGTCTGCATGTTGTCGTCACACGGCTTTGCGCCGCTTTGCGCAGGAGCAAGCGTTTGACCCCTACGAGACTCTCTCTCAGGACATCCTCAGCAAAGACTTCCACGAGCACTTCAACAACCTGATGGCCCGACCCACCGCGGGCCTCTACTTCCAGGTACCGCCGGCGCACGTCTCCGCTCTTCCTTTCAATCTGGTCGAACCGCTCGCTGCACGTTTTTCCAAAACAAGCCCGTTTACGAAGCACTCTCTGAAAAAGACAATTTAAAAAAATGCCATTTGCGCAAGAAGTCAACGTCAGGTCACTCCCGTCTATTTGTTCCTGTGGTGCTTTGAAGCCGGACCGGGCCGTCTGGTGGAATTCCTCCCCGCGTGGGTTTCGCGACCTGTGTACAGTTTATTCACCGCCGCCGCATTGTTTGATTTGAACATTCCTCGCAAGAATAGCGCTGAATCGTGCTCGGAGGCTGCAGCCGGATCCCACGAGGCTTGACGCCAAAGTATCGTCCACGTCTTATGCAGTCGCGACGCCCGGACGGAACACCCGTTTTGTTTCAAAGTTAACAAAACGTGCGCAGTCGGCACCGGCGGAGCCAACACGATTCAATTGAATCAATAATCATGGACAACCAAGGGGGGGGCTGCCGTGCAGACTGCTGCTGCGTAGGCTCCGCCCCGAGCGTATTGATTGTCCAGCGTTCCCATCAGGGGAAGGGGAGATTTAAATGGATGCCACTGGGGTCGCTTCTTCTCCGGTTACTCCCGCTCCTCCCTTCCCCACCTGCGCCTGTGTCAGCCTTTTCGAAACATGTGAAATACAAACACGTACATCATGATGAATGCTTCGGTATCAATTGCACCTGCACATGAATGAAACGGAAATGAAGCGTGCGCAAGCAGGACGAGTCCAAACACGCGTCGGCTGTCTGGCGTTCAAGCTTCTTTTGAAGTTGTGAATATCAGGATAAGAGTCAACATGTTTGTGTTTGCGCGAGGAAGATTTTTTGGGGAGTGGGAGTGGGGGGGGGGTGCTTCAAAATAATGCAAGACAAATCCATATTCTCGGCTCTTGAACGTTGTGGGCATCTCCCCTGAATGGCCCTGCGCTAGCCGCCTCATGATGTTAAATGTTTTTTTTTTTTTTTGGTCGTTAATGTTTGCAGTCTGTAGCAGAAGGCTTCAAAGAGGCCGTTCAGTACGTCCTTCCACAGCTGATGATGGTGCCCGTGTACCACTGCATGCACTATTTTGAGCTCCTGCAGGTACGCCCCTTTGTGATACATTTGGCAATATGCAACATTAGCGCAAGAAGTGTGATGTTTATTTTGTTTTGTTTTGTTTTTGCATCCACTGTGCAGCAACTTCAGGAGCGCAGTGAAGACCAGGACGACAGGGAGTGTCTGAAGCAGGCCATCACGGCGCTACTCAACCTCCAGTGCAGTGTGGAGCGCATCTATGCCAAGCAGCAGCCACGGCGAAAACCCGGGTACGTGCTACACAACGCTACACTCAAGAAAACAAGGTTTCGATTTCTTGTCCGTAAACGTACCGAACTCTCAGAGTGAATCAGACGTGTGACTTTATCGTGTCAATTTTTGTAAATGTAAATAATAATAATATATAATGTGTGGACTGCACTATAGAAACAATATAACTACTTTTTTTTTCTTTTTTCTTTTTTTTACAAAAATGTATAGCCTTTGCGATTTAAAAATTGCATTCTAGTACGCCGCAGTTGTCGATTTGAATTTCATTCATTGTTCAGCTCTCGATGTGTAGCACGGCTGAAATTTTTTTTTGTTTGATCAATCTCTACTTTCCACATTATGCGGTGAGAAACATGTCGGGCTGCAACTAACGAATGAGAAAATGAGCGATAAACTTCACCCCCTGGGCCTGTTCTTGCACAATTTCCTTGTAGTTAAAGGTGAAAATGCCGATTGACACTTTCCGTCGATAGAAATGGCTTCTTTTGAACGTTTTGTGACTTTCGTCCATTCCCCGCAGCGAGCCCATGTACCGCCTGTACAGCCGGCAGATCCGTAGCAAGCAGCTCGCCATCAAGCGCATGAACGAGATCCAAAAGAGCATCGACGGCTGGGAGGGCAAGGACATCGGCCAGTGCTGCAGCGAGTTCATCCTGGAGGGCCCGCTGCTGCGCGCCGGCGCCAAGCACGAGCGCCACAACTTCCTGTTCGACGGTCTCATGATCAGCTGCAAGGCCAACCAGAGCTCGCGGCTGCCGGGCTCGGGCAGCGGCGCCGAGTACCGCCTGAAGGAGAAGTTTGTGCTCCGCAAGGTGCGCATCGTGGACCGCGAGGACTCGCCGGAGCTGCGGCACGCCTTCGAGCTGATGGGCAAGGACGAGAACTGCGCCGTGTTCTGCGCCCGCACCGCCGAGGAGAAGGCGGCTTGGATGGCGGCGCTGGTGACGCTGCAGTACCGCTCCACGCTGGACCGCATGCTGGACACGGTGCTTCAGCACGAGGAGCGAGCGCACCCGCTGCGGCTGCCCTCGCCTGAGCTTTACCGCTTCGCCGTACAGGACTCGGAGGAGAACATCGTGTTTGAGGACAAGGTGCAGAGCAAAACGGGCATCCCCATCATCAAGGCGGGCACCGTGGTCAAACTCATCGAGAGGCTCACTTACCACATGTATGCCGGTAAGACAAGCCCGCGCGCCTCGAAATGTAACCCCTGTGGTGATGCGTAGGATGCAAATATCTAGCTCTCAATTCGACAATAAAACAATACTTTTTTTTTTTTTAAATATGGCACCCGAGGGGGCTTGCCGAACGTTCAGCGAGAGGTCATTCCAAAGAGAGGGACCAACAACGGAAAACGCTTGGTCCCCTCTGAGCCTCCGCTTAGTTCTTGCTACCTCTAATAATGTGGAGGTGGGGGGAGGAGCTCAGAGAGATGAGGTGGAGCGAGGCCATTTAAAGAGTTGAAAAACAAATCATAGGATCTTAAAAAGAAGTCTAAAATGTAGAGGGAGCCAGTGAAGGGATGCCACAGGAGGAGTGATATGCTCCCTCTTACGAGTACCGATCAAGAGGCGGGCAGCAGCGTTCTGGGCCAACTGGAGACGCTTCATGGAGGATTGGCTGACTCCAAAGTAAAATGCGTTCCAGTAATCCAGCCGGGATGTGACGAAGGCATGAACTGCTTATGAGAAAGGAGAGATTTTACTTTAGCCAGTTGCCTACGATGAAAGTAGCTCGATGTTCATATTCCGTGCGACAATATTTACTGTTATCTCATTCAGATGAAATTGGCTTCTTTGCATCTTTGTTTTTTTCCCCATCTCAACTCTTTGTTTCTCTTAGATCCAAACTTTGTGCGCACTTTTTTGACCACGTACCGCTCCTTCTGCAAGCCTCAGGAGCTTCTGACACTCCTGATTGACAGGTACTGTCATCCCTTTAGCACGTGGCAAAAATCAGGACTATCATTATTAATTACTGTGCTCGATGTTGTTCCGCGGCTGTTCATCGTGTCTGTTTAGAATCGAAATCCCGGAGCCGGAGCCCACGGAGGAGGACCGGCAGGCCCTGTGGAACGGCGACCAGCCAATGGCGGCTGAGCTGCAGAGGTTCCGCAAGGAATATGTGCAACCGGTCCAGCTCAGGTGAGATAGTTGGACGAGTGGGGAAAGAAAGAAGTTGCGGATTTACAGGAAAACATCATCCGCACGCATTTCGAATAATTCTGCCCTGACCACATTGACGATTTTAGTAAATACACTTTAGCCCGTGGAATAAAAATTGATGCCGTCTGAAGAAGCTTCTTTGGAATTGTTTTTGATTCTTCTTCTGTTGTTGAACTGGCCTACCCTAAAAACCACTTTTGGGTCTTAACTTTTTTTTTTGTTTTCCCTTATAAGGAGCGACAGAGTCAAGAACGGGGGCCGCTCAAGGCCACATGAGCCCCGCCGCGCGAACGCGCGGCGCCATACAACAAAACACACCAACCGCTTTGTCTTTGCCACGCAGGGTTCTCAATGTTTTCCGCCAGTGGGTGGAGCATCATTTCTACGACTTTGAAAACGACCCCGAGCTGAGGACTCGCTTGGAGGAATACATCACCAGCAAAATCCAACTGCGAGGTCAGGATCCTTGCTTTGAGGGAGACGCCATAAAACAATAAAACAGTTCCTTGATGTGATTTTTTTTAAAATCTTTTTTATTTTATTTTTCAATTTATTTTCGGAGTTTTCTGACGTTTGGCAGAAACATTTTTCGATAACAACTAAAAGATATGATATACAGAGGTCGTTTTCAAGTCCAAAAATGGCCGTTAAAAACATAAACTGTTATTATTATTTGGACCGATATCCCCTGTCGGCCACTTAGTCGGCCAGTGATTTAAAAATCACCGGTCCGTACTAGTCCCACTTTGAATGAACCTCCATGAGCGGCTCCTCTGCATTTGACCACAGGCAAGTCCATGCGGAAGTGGGTGGAGTCCATCAACAAGATCATCCGCCGCAAGCTGCAGACGCAGTCAAACGGCGTGAGCCACAACATCACCTTCGAGAGCCCACCCCCGCCCATCGAGTGGCACATCTGCCGCAGTGGCCAGGTGGACTCCTTCGATCTCATGACCCTGCACCCCATCGAGATCGCCCGGCAGCTGACCCTGCTGGAGTCCGAGCTCTACAGGTGAGTGGGCGGCCGTGGAGCCGGCGACCGCCGAGAAACGCTCGCTGACGGCGGCCTGCCGCCCGCAGAGCCGTGCGGCCGTCCGAGCTGGTGGGAAGCGTGTGGACCAAAGAGGACAAAGAGAAGAACTCGCCCAACTTGCTCCGAATGATCCGACACACCACCAACCTCACACTGTGGTTTGAGAAGTGAGCGTCGCACCGACGAGTCCTCTTTGCGGCGCCGCGCGGAATTAAGTGTTGGAAATTGGGCGGCAGGTGCATCGTGGAGACCATGAACCTGGAGGAGCGCGTGGCGGTGTGGATGCGCGTCATCGAGATTCTGCAGGTCTTTCAGGAGCTCAACAACTTCAACGGCGTGCTGGAGGTGGTCAGCGCCATCAACTCGGTGCCCGTCTACCGCCTGGACCACACCTACGAGGTCAGTAAGACTGTCGACGCATGCCCCGATTGGCTCAAAAAGCCTATTTCCAGAAATGCTCGACCAAATTTCCTCAAATAACTATTTCCAGATCATTATTTCACCTAAGCACTTAATCTGGTCCAGCGTTGGACTTGAATGAGTTCAAGCGACAAAAACTCATGGCCTCATTCGTCTTTATTTTTGTGATCCTTGAACCGTTTTTGAACAGTAGTTCATTTTTGTTCGAGACTTGCCAGGCTTTGTTAGACTTCCAGCAGAATGCGTTACGTGACCGCCAATTTCCTACCTCAGCCTGGTTCCTTGTTTGGATTGTACATTAAAGACCGCTGTCCTGTTTTTGTTGAAATTCCTCATTTAAAAATAGCGCGTTCAACCAACGCGAGATTGGAGGGTGAAAGTTGCAGCTGCCTTCTAGTGTGGCCCCGAATGCGGATGTCAGCAATGGCGATGGCTCGCAGCAACATATTGTTCAAAAATAAATACATAAATATTACGGGTGAACGTCGTTTAAAAAAAAAAATTCTAACTTTTGTGAACTGAACTTTGAACTCGTTCATGTCAAAAATGAACTTCCCCAACACTGGTTTGGTCTTTTGCGACTCTGCGTTTCACATTACTTTTGCGATTAGCATTAGTTTTTTTTCTCTGTTGTTGCGTGGCGTGTTGCATGCTTGGCTGCTACTCGCTCGAAGACGAGCTTGTTTTCCACCGCAGAGGAGGGGGTTAGTTAGAGGAGGGGGATCCACGCCACGCAACTCATAGCTGCTGCCCATCGACATGTTACGGGGGACCGTTAACTTAGCCTGTAGTGCCCCCAGGAAGCGAGTAGCCGGGGATGTCGTTATTCTGGGAGGATGGGTGAACAGTAGCCCTTAAACTAATTTACATCACCTGCATTTCCTCTAAGATGGCCTCATTTGATGGTGTATGTGCGTGTGCATGCGTGCGTGTGTCTGCAGGCCATACCAGAGAGGAAGAAGAAGATCCTGGAGGAAGCGGTGGAACTGAGTCAAGACCATTTCAAGAAGTATTTAGCCAAACTCAAGTCCATCAACCCGCCCTGCGTGCCTTTCTTTGGTTCGTCCGCCGCAAAGCCTTTCCCAGCCGCGTCTTTTGTCCGCTTGGGGCTAAAACGTCGCCCTCCTCTCCACAGGTATCTACCTGACCAACATCCTCAAGACGGAGGAGGGCAATCCGGACTTCCTGAAACGCCACGGCAAGGAGCTGATCAACTTCAGCAAGCGCAGAAAAGTGGCGGAGATCACCGGCGAGATCCAGCAGTACCAGAACCAGCCCTACTGCCTTAAAGTGGAGCATGACATCAGGGTGGGTGGGCGACTCCTACCACGGCCGCTAGCGCGCAGAACATCAGACTCCTTTTTAGAGAGTCCACGACTACTAACATGCAATAGTTTTAGACTACATTTCAAACTTTATCCTACTTATTCATTACCACTCCAGAAGCTAAACACTTTGACTTGCATTCTTTTAAGCATTCAGTGTGACATCACAAAACTTGACCAAAGTCCGTCGGTAATCTGACTTGGAGCTATAAATCAGATGACAAGGGTTCATCTTTCGTGAGACACGTTAACATGCGGACTGAATTTATCTAGACATGATATTAATAGATAAGTAAAATAACGTGGATTTAAAAAAAAAAAGAGAGAGATTTTTGAAATGTGGGCGTTGACTGACTTGTTTTGAATCCTCAGAGATTCTTTGAGAACTTGAACCCGATGGGAAACAGGAGCGAAAAGGAGTTTTCTGACTACTTGTTCAACACATCCATGGAGATCGAGCCCAGGAACTGCAGACAAGCGCCTCGATTTGTAAGCCATCGCTTAAGCTGCTTTCGGAAGGCTTTTGGCGGCGAGAAAAATACCCAAATTGTCATTCTTTCACCCCAGGGGGAAAAAAAATATACTTTTTTGGGGGGGGGGTAGCCCCAAAAATGCCCACTGCAGTCTAAAATGATTGTGAATAAATACAAAAGGAAAAACGTTGAGGTTTAAGATGCGGTGTCTCCTCCTGCCTGCCAGCCCCGAAAGACCGGCTACACGCTGAAATCGCCGGGAATCCGTCCCGTCCGTCCCGTGCGAACGTCTACCTCCGGCCACCCGGTGCCCCTGGAGAGGGAGCCGGTCCACAAGATCACCTTCCGCAGCATCGCCGAGACGGACGGCGAGACGCCGGCGTCCGCCTCAGT
Source organism: Hippocampus guttulatus (assembly GCF_054856545.1). Classification (NCBI taxonomy): domain Eukaryota; kingdom Metazoa; phylum Chordata; class Actinopteri; order Syngnathiformes; family Syngnathidae; genus Hippocampus; species Hippocampus guttulatus. The sequence continues at coordinate 15,534,538 of NC_141273.1, forward strand.
GCCCACATCACCCAACACGCCCACGCCGCCGCAGTCAGCCTCCTCGGACCTCAGCTCGGTCTTCATGGAGCACGACCTTAGCAGCTCCTACGGCGGTGCGTCGGCGGCCCGCGCGGAATTCGGGCAATTGTTTTGGAATCCCCACCCGAGTAAATCTGACCACACCTTCCCTTTTTGGATCTTGCAGGGTCCAACTCCATTTTTGCTCCCGTTCTGCTGCCGCCTTCAAGTGAGTGAATCGGACGACTTTTCGTGTTGGCCGCCGCGACGACGCGGGAAATCACACTACTTTGGGCTTTTACTCGGACCACTCGAAAAGATCGCATATCCATACTTTACTTTCCATATTTTGTGTGAGGGGTTCACACTATTTGTCATTTTGCCTATTCTGCAGTTTTTTTGTACGACTTATTTTCTCTTGTTCTCCTCCTGCGTGGAAGTTAGTTCATGCGCTTTTGGTGATTCTTTAAAAAAAAAAAACTTTTTTTTTTCTTGCGGTCAGGGTTCCACTCGGTGTCTTGTGGCAGCCTTCACCAGTTGGGGGAAGAGCTCCTCAAACCGCCGCCGCTTCCGCCTCGAAGGAAGGACACCATGTCAGAAAGCAAGGTAAGAGTTGAGACTTGACGTCGCGTCTGATCGAGCCTCTGAGCTTGAAGTGTCCACTCTGAAGCCCTTCAGAGCCAAATTTGGATGACAAGCAGCACGGTGGCTCCTGACCTGACATTTTGAGGCGCGCGCTGTCAAATGACTTGCCATGGACATCTTCATATTTCCACTCATGTTCGGTTCATTAACAATAAATGAGAAATGAAATGTGAAGCTGGAGGGGGGTTTTTTTGGGTCGGGGGCAACAAAAGGTATTCAAGAAAAATAAATATTTAATATATTTATATAAATATAAATATTTCCTGGAAGCGTCATTTGAGCGTAAATAATTTTAAATTTTTTTTAAGTTAGGCAAAAATGCTAAAAGTGTGGACAATTAATGAAATGGAAAAAACCCCAAACTAAACCAAGTGTTATTGTTTTGCACGTGTGTCACCAGAGCTCTCGGCCGGACAGCCCCCCCGCCATCCCCCCGCGGCTCCCGCCGCCCTTGCCCAGAATGCAGCCGCGGACGCCGGGTTACAACGGCCCCCTGGACGGGCCCCTGCCCAGCCCTCCCCCGCCTCCTCCCCGGGACCCCCTCCCCGACACGCCGCCGCCCGTGCCCCAGCGGCCCCCGGAGATCTTCATCAACTACCCGCTCAACCTGCAGCCCTCGCCGGTGGGCCGCTACCACTGGGACTTCGGCAGCTCGCCCGCTTCGCCCAACACGCCGCCTGGCACGCCCTCGCCGCGCGTCCCCCGCCGGGGCTGCCCGCTCAGCGCCAGCCAAAACAGCCTGTGTCCGCTGCCGGCCCCCATCATCGCCGCCCCGCCCGTGCCCCCCCGCCACAACTCCAGCCCGCAGTTGCCCAAGCTGCCACCAAAGACGTACAAGCGCGAGCTGCTGCACGGCCTCTCGCTGGTGGAAAACAGCGCCTCGGGGGACCCGTAGCCACGCCTTCTTCGCCAGCCCTCCGGGACGACGAGAAGCTGACTGACTTGCGTCGGCCACGGCGGCCTAGCGGTCGGCACGTCTGCCTCGCAGTTCTGAGCCTCGAGTCTCGGCTCTCTGGCCTTCCTGTTTGGAGTGTGCATGTTGTCCCCCCGTGCTTTCCTCCCACTTTCCAAAAACGTGCATGTTAGGTTCACTGAAGACTCGAAATCGGCCGTCGTGGACCTTTCGTTGGTCTAAATGTGCCCCGCGATTGGCTGGCGACCCATCCAGGGTGTACCTCGCCCTTTGGCCCGCAGTCGGCCGCGATGGGAGCCAGTTCGCCCGCCGCCCTGAATTAAGAGGACAAGCGCTTTAGAAATTGGATGGATGGGTTGTTTTGTTGAGTTCCAAATCTCCTCTTCGGCAGGTAAAATGCATTGTTTGGTTGCAGTCTGGAGATCAACATGCCAAGTCACATTTTGCCTCAATCGAAGTCCTTTATTGTTTCAATAGTGTCTTTTGGGTCTTGGGTTAGCCGTTCCGGGTTCCAAACGCAGCCCCGGCTACTCGGGCTTCCTCCCACGTTCCGTAATGCGTGAACGTTGGCTTCATTGAAGGCTCAAAAATTGCTCACGGCACGAATGTGAGTGTGAATGCTTGGTTGACTATCTCTGTGATTGGCCGGCGACCAGTCCAGGGTGCACTCTGCCTCTCGCCCGCCGTCAGCTGGGATAAGCTCCAGCTCATCCGTCGCCCTCGTCAAAACAAGCACTATAGAAAACGGATGCATAGTTGGTTGTGTAAAAGGTGCACTCTAAAGGCAGTTGCGCCCAAAAATAGAGATCAATAAAATGGGTTCAATTGACCAAAATAGTCGCTAACCCCTTTCTAATCAATAATTGGAATTTTTTTTGTATTGTTTAAACCTAACGTTTCCACACAGCAATCCAATTTTTGGGGTTATTTTGTGATCCCAAGTAGCGGCCAGTCCCTTCGTGACCCATAATCGGGTTATTTTTGAACCTCCTGTTTTTAGAGTGTTCCCCCCCCCCCCACCCCCACCCCGCTTCTTGTTGGCATCCAGTCCAGGGTGTACCCTGCCTTTTGCCCAAAGATGGCCGGGATAGGCTCCAGCTTAGCCATGACTCGAATGAGGACAAGCGCTCGACAAAGTGGATGGCTGTATTGCGATTGAAAACAGACGCATCCCGTTTGGGAAAGTTCTCACAGTTGTAGCTTCAACTGTTACGCTTCCTTCTCACCGAACAGCTGCCAAAGTCTTACGTATTTTATGCAGGGGCATAAGGGAAAGGGATTCTTTGATTGCTTTTTCTCCTTTTTTTTTTACGTGACTTGCAAAAGGCGACAGTGATTCCGCCGTCCCCTCAACTCAACACTGTGACTGTTTCCAAGCCACACAAAAAGTTGCCTCCCCCCCCCCCCCCCAACCACACATGGCTCGGATTTTTTTGCACATCGAGCTCCGGCAAAGTTCGATTCCCGTCAAGCCACGATGTCAAAACGGCGGCGTAAACAAGTCGGAATGACCCTTACCCAAGCGCCAAATAGCTAGAAACGTTCTCCCCCGAACCCCCCAGACTGAAAATCCAGCCAACCACGCCGCTCGGATGTGCCTTTTTGTTTTGTTTTCTACTTCACGGTGTCTGTAATAATATGCTAAAATGGAAACAACAAAAAGAAAAACAAGTTGCCTATGTAACGTTTAGAACAACAACAAAAAAAAATTACGACTATGAACTTGTACATGATTGTGTGTGTGTGTGTGTATGTGTGTGTGCGCGCGCGCACGCGCATACACTAACTAAATAATTGTGATGTTTCTGGTTGTACTCTCATCCACAGCTCTTCAGTCCAATATTGCCTAATAATAATAATAATGATATTCATAATAATATTGAGCGATGCTGCTACAGTGGGATAAATAACAGAAAAGCAACTAACACACTTACAATCTACAGTGGAAGCCATTTTGTTCCTCTCGAAAGTTGTTGTAAAACAAAATATGGCGAGCACTTCATCCTGCTGAGTCTCATTCAAAACCTTTTGTATATTTTTTGTTTTTTTTGGGGGGGGCGGGTGAGAAACACGTTCACTTTAGGCCCTCTTGGTTGAGGATCCCCCCCACACACTAGTGATGTGTCGCTCGCGAACGGGCCGGTACAAAGAGCCGGCTCTTTGAAGTGACCGATGAGAGCCGGGACCCTCCCTCGAGAGCCGGCTCTGTCATTTTCCTTCTCTCTCTCTCTCTCTCTCTTTTTCACGTGTCTGAAGCGAGGTTTGGCAGAGGCTCAGCTGCCGTGCTCAGAGAGGTAGACCAGAAGAGAAAGGGCAGGGGCGAGGGGCTTGGTAGGTACCGCACGGAGTGCACGCTGAGCACATACTCCATCGCATCTGCACAGCCACAGACAGACACATACCTGTCAACTTGGACGTTTTGCCCGTATTTTTAAAGATTTTTTTTATCATTTCAAGTCATGTACGCCGTATTCCAACTTTTATACGGAAAAAAAAAAACAATTGTGAACCGACCTCAGAAAGACCAGTTTGGCTCAAATCCAGATCGTCTCACCTGCTGGTAGCCAACGACAATGCCGTCGTTGATTGCTACTATTGTCACGGCAAACCACCAAAGGTAATCCTCAATCGTATATTGCGAGTGTGCGGTTGAATTTTACAATGATTCTTACTGCTGTTAGCTGGCATTGGAAAGCGAAATCGGGTTTATTGTTTGTTTGAGACCGAAATATTTCTGACATGTTGATCGCTATACAGTGAATACTATGAGGGGGAAATCATATCATGGTCGTTTTTTTCGGGTCAAAAACGCCTTACTATACATGGTCGTTTTTTTCGGCTAAAAACGCCTTACGATACATGGTCGTTTTTTTCGGCTAAAAACGCCTTGCTATACATGGTCGTTTTTTTGGGGGGGAAAACGCTTTACGATACATGGTCGTTTTTTTCGGCTAAAAACGGCGTACTATACATGGTCGTTTTTTTGGACTAAAAACGCCTTACAATTCATGGTCGTTTTTTTTCGGGTCAAAAACGCCTTACTCTATCTACATGGTTGTTTTTTTCGGGTCAAAAACGCTGTACTATACATGGTCATTTTTTTCAGGTCAAAAACGCCTTACTATACATGGTCGTTTTTTTTGGGCTAAAAACGCCTTACAATTCATGGTCGTTTTTTTTCGGGTCAAAAACGCCTTACTATACATGGTCGTTTTTTTTGGGCTAAAAACGCCTTATATACATGGTCGTTTTTTTGGGCTAAAAACGCCATACTATACATGGTCGTTTTTTTTCAGCTAAAAACGCCTTACAATACATGGTCGTTTTTTTCGGGTCAAAAACGCTGTACTATACATGGTCATTTTTTTCAGGTCAAAAACGCCTTACTATACATAGTCGTTTTTTTCGGCTAAAAACGCCTTACTATACATGGTTGGGGGGGGTTTTGGGCTAAAAACACCTTACTATACATGATGGTTTTTTTGGGCTAAAAACGCCTTACTATACATGGTCATTTTTTTCGGGTCAAAAACGCCTTACTATACATGGTCGTTTTTTTGGGCTAAAAAACGCCTTACAATACATGGTCGTTTTTTTCAGGTCAAAAACGCCTTACTATACATGGTCGTTTTTTTCGGCTAAAAACGCCTTACTATACATGGTCGTTTTTTTCGGGTCAAAAACGCCTTACTATACATAGTCGTTTTTTTGGGGGGGAAAACGCCTTACAATACATGGTCGTTTTTTTGGGCTAAAAACGCCTTACTATACATGGTCGTTTTTTTCCGGTCAAAAACGCCTTACTATACATGGTTGTTTTTTTGGGCTAAAAACGCTGTACTATACATGGTCATTTTTTTCAGGTCAAAAACGCCTTACTATACATGGTCGTTTTTTTGGGGCTAAAAACGCCTTACAATTCATGGTCGTTTTTTTTCGGGTCAAAAACGCCTTACTATACATGGTTGTTTTTTTGGGCTAAAAACGCCATACTATACATGGTCGTTTTTTTCAGCTAAAAACGCCTTATATACATGTTCGTTTTTTTGGGCTTAAAACGGCATACTATACATGGTCGTTTTTTTTCGGCTAAAAACGCCTTACAATACATGGTCGTTTTTCTCGGGTCAAAAACGCTGTACTATACATGGTCATTTTTTTCAGGTCAAAAACGCTGTACTATACATGGTCATTTTTTTCAGGTCAAAAACGCCTTACTATACATGGTCGTTTTTTTTCGGCTAAAAACGCCTTACAATACATGGTCGTTTTTTTCGGGTCAAAAACGCTGCACTATACATGGTCAATTTTTTCAGGTCAAAAACGCTGTACTCTCCATGGTCATTTTTTTCAGGTCAAAAACGCCTTACTATACATGGTCGTTTTTTTGGGCTAAAAACCGCATACTATACATGGTCGTTTTTTTGGGGGCTAAAAACGCCTAACTATACATGGTCGTTTTTTTCGGCTAAAAACGCCATACTATACATGGTCGTTTTTTTCAGGTCAAAAACGCCTTACTATACATGGTCATTTTTCTCGGGTTAAAACGGCTTACTATTCATCAGGGTTGTATAACATACGGCCGGAACCGGCCCGCAAGGATGTTTGATCAGGCCCGCAGGATAATTTAAAAGTGAAAAAATGCACAAAAGACACGGTATGAATATTTTTAATGGGGTGCAAGACACTGTTTTGAACAGAGGAAAAGACAACATTGTTTTGATCAGAGAAGAAGACAGCAGCAGCCTCAGTCTGTCACTGAGACCGACCCAACACAACAAGCCTCATTTCATTTTTCAGAGTTGAAAGAAGATTGTTCTTGAGTCATCCGTGCCACAAGAGGGAGTCACCTGCTCACCGCCAGAGTCCACCTAAGAGCACAGACCTGCAGGCAACACTTTTTGCTCTTCTTCCTGTTATTCGCAAGGTGCTGAAGTCAAACTTTGGGACAGCCTGAAAAGTAGGAGACATTTACACTCGTTCAATGCACCATCATGACTACTTTTTTGACTTGTTTTTTTTCTCCCCCAGGCAGCAGTAAACATGATCGGCTTCCTGCTCTCAAAAGACCCAACAGTCTATCTCCCTGGTAAGTTTCATGCCCAACACATCTTTGTCTGCACAAGAAATTGACTTACGTGTAACTCACGGGTGCCTTTCCTCTCAGGTCAACAACCCTGTCCCACGTTCTTCTCCAAGAGCGGACCACTTCGCCACCCAGCAACAAGCAGACTGCCATTCAAGTTACAACTTTTTCCTCTGCTTTTGTGATTGTCTACTCTGCAAAAGAAATAAAGCTTGATTACAAAAAACACCATTTTTAAACACATCACCACAATCTAACTTTAAAAAAAATAAAAATTAAACAAAATGATGTTTAATTTGTTGAATATGATTCGCTGATAGCTGTGAAAGTGGGTGGAGCATGAGGATAACATGCTGTAATTGGTGGAAAGGGGGAGTGGTTATGCAAAGTATGTGTTCTCTGATTGGTGGGCTTTTTGGGGTGCGGTTATGCAGATTTGGAGCAACCTGATTGGTCAGAACTTGGAAAGTGGGCACGGTTATGCAAATTGAGGTTAGGGTTTTGAGGGCCTCACTGCGATTGGTGGATGTCAAATTGGGTGTGTTTTGGGGCGGGCATTGCAGCACTTTTTCAAAGTTCCACTTGAGTCTTGAGCTCAGACTTGCACTTGGGTCACATCAGACAGTCTTTTCGCTGTTCCCGTCGGTTTCACATGACCCAAAAGCTCGATTCCTGGAGTTCCGAGTCATGTGGAGACCAACGGGAACAGTGAAAAGACTGTCTGATGTGACTGAAGCACAAGTCTGAGCTCAAGACGTCAGTCTTTGAAAAGGCTTCGAGTGAGTTGAGGATGGATTGAGTCATGAAAGGCAAAGACTCCGATTCAAGTTGAACAATTTATTGGACAGAAAAGCGAACATGACAATGTGAAAGCATTTGACCAGTCAATCTTTGTGTGGGCCAGTTCAAGTTGCACGCACACAAACACTGACGACAGGTCTGAGATGGGAGCATGTGCTTGCGTGATGTCACTGACATCTCATGACACACCGAGGGGGACATGAGCACGTCCGACTTCTCTCACTGAGACAAAAACTAACTGCCGTGAACTCCACAACAACATGATCACACTTTTCTGGTCAAGTTTTTAAATGACATTGAAGTGGGCCAAGTTAGTCATATGTATGTATACTGTATATTATATAGATATATATGCATACATAGACACATTTCTAAGCTAACTTGGTCCACTTCAAGGTTTAAAAACATATTCCAGAAGTGCTTGATGATGCTCGGGTTGTCTATGTGGAGTTGGCACTGTTGTGCGGTACATGAAGCAGAAGTTTAAGTTGAGTGTGAGACAGACAGGCGGGCGGGCGCACTCACCTCCACCTTGAGGTGCAAAACGTGACATCAGACATCAGCTCTTCAAGCACACCACACAGCTCGGTACTCACGCGTGTCCAAATGCAGGTCGGCGTCCCTTCCGCATGTCCTCCGTCTGGCGGCTGCGCCTTTGGCCCAGTTATCTGACTAATCTGGTCAGGCAGAAAAACAAAACAAAAGTGGAAAGTCACACACTGTAGTCCATAAAAATAATTTGAGCCATTATTGGAAAAGTGGCAGACTTTTACTTTCAGCCCGTCCACTTCCAAACGTGCCCGCACTCACAATGCATCTGTTTGAATGATCCACTCGCAGCCCTCTCCCCGCACCTAAAGTGCAATGAGCAACCTCCTTTCGAAAAACAAATGAACAAAGTCACGGGTGCATTTGTGGGAATAGTTTTGAAACAAATCTGTCCCCCCCCCCCCCACCCGATGTGAAGCCATCACACGAACGACGGTTCAGTTGCTCCGATGACCACACACTCAGCTCCCTCTCCGCTGGTTCGAACTTTTACTGCAAAATACAAGAAAAACACTGCCCCCGAGATTTGCATACGGCACCCCCCGGCCCGGCCCCGAGGTAATGATCGGTAATGATCTGATCTACCCGAATACACAAGTCACAGACTTTGCTGATGACAAATGTCCACCTGGGCGCGACAGCTGTTCACAAACTGTCTTTTGGTATTCAACAACTCTTTGTTCCCAATTTGTTTATTCCCACTCTGTGATTGAATCTAGCCTTCTTCCATCTGTTCGCCCCCCCTTGCTTTGATGTGATTACTCAAGAAAAGGCCCTCCGCCCAAACGGCCGACACCTCTGCACTGAGCATGTCCAGACATGACCAAATTAACCGAAACTTTAAACATGATACAATTTTGTTCATAGATTTCTCTATCACACTTCCACTGCTGATAGCAGCTTTGGTGTGGAAAACATACAGAATAGTATTCAAGTCAAACGCTGCTCGCGATTGTTTTTTAATTGACAGCTGAGGTCTACTTGACGGCGGCGTGCTCGCTCACTGCCCCCTTTGCTGACGTTGTTTTTTTACGTTGAGTCACAACAACAAAATTAAAGGAGCAACGTGTCGTAATAACTCTCCCCAATTGTCGACATCTATACACTCAGAGATAAACTGCGAAGGCAGTTTAAAATGTTAAAATTACTCACTGAGAACAGGGCTTGTGGACAGCGGAAAAACTTGCTCATTGAACCGGATGTGGTACCGTTCTTGGGCTTGTACATATTCTTCTTCTTTGTGAATTGGATGTCTTTAGTTCATACCGTCCCCTACTGTCCGGGAAACCACAAAGTCGTTTGGCAAGCGATCTGAATTTAATTTACAGTATTAGCCAAGCGTGCAAAAACACAAAACACTAAATTAGGGCATATCTTGAAGAACCTCAAATTTCAAGGGCAGCTGATCCACTGAGCTGGTGGAAATACCGAGCTTCCGTCTACCACCGTTTGATCAAAGTAATGGAGAGTAGATTGTGCATTGTAGCAACAACATCTGTCCCATCAGAGAGGGTGTTCTCAAAGACTGGACAAATTGAAGTGTTCCAAGTTGAAGTATTTAGTTTTGTTGACTGCAAATTCAAAATAAAGCAAGGATGTTTGTATGTTTTGTTCGCTGCTGCTGTTGCAGTTCATACTCACTATTTTTTTATGATGCAGCAAGTTTGATTGTTGTTGGTTGAAGTTTAATTTTGTTGCTTGTTTATTGTTTGGAGCCTTTTTAATGTTCAATAAAATAAGTAAAAAGTAATTTCTTTGCTTAATAATTGTTGCTATTTGCAGTCAGTAGAGTGCAATATTTAGTTCACCAAGTCATTTATCAAAATGTATGCTAAATTTGTCATAAATATTTAAAAGAAACGCTAAAGTTAAAAGAGCCTTTCTAGAGCCAAAAAGAGGCGGCTCTTTTCACTGAGCCGATCCAAATGAACCGGATCACCGAAAAGAGCCAAAAATCCCATCACTACCACACACACACACACACACACACAAGACGTCAAACCATGTCCAGCTTCCATCGTGAATACGACCATGATGACGACGACGACGACAACAATAACAAGCTGCTTCTATCTGGAGAAGCTAAACATTTTATCCCAGTCAGTATTTTGGGTTCTTTGCTGGGTTTTCCGGATACTATGTGGCCTTTTAAGAGCTTTGTATTATTATTAACAGTCTTGATGAGTTGAATAAATCACCCAGTCTTATTTTCTACTCTAAGACCCCCCCCCCCCTCCACTGGTCTTGTTTGTCAAGGCCCATAGATTCATTTAGTGGCCTTGTGCTGTTTGTTTACGCAACTGCAGAGTTAATGTATGTTTAATTGAAGTCTCGTATTAGAAGCGGGGAGACTTCTGGATTTGTATCTAAGGTGCTTTTGTCACAGCTGCAACTGTAGCGAGTAAACAACTAAATTAGGTAAAGTTTAAGAATAAAAGTTGGAGAAGTTCACAAAAAATGAAGGGATGAGTCAAAAGAGGAGGAAGAGGAAAAATCTTTTTACTCATGTATTATACGCTCCTCTATTTGCTGTATCCATGCAAAAAAAAACATACTCTTAACGTTTGTGTGTGCGTGTATATATATATATACACTATATATATTTAAATATAATATATACACTATATTGTGAACTGGGAATTTCTCCATTGCGAGACTAATAAATGTTTTCTTATCTTATCTTATCTTATATAAATGTTGTCAGGCGATAGCCTTGCCTCATGTATTGGCGCTGTCTTGTGGCCGCTATAGGCAATTACAAACTTGCACATTTTCTTAAGCTTATATTGTGGTGTAACTTTATTTCCCATGAGACTCTTTCCAAGCATAAGACAACGTTACTCAAAAAAAAAAAAAAAAAAACCCCGCTGCGCTACAACTTTTCGTTTTGAGGAGAAGGGAAATTTAATTTCGATGGAATTTGGGGGTATGTCTCTAAATAGTGTTACAATTAAGAAGGGATCCCTGGACCCAAAATGTGTGAGAAGTCCTCAAGTGCCTCAACGTCAAACTGTGCTGCAGGGTCCCTCACTCTCCTCGCTGTCCTCCCACAATCGTCCATTGGACGGCGCCACAGAGAGGCCCGACGGCGGTGGCTGAACCAGGTCTTGTCCGACTCTAAAGACGAACAAAACCATGATATGGCCGTCCAAACAAACACACTGCCAGTGCCTCTTACCTCGGGTGTTCTCTCAAGGTTAGAAAGTTTGCCCTGACGGAGGTCTGGACCGGCACAAAGCTTCTGTGCTCCTTCTCAGGAGACACATGTGCCTGGAACATCAAAAAAGTACATAATTGACCACCCCAAAAAAAGAGAAATTATACCAGAAGTGCGACTGGGGCTGCAGCTGGGCATCAGCACTAGCTTCAGGGCAATACTAAATACAGAAAGATGGACACCCGCCTCGTCGTGTTCTAACAGATGGGCCTGGAGGCCCTTGTGAAGAAAAAAAAGGTGGAAAATTACATCTTGGATTTGTTGGGTTGTCTGAGATGGGCAAGAAGACACTTGCGAAAAAGGCAGAACAATTACATATTTACTCAGCAGTGTTTTACCCACTTGGCATCAATGCTAATTTGTTGCTTGGACAAAGAAGGGTTGAAGCGGTCACCTGCTTGGTCGGGTTGTCCCAGATGGGCCTGAAGGCACTCTTGACTCTGAGTGGCGGCGACCCCGTTCTGACGGTGACCAGCCTTTTTCCGCAGGAGCCGGCGGGAGTTGATGGGTTGGCGGGGGTCCTGATAGGGGGATGGGGGGTCCGCCTGGGAATCTGCCAGCGGAGGCAGACGCTTCTCTTCGAATATTGTTGGGAGGATGGCTTGAGGAGGACCGGAACATGGCTATCCTCTTCCTCCTCGTCTTCCTCATCCTCACCTTCCCTGCAGGAAGTCACTGAGGAGTCATCGAAGGCCGACGTGTCGTCCAGGTCCGTCCGGGGCTCCTCGGGTCCCGGGTCACCGCGTCGGGTTGCGGAACACCAGCCTGAGTCGTCGTTTTCCACCCGATAGTCCGGAGGCTCCGGAATGACAGGGCAACACTGGGCGTGTGCGCACCGACGGGTCTGCCGCCTCACTGGGCTGCAGGACCAGCACTCCACACGCATGGCATGCTGGTCCACGCCAGACCTGTTTGTCAGACCTGACACCTGCTGGCTCTCTCTAGAGGAAAGATTAGGACCACACCGGTGCAATCTTGAGATATTTTTTAAAAGATTATGGGGGGGGGGGGGTTGTCAGTCAAAAGAATTCACACAGTCAAAGAGCTTCATATTTATGTTTTAGTCTTTTTTTCCCAAATTTTTGATTAATATATACAGTATCTGTATGTGAAATTAAATGAATCAATGTAAAAAAACAACAACAAACATTTGATTTCTTTGTTTTTCTGATTCAAATTGTTTTTATTAATCAATTGATTTAAATGTTTTGGAGAGTTTTTTCCCCAATTTAGAAATCACTGTTTAAAATAAAATGTATTTTGGTACATTTTGTTTTGAATATATTTTGGGTTATTTCCCTTACATTACTGTATATTCAAATTTTTATTTGTATAATTTTATTTTATGGTATTTTTCAGGGAATTTAAAATAAAAATAAACAAAAAATATATCAAATACATATTGATAAATTTAGATGTATTTAATAAGACATATCTTTATAGATTTATTATTAGTTTAGGTTTTTTTTTGTATAAGAACAAAATATATACAGTATTGTCACTATCCTGTGAAAAACATGTATGTCCATTATTGTCAATCTTTCTTTTTTTTATGTTAATGGTGTATCCGAAACGCGGACACACCAATCACATATATTTTTTTAAATACTCCAAAAATGGACATATGTATTTTTCGGAGGACAGCGACCATATACAGTATTCTTGTTGATGGACACAGTGTGGCGAGGAAGTTCCACACCAAATTCCGTCTACTGCCGGCAGGAGGCGACCACACTGACCTCGGAGCGGCATGCTCCACCTTTGTCCGCTGAGGGGCGCTGTTTGGACATGAGCCGCCGGCTTCTACGTCGCCGCAACCCCTGGAATGTAAACCATGCAAAGAACACTTTGAGGGGAATAACTCCACGTGCAGTTGGTCAGTTCGTGCACGTACCGCCGCTTTGGCGCTTCTGCGCCGTCCCAGTGGACATCCTCCTCCAAGATGGTATGACATCGCGACAAAATGTTCCTGAGCGCTCGCTCGGTGCCCAGCAGCAGGCTGCAGTCCGGATGTTCTTTGCCGGTCCACTGTAGCAAGTTCTCAACATATGGGAAAAACAAACAAACGATTTTTGGTTGTTTTTTTTTTTAAATTTGACATTGATTGGTGGCGTCCCATGATTCAAATCCCAACTGCGCAAGGAAAAACTCAAATTGTGGGGGACTAAAATTTTGAGGTGAAACCACACTCACCTGGATGTGACTCAGGTAGGCATGGACACGAGTGACGGGTGCGAGGAGAAGCGACAGCAATTGAATTTGCTCCTTTTCCTTTTCCGCTTGGCCGCTTTCCTATTTCAGTGCACAATCCACAATGTTTTTTTTCAAATTCAATTTTCCATTCTTGTCATTCAGTTCTCCTTTCTGTCGTTTAATTTTTTTTTCTTCAAACCTGCTTGTTCTCATGCTTTTCCGACTTGTGGACCTCCAGGAAGAGGAAAGTGGCCAGTGCGCCCACGTAGCCCACGTACGCGTCCGAGAAAGATGTCTGCCAATACACATTTGTCTTCAGCGACGGTCGTTTGGAGTACGGGACCCCCGCCGAGGCGCACGCTCACGTCGTTCTGTCCCACGAGGCCCACCAGAACGTCGCCCACCAGGGATTTCCAGCGCTGGGCGGCCAGACGCTCCTGCAGGGTGTCCCTGAACAGCAGGTGACGCTGCAGGAGTCGCTCCACCACCGAGGAGAACTTTTCACTGCGTCAAAACAACATGGTCAAGCAGAGGTGTCACATATTATATATACACATATATTTTTCATATTGTATGTAGCCATGGATGCGGGAAAAATATTGTAAAATTGCGCTAGAATCGCCTTTTGAAACCACACATCCAACACATGAACACCACAGTACAAACGGCAACTTCCTAAAACATTTCATTGAAACATGTCTGTGATGTTTAAAACATGCCGAACTTACTGAGGTTCAGTAGTCGTGTGTTGAGTGGGTGTCGTCTTGTATTGGTCGTAAAGTTGCTTCAAAATAGACACGTACTCCCACTCAGAGTGGAGCAGCTGCAGCGCCACCTGGTGTCGTGCATCTGTTTCAGACAAACGTTCATTGGGACGTCGTTTGTTTATGAGCTACTTGCTGTAATCAACAGCTTTTCTCAAGATCTTTTTGCCCCCCCCCCCCCAAAAAAATCCTCAAATATCAAACGTCAGCCGGAATGCACATACTGTATTTCCAACGTCATGAGTTTCCAGGGGGAAAAAAACAACAAAATACAGCAAGACATTTTCAACACAGTCGATGAAATTTACCAAATGTAGTTTTTATGATTTTTTTCAGCGATCTTGATTTTAAATGATAAATACATTTAATTAAATATATAAATTTTACATAAATTTAAAAAATGTTTAATTTATCACGATATTAATTTGGACAATTTGGGTAGAGCTTGATAGACACAACAACCAAATGTTATTAGAAATGTTATTATTTTTATAATTGTTTTTAGATTTTAATGTGAAAAAGCACACTCAAAACCAAGATGTATTTGTGCCATTTTGTAATTTAAAAATCAAAAGAAAGGAATAGAAATCTTTTTAAATAAAGTATTTGAGTCAAATGTCTTTTTTGTCAATTAAAAAAAAAGAATAATAACATCTTGATTTTAAGAAGAAGGATTTTGTGTGTGTTTGCTGTTGTGACCTGTTCCGTCGGTGAGTCCAGCTTTGAGGCCTTGCAGGAAGCAGTGCAGCAAAACTTTTCCGCGGCACACCTCCGCTGGATCACTGCAGCTCATGGAGATACAGTACATCCACAAAATATTTTTTAAAGATTGTTCAAGTACAAGGTGTATTTCGAAAATCATCATATTTTTTATATATAGATGTGATTGCGAGTGTGGGTGGTTGTTTTTTCTACATATGTGTGCCCTGCGATTGACCGGCAAACAGTTCAGGGTGTCCCCCGCCTACTGCCCGAAGACAGCTGGGAGGAAATCCGTCAAGCAGTTGACTTACATTTCTGCTCGTGTGGCCGCAGTGGTCTCCGCGTCCTGCTGACGCCGCTGTGTGTGGCTGCGCAGTGCAAACACCTGACACCGTATCACGACAAGCTCCTCCTACACGAGGTGACAGCGCCGTCAGTGAGCCATTCGTTTTCAATGCACACGAGAAAAACTAAACAAAAACAACAAACAAACAACGTCCCAGCGACGCGGCCTGACCCTGAGGGACTCCACCAGAGCTTCCAAGCGCCGTGCTCTCTCCCGACAACGGCGCTGGTTGTCCTCCAGCTCGTTGTGCAGGACCGAGTCTCCATGCTGGATATGGGCCAGCTCCACCAGGGCGCCCGTCAAACCCGTCTTCAGCTCTGAGACCATCCACTGCAGCTAAAATCGTATCATACGATAAATATCAGGCTCGCAAAAAAATATATATATCAGCTTTTTTTCCACATTTTGCAATGCTTTTAGGATGTAATTTTTTAAACTTTGTGATTACCCTACTACGAATACTACTACTGCTAACACCTCTACGACAAAGACAACTACAACTACTCCACTGAATTCTACGTCTAATATTGTACTAGTACTACTGCTGCTAATACTACTACCGCAACACAATCACTGCTACTACTCTTGTCTCCTGTGTAGCCTGTGTTTCTACTTACCTTGGAGATTTCTGTGACAAGTTCCGCCTCCTGAGGCTTCATAACCTGACACAAAAAAAAAAAAAACCACACCCGCAGTCATTCATGAGCAAAACTCATAAGCAAATTTAAAAGGCAATAGAATCACATCTTGGCCTTGATGAAGCAGCATGTGGCTCAAGATCGGGGGTTATTCTCATATGGTCTGCTCCAAGTAACAAGTGTATGTTTGTCATCTGCGATCGCGAGGGACTGCACTTGCGTACTGTATTCCACAAGTCAGCTCAGTACAATGTCGCCTCTTTCTTCCGAGAACCATGTTTTCCAACGTTTGGTGCGATGATAATGCCACCAAATGCACACAAGGCGGCTATATCTTGACTAAAATATCATTTTGTGCTTTTTGACCTGTTTTTGCCAAGGTGGCGCGCCCCCCGCCAGCGGCCCCTCTGCTCAAGGAAGTGGCAAGTGCATGCCCTGCAGGAGGTCAGTCCGCCTCACTCTGCTGAACAGCAGGCGCGCAAGTTGCAAATAAACAACACAACAGCTAAAGGAAAAAAGAAAAACAAATTTTAGGAGATTTTTAAACACCTCATTTTATGTGATTAATTAGATTTTAAAAGCGAAAGCAGAACTTACCTCGGTTAAAGTCCTTTTAAAAGATGCTCCTTGACATTTCCTGATTCTACGGTACCTTTTAAAAAACTCCTTGATATCCCCCTTCTCCCCCCGCGACAGCTTTCAAAATTTACTCTGATTTGGCTTTTCCTCCTGAATTTGTAAAAATCATCGTTTGTATTACTGTTATTTCCTGCACGTCTAAAAACGCTACATTATCTCTCATTTTACTCCTGCATCTCGAAAAATCAACATTCTCCTTTATATTCCCTTTTGGTAGTGGCACCTGCAAATGTGGTCCTTTGTATTCATTTTCTCTGCTTCTTTAAAAAAAGGCTCAGTGTTTCGCCAACACTTTTTTATGCTCCGCACAGTGTGGGGAGCAGATGTCCGTTGTGACGTCACCATTTCCGCAGTCCCATCCACTTAAACGTGTTTCCGATTAATTAAAATATCTCATTGTTTCTTTCCTGCCCGTCATTTCAAACCACCCTCCTGTATCCCGCCCGTCTATTTTAACGAGGGAATCAAAATCAAGCAAACGTATGTTTGGTATTGGCGTTGATTCTTCCTTAAAAGGCGGGGCTAAATCGGCTATAATTGTTCTGATTGGCTACTGCGTTCATGCACATTTCAAATAGCCGGAAACAGCTGACTGCAACATTTCTTGTCAAAACATTTGGAGTTCGTGCGTGGCCGGTGAGGAAAATAAGATACAATTACCACATATTCTTTTAGTGTAATTCTATATTTGACACCATATATCGTTCGAGTATGTCTTATTTGCGTGTACTTCGATAAATGTCTTTTCTGGACGCTTAACGCGGCAAATGTTAGTTTGTCGTCAAACAAATTACTTTCTCGTGTTCAATCCAAACTATGATGTTAACTTTAATAATAATTTTGCTGATCAGAAATTGTTCCTCTCTGAAAAGATAGAGCAGCTCCCAAATTATAATTTTAGTTGAAAGTACAGTATTGATTAGAAATGAAATCAACCCAAAACTTTGAAAGGGTTATTGGCTATCCCTCGACAGAAGCAAGCACGTTTGATAAAGTTATTCTATTTCCCGAGGCTAGATAATATCTTTAAAACGTCGTTGAGGATTTTTTTTAAACAAAAGATTCTATTTTGTTCTCAAGAAAAGGGGCAGGCGTGTGACTTGTTTTGCTGTGAATAAGATCATCTCGTGTGCCTGAAGACATGAGGAGCGACCAGTTTGACTCTTCGTCTGAAGATGACGACGTCGGCGAGGAAGAGGAGATGCCTTTAGACATTTCCTGGTCTGCCTTCAAACTTTCTTTATTTTTTCATTCATGGTTTTATTGGATTGGATAAACTTTATTGTCAAATGTACTGTATGTAAAACATACAGCACAGATGAAATTTCTTCCCTCTCAACACAAAACAAGACAAGAGGAGCCGCTGCGGGTGTCCGCGCCGCCATCAAAAGAAAAGTTAAAAAAATGACAAAATAATACTTTTCTTTTCTTTTTTACTTAGTCTTATTTTTAAATTATTTGTTCATTCTGATTCTCATTTTGGTGAAACTTATTTTATCTCTTCTGGTTGTTCGTCCTTATTTCGGTTTAATTTTCCTGAAAATATTTTCTTGACTTTTTTGTTATCATTTTCAGATTTTTATTTTATTCTAATGCTTTCTCCCCTCCCCCTTTTGTGTTACGTATTCTTGGTTTCATTCTTATTTTGTTTCTTAGTGATTTGTCCAATATTATTGTTGTTTATTTCATCTGTTTACTTAAGATCTTGCTTTTTTTTGTCAAATGTTTCTATTTGTCGTTCTTCCTACGGATGACGGTATAAATATTGTTTTGTGTTTTCAGGGTTCCTTTGTCAGAAGTGGGTTCCTCTCAATTTGTGGGCATATGTTCCCTACCAGGTAGAAAAGCGTCAACGTGTGCGTACGCACATGAAATGAATTGATACAATTGTGTGTGCGCGCGCGTGTTCAGGTTGCAGGTACAAAGATATCCGCCGGAGTGTCCACAAAGACGTTGGTGAGGCCACGCTGCTGTCTTACATGAAGACAAAGGAAAGGAATGCGCTTACGTCAACTGATAACGCTAATTCTAAAACTATTCACCTATTTGCAGATTTTTACAAAATAGCTATATTTAAAATTTGGGGGAGGAGCCAACCTATTTTTGATGTGGCACGCATGCACAATTGCCATCCGGTGTGTGTTTGTGTGTTTTGAGCGTAGAGGAGCTTCACAACCAAGGCGTGCAGGACGTATTTGTGCTGTGCACGCGAGGCGAGCTGTCCAAGTACCGCGTGCCGTCGCTTCTGGAGGTCTACCAGCAGAAGGGTCTGAGCGTGCACCACATGCCTTTCCCCGATGGGGAGGCGCCCCCGCTGGAGCAGTGCGGACGCATCCTGGACGAGCTGCAGCGCAGCCTAGAGGCCAACCGCAGGACCCTCGTCCAGTGAGGGACACGATACCGGACGGTGGATTCGCAGAGGATTCACTGCGCTTCACTTTTATGCATTTTTATTTTATGGCCTTTAAAGACGGTTGGTCCACTCCGGGCCGAAATTGACGCCCGCGTGCATCCAGGCCGGTCGAACGCCTTCCCCGCCTGCGCCTACCAACGCACTACACCCAAACTCGCTCCCTACCCCCGTCGACGAATATTCCCGGGCCAAATTTAGTGTATGTAAAATTTTAAACCCCTCCCCCAAAAAAATGTAACCCACAGAATTTTGGAATAACGTTGCTGTACCATAACAAACTGCAGAACAAGTAAAGCGCTGTGAAGCCTTTCCGGATATTCGGAATGCGCCTCAAGCACTTCTCCAACCCTTTAAGTTTTTTCTCTTTTTTTTTCCCCACTGCAGCTGCTATGGCGGTCTGGGACGCTCTGCATTAAGTACAAATTTATTCATTGATTAATTTTGACAGCTTTATTTTCTGCAATTTCCTTCAGATGTGGCTCTTTTATTTTCCAGTCACCGCCTGCTTGCTCATCCAGCTCTCTGTAACCATGACGGCCAACGAAGCCATCAACATCTTGCGCGCGCACCGGGGACACGGAGCCATACAGACGATCAAAGTAAGGAAATCGGCAGAACTTTTGTTTCGGGACTTGAAGAAGGCATTTTGTGCTGCTACCCCCGTTGCCGGAACTTTTCAAAGGCCTTAATGTAGAATATCAAAAACGTAAGGACTTCTTGAAGGCATTAGATAAGACTCTCCGATGTCACAACTGTGTTTTATGTCGATGCCTCCTTGTTCAGGATTTTTTTGTAGACATTTATCTAGACTACCGTTTTGTGACCTTTTGAAGGTCTTTATTGTAGATGCCTCTTTTTTCCAGCACTTTCGAGGGATTTGTGTCAAATGTCTCAAGACTTTTTGAAGTCATTTTGCTCAGGTCCTCGATTTTTCGGGCTTTGCGAAGGCATTTTGTTTGTTCTCAGTTCTTTCCGAAGGCATTTTCTCCAGCTCCGCCATTTCATGACTTTGTGGAAGCACTTTTTAGAGCTCTGTGTTCAGGACGTTTTGAATGCATTTTACTCAACATACCTCTAGACATGCGACAAAGAGTTGCCCTAATTCCTCCCTCTTCTTCTCGGACAGCAATACAACTTCCTGCACGAATTCCGAGAAAGCTACGCCGCTTACCAAGAGAGCCGAGAGGTTCACACGGAGCGCTCCGTTTCTCGATGAGCCATTTCCTCCTGTGATGTCATCGAGTGCACTTAAACACATAAAATACATCTTAATATATTTCTCGCTCTTTATGAATTCCAAGTCCTGAACCGGAAATAATTCATTCTGCTTGTTGTTCTGCTTTCTTCTGCCTTTATGATTTTTCTTTTAAATTAATTTTTGGGACGGTGGGGTACAATTAAAGCCATAATAAAAATGTCAAAAACAGAGTGGGATGGTTTTATTTTTGTCATATAAACTCAAGTGGTCAAGTCTTGAAAGTGACATTTTGGTGATGTGTCCGTTTTTTTTTCACCCTGTTTCTGGACAAAACGAACACGACAATAAAAACCTTTTGTTTGCAGATGCCGTTGCTAGCGTATAACGCATCAAGACTGGCTCGGAGCAAGGAGTGCTTTGGAGTGCTGGAGACGTCCAAATGGGAGAACTTGACACAAAAATACAGAAACACTGGGGGAGGATTTAAGTACAGTAAACTACAAACAGTAGTGCTCCTTTGCAGTTCCTTGAAGTTTTTCAAACTAGCGCCAGCTGTTGTTGAATCTACCTTTTTAAATTGGTCAAACGCACACTTTGAACGCAACGAGCGGGACGGGGTCCCGTTTACAAGGCGATAAACAGTCCAAATTCATATTCCAGCTTTCAGATCGCAGGTGGGAAAAATGTCTAACTAGTTTGTAAACACTCTTGGGGTCGTCGACGAGCTCCCGGGGGAACCTCAAAGGGAAGTAAGGGCTGAGAATTGGGATAAGCAGAACAAAACTGTCCTTTTGGACTTTGTCCGTAAAATGTTGCAGCATGAGGGAGGCCCGAGAGATTCAAGATGACGCTGCCGATTGTGGTCATCTCTGGCCGCTCCCTTGAATGTGTGCGAGTGAGTGTGTGTGCGTGCGTGTGTGTGTTCACACAGCTCCGAGATTCCAAGCGCCCCGACCCGTTTTGTCGTCGTCATCCATGCTTCCCACCTTACGAGCTCACCAAAACGTAGATCATGCTGGAAAGACACAAGAACATTTTTTTGGTCATTCCGACTAAAAACTCAACATTTTTTGGGGGACCATTTAAATTTCTATTTACAAGATGGTTTTGAGGCTTTTTATGTGGAATAGAGGCATTTTACACACGCAGACAAAGCTCAATTTTCACTCAAATGGTGGCATACCCGTAGAGATAGTAGAAGAAGGAAAGGAGGTAGAAGGCCAGCTTGCACCAGCCTTCCTTCTGACAGAACGCCAGGATGTCGGCATTCATGATGGTCGTCGGGTCGTAGAGTCCCGGACAGCTCATCACGGGTCTGCTCATGTACCTGCGAGGGACACAAACGCAATTCCCCACATGAGCATTCAAAAGTCACCGTGTTGCATCGGCCCCTCCCACGTGAGTACGTGCGCGCACCTCCAAACGTGGTAGGCCAGCAGCGGCAGGTTGAGGACGAGCGTGAGCCACTCGGCGGCGCAGAAGAACATGACGCAGAAGAAGAAGTGGATGAGATACTCCGGGAGCACCAGCTGGGGGGGGAAAAAAATCCATACACTGACCCTCACCATGATAGCATATTTCCCACACATCAAAATGACATCAAGCTTTCCAATACGTGAAAAAAAGCATCATGCCGGAGGATGCCTAGAAGGACCACCACCAAAAATTAGGGGTCGCACAAAAAAAAAAAAAAAAAAGACCACTAGAGTAGTAGATCCAAGCAAGTTGGGGTATCTGCTGAGAAGACGGATTTGTTTACTGCTGTTGAAGTACAAGTTCAAACCTTAACGAACAAACTACCGAGAGTCAAATGGGGGAGCTGCTAATTAATTATCCTTACTGGAGTTAACAGAAAAGAGACACACACACACACACACACACTATAAGTGGTTGATGGCACTTCGTGATGAACAGACGGGAGCCGACACACTGCATGGGAACCATGCAGCGAGCCAGTGGGCGTGCCGGTGCAAGGTCAGAGCTTTGGGGGAGCTCAGCGACGGAGGGGCAGATGGAGGCACCACATGTCAGTCATGCATCAGGGGTGGGCGGGGTGGGGGGGGGGGGTAAGCGCAGCCCGTGAACAAGGGGGAGAGAAGGTGGGCTTCGGATCGGAGAGGCTGGGCTTCCGTGTGTTGAAAACCCTGCACTGTGCTGCTAAATGCAATCCAAAAACAACTGCACAAAAAAAGAAAAAAAAGAAAACATTTTTGCTCAAATAGCTCCTCCCACTTGCAAAAGGCGAGCCAATAACGTAATAACCATAATAGAAAGAGAAAATTGCTGAGCTGGACACTGCAGGTATTCTGCCATCTGCTGCACACCTCAGGCACCGCAGAGCTTGAGCCAAAGTGAACGCGAGCTTGACCGGCAGGTAATAAATAAATATTATTAAAAATAAAAAACAAACAAACCAAAAACCGGATATTTCAGTTGCAGATGATGACAGTGCCGAGTGCTCAATTTGTTTTTGGGTGGCACTTGGTGTAAAATATTTGCAAACAGACTGATCACATGACCTCCTCAACTTCCCGTCACCGTACTGGTGTGCAAACAAAAGGGCGGGTCAGAGTAAAAAAAAAAAAGCCAGAATCGTAATCTCATGCATGCATTGAGCCTTTGCAAGTCTTTTCAGTTAACAGCTTTGGTTGGCATCGGTGACATTAAAGCGAAGATCACTGACAGCTCTTGAAACCATGACCAACAATACATTAAAAAAAATTTAAAAAACAAAAGACAGCGAGACAAAAGTTGGACTTGAGGTGGTATTGCGGAAACCCCAAACCAAGCTTAACGACGAGTTTAGCTAACTGAAAAGACATTTGCAAACACTGCTGCTTCGTGCAAAATGAGTGGGCAATTTACATTTTCAAGACTGGTACAAACCTTGAGGGCAAGTTTGACTCGTTTAATCTTTTTGACCTTTTCAACTGTCTTTTTTTGGGGGGTAGGGGCAACGTGTAAAAAAACCACAGTGGATTAGGAAGGGAGAGGGAGAACAAAAATAAAAAATAGCATTAGAGTTTGGACAGCGGCAAGAAAGCATGGTTAGGCCAGGTTATTCATTTAGCATGACAGTGCAGAGAAATCATTGAAAAAGTTTGCGCTGCTCAAGTAACTCAACTCCAATTCCGGGCATTCCAGCATGCGCTCAAAACAGATAAAGAAAAGATGGCGGGACTGAGGTGGTGGTGGGATAAGGGTGGGTGGGGGCTTACTTACTGGATTTAAAGTGTTACACTGATCTATGGGATTCTTGTAGTCCGTCTTCAGCTCATCAAACGCGATTATCTGCAGAAAGAAACATGGCCCACGAGGCATTAGAATTTGAAAAATAGCACTTCTACAGTACTGTACTTTATAAAAAATATATATTATAATAACATAACTCATGCAGTGTGGAGAATAAAACACTTTGAAACATGAGGACTTTGGGAGAATGAGGATTCCACTTGATGCCAGCCATATAACACACCAAGAACTTTCAAAACAAAGTGCTTTCGTGAATTGCTGTATAATTAGGCATTTTCTGAGGATGAAAAAGATATTCCCGATTGTGTTAGATTGTCTTTGGACATGTGTGGCTGCATTGTTTCGGTTAAAAAAAAACGCACATTGCTTAAAGCAGGGGTCACCAACATAATACATGCGGGCATCAGGAACCCCCCCTCAAGGGCCACATGAGTGACTTCTCAGGAATGTTGGAGTAGTTATTTGAAAATGTGAATGCTGGCAGATATTTCTAAAAATAAAATGGTATTATTTGGTGCGGGGGAGGGGGGGGGCATATAAAATTGTAATCTGTATCTCCGTCACGGAGGTGGGGCTGTGGGTGAGTGCATCGTGTCATCTCGCGAGATTTCCACAAAGCGGCTGACAGGGATGCGACTCCCGTCCAGCGCTAAACGCTAAGCCTACTAGCTTGTTAGCTCGCGAGAAAATGTTCAATAAGTTTAGTATTCGACAACAACAATTCGGATTTTGGAAGTGCTCTTAACGAATAAAGTTGTTTTATTATAAAGTCAAAGAATGTAAAAGTGAATGTTATCGCACGATGAATGAGGCGTCTTGTCGCGTTGATTTGAGACGTCAACATTACAAGGACGGCATTCTCGAAGAGTTACGTCAGGGCGACGTAACGACAATTCCACACGTGTCGAGGAATATTTACGTCAGAAGCGTAACATTTCCAAGCGGGCTGTCCAACATGGCCTGGCTTTCTTACTTCTCCTTGGGCCGAACATTCACTCAACTCAACGCCACCAACAAGTGTACTTACGTGCCAGATGGCGAAAAAGATGAGCGCCGCCGTGAGCAGCAACGCGAGCATGTAACAAAAGGCCGCAAAAGTGAACGCCATTGTGCCCCTCCGCTCCGGTTCGGCTCGGCTCGTCAGTTCCTGGTCAGCGGATGATGCAGGTTGCAAGCCCTCACAACGGATTCCAGCTAACCACAGACTGTCCTGATTGTGTCTTCTTCTCCAGTCTGTAAAGGAGCCATGTCACGTTCCCTCCTCGACATTTAGCGCCACCCTGTGGATATTTAAAATCTTTACTTCCTTTTTTTTTTACTGGCAAACCATATAATACAATGATCATGCAATCCAATTAACATATTTTAGATACACAACAATTTTTTTTCTAAAAAAACATTTGATCGGTATTTGTGTAAAAAATCATTCACAAGAACACATTTGTGTATATTTTGTCTCAAATTGTATTTTGGACTATTTTTCTAATGATATTTTTCTTTAATTTTGAACTAATATTGTATTTTATATTTTGTATTTGTCATTCAGTTTTTAGTATTTATCTTGTATTTTAATATTTTAAGTTTTTCCATATATTTTTTTGACCAAAGCTGTTTGTGTACGTGTACATACATGATATGAGTGACTAATCATCTAAAAATATACACACAGTACATGTACAACATTCAGTCCAGAATTGACTCATGGGAAAAAAATCTAAACATTATCAATGCTTTTATTTGGACAACAGGAGACTATAGATGCATTCTTATAATGCAGTATGGAAAATACAAATACAGTACTGAATCTCAAGTTTCACTATCTGATAAACGTCTTATTTTTCATTCTTTCAGTTAGAAAGGAAAACAAAAAAAAAACAGCAGGACAAAACGACTACGACGGCACTACATATTCATGATAATAATCGGGAGGGAAGCAATCATTTCAATCACCTTAGACCCCAACGCTTACTCAGGCTTTTCTTTGTTAAAGAGTGTAAGCAAATATATCAAATGGAATGCAGCTGCAGCAAATTGATCAAGCAAAAATAATAGTAATTAAATCAAAACAGTTAGAAACCTGTGCCGGAGTTTTGAGTCTCATATTTAAACGTTACAGTATTCCAAGAAGCAGATGACACACAACTTCCAGAAATTGTGCATCATTTCACTAAAACGATAAGTCCAAAGAACATTTTTAATCCTGCCCATCAAAACTTGGTCGCGTTTGGTCTTCTAACAATGGAAGCAGATTTAATTTCTTTATAATGTACGACTGACTGAGTAACTGGGATGTTCACGTTTGGAGAAACACCATGTTCGCTGCATGCGCCACATAGACAGATCACTACACTGATTGACACATGTAATTCGCTGGCTTGGTGAAGAAATGTCACCTCCACGGAAGAATATTCAATCATTCTTTGTGGCTTTTTTTTTTTTTGTCTTTACACTTTGTCACAACTCCCAGAGCGCCGCTTCCGATCATTATGTTCACAAAAGTCAGTATTTTAACATTAAGTGCTTGCCGATTAATTATTTTAATGATCAAATCATCTTCTTTTGGTCACATTGATTTTTAAACCCCAAAAAGATTGAACAACAATCACAAATATATGGACTTAAAAAAAAAGGCACAAAATTTCAAGTCACTGGCACATCCAATGCCCCCCCCCCCCAAAAAAGTCTGCGGTCAAAATAATTAATTAAAAAAATTAAAGATACAAAGTTGATTATTGGCATAACGGTGTCTCGAATCAGCCGAGGCTCTCAACTAGTTTGGGCCATCCTAAGCAAAGTGGAGCGACATCCGTGCAATAGAACCTGAAACGGGAGTTCAGAACATTCAGAGAGAGCCTCATCATTCCGTTAACAATAAGCGATTGTTAATTTTCTTGACGAAACATTCCAGCTTGGTGTCTTTCAAAAGTACATGCAGCATTCACGACGCGCGACATTCATCAACACGACTAGCGAAAGAGGGTTAGTTTAGAAAAAAAAACTAACAAACATCTGAGGAAGGAAACACGCAGCCTTCAAGATAACAAAGTATGTGTAAATTGTCCAGTTTGGAATGTATTTGAGATGAGGGCACCAATGAGGATGTCATAGGATCAATAAAGTGTCCACTTCACCCCCCCCCCCTCCAAAAAAAATGTGAGTGACCACCGGCTGGATGGATGCAAGTCTTGAGGAGCCGACGATGAGAAGAAAGGAGCGTTAGCGCGGAGCGCCGATGCGGATTTGGAACTGGGAGTCGCGGCTTGGAGTTTGAAGCGGGTTACGTGGGACAAGAGAAGTGAACTCATATCTTTTCGTCAATGGACGCTACAGCTTCGTGTTTGCTTTCAAAACTTAGCTTGTAGCAGACGTGTGCACATTTTCAGCATTACGTCTCTGACCCACTGGTGAAAGGACACTTGGATCCTCTCCTCTTTCATCTAGAACTGCTTCAGACATCAAAGTGTATGCAGAAAAGTGGTGAAGATTGCACGACTGTCTGTGTCCTATGTGTTGTGTTGTGTTATTTTTGTTATTTTGACTTCAAAATGGCGCCGCGTGAGTGGCTGCCTTTCCAGCAGCTCCTATATTTTGTTGTTCTACTTCTTCCTTTCATAACTTTGCTGCTGTGAATTGGGAATTTCTCCATCGCGAGACTAATAAAGGTTTTTTTCTTCTTCTTCTTATGCATTTTCCCAGATTGTAAAGTCACAGTTCATCTTATTTAAAGAAGCACCCCGACCCCCATGACCAGGAGTCTCGGCAATGCCAAGATTTACACGTGCCGCCCAAACTACACGGAAATCTTGTCGAATCAACCATACGCTAAGCAGAGCTGCACTGTTGTTGGATACACATATTAGCATTGCTGTAATTCTTGCCCCTAGGGAAAAGAAATTTCATTAAGTCACCTGAGAGCTTTTTTTTTTTTTACATTGTGGAGAAAAAAAAGCAGATGTCCGCTTTAAAGATGACAAAAGGTATTTACAGGGGCTTCTTGGTTTAAGACGCTCCTATAAATACAGTCGAGTTGAGTACACAACATATGTTGGTGCGCAATGAACTGCACGGCAGACGAATATGTGGTGGCCCGGCAAAGGAAGGGGTGTTCTGTTACCACCGTACAGTCTTCTACTTTTGGTCTGCTCGTGCTTTTCATCGGGTTATTTACTGTGATTCCGATTTGAATTGCGACACTTGGCGACTATCGTGATAAGACGCTGTGAGGGGCGGAGCCAGAATTGTTTACAGTTGGGCGGCCAAAGTGATACCAGAGCCCAATTCTCAATTTGAAGAATATGAAATCTTCTCCGCTTGTGTTACGAGTCCATTGGGCACGTTCATTTTATTTCGTGAAACCCTGACTGTGGATGGTATGATAAACAAAGACTTCTCGGCCGTGTCGTTTGTGCACTAAGGCGCCAAAGTAATTGTGATCAACGCGCGCGACAAAAAGCAAGCATTTCCCCATTAGGGAAATATTTGTTTTCATATTCTGTGTGCAGCTCAGGTTCAAAAATCAAATCAACACTTGAATGGTGGCCGAGCATACGAGTAACTCCGATGAATGCTAACGTGTGGAAATGGCAGTTAGCCATGCTCAGGTCTCAAGTGCCTCATTGTCCTCGACGATGCTTTATAATCCCTCAAATAAATCTTCACCACAAAGCTGAATTTCACATGTTGAGGCAGGACGTTTGATTTCCCACACCGATTAGGAAAAAAAAAAAGGAAGAACAGTACTTGAGACAAAAATACACAAGAAGTGAAACTAACACTTTTGGAACCTGTGAAAATGCTCCCAAAACTAAACACTTGGGACACGTGGATGAGTTTGGTCCACGACAAGAGTTTTCATTCCATACTGACACACAGAGATGACAAATGGGGAGGGTGGGATGAGACCTGGTGGTTAGCGGCGTACACGTCTGATGGCGTACGCTGTACGATAACCGCCCTAGCCTCAACCCGCAAACATTTCAAGCGGTGAGAAGCCCATAACAAGACAGGAAGTAGTACACACTATTTAAATCAGGTCGTGGTTCGGAAAGAGAGCAACGCAGGTGAACCTTCCGAGGGTCCTTAACGGAAGAAGCGAAGTTTCTCCCGGAGCCATTCCTCCGTCAGGTCCTCCGTGTTCCGGATCTCAAACACCTGCGGCGGCAAATATTGGAATTCAGGTTTGAAAATGTATGCCTGGCAAAAATTAGCAGATGGTGAGCAAGTTTTCAAAAGCTCACTAGCTTAATGCTAACACACAATGGAAACGGCCATTGACGGGCTAACAAAACTTATGTCAGTGCACATTTGCAACATTTAAGCGACGGATATTTCAATGGTGCAGGAACACAAGTAGACAATGGAAAACATACTCAAATGCATTTATTATTTGCGAAAAATGTTTACTACTGCAGCTTACTGAGTTGTAAAATTTGGCGTGTTGATATTTATGCTGCCCCCTGGTGGCCAAGAGGAGGCCACAGAAGGAGGCACAAAGCATAAAATCATGACGCGCCAACACGTGAATGGCTCAATGTTGTTAGCCGATGTTGGCATGATGTTTTGATTGTAGAAAACTGGAGAGGAAAAAAAAAATGCTTGAAAAATTAAGAGCTTTAAAATGACACAAAACGCATTCTTGGTTTGTTGGTGGATGTTGGCTGGTTAAAGATTTTATTTAAAAATGTCGGATGCGACTGTAGGAGAATGTTAGCAGGATTAAAAAACAAAACACTATTCCAAACCAATACCAGTACGATTATTCACATTTACGAGTATGCACAGCTAACTCTAGTATGTTTCCTATATAGAATTTTATTCAACACAATAACGCCCCCCCCCCCCAAAAAAATGCGCACAGACCTTTCTTCCTGACACAGATGATGATTCACCGATGTTTAACTGTCGCAGTACAGCGCTAACTACTACCACTTACCCAATGTCAGATTTATTAATTTTTTCGCCTCAAGTATCGGTGGCCGGTATCGGCAGACTCCAGGCAGACATAATACCTAAAAATAAGGCTAACATTGCTCCGATATGATACCCGGTATAGGTATTCGACCATGATTTGTAGCAATGTTCACAAACCTTGGTCAGTTGAGCAGTAAGCACCAGCTTGTTTTTACTGCCTGCGTACATCATCTGCTGCTCCGGTCTGCAACCTGCGCCAAAACGCAGACACGGTACATTCCGGTGAGCACGGACGGATATTGCCGATCTTCGAGCGTCAGGCAATTTGCGTACGCACCCAAGGGGCTAATGAAGATAAAGCAAAGAGGATAGGACACGTGGCCGTCATCGTGTTGGTATTTGTAACTGTACACCACAAATCGGGGCTGCCTCTCCGGGAGCTCTTCTTTCAGGTCGTCAGGAGAAATGTCCTGGAAAACAAAACAACAACAAATGACGAAACATGAACGCTTGACATAGAGTGAACTCGTCAAAAATTTGATGTACCTCGTGTTCTTCATCCAAGATCACGAGATGCCTGTCTTGATCGATCTTCACTGGGGGGTGGGGGGTTTAAAGGAAAATTATCCATGATGAGCGAATAAACAATACAAGAATTTTAAGCATCGTTTGCACATTCAAACTGTACTTAAATGTAGGACAGCGGTCACTGACTTTTTTTTTAAGCTGACAGCCTGCTCTCTATTCCCCGCAAATGGCGAAAATCCGGGTGTAATCAACACCCATTAAAATGCATTTGGGGAAATAAGATATTTCAGAGGGGGCACAGTGGTCAACTGTTTAGCGCATCGGCCTCACAGTGCAGAGGTGCAGAGATGCAGGATTTGATTCCGGCCCCGCCCTTCCTGTATGGGGTTTGCATGCTGTCCCTGTGGCTGCGTGGGTTTTCTCCAAGTACTCCAGTTTCCTCACACATCCCTAAAACATGCTTGGCAGGCTGATTGAACACTCTAAATTGTCCCTCGTGTGATTGTGAGCGCGAATGGTTGTTCTTCTCTGTGTGCCGTGCGATTGGCTGGCAACCGGTTCAGGGTGTTGTCCCCGCCTATCGCCCAAAGATAGCTGGGATAGGCTCTAGCACAAATTTATAATAGGGGTTTATATCAGCTTTTTCAAACTGATATAAACCCCATTTGATTTCAGATTGAAAGCATCTTCCTTCATTTTGCCAAACCCAGCGGGAAGCGGCGACCAATCTTCCCAGCGGGTGTACTGTGTAAATAAGAACGCACGCCAGCACAATCGCTGGCTTACGGCTTAAAGGCTGTGAGTGACCCAATTCTGGGAAACTGTCAAGGATTTTGACTGATGAAACTGAACGATTCATGAGAAGTCCGTGTATGACGAATCTTTAGGAAAACATTAAGTAAAAATATGAAAAAAAAATTCATGAAATGAAATGAATGTGAACCGATACTCACTGACGATGGCCGCGTTGTTTGTCTCCTTGCGGAAACGAAACTTCTTCAACTTCTGGACCAGAGCTTCATCCACATCACACACTGTCAGGGACTCACACTAATGAAAAAAAGAAATGACCATCAACTAAGCAATAAACAAATACCAATAGTCCATGTTTGACTTACTGTCAAAAAAAAAAAAGTTTTCTCTTAAAAAAATTTTTTTAAATTGAAAAAAACTTAGGCAAACACCACTCCCGCTACAGCTTTCTCAAAAAAGTTTCTTACTGTACATGTACATTTTTTGTTTTTCCCCCAAGATGGCGCCCGAGTAGGCAGCCTTTGGCAAGTGCTCTTCAAGAGCCATTGCTTTTTTGTTCTTTTTTGGTGTTTTTGTCTTTTGTTTTGTCACATGTTGTTTGTTGTTTCATCGTGTGGACTTGGTATGGACTGTTTTCAGCGTATTTTTTGGCCACGACATTGGTCAAAGGAGAAGTATCTGTGCTTGGTGGTTGCGCCTTCTCGGCAGCACGCCTATACCGGCACAGATTTTGATTGGAAGGAATGTCGACGCCATTGACTGTCGGTGCTGGACAGACCTGGGGCGCTTGTGTTTTTTTGCGCCTGTAATGGGCAGCATTTTTCACAACCCCGTTTTGTTCAGTGGATATGTCGGCGCTGTGGGACAGTCGGCGTTGGTGCGGCTGGATGGATGGTTGCTGAAGTTGAGGATGAGGGGAGAGGAGCGTTGGGGCAGAGCGCCGATGCGTATTTGGAACCGAGAGTCGCCGCTTGGAATTGAAATGGATTTCCATGGGACAGGAGAAGTGAACCAATCTCTTTTTTCGTCAATGGATGCTACAGCTTCTTGTTGACTTTGAAACTTAGCTTGTAGCCGACGTGTGCACATTTTGAGCATGACGTCTCAGATCCACTGGATAAAGGACATTTTGATTCTCTCCTCTTTCATCTCAAACTGCTTCAAACAACAAAGCGTGTGACGGAAAAGTGGTTAGGACTGCACGACTGTCCGTGTTTTATGTTATGTGTTGTGTTTATTATTTTACTTTATGTTAACTGTTTTGTTAAGCGCTTTGTTACAGCTGCCGCTGTTGTGAAAGCGCTATATAAATCAGCATGTATTGTATGTAAGGAAAGGGGATCTCTGCAAAAGATTGCACATTCATCTACGTAACCGTCTTTTTTAAAATTGAGTATAAAACAAACAAACACAAATATGTTAATGTCTTGCATGACGATCATCTTCAAACATAATGTAATCAAAACAAATTGCTAAATTCATTTCACAGGGTCTGAAAGGAAACTTTTTAGGTCACCTAGTAGGCACTTAGTTTCATTGCTTTTAAGCAGCTAAGAAGTTTATCCAGGCGGTTGCACAGCACTACTTGATGAAGACTTCCCGAACTGACCCACAGCTGAAAACAAACTAAAATAATAATAATACCCTGCTGGTTCAACAAGATTTGAATGCTCTGCACCTCTGTGTTACCTCCTCATCACATTACATAACTCCACAGTATGCAGATATGCGCTCCTTCAAAGTCTTCAGTCTGTATAATGATAGCGTCCTCAACAGATGGCCTGAAAGGGAGGCGGGATTTCTCTGAGCTTTAAGAAGATCCTCGGAGATTTGGCAGACTTTCAGCGCAAGTGACACAATAGGAAATGCAGTTAGACAAGAAGACAAAGAATGAGGAACCACAATATGACATTTGTGACACCAGTGCTACTTTCTGCTATGGTATTTTATTTCTGACCAGCTGGAGAGCTAGTTGGCTCGTTTGACATGTCTTGACGGTTAACTCCCTTTCATTGTAGACACGCAGTCAAAAGCAGCCAAGTATGAAAACAACTTCAAATATTTTCTTATTTTCAAAATAAAACCATGGGTGACATTGGGAACAATGGTGGCCACAATATATAGTGTGGGCACAAAATGCTAATTTGTCAACACAATTCAGTGAATTTAGGTTATTCCTAGAGTACCAAGCCCTGCTACAGAGTGAAAATATACAACTAGTTGTACATTGATACCTACAAAATAGCGGAAAATGGAAAAAAAAGGGGGAATGGACCTGATGTGGACTGTTTTCAGCGTTTTTTGGCCCCGACATTCGCCAAAGGAGAAGTATCTGTGCTTGGTGGTTGCGCCTTCTTGGCAGCACGCCTGTACCAGCACAGATTTTGATTGGGAGGAATGTCTACGCCATTGACTGTAGGTGCTGGACAGACCTGGGGCGCTTGTGTTTTTTGCGCCTGTAATGGGCAGCTTTCTTCACAACCCCGTTTTGTTCAGTGGAGAGATCTCGGTGCTGTTGTACAGTCGGCGTTGGTGCGGCTGTATGGATGGTTGCTGAAGTTGAGAATGAGGCGAGAGGAGCGTTGGCGCAGAGCGCCGATGCGTATTTGGAACCGAGAGTCGCCGCTTGGAATTGAAATTGATTTCCATGGGACAGGAGAAGTGAACCAATCTCTTTTTTCGTCAATGGATGCTACAGCTTCTTGTTGACTTTGAAACTTAGCTTGTAGCCGACGTGTGCACATTTTGAGCATGACGTCTCTGATCCACTGGATAAAGGACATTTTGATTCTCTCCTCTTTCATCTCCAACTGCTTCAAACAACAAAGCGTGTGACGGAAAAGTGGTTAGGACTGTGCGACTGTCCGTGTTTTATCTTGTGCTGTTTCTTATTTTACTTTATGTTAACTGTTTTGTTAAGCGCTTTGTTACAGCTGCCGCTGTTGTGAAAGCGTTATATAAATCAGCATGTATTGTATTGTATCTGACATAATACATAAAATCCAAATTGGTCCGTTAACGATTACTTTTACTTTGACACCCAAATCCGGAAACCAGTTGATAATTCATATCGCTTTTGACACTAAAGGGTGGAACTCATGCTAAAGCTACCAAGCTAACGCTAGCCAGCCAACGGTCTTACTTTTCTTCCTGCAGCCGCACCTCCAAAACTTTACGTTCGTCAACAACACCAAACGAAAACCCACAAGCGAACGTGATGTCAACTTTCTCACCGACATAAACGAAACACTCACCATTGTTTCGGGAGTTCGAAGCTCGTAGACACGGAAGGCTTCTGCTCGGAATGGAAGATACGCGTTCAATGATTTTTGTTTTTTTAAACTTCAGTTTGTGACGGATTTGGCCAATCCGGAACAAGAGCTCCTCCTTCTCGACGTCATCCGTCATCACTGACCGCTGTCTTAAATAAATCTATTGATGAAGGTTTTGAATTTCTAAACATGAACAACAGAAAGAGCAACTCGATCGGCGACATGAACTGTGGGAATAATTATACTTGGATATCATCTGATAAAAATACGCTTCGATTCAAATGGCGTATTTTTCATTCCGAAAAATACGCCATTTGAATCGATATCTTCCTCTGTATATCTTTTTAATATTCAAAAACAATTGTCATGATTAAAATTCAACTTAATTTGGTGATCGTAACAAAATACAAAACCAGTGTATGTATATATATTTTAAACATGTTTACATTCAAACTTAATAGGATGTCCAGCGTTTTGAAGGCGGTATTTCTCTACATTTTCCCAGATCCTGACACCAAAGAGCCTATCACAGAACGATTTTTTGAACTAATATTCTATTTTACAATCCAATAACTTTTTTTCTCGATAGAACATACGAGAACAAACAAAAGAAACACAAACAATCAGACATTCCAGTTCAATTACATATCATAAACAAAGATGACACATTAACAAAGGAACATTTAAGTACATATACAGACAAATTATTGACAGACAAACAAACAACTAAGAGTATATGTCAAAAATATTTTTACATTTCATGTTCTCTGCAATTTTGAGACTTGATGTATACATATCAATCAAAAATACATGGAGTAAAATAATTTGTCGATGTAAATACAGGTATGTACCTTCCCTGACAAAATAAAATGACATTACACATTTCGGTATCTATATTCTTAATTTCTATATCTTTTTATCAGTTCTAAATACAGTATAATGTAATAAAAAGAAGAATTTCTGAAAATGTCAATGCCGTGATGTCATCCAATGGGCGCGCCTGCACTTCCTCTTTTAAGAGTTGTGGCAGGCAGGCAAGCAGGCAGCTGCCGCAGCTTGTAGTTAGCTAACTTAGCTAAAGGAGGCTAAATTGGCTGGCTAACTGGCCTACGCTCCTGGACAACAAGCGACCCACTTTCACTTCTGAAGACTGCACCACCCGGCCAGGTTTTTATCGACAATAATCCCATATTCTTTCCTGTTGTCTTCTTATACTGCCAGCGGAGTTAACGAGCAAACGAGTTAGCCTTCTGTCGCTAACAGTTTCGCAGCCAGTTAGCCCAGTCACCCTGTCAACACTACTGTAGCAACTTAGCTCGTTTGGCCAAACAAGTAAATAGCCTTTAGCGCATACGCGGTGACAGCGCTTGATTTGCCTAGCCTAACGTCGGTTCGTTCCACTCGGGCCTCCACCTTCATGGACTTTGTTACTCATTTGTCCAGAATGGAAATGTTTAGTGTGCCATTACTCAGATGTGTGTGTGTGTGTGTGTGTGTGTGTGTGTGTGTGTGTGAGAAAGACACTCCCTCCTGCTTGACAGCTTGTTACCCGGCCCAAAAATACTCATATTCACTCTTGTCTTTGTTTTAGGTCATGTCGGAATTCTCGGTGAGTTTTCCCGTATGCATGGTTTTGTTAGTTATTTTTGTACAATGACACTTGTTAACCCCCCCCTGCCCCCACCACCGTAGCTAACAGACGCTTTGGGAGACAGTACCCCAAGCCAGGCCAAACCACAAGGCAACACCAACCCGACAGCACCAGCAAACAATCCTCCGCCTCCTTCCAACCCCGGATGGCCCTCGTCAGCCCCCGGAGCTCCAACTCAGCCCTCAGCCCCCTCCGGTTTCTCTAGTGGCACGGGCCCCGGGGCGCCAGGCCAGTTTCCCTTCCCCTCTGGCCCCGGAGCGCCGGGTCACTATCCTTCTGCGCCGGGTGGATTCCCTTCGAATCCCGGGATGCCTGGACAATATCCTCCGGCGCCAGGGGCCCCGGGGCAGTACCCTGCCAGCCCCGGGGCGCCCGGTCAGTTCCCAGGGCACTACCCACCTGAAGGAGCACCCGGTCAATTACCCGGTGGGCCCGTTCCATACCCAGCGGGACCTTTCCCCTCCGGTCCCGGCGCTCCTCCCGGGTCTTATCCCAACATGCCTCTCCCGGGTAACTACCCACCAGGGGGTAACGGCATGTACGGCCCAGGAGGTCCGGGCAGTTTCCCCCCTTCTGCAGGCCCGGGTGCTTTCCCGGCATTCCCCCCTGGTGGAGGCTTTCCCCCTATTCCCGCTGGCTCTTGGGGACCTGGCGGTGGAGGTTTCCCACCGGCACCGGGTCCCTTCGGTCCCGGTCCAGGCCCAATGGGTCCTTACGACAACCCTGCAGCTCCAGGAGGCATGCTGGTGAGTACAATAAATTGCGTTCAGTCCGTTTGCTTGCTGGCTTGCGGTGGTGTGGAGTAAAGCTTTTGTGGTGACAAACCTTTGGCTTGATGTTTTTCCACCAAGCTGTCTGGTTTAATCCGATGTAGAATGGGAAAATCCTTGGACCTGTACCGTCTGGTGGAAACAACAACTTTTTTCCAATCTGTTTCCCGCCTCACTGGGATGCAGAATTTCCTGACGAGGGCTTGGGCAATAATACGTCAAAGTCTGCTGGGGGCGAGAAGCATCATCACAAAGTCAAATGGGTTTATTTTTTTGAAAATATCTTCTTGTCTTTCAGCCCAGATTTTATCCGCCAAATAAATGAAAGAGACAAAGGACGTCATCTCCAGAATCGACATGTGGTTTGATGAAAACACGGCGCACGGGGGAATTAAGACTCTGAGCACCAGTGTTATATGAATTCTATACTATGATGGACACATTGAGTACATTGATATGACTGCTTTGCTGCATGCACAAAAATCACTATTTGTATCACTGGCCGCAATTTTTTTTAAGTCACTGCAAATAAAATGTATCAGTTTTGCTCATTTTTGATGTGTGGTTGCTGTTAAGGAAAACACACACTGACTTAATGGGCTTTTCAGGGATGTTTGTTTGCTTTTTTGGGGGGGTGCGGCGGGTGTGAAGAACATATCATCAGTTACTCACCCCAAAAAAATTCAGTCACAATATTGCCTTAGTGGCACCTTTTGTGCCAGGGAAGTGAGTTGAGGAGTTTCATTTAGACATTAGTCCTTTGCCACCCTCTTGTGGTATCCAAAGGCAATTGCAAACCATTTTAGGCGGGCAGCGTCAATTAGGCTTTAACAAGTTCAATGGTATGGATGAGCGTTTTCCTGTCAGAGTTCATTTTACGTTTCATTTGCCACTTTGAGATGGAATGACTTGAACCATGTTTCGCTCCAAGAGGACGTCTTGTCTTTAAAAGTGGAGTCAACGTGTTGTGGTGGGCTTCGATATGAGTATGATATTTTTGTTTTTCTTGCAGATGGTGCCATATGATCTCCCACTCCATGCCGGACTAATGCCGCGTCTCGTCATCACCATCGTCGGGGAGCCGGTTCCTGGAGCCAGCAGGTCACTTAGACATTTTTGCTGGCCTAGTCAGGCCAGCCTCCAAAGGTTGCTCGTGGCTCTAGCCAGCGGCGGACACCGGTCCTGGGTCACCGTTGATGTCGAACCCTGATTCAACGCCATTGCGAATGACTCAGTATTGTACCGAATGATTATTTTCTCCCCCTCTCGCGATCCAGGTTCCACATGGACTTCATGAAGGGCTCAGATGTGGTCTTTCACTTCAACCCTCGTTTCCACGAGCAGACCATCGTCAGAAATTCCAGCATTGGAGGCCGTTGGGGGCCCGAGGAAAGGGGCGGAGTTTTCCCCTTTGTTCAAGGCCAACGCTTTGAGGTAAACTCACAAGTCACGGGACTTGAAAGGCAAATCTTGAATGAATTTTCAAAGTAGTTCAGCCCTACGGTGTACCTCACTAACTTTCCAACACACCCTGACGTTCCTTCTCACAGCTGAAGATTCTGGTCGAGGAGGACGTGTTCAAAGTGGCCGTCGACGGCACCCACCTGCTGGAGTACGAGCACCGCGTGGGCGGCCTGGAGGACGTCACCCTGCTGCGGGTGACGGGTGACGTGGCGCTCTATAGCGTGGCGCCTAACATGATCTGAACGCCACTCACCAGAAGGACGAACTGAATTTGAACGAGGGAGAACCCCCCCCCCCCCCCCCCCTGAGAAATCCTGCGCGCGTCGCACGCCTTTGGAATTTGACACACTCATTTAGCAGAAGGTATTCTTTTGAAATATAATTTATCTCAGTAGAAAGCATAAAAATAATGCTTTGCTATATACTGACATTAGAACTGCACTTGTAACATAATAGTATCTAAGGGAGGAAAAAAAAACATGAATGGACTTTTTCAGCATGACGCACCACTACTCGTATTAACGGCCAAGACGCCGGAATTGAGCGTGCCGCAAAAGCTAATGTTCGCTAACGTTGCTCTATTACGTCTTGCAATTTTCTCTGTCGTACTATTTAGGACATCCCTTCGATTATCTTTCTTTCGGGTATATTCGGCGGCTCTACTCCAAATACAACAAGGCCATGTTCTTCGTGTCGGCGCTCAGCCCGAAGTACACTGGCACCTATGATGGTGTACACACATGGTAAAAAGGTCCATTTCATGCTGTCATCTGTTCCGAAGAATTTCACGTTTGTATTGCGTTCCAATGAAAAAAGACAAAAGTGAGTAAATTCTGAGTCCCCCAATCTTGCTGCTGTAGACTGCAAATTTCCCCAGTGTGGGACAAATAAAGGTTATCTTATCTTAATTGCGTTCAATGAAAAGCTTTCTCACTGTCTGCATCCTTTTGTAATGGATAAAACAGGAAGCTAAAGTTGAAACGTGCTATTTAAAGCCTTGGCTCCTTCCAAGTTGCAAAATGACAAATGCTGTGTTTTCCGGCGCATCGACACGGTGGAAGGAGGATGTTAAGAATGAAGTGGTTTATTGCCAAAGATAACAGTGCTACTTTTGTTTTGTTTTTTTTGCCGCAAGATAATGGCAAACACTAAGTGACTGATTTATTCTACCCCCCCCCCCAAATGTACTTGTGTATCGGACATTTGACTGAAATAATAAAAATGTGTCAGTGATGCTTGGCTTTTTAAGTAACGCCGACGGAATAATACCATGAAGTGATGCATGCACCTCTGAAATCATCTATATATCTTTTTATTTCATGTCAATTACGAGTTTCATACAATTACTCAATATTGCTTTTTGCTTTAAAAAAGTATGGCTGAAACACACTGCTGTATATGAATACAAACGCGCAATTATTTCAACTTGTTTTCTAAAATATTCCTTTTTAATAAAATTACCTCTTAAAACCAGAACCTCTGTGACATCAAAACACATATGCATCTATAACTAATTTATAGTTCCATAAATTCAAATTAATATATGAAGTCATTAATTCATGTCCCCCAAAGAATGTTTAATTGAATAACACGGTTTTCAGCCATGCAATCAAATGGTAGACACACGAAAGAAAATATATTAAACGTGAAATATTATAAAATAAAAACATTTATTTAAAATGTACAATTTTACATATGTCGCGACCTGAGTTGTGTTTGTTATATCGAAGTGAATGTCAAAATCATGTTATGAATGAATATTGAAATGTGAAATAAACGCAATATTGTATCATCCTTTAACATTTGAGTTACTACAAATATTGTTTTATTTACGTAATAAAATATGTCATCCAAATACAATATCTGAAAGAAAATACGAATATTAGTACTGTATACTAGCATAAGAAAAATATTTTTTTGGAGTGAATTTTTACAGGTGTCTTTCGCTAGGGGGCAGCAGCCGCGCGCAAAGCTTCATCTTTGGTCGTCCGAGTAAGCGAGCAAATCGCGGATAATTCTCCAATGAGTTCACCTTTACGCAATTAAGTTTGAGTGCTGCGTCGCCTCTTCTTTTCAACGATCTCCTTCACAACAACCATGAACGGCTCGCTACCCTCGAACACGGTGGACATAAAACTCAAGCGAGGGCCGGCAGGTAAAGATCATTTCATGGCAGCGGTGGTTAGCCCTAGTCGCAGCTAAGTTACGTGGCTAGTGGTGAAACTCATCGAGCTAGTGGCTAAGTAACTCACCAAGTTAACGAAAGACAAATGAATTAATTGCTGGCAGCGTTGGCAAAACATTCTTGCTGACGACTGGAGTCAAACCGATGGATTGTTGTCCCTCATCAATGCGTTTGTATGCTTGTGGACGCCTTTTTTTCAATGTTTTTGCTCGGCCTGTCATCTGAAAGTGAATCTGACTGTGCTTGCGCTGGACATGGTACCCAACTCAAGACATTCCGGTGCCTATTTAAAACTTTCGACGAGGGCTGAAGACTTTGAAAAATAAAGTAATTGCCAAAAAGTGCAACTTTCAAGATTTTGTTCGGTAATTAAAAGGACAATTAATTAAGCATCATGTATGGACGCATATTTTTACTGATTGCAAAGGACTCTTTGACTTAAATAATTTGGTACTTACTAATTTAGACAAGTGCATAATCGTGAGACATTTTGATCGCATTTTGTTTTAAGTTTTCCCCCTGAAAGGCGCAGTAAAAACTGATACGAAGGAAAAAGTTTCTTTGGAAATTGTGTTTTTCAAAATCCTAATTTGCAAACATTTCCTTTACAATGATCAATATTTTCGCCAATTTTCTGATATGTCGCTGACCTAAGTATAATCTGTATATGTATTTTCTGCACTGTCAATATTAAATAATGGTCAGTTTTTTTAAAATAAAGGATGAAATTTTAATCCGATTAATCAACACAAAATTATGTTATCGACAGGATCATTTGATGAAGCCCTTGAAAATTGTCTTGAATAATGTAATTTTTGTTAGATTTGTTTTTTTAAAGCAAACGGAAAAAACATGATTCACTTTGGAAATTATATTTGTGTTTTTGTGCGTGTGTCTGTGTGTGTGAGACGGGAGGGTACATTACCTTAAGGCCATTTCACCGAGCCCCAATGAAGACATTCCTGTCATTCCCTTGTGCTCCCGTGATGTCTTTGCAGGCCTGGGCTTCAATATTGTGGGCGGCGTGGACCAGGAGTACGTCGTCAATGACAGCGGCATCTACGTGTCCAAAATTAAGGAGGATGGCGCCGCGGCGCTGGACGGGAGGCTTCAGGAGGGCGACCGGATCCTAGCGGTAAAAAAAGAAAAAACAAACACCAACATACTTTTGAGCTTCACGCACAAATGTACATGCTACAGGGAAAAGTAACACATCCTGACCGACGTTGTGGTTCACCTTTCGTGCGCTCGTTGTATCACAGGTTTTTAGGTGTGGTTTTTTTTGGGGGGCGGGGGGGTGTTTCCAGGATACAGTGCTGCCTTGAGATACAAGTTCAATTCGTTGCCTGACCACATCTCAAATCAAATGGGGGGGTCATTGTGTATGTAAATTCACAAAATGGTCTGACGTAACCTCTCCGTGAGCCGTCACCTTACCGTGGTGGAGGGGTTTGTGTGTCCCAATGATCCTAGGAGCTAAGTTGTCTGGGGCTTTATGCCCCTGGCAGGGTCACCCATGGCAAACAGGTTCTAGGTGAGGGACCAGACAAAGCACGGCTCCAAGACCCCTTATGATAAAAAAAATTAAAGGATCTCAGTTTCCCTTGCCCGGACGCGGGTCACCGGGGCCCCCCTCTGGAGCCAGGCCTGGAGGTGGGGCTCGTTGGCGAGCGCCTGGTGGCCGGGCCTACACCCATGGGGCCCGGCCGGGCTCAGCCCGAAGAGGCAACGTGGGTCCCCCTTCTCATGGTCTCACCACCCGTGGGAGGGGTCAAAGGGGTCGGGTGCAATGCGAGCTGGGCGGCAGCCAAAGGCGGGGACCCTGGCGGTCCGATCCTCGGCTGCAGAAGCTAGCTCTTGGGACATGGAATGTCACCTCTCTGGCAGGGAAGGAGCCCGAGCTGGTGTGTGAGGTAGAGAAGCTCCGACTGGATATAGTCGGACTTGCCTCCACACACAGCCTGGGTTCTGGTACTAGTTCTCTCGAGAGGGGTTGGACTCTCTTCCACTCTGGAGTTGCTCATGGTGAGAGGCGCAGAGCAGGTGTGGGCATACTCATTGCCCCCCGGCTCAGTGCCTGTACATTGGGGTTCACACCGGTAGACGAGAGGGTTGCTTCCCTCCGCCTTCGGGTGGGGGGACGGGTCCTGACTGTTGTTTGTGCATATGCACCAAACGGCAGCTCAGCATACCCACCCTTTTTGGAGTCCTTGGAGGGTGTGCTGGAGAGTACTCCTGCTGGGGACTCCCTTGTTCTGCTGGGGGACTTCAATGCTCACGTGGGCAATGACAGTGAGACCTGGAGGGGCGTGATTGGGAGGAACGGCCCCCCCGATCAGAACTCGAGTGGTGTTTTGTTATTGGACTTCTGTGCTCGCCACGGATTGTCCATAACGAACACCTTGTTCAAACATAAGGGTGTCCATATGTGCACTTGGCACCAGGACACCCTAGGCCGTAGTTCGATGATCGACCTTGTGGTTGTATCATCGGATTTGCGGCCGCATGTTTTGGACACTCGGGTGAAGAGAGGGGCGGAGCTGTCAACTGATCACCACCTGGTGGTGAGTAGGCTCCGATGGTGGGGGAAGATGCCGGTCCGTCCTGGCAGACCCAAACGTATTGTGAGGGTTTGTTGGGAGCGTCTGGCAGAATCCCCTGTCAGAAGGAGTTTCAACTCCCACCTCCGACAGAGCTTTTCCCATGTTCCGGGGGAGACGGGGGACATTGAGTCCGAGTGGACCATGTTCCGTGCCTCTATTGTTGAGGCGGCCAATCTGAGTTGTGGCCGTAAGGTGGTTGGTGCCTGTCGTGGCGGCAACCCTCGTACTCGCTGGTGGACACCAGCAGTAAGGGATGCCGTCAAGCTGAAGAAGGAGTCCTATCGAGCCTTTATGGCCTGTGGGACCCCAGAGGCAGCTGACGGGTATCGACTGGCCAAGCGGAACGCAGCTTCGGTGGTCGCCGAGGCAAAAACCCGAGCGTGGGAAGAGTTCGGTGAGGCCATGGAAGCCGACTTCCGGACGGCTTCGAGGAAATTCTGGTCCACCATCCGACGTCTCAGGAGGGGGAAGCAGTGCACCACTAACACTGTGTACAGTGGGGATGGGGCACTGCTGACTTCGACTCGGGACGTTGTGAACCGGTGGGCAGAGTACTTCGAAGACCTCCTCAACTCCACCAACACGTCTTCCTTGGAGGAAGCAGAGTCTGAGGACCCTGAGGT
This sequence comes from Hippocampus guttulatus, assembly GCF_054856545.1. Classification (NCBI taxonomy): domain Eukaryota; kingdom Metazoa; phylum Chordata; class Actinopteri; order Syngnathiformes; family Syngnathidae; genus Hippocampus; species Hippocampus guttulatus. The sequence goes on from NC_141273.1 coordinate 15,577,656, forward strand.
GGGCTCTCCTATCTCTGTGGTTGAAGTCACCGATGTGGTTAAAAAGCTCCTCGGTGGCAGGGCCCCAGGGGTGGATGAGATCCGCCCGGAGTTCCTCAAGGCTCTGGATGTTGTGGGGCTGTCCTGGTTGACACGCCTCTGCAACATCGCGTGGTCAACGGGGAGAGTGCCTCTGGATTGGCAGACCGGGGTGGTAGTCCCTCTTTTTAAAAAGGGGGACCGGAGGGTGTGTTCCAACTACAGAGGGATCACACTCCTCAGCCTCCCTGGTAAGGTCTATTCAGGGGTGCTGGAGAGGAGGGTCCGTCAGGAAGTCGAGCCTCAGATTGAGGAGGAGCAGTGTGGTTTTCGTCCCGGCCGTGGAACAGTGGACCAGCTCTACACCCTTAGCAGGGTCCTCGAGGGTATGTGGGAATTCGCCCAACCAGTCTACATGTGTTTTGTGGACTTGGAGAAGGCGTTTGACCGTGTCCCTCGGGGAGTTCTGTGGGGGGTGCTTCGTGGGTATGGGGTACCGAACCCCCTGATACGGGCTATTCGGTCACTATACCACCGATGTCAGAGTTTGGTTCGCATTGCCGGCAGTAAGTCGGAATCGTTTCCAGTGAGGGTAGGACTCCGCCAAGGCTGCCCTTTGTCGCCGATTCTGTTCATAATCTTTATGGACAGAATTTCTAGGCGCAGCCGAAGCGTTGAGGGCGTCCGTTTTGGTGGCCTCAGTATTGCATCCCTGCTTTTTGCAGATGATGTGGTGCTGTTGGCTCCTTCAAACGGGGCTCTCCAACTCTCACTGGAGCGTTTCGCAGCTGAGTGTGAAGCGGTTGGGATGAAAATCAGCACCTCCAAATCTGAAACCATGGTCCTCAGTCGGAAAAGGGTGGAGTGCCCCCTCCGGGTCGGGGGAGAGATCTTGCCCCAAGTGGAGGAGTTTAAGTATCTTGGGGTCTTGTTCACGAGTGAGGGCAGGAGGGAGCGAGAGATCGACAGGCGGATCGGTGCAGCGTCTGCTGTGATGCGGACGTTGTATCGGTCTGTCGTGGTGAAGAAGGAGCTGAGCCAAAGGGCGAAGCTCTCAATTTACCGGTCGATCTACGTTCCAACCCTCATCTATGGTCACGAGCTATGGGTCGTGACCGAAAGAACGAGATCCCGGATACAAGCGGCCGAAATGAGTTTTCTCCGCAGGGTGTCCGGGCTCTCCCTTAGAGATAAGGTGAGAAGCTCGGTCATCCGGGAGGGGCTCAGAGTCGAGCCGCTTCTCCTCCACATCGAGAGGAGCCAGATGAGGTGGCTTGGGCATCTGATTCGGATGCCTCCTGAACGCCTCCCTGGTGAGGTGTTCCGGGCATGTCCCACCGGGAGGAGACCCCGAGGAAGACCCAGGACACGCTGGAGTGACTATGTCACCCAGCTGGCCTGGGAACGCCTCGGGATCCCCCGGGGAGAGCTGGAAGAAGTAGCTAGGGAGAGGGAAGTCTGGGCTTCCCTGCTAAAGCTGTTGCCCCCGCGACCCGGCCCCGGATAAGCGGTAGAAGATGGATGGATGGATGGATGGTCTGACGTAATTGGACTAGGAAAGGACATCTTTCAATCTCTTTTGACCCTGACATAATTTATTTTTTTTTTGGAGTGACTTTGGGTTCCTTTGCTTTTATTCCACCCCCTGTTGACATCAACCATATTTTCAGCTAAAACAAGACAACGCTACCTGCGTCCTAACAGTTTCATGGTGTCAGAGGTTTTACATGCAGAGGTGGAGGCTGGAGCAGACTCTTTCTCTTTGCACTTTTTTCCACCAGGGTGATTTTTGTTTTCAAACCCAGTTTCAATATATATATAGATATAAAAAAGTGAAAAAACAATTCATTTTATCGTGCTTTATCTGTTTGAAAGTGCTCTATAAATACAGTTGAGTTGAGAGAGTTGAGTTTGTTTTCAATTTTTATTTATGAATTTAAAAAAAAATCACATTTGTTGAGCCTGACGCTTTATTTTTATTTATTTATTATTATTATTATTTTATTTTTTTTTGGGGGGGGGGGGTGTTTATATGTGTAGATCAATGGTGTCAAGCTGGAGGAACAGACACACAGAGCTGCTGTGGATTTGTTCCGGACAGCGGGGGAGGACGTGGATCTACGTGTTCTGAAAAAGGTACGATGGAAATAAAGCATGACCAAAAAAAAAAAAATTATAATAATTATTTTCTCCTATTTGCAGTCGCCCCATCATATGAACGGATCCTCCGATTCCCAAGCCGATCCTGCGCCCTCAGCGCCTTATCTGGGACTACTCGCTGTGCTAACAGGAGCCGCCGCTGCCCTCTTCGCATTCGTTTACATCCGTAACATCAGGAGACCGTTTTAACAATTCCATATCTTTTTTTTTTTTTAAAGGATTGAGCATGTTCCTTAAGGCCAAAGAAGGGAAATTGAAAAAAAAAAGTTTTTTTTCTTTCGATGAGCTAATGACGCATTTTTCTTCGCAGAGATACACGCCATCACGCTGCTTTGTGGGACGTCCCTTCGTAACATGGCCATCCTTAAATAAAGGCCATCACATGCCAGGATCTAAATCATACACATGCAAAAAAAAAAAAAAAACGTTATAACTGACACAAGATGTCGCAAGATGGCATCAAAGCACTTTTCTCAATTGAACCTCCTTCGCTCATATCAACATAGTTCCTTGGCCACCGGATGGCATCAAAGAAGCGTTGATGTTTCCGTGTGCTTTTGGCTGCACACGGAAACAGTGAAGAGGATGATATTTTCAGCCAATAACCAAGAATTGGTTCCCGGTAATAATCCGGCAATGCCAAACCGCTAAAATGCGAAAATTGAGTGTTATCGGGTCTTGCCGCACTGGTGACTCAAATTGGAGTGTGCTGCTTGGCTACTATCTGAATGCGTGCTTCTGTCCAGTCTCTCATTTAGATTGTGTTGAAGAACAATATCTATATATTTTGGGGGGCCATGTCACATTTTATAGGTTAATTCAGTTATAAAAATGTGTTATTCTCCTTAATACTTCAAGATTGATCAAATTATAAATTAAAACATTTTGGGTTTTTTTAAGATCTGAATATTTCTCGGTCAACACTGCCACTTTTATACTGCTATATAGTTTGGTAGTCAAATAAACCATTTTCAAACTTTGCACACCGAATCAACAAGGTTTTTTTTTTTTGGGCTGTTGTCACTATTCTTACCTGAAAATGGAACCACAGAAACTACATAGTGTTGAATCAAGTCCGGTCTTTTAAAGTTGCTAAATTGGTGCGCTGTGAATTCCAAGTCTTAATTCGAGATGCCGCCATTTTTGAAATCACATGACTTCTACATTCCCCATGACTGTGCAAAGAGGCGTGAGTAGCTCTGAAGATATCAGCTTCGCAAAGGTTTATTTTTGCACTAGCCACAATCATGGAGCAGCTCCAATGGGAAAGAGAGTTGTGCGCGCGCGTGTTGGAAAGTTTCTAGTGTCTGTTGTCTTGTAAATACATTTCATGTCACTCTGCTGAGGATTGTGAATACTGTGCACTGTATGCCAGAAGAGGAAATAAATGAGAAAAATTCAAGTGTTTTACATCACAGCAACTGTTAATGCATGTAAAATGCCTTTGTGTGCACCCTTTGTACATAGTTGCCAGAATGCATATTTATGTTATGTAATAAAATCAAATGTAAAGTAATTGAGGATCCCCTTCAGTACTGGGAGGGCCAGGTGTGCGGCTATTGAAAACTTTATGGGCCACTTGGTACTGGCTGCATAGATATGGTAAAAAAAAAAAGTTGGTCACAACCCCTCCTCCACCCTGTCGATGGATGTCTATTTTTCGTTTTTTTTTGGGGGGGGGGGTATCAATCACGCTGGCCACCCATTGCCCAATCCTGAAGTAGACTGTGAGCTAGTACACGAAAGCAAAGGAATAAACATTCAATATACATTTTACACAAAAATGGAGGAAGGAGACGTAAAACAAAACCATTTTGTTAATCCGCGGGTGCTGAACCGCGATTATGCGTGGTCGACGAGACCATCTGATGTTACGAAGGTGATTTACAAGGCACGGAATGTGACGTCATGGAGTCGCTCCCGTCCGCGAGGCCTAATGACGTCATTGTCCAGCCAGAAGCGGGAGGAGGCGGAGCCAGAGCCGCAGTGTTCAACCACACCGAGCGCACTTAACACCGACCGAGTTGGGGGCAATTTCAACCGATTATTTTCGGAGTCTTCATCGTCATGTCGTAGCGGCGGGGCCTCTCGGGAGGACGCTGGTCGCGGGCCAGCCTCGAGAGGACCGCCGCCGCCGGACGGAGATGCTCATGGTCGAAGCTGCGAGCATCCACCGTGGACGCGGACGCCCCTTCATCATCATCCTCATCATCATCCCCACCGTCACCATCAAAATGGACGCCCGGGACAACACGAGGAGGACGCTCAGGCCATTATGAACACTTTGGGGCGGTTTACTGCGCTTGGATTTGAGCTTTCATTCCTTTCTGCCCCCGTGCAGTGACATTCAGACTTCGCGTGTGCGTGTGGATGCAGCGTGGCCCAGTGTGTGTGGAAGCGGAGGCGGTGGAGGAGGAGGAAGGTGTGGGCGTGCTGAGATCCACCGCACGCTCATCTTGGAGCCATGGCCAGTGAACCCGTCATCCTCAACGTGTATGACATGGTACGGGCCTTTCCTTTTTTTTTTAAAAAAAAATTGTTGTCGTCTCTCGTTTATATTTGGTAATCTGACACCTGCTGCCCTGCCCTGCAGCCTTTCGCCACGGTCACTCGGTCCACGTCGAGACCGAGCTCTGTTTTACGTGCATGCAATTGGTTTCTTTTTTTTTTTAAGTCATTTTTTTATTCTATAAATTGCATTTTTAGTGTGGCAATTTCAGACCAGTATTTATTTCGGTTTAAACTTAGTTTTTCTGAATGCGTTGTATGGTCCTTCAGCAAAACTAAATTGATTAAAAAAAAAAAGTTCTACAGTGGTACAATTTCGATTGTTGTGCAGTTCTCAAACGTCAAAATCAAATCAGGACTCTATTATAAAAACAAACTAATAACATTGTAAATATTAATTATCGTCACATTCCCTAAATAATGGCCGGTCATTATTTATTTTTTAGAGAAGAAAAACACCTGAACCAAATACGGATTTCGTTTATTAATTTGTTTATTTCAAGGGTGACTTGTTCAACTCAGGATCTAGCCGATTTGAGCAGAAATATTATGAACATATTTTTTTTGTCAAAATTGGACTGGTCAATATTTTAAGAGGGTGATGATAAATTATATTAATATACTTTTGACCTTATCGGCTACACCTGGTAGCTCGCTGACATATACCATAATGTAGCACACTAAATTATAATGATGAACGAATACAAATCAATAAATCCGGAAAGTCCAGCGCAAGTATTACTTTTGTCGCATTTTCTGACATGTTATTTAGTGTCAAAAGTTTGAGGTCCACTGCGTGTAATACGAAAGTGAGGGAAAAGTGAAGCGCTTTGGATACTTTCTGGACGCACTGAGGTTTTGAGCTAAGTAGACTTTTGATAGCCAATGTGGATGAATTGCAGTACTGTAAAGATGAGGGAGAACATCCCGAGAATGGACAATAGTGGATGGTTTAATTTTCAATCAAAGTGTGATGCGAGCTCATAACTGCAGGGCTCAGTCGTTGGAACACAGTGTCCCTCCTCCTCGCACAGCTGCCGCCACACCAGGGTGTGAGGGACCCGTGGCGACCCACTTGTGGACTCGTGGACCAGGACTTGGGGGGGTGGGGGGATTCCAACGACGTCACAACACTAATGGAGGAAATGAGTAAAAAAAAAACAACCATATATTCTGCTTTGTCTTTTTACAAACAAATGCATATGTCCGAATGCTACTGAATTCATGACTATCCTCTTTCCCTGCAGTACTGGATAAATGAGTACACATCCAATCTCGGAATTGGAGTCTTCCACTCAGGAATCGAGATTTATGGCCGAGGTGAGACGCAGCTTTAAACTGGTTCATGTGACGTTAAATCACATGACAGGACAGGACATGACATGACATGGGGTTACATTAAATCGCTCGACAGCACAAGACTGGAATGCATGTGAGGACAGGGCATGACTTGAAATTGCGTGACAAAACGGGATGTCACAGGACATCACATTTCATCAGACAACGGGAGACAGGACATCACGTAAAATCTGATTCATTCAATCACAGGACATCATATTAAAATCACGTGATACAGGGTGCCTTGGGATTCAAGTTTGACTTGTGCAGTGAACATGCTTGTAACTTAAAACATCGCAAATCACCTTTCCCTTTTCAAGAGATGGAAATCACTTGGCATTAGGTCATAGGTCAAATCCCAGGACAGGACAGTCGATGATTAGGTGCTGTCTAATTGTGACATTTTTTTGTGCACTAGAATTTGCATATGGGGGCCACCCATACCCTTTCAGCGGCATTTTTGAAATCAACCCGGGCAATGCCGCCGAGCTGGGAGAGACCTTCAAATTCAAGTGAGGCTTCCAACGGTGTGCCACGTCGCTTTCCTTTCACTCTCGCTTCATTGACCAACTGATTGGAACGCAATTCTCAACAGAGAGGCCATCGTCTTGGGGACCACCGACTTTACGGAAGAGGACATGGACAAGATCATGGAGGAGCTTGGCAAGGAGTTCAAAGGCAACGCCTATCACCTCATGCACAAGAACTGCAACCACTTCTCCTCCTCGCTCTCTGAGGTCACTAGATTTTGTTACGGATTGCCTAGGATGCACTGAGCCACCACTTTTTTTTTTGTCTTTCAAAGTCAGCGGTACAAAATATGTTTAAATATCGTTATTGTACGGTCACTTACCATGTCTGTGTGTCTGTCTTGGCCACTAATAATGCCAAAAACAGATTTAATAATATTTCCTGCTTAAATAACTGGAAATGTTCGTACTAGCAATGGATCAAACTAGGAATCATGCCTGACGCTTACTTTCATTTTGATCACAGAGCAGGTAATTATCTTAGAACGACACTTCCGCTAAAGTCCTCCGTCTTGCTTTTTCCAGCTGCTGTGCGGCCGTGAGATCCCGCGCTGGGTCAACCGTCTGGCCTATTTCAGCTCGTGCATCCCCTTCCTGCAGAGCTGCCTACCCAAAGAGTGGCTGACGCCGGCCGCTTTGCAGAGCCACATCAGCTTGGGCCTTCACAAGGACGAGCTCCGCCGCCAGTCCAGCGACGACGATCCCGACTGCCCGCCGCCGCCCTCATCGTCCAGGGCCGCTGGATCATCCTCTTCCTCCTCCTCGCACAGCTGCCGCCACACCAGGGTGTGAGGGACCCGTGGCGACCCACTTGTGGACTCGTGGACCAGGACTTGGGGGGGTGGGGGGATTCCAAGCCTTGCCAGTGCCACTTGTTGGACAATTGAGGACTGCCAAACGTGGTGTGGCCAATGCTAACCCAGGATGTCTGGTTGTTGACCCCAAAAATGGGGTCGCGGTCCTTCCCAGTTGACCCCAAAAATGGGGTCAACTGGGAAGGACCTGCCCCCTACCTTAAATTCTTGAAAAACTCATCGTCTGAAGCCTTAGCCGCATGAAATTTGGTAGACATGCCGATTTAAAGTCTCAAGAAGCCATGCCCTCGAACCCAGTTCCATCAACATAAAATTTACTAGTTTCCATTTTGCGTAGACCCACAAAAATGTCTCAAGAAGCCATGCCTAAAACCTCATGGGAAGTCTTTCATTTTGCTTTAAAACTGCCATTTTGGCTTGCAGTGTCCTCGTGAATCCGTTCTAAAAATTCCACCCCTAAAGGCATTTCACCTTCGCGGCATAAATTTTGGTCAACATGTCTGTCATGAGTACACCCACAAAAAAGTCTCAAGAATCAACACCAAAAAAAACCACAGAGGATTTCTGCCATTTTTGGTAGAAGCATCAGCTCAACAGCAAACTCTTGATTTTTTTCACTCTCAGTTCAGCCCCTGAAGTCAAATTATTTGTAACAGCATGAAATTTGATTGATCATTTTGGTGATCATCTCTATATTATACAGAGGCCCTCCGAAGATGAGATTTTGTCTGATTGCTAACAAATTTGAAGCATGTACACAAAATGGCACCAAAGTGCAAACATATGAGCCAGTGATTGTGGGCAGAGCATGGTGGCAAAGCTTCATGACAAACGCTTCGATTTTCATTTCTATTAGCATTAACAGTCATCGCAGCTTCTACTTAACATTGTAATTCAAATTCAAGTCAACTTTATTGTCAAATGTGCTACATGTGCAACATACAGCACAGATGAAATTACTTGGATGAAAAGTTGGGATTGACCATTGGCCAACACATGCGCTTGTTTTCATTTGGATCAACTTGTATTAGCAGTTAGCTTGGCAGCCACTTAGCTATGCCATTTGTATTTAAAAGTCTTGAGCTGCTATATTAATGATGGTATTCTCCTTTTAGTTATTTCCCATCATACGAGACATGAGCACTTGTTTTTACTTTGCTCAAGTCGTTAGTTGAGCATACACTTAGCTGGGCCTTCTCTCGCGTGTTGTTTTATGCTAAGCTAACTAGCCACTGCTGGTAACTTTGTCATACGCCGACGCTGTAATATTGTTGTCGTTGTAAACATGTTTACAGGTTGCAAAGCATTTAAAGGCAAAAAAGGGGACGGGTGGGGGGTGGGGAGAGACGATATCTTTCGTTTTTGGGATAACTCACACTGATTTCTTCTCCATCGCTCCTGCTGAGGTGGTGGTGCGTTCAATGACAGCTCTTCTCTCAGGAAGGAACTCACTCGTTGTCGTGATTGGTTTGGACATTTCACCAAGTGTATTGTGTTGCAGCTGACACACACACACACACACACACAGTACAGTGGTTCATACTGTACAACCCGGTATGTCAGTTTCTTACAGAGTACGCTAGAACATATTTTTTTCTAGTGTCATCCGCGACCTTGTAATTTTTTTTCTCAACCCAAAACTTGACTTGTTAGTTCTAGAATAAAGAGACTAGTAATAATTGAGTGTTTCTCTTCTATTGCAGCTTTGTCATTTGATATAGTTACACTATTCCATATCATTTTGGTTTTTAGTTGTGATGCGTTCCCGCAAAGACTGGAAGACTTGTTAATGGCTGTCTGTTGTCGAAGTAAGTTTAGTTGATAAATGCTTATTGTTCACCATAATTAAAAATCGTCAGCTATTTTCGACAACGACAAAATTCCGTTCATTTTGATGGGTACAACAGACAACAAGTGTTCCAATCACATCTTTTATTTGTAAGGCACCAGACAAACTCCCTTACTGCTAAAAGCGCCATGCATGACTTCTTGTCAGTTAGCGTAGTACACTCGTGCTTCCTTAGCCTTTTCTTTAACATAGTCAGTTACACACATGGTTGTTGTTTTTTTCAATTATCTTTGCACAAAAGAGGATCAAATATTTACGAAGTGAGGAAACGACTTGCAGAACTCCAAAGAAAATGATGCGCACGCACACACGCAATGTGCTATTTTCATGATCGATTAAAAAGCAGCTTTGAAACATACAAAAATGCTTTAAAAATACATATATTGATATATTCATATGTATCCAAATTGGCCCTTCACGGCGCGCGCGCACGCGGACACAAAACACACCACTTGCCTGGGAGAACATATGAAGACTACCATCATTAATGTTAAAGGAGCACACAGACGACACTTAAGTGCTTTTACTAAATAATAAAAAAATACGATTTAAAATACAAAAAAAACCATCGATTGAAAAAAATACATAAGTTTTATGTTTTTCCCAAAGTGTAGATTTTGCAATCGAAGCATTTCACTCGTTGCGACGACATAACAGGAGCCAATGACAATCTCTTACCGCCCCCTATTGGCCCAAAGTGGAAACACCCGTTTCACTTCCACAAAGGCGTCAGACAGCAAACCTGTTTGAGCTTTATTATTTTGCTGCTGAGTTGAATATGACAAGTAAAAAGTAACCATTTTACAATGACAAAAAAAATACTTTTAAGGAATCAAATTTCTATGAAGAAAATATGTAATGTTTTTTTCAATGTGTTCAGTTGTAATTTTGGTTGTCATTTTTAGTTGGTTTTATTTTACGTGAAAATTATAAATTAGAAAATTTTTAATTGTCATCCAACTTTTTTAAAATCTCAAGTAGGCAAGAGCGAGTCAGCGGGGGGCGGGGGGGGGGGGGGGCGGGGGGGGGGGCTGCAGCGAGCAGGCGAACTGACAAAAAGGTACAAAAAGAAAAACGTTTTTTTTACACACGCACTGTCTCAAACAAATGCACTCACTTGATCTCCCTGCCCACACGAGCGTTCCCCCCCCCTTCTTTTTCAGACAAATTTTGAATGGACTCAAATGCCAAATGGCTCGTTGGTTTGACTGTTAAGCGTGCCGTTCGAGGCGATCTGACTCCATTATGATTTGTGCCGTTACAAGTGAATGGGGAATGAAAGTAAAAAGAGTAACACTGACTCTCTTACACTTTTTTTTCAGGTTTTTTTTTCTCTTCTTTTTCTTTTTATATGCTTGACCATTATAAGCGCAACTATGTACAGGTGACGTTGACTGAGAACAGTCTGCCACCGCCATTTTTCACATCCATGACCTGCGGGATCCCTAGTCGGACTTGTCGCCGTCCTCAGGCCTGGGTGGCGGCCTGTCGGCTTGGCCCTGGGCCTGGGCGGCGTCCCCACGGGCCTTGTCTTCCTTGGCGGCTTGGGCGGCCTGGCCGTGCGAGTAGTTGGCCAGGATGGAGGACAGGGACAGCAGGCCCGAGCCGGACGAGGCCGCCGGCAGGCTGGGCGGAGTCAGGCCCAGAGGCAGAGGAGCCACCGGGAGAGCAAGGCCCTGGAGCTGCGACAAGTGTTGCACCTGCAGCTGTTGCTACACACACACACACACACACACACACACACACACACACACACACACGTGAAAGCATCAGACATGACACGTGGATGTAGAGTAGTACCTTAACGACTGATTCGTTCTGTCACCAGGGCACGGGTCGACAAGCAACCATCTGCGCTTACAATCACACATCGGGACAATTTAGAGTGTTCTGTTAACCTGCCGTGCATGTTTTTGGAATGTGGGAGGAAACCCATGTAGGAATGGGGGGGGACATGCAATCTTCACACAGGAAGGGCGGTGCCGGATTCAAACCCACAACCTCTACCATGTGAGGCGGACGTGCTGACCTTTCCGACTACTGTGCCCATCATTAAAACCTAAGTTATAAATTGACAATATATCAAAATATTTTTTTCGCTCTTCCACAGGAAGGAAGACCTAAAAATATTTTTGACATAATGAAAAATGTTGATTTTCCGTTGCACTCTCATACGCAAAGCCACCCTGTTGTAACACTGGCAGAATGTAGTTTTGTCATTGTCTTGCTGAAACAAGCAAGGGCGTCTGTGAAAATGACGCTGCTTCAATGGCAGCTTATGTTTCCCCAAAACCTATATGTACTTTTTTTTTTGCAGCCATAAAATTCCAAGCTAATTATTATTTGGTAAAAACAAAGTTTATCAGTTTGAACATTAAATATCTCGTCTTTGTAGAGTATTCAATTGAATATAGGTTGAAGATGATTTGCGCAAATCACTGTATTTTGTTTTGTTTCACACAAGGTTGGACTGGGTTTGTCAGATGTGATTTTCAACACTGAATTTATTCAACTTGAAAAAGTTACAATCTAACTAACCCGTATGATGGAGTTCATCTCAGGGGGTGTGACCTGCTTGGCTCTCTCGATGGCGCCCATGACTTGCTGTTGGTGCTGAAACGCAAACACACATTTAGCATGCATAAAAATGGTGTGCTTTGAGGGTGGGTGGGGGGGATTTTATTTTATGTAAACCGTAACCCATGGTGCACTCCCTTTCAAATGGCCAATGGGCACGCAAGCACGCACACACTCACAAAGCGTACACGCGTAGCATTTACTTACCTCCTGCGACAGGTACGGCAGCACTTGAGCACAGATGCCGTTTAGTCTCTTGACTATTTCGGCCTGAGCGGGAAACACGACAAACGGACACGGATGAGAAAACGAGCACGACACGATGACATGGACGTGGACACCGACTTTTTTTTTTTTTACCTGTTTGTGCATTTCGATGTTCAGTCCGTAGGACATTTCGTAATACTGAAGAGGGCGGAAGGACATAAAACATTTTAACATCTGTTGCTCACGGTTGATTCAAATTGATTTTGCTGGTTACGTTCTCACCATGATGTAGTGACGCTGCATCTCGGACTTTTCCGACGCCAGTTTGTCACATTCCAACTTGAGACTGGACAACAGGCGACCGGGCAAAAGACATGGCAAACAGCAACATACTTGAAAACTTGAGCGCAAAATGTTTTCAGAATTTTAAAGAGAAACAAAAACTAAAAACAAACAAACAAAAAAAACCATACTAATAATAAAAATGAAAAAAGTGTTACCTGTGGTATTGTGCTTGAAGGAACTGGAACTCATCTTTGATGCGATCACACGAGTCGGAGGTGGTGAACTTGAGAGCTTGTCCGGACTGTGCAGATGCCTGGTGATAAAAATCACGAGGAAAGACTTTAGAGATGCTGGGGCTGTCACTACCGAATATCGTTACAATCGATTCGTCTCTAGATTGTTCAGTGAAGAATTTATTTTGCTTCAAAGTGTATGACAAAACATTAGTGGTTAAATACAATACAATACAATACATGCTGATTTAAATAATCAATTACTGTTGTTTATTTGGTATTGCTTTGTTATTTAGAAAAAACAATGTAAGCAATACCTCACGAGTGTGATTATTATATAAGGACTACAGAAATCTAAGAATAATTACTGTTGATGAGAGGATTTGGACAATTCAAGTTGAACAAACAAACGTAGACTTGGTCATTAAAATAGTGGTTGATTTATTCAATAACTGATCAGCTGTCGATTAATCGATGAACTTTGACACCTCGAAAACATTCCAATTTGCCAGTTGGATTAAAGGTCGCTTTGCCAAAAAATGGATAGATACAAAAATATAAGACAATTATTTTTAGGTGACAAAAAATGTACTAAAGTATTCTTTACAACCAAAATTGGGAAGTTTACAAAAAGAAGTTTTAATTTTGTGAAAATTAAATTGTACTTTTTTTTCCTGTAGAAGTGACAACATTACAGGGGAAAGCAAAAAAAAAAAAAAAAAAAAAAAGACATTCCCCCTCCACCCCAATTATTGACACCCCTGGTTAAGCTATGTGCTTGAGCACCTAAATTCTTTTTTCTCTCATTTTTTAAAAGTGGAATATCTAACCTTTAATTCAAGTACATTTATTCACTGGAGGGAAAAAACACAATGCAAATATTTCTTTTACATTAAATCATATGTGCCACAATTATTAGCACCCGTGATGTTGATACTTTGTACAACAAAACAGAACCCAAGCTGCTCCTATGTTTCACAAGATGGTTGTGCAATCTCTCAAAAATTATCCAGTGACCCGGGTCCTCTCCTCTTTAGCTCCCTTCACAGGTCTTTAATGGGGTTGAGGTCTGAGGACTAAGATGGCGATGGGGGGAGCTTGACCCCGCGTCTGTTCAATCATTTGTACAATTTTCAGTATGAGAGTATACTGTACTTCTGTAATACATATTGAATTCTAACTGGATGCTTTTCATAGGTTGAGAAAGGTGGACTTTCAAGAAAAGACAAAAAGTGGCAAATAGTCATAAAAATGAGTTGTCAGTGCAGAATAACGCGTCGGAATGCTCTCAAATACCCCCAAACTAATAATAACTGGCCACTGTATTTGAATGGTGGCTGATTGGGTACATTCACTACAGTGAAGGAGGCTATGCTAGGCTAACGCGTTCACACTCATTACTGGCGAGCTAACGCACGCTTCAATTGGAATCGTAGCAGAGATATTAGCATTACAGTCAGACACGAGTGGCGAAAAAAAAGGGCAAAGATGCGAGGCGTTGTGGGGGGGGGGGCGAGTAGAAGGAGCTGACATTTTTTTCCGTCCTGGGGCGTCAGTTAACGTTAGCATAGCTTAGCCTAGCCGCGCGGCTAAGGTAAAAAGCCAAGCAGCCAGCTGACGGACTTTGACGAGTTTGCACCAAGCGGACACCAACTCACCGAGTGCCTGGATTGAGGAAACATCATGTCAGCAGCCAATCAAGCAAGCAGCAGCGTCGCTCGCCGAGGAGTCTCCGTCGTGTCGAGCCCAGAGCGAGCTGGCTATCCGGCTAAAGCAAACGCGTTCCCGGATATGGGATTTTAAATTATTGCTATTCGTACTTTGTACCCTGTCATCGTTTGAGAACCCTCACCTCGCGTCAAAATCACTCACACTCACCGACACCGTCTTTTGCTCGTCTTTGTGACTAAAGACGCGACTATAAGGTTAAAGGCCGATTTTTTTAAAGGCTTTACGAGGGAGTGTGATTTTTTTCCCTAATAACGTTACGCCTCCCTAAGGGAAAGCTCGACCAGATATGTTGACACATGAGCCCGCGACACTCCTGCATCCAAGTCTTCTTCTGTGGTGTTTCCTCCTCTGGAGCCGAGCAGAGAAGGAGAGAGGGACCGTAGCGCCACCAGCTTCTAAACTAGGCAGCGCCGCTGTGGTGAAGAGGTGAACTGAAAGCCAACCCCAGACGCAAATATCAATGGAGTATCAAATAGTCCCGTCGCGGGTGAAGTCAGCGGGCCGCCATCTTACGTTGCTGCTACTACAGACAACCTTTGTTATATTTTCGCAAAAAACACTATTATATCGTATGTTTAGGGCAAGGATCCCTGTTTGGAATATTGACAGCCTCACAAAGAACCATCTTCACTGTGTGCAAGTAAATGGCCTGTTTGTCTATGTCTGCCCTGCATTTGGCTGGCAACTATTTCAGGGTGTACCCGAAAACAGCTGGGATGGGCTCCAGCACATCTGCGACCCTCGTGAGGCGAAGCAGTTCAGATAACCGTCATCTGAGAATGGATGGATGGATAAGAGCTCGCTTCTGCCATTCCAATTCAAACAGAGGAGAGTGGTCCCGTCTCCGACCACCTGAGACCTTTCCGAGAAACAAATCGTGAGCCAGTTCTTACTGAACAACATAAACAGTGGGCTAAAATTTAATTCAGCAACATTGAGGACTGGTAATGATAAGAGTATTAGCAAGGCAATGAGTTGTCGAAGGTGTGCAAATCCGTTGGGGAAAATGAACAAATGGTCTATTTTTTGGGGGAGGGAGAGGCGGGGGAATTATTTCAGGGGTGCACCAAAATGGGCTGGAAACGTCCATGGTTGATTGAGGCAGCAGGTTTTTGTTCTTGAACTCTGGGAATTTTCTAGTCTATATTGTGATGTATTATTAAAAAAAGAAAAGGAAAAACAGCGGCACACATGATCAGCAAGTATAGGAACAAATTTATTTCAGTGTTTAAAACAGATAACCTTGTCAATATGTTTCTTTAGAAGGCGGCGAAAAATGATCATACATCATGTTTGAATGAGGATCAGGCAACAGTGGTTGAGAAAAACAAAACAAACGCATGAAAAGACATTAAAAAAATATGGCAAAGAGTTATGTAAATCGATAACCAGCCAACTGCAGCCAAAAAGGCTTTCAGTCAATACACCCAAAGCCCCTTCACTTGCAAAAAACAGCACATGCAATAATTATTATTACAGTTTCTTATTTTGAACACACAAACAGCAGATTATCCTTTAAAATGTTCTTATAGAATATAATCTTTACTCACTTAATCATCTATCCTTCTTAGTCTCTGGTGCTTTATCGTTTAAAAAGAGAATGTGGGTGGGGGTGAGTGGGGTGAGGTGCACAGGGGCGGGGGGTATCTCCGGTTGGCAGTGGTGTGTTGGCACTTTGCGAGCCTGGCGTGCTCATACAACATATATCTATATCTCTACAGATAGATAGAGATAAATATAGATACATACATCCATACACAAACACACACGTGCGCATACACACCCCTTACACACACACCACTCTACGAGCCTTGAAGAGGAAGCGAGGATGGGAAGTGGTCTTAAAATCATACTCAACGATAGTGTTCTGGTCATTTCTGAAAATACAAAGTAACAAGAGCATCAAGGCAACAAATAAAAGAATAGTTGTCATTTTAGTGAGGAAAATAAACACATCAAGTGAACAAATTGAAGTGTCATGCAAACACTGTCCCTCTTTTCAGATCATACATGGTTTATATATATATATATATATATATAGATATTATATATCTATATATATATATACAGTATATTATAAAAAAAATTAAATGTGCCAAATAGTACTCCACTGTGCAACACAAACTACAAAAAAAAAGGCTGTCAGTCAATTTTTACACCCCACACGCAATTAAGATATTTTGTGCACTTAACATTGGCACCTTGGCTCAAGCAGAAGCTGGCGACGCATTTAGTGTGAAACAAAACAAATGGCAGTCTTTTTGGCAATTAAAAAAAACCCAAGTAAACGTATTTGTAATTGCTTTATTTTAACGTACCATCTGCACAAAAATGGGATTGCCACCTCTTCAGTGCTTTGTGAAGCGGATTTTTTTTTTGTACTCTTTCTGTAACTTTCTCTTGGGGAGTGGGGGGTAGCTCAGGGTATGTCGTTCATATTTCTGTAAACTATTTTTAAGGTTATGTTTAAAAAATAAACCCCGGATATATTTACCTTTTCATATAAGCAGTTATAAACATTTTTTGGGCAGGTTTCAAATACTCGGTTGTTGGGTATTTTGGCGGCAAGACTCGCTGGATTACTGCGCAAACGTCACGATCAATGGAAAACACTTTTTAAGCCAAGGGAAAGAAATGTAATACAGAAAACCTACTTAAAACTCTCATTTTATTTTCTTTAAACTTTACCACACAACAGGTGGGTACTCCCTCCTCACAGCCTACATTTTTTTTCCCTTAACATGTCGGCGATTGGTTGGCGACCTGCGCACATCACGGCAGCCTTTGGTTCCATGTAGTTTATATCAAACATTGAAGAGCAATCGCTAGTGGGAACTCCACAAACCACCTATAATGAACCGCTTTTTATTTTTTCACGCTAGTTGTTATAAATTGCACCTAATTGTTACAGTTATAAGTGCATGGGTGTGGAACCATATGAGAGTCCTTCAGGGGACATAGGTGAAAAATAAATTGCCTTTTATCAACATTTGGATGTTTAATTAAAGAAATAAAATTCAGAAATTCATGGTGGGCAACATGAAATGCTCCATTGGGCCGTATATGGTCCACGAACTGCACTTTGCACAGTCCTCGAACATAAGGTTTAAGTGACGACAAGAGGCCAATAAAGTTTGTTTACGGTGGTGCGTTCAAGGCCCTTGGAGTGTGTGTGTGTGAGGGAGGGGTGGTGGGGGGGGGGGAGGCAGAGCTTAAGAGGATTTCCCTCCATTGTATTTCAAATGTGTGGATAAACAGAATTTTAAAAAATCATCAAAAGCTAAATAATAAAACAATAAGATCATAATTGTTAATTAATAAACTACAAAACGTATGACAAGCAGTGAGTTGAATACGTAGATAATTTCCCAACATTAGTCGACCAGACAAAAATACTTCAGTTGTGTTTAACGGACACATTTTAAGTGTTGTAGCCCACACAGCTTCTCGTTGGCAATTGGCTGACAGGCAAATACATATTGCAGCTGTCGTGTTTTTTTTTTTTTTGTTTCGTTTTTGTGTGTAATAGATAGATCTACCGCATGAGATTCTAGTCGTGGCTAACACCGCAGAAGACCAGACCATTCTTACTCAAGAACAGGGGTGTGTAGAAAAGAAAAAGGGGCAGGTCGGGGGGGGGAGTCACGTTTCTGTTTCTGCATGTACTGTGGTAGCCCTTCATGACAATGAGGGATTAATAAATCACCTGAAAAAGTTCATCAGTACTTCATTGGCACCAGCAAAGCAAGCCTGATAAAATGCAACAAAACACAGAGCTAACCAATCCAAAACACCGTTTGAAATGTAATTTTGTTTTTTTTAGGTAGGTAAGCATTACAGCGCTGTCTCAAAATGTATATATAACCTAAAGCAAACACACTTTTCACCCCCTCAACTAAATTAAACATGAGGGCTTCTTAGAAAATGGTAAATGACAACAAATGGAAATCGTCCTCGAAAAGAAAGTAGATGCTGAAAAGTCCTTGTAATACCACATATTCCTTTTTTTTTTTTTTTTAAACAGCAGTTCAGACACAGGTAGGGCTCTGTCGTAGGAAAACCAAAAAGAAAGCCTAATAACACGGACAAAAAGGCAGTCGAAATTATCAACACCTTCAAATCTGGTCCATAAATTAGATAAATAAAAAAATTACCGGTACTCTTAAAATCATCACGTATTTATATGACTGCTAATTGACCACTCAGCTCTGTCACGTCTCCTTTTAGAATCAACAAAAGCCATTATCACAGTATCAATACTATTTATAGAGGAACCCCCCCCAAAATAACTTTATGCTAACCTTTTTGTTTTTTTTTCTGTCGTCATTTTTATGCCAAAGATGGTGTACCACAGAGCATTTTTGTACATGGCTGGTGTGTATATGTATTTACAAACAAATATACACATACAACACACTTAATTGCAGAGGTCAAGGAAGGTTCGTCATTCCGCCCCCCCAACACACACACACCAGTCAACAACAGCAAACCATCGCTTTTTTTTGTTTCGTTTTTAAAACAAAGTGACTATTCAGTAAGAAGAAAAAAAAATCAAACAAAAGTAAACAGAAGGACATCCTGATATATAATAACGAGTGAGCAATAGCGTTAGGCAGCGTCTGATTGGACGGCATGGCGTGAAAGGGCGGGTGGGGGGGAAAATCGATGGACACGTCTGGTTGATGGCTGTGGGGGGGTACAAAAAAGAAAAAAGAAAAAAGTAGGTCACGATTGTCCCTGTAAATCCAGGAAGAGGGAAGCTGTGCATTCTAAAATTAAATTCACCCCCCCCAAAAAAAAATCTCAATTAAAAAAAAAAGATGATTTACTTTAAGTTGAAATTTGCTAAATTGTAGTAGTGACAGATTCTGTGAAAAACGGTTGAAAAGCCAGCAGCAATCAACCAGATTTGGACCCATTTTTTTGCCCCTCTCACATTGTTTGTCTTAAATGTCTGTCCATATACCAGGGGTGTCAAACATCGGGACCAACAAGCGGTCGGTCCGCTAGAGCGTTTCAATACGGCCTTCCAGGATGAATTGGAAAGTAAAAAACAAAACAAAACCAAAAAATGGTGGTGGGCATTGAGGAGGGGGGGGGGGGGGGGTGATTATGCTCATGTAGAAAATGACCTGACAATAATTCCCAGATCGTCATAACTTGATTTCATTTTAAAGTGCAATACAATTTTGTTCCAAATAAAGGTGACTTAAAAGTTTTGTGCCTTTTATGAAAATCATTGGGATCAGAGATTTTTTTTTTTCATAAGGAATCTGGCCTTACTTTTAATTATGTTACGACTTTGCTGGTCTGGCCCCCTTTGACATCAAATTAGGCTGTAAGGCCCCGCTGAATTACAATGTGTTTGACACCCCTGACATATAATAATATACTGTATATTTACACTGTTAAGAGGTTCTGTTGTTTTTTGCCCCTTATCCCCCGCAATGGCACTTCTCACACACTGGTGGGTACATTCATCGATGTGGAGGTGGAGACAAAATCCCGTTGTGGAGCGTTCGTCCCCCGGCGTCCCTTCCGGTCACTGTTTCAAGAGTCGGATGTGCCAGGCCCGTCGAGGCAGCGGTTTCTCTGACACAAGCTGCCCAGAAAAAGCAGGAAGATGCGCGAGGAAAGGGAAGGGGTTTCCTTTTTGCTGTCGTTTTGATTTGCAGGGGATCTTTGAATGTGCCAGACAAAAAAGGGGAGTGTGTGTGTGTGTGTGTGTGTTGCATTAAAAGTCGAGCGCACTCGAAAAAGGAGGTTGTGCAAAAGGATAGTGAAGTGGGCTTGAGAGTTGGGGACGGAGGGGGGCTCACACCAGGTTGTACTCTTTGAGATTGAGCTGTAGGATGGTGTCCTTGACGGCGGCAAACACAAAGCGGATGTTCTCAGTGTCCGTGGCGCACGTGAAGTGGGAGTAGATGATCTTGTCGCTGTCGGGGTTTAAGTCCACAAACATCTTGAGGATGAACTCCCGCGCCGCCTGCGCGTCCCTCTGCGGGCCTGGAGGAGGGCACGCAAGGACAGTCGGGCTGAATGGTTTTGAAAATAAATATTTTCGTGTATTCCTCTTGACAACCATTAAAAAAAATCTTTTTTACAATACATAATATCAGATTTATTATACGTGAATGTTTTGGTTTTCCAGGTGAGGCTTCTGGTAAGACAACAGCAAATGAAGCAATAAAAGTGAACTCATCAAACACTTTGACTTGGCAGTCTTTTAAGAGGTCACTGCGACCACTTCTGCTTTTGGGCGCATCGTTACAGCGGACATTCTTCGTGGATTTCTACAATAAAGCGGTTGTTCATCGACCATCGCACGTCCTCGTTTGAAAATTTCATACGAGGAGACGTTTGTAACTCGAGGTACCGCTGTATTGAATAGGCCAGTTTTGTCAAATTCCCAACCTTACCGTCAAACTCCGGGAAGTAGTCCACCAAGTGCGAGTAGGAGATCTTCTCCTCTAACAGGTCCTTCTTGTTCAGGAAGAGGATGACAGAGGAATTTTGGAACCACGGGTAGGTAATGATCGTCCTGAACAGAGCTTTACTCTCTTCCATACGGTTCTGACGGGCAAAAAAAACCAAAACAAAAACAACATTGTCGTCGTTTACGATCAACCACTGTGTTGTCTAAATCTGAAGGAACACGAGTTTTGGGAAGGGTGCGAGCACTGACCTCGTTGTCGGACTCCACCAGGACCTGGTCGTACTCGCTCAGCGCCACCAGGAACATGATGGAAGTGACGTTCTCAAAGCAGTGGATCCACTTCCTCCTTTCTGACCGCTGACCACCCACGTCCACCATCCTACAGGATGGCAGCGAGGGCATGCAAGTGAGTTGTCACGAGGGTAAAAAAAACAAAACAAAAAAAAACCATGCATGTTCAATTGGGGTGTGACGGTACGTGAAATTCACGTTCTGATATTTTTGGTATGTTTAGAAACTTTAAGCGCGCGTTGGAGGTACAGGGGTCCCCACGCCGCAATATCTGGGCATTAAAAAAAAAAGTAACGGTACAAGGAATATAATAAATAATTTAAGCAAATTTACCAATCAACAGAGAAGAAAAAAATGGACTTGGCTTACAACACGTAGACGAGTCTAACAAATGAGTTACAAGGCAACGGAGAGCTCGAAGACGAACATTTAGCACTGGTTGCACTCGTGCGGCCAACTTTTTTTCTTTGGTGCACGAGTACAAAAGTTACAGCAGGTGCACCTAAATTTTCCACTGCATCGGATTCAAAACCGCAGTTTCATTGGTTTACTTTTTTTTTTTAAACAAATTTGTCTGCGAAATGACTAACTGACAATGTGATCATCATAAAGTTCTTGATTTGGAGCACCATTTCATAAGAGAGGCAAAAGTGTCAGTCCGGGTTTGGACTTTTGAATAAATCGAGCCTTAAATGAACATTCAAGAAGTTGTCACTTGTTCTGAGCAAGTTATTTTCAGTCTATATTTGATCACTCACCCAGATCTGTCCCAAAAACATATTTTCTAGAAAGATTAATTTGCCCAAATTATATGATGATGAAGCATCTTAAATGAAGTATCAAGTTTTTTTTTCTAAGAGCAAATTTGTTAAGTTTACTTCACAGCCTGGATTGACATAAACTACGATGCTTGGAACACCAAAACCGAAAAATTTTGATTCCAATGAGCCTTTTTCTGATTTGCATTTTGTTCCTTTACCCAATCCGTGACCTGAAAACAAAGGTGCGGAACCGAACCGTGAGTTTTTTACCACGTACCGTTACACCTCAAATGTTCACCGATCGGTGACTGAAATGAAGTATCCCGGAACGACTTCAAGAAGATATTTGTTTGATTTCAGCAGGGTTTGAATCCATCCGATCAGACTGGTGTGTTGCGGGTGCCGCACAGGAAAAGCCGCTTTCCAGACAAAGTGCGTTTTGTTCACCCTTGACAAAACCTTACGAACACACGATGGATTCAAGCCCTTTTGAAGCAGAGGGAGCAGAGATCTTGAGAGAGTTGCGCGCCATGTGAGCGAGCGAGTCATGCAAGCCGCCACCAAAGCATCGCACTTGGAAGGCGGCGCGCTATACGTTTAAAATGGATGCCGCTCATTTGGGTGAAGATTTTCCCGCAAGGCATCCATTTCGTTACCCACTTCTTGCAAAATGTCAACGTCCGCAGTGACACGCGCGCTTTCCTGAAAGGTGAGCGCAATTTTTTTTTTCTCCCATCGAGGTGACTAAACACGCCACGTGGAGAATCCTCTTGAAAAGAGAGAAGGAAAATTGGGTCAAGGGCAGAAACGATGATACGTGGCTGGGAAAACGAATGTTGATAGCAAGCAAAGTGGCCTAGTAAAGAAAAAAAAACTTTAATGTTATATCAGCTTGTAGCAGACGTGTGCACATTTTCAGCATTACGTCTCTGATCCACTGGTGAAAAGACACTTTGATCCTCTCCTCTTTCATCTAGAACTGCTTCAGACAACAAAGTGTATGCAGAAAAGTGGTGAAGATTGCACAACGGTCTGTGTCCTATGTGTTGTGTTGTGTTATTTTGACTTCAAAATGGCGCCGCGTGAGTGGCTGCCTTTCCAGCAGCTCCTATATTTTGTTGTTCTACTTCTTCCTTTCATAACTTTGCTGCTGTGAATCGGGAATTTCTCCATTGCGAGACTAATAAAGGTTTTCTTATCTTATCTTATGCACTATGTGCGATTTCGCTATGGTACGCATTCGCTAGTCATCTTAACCCGAGTCTGCGTCTTTGGTCCTTGCAGTGATCACACTGAACTGCACCTCAGTCAACTTGCTAGCCGACGCGGAGTGCTAGTTTCACATTTGAACAACGTAGCGCTCTACTGTTTGTCTTGACTGATCCCAGTTTGTTAAGTTTGAACCCTGTGATCAAGCGGTCTGCTTTCAGGTTGTTTGGTGCGCACCGAGGCCCGGGTGATAGCGTTGACGTTTTGCCAAACATGCTATCGTCCAGCTTGTTTGGTGCGTTCCAGGGTTCGGGTGACAGCAGTCACACTTAAGCAAGTGAATGCACCGGTATTTTGGATCAAACTAAATTTGAGTGTGATTTTGTACCTTTTGTAAAGAGCGGGGGGGGGGGGGGGATTTGCACTAGCCGTGTTTTAATGATAGACAATTGCTCTTACTTTCACCGGAGAAGCGTATGAACCACGAATCCCTTTTTTACTTCTTCTGAGGAAGCGCATTTTATTGAAGGGCACGTAGACAATCGGGTGTACTTTTAAATCTCTCGGCTGCGGCAGAGCCATTCAAGAACAGCTCAGTGATTTGAAACACTGATTAATTGATGCGCCTTATCCTCGAGAGGTTTCAGCTTTCCAGAGCTGTTCCCCTTGTTGAGGTCACCTGTCAATCTTTAGGGAGTTTCGAGTCCCAGTTTCATTAAGTCTTCATTTGAAAAGTCATTCACGTGAATCCTTCGCACCTATTTCGCGCCCTTGTCAAGCGGCGCCAACCGAGCGACTAATTATGCAAACAGATGCACAGGTTCGAGACCGGCAGTAGCTGCGTCTCTGCTCGGGTCGACGACGCAAGGCCGCCCCCTGGTGCTGGCCCAGTCCACTGCGGTCCGCTGAGACCTGGGGCCATTATAGGCCCTGCAGGACCCACCGGCCCAAAAATAGCGCGTCCCTCCAATGCGGAGAGGACGACCTGGTTTCTTATGCCAGCCATAAAGGAAAAGAGGCGACGAGGAGGCGACCCAGTTACGAGGATCGGGCACCGGAATGTAGAACTTTGTGTTCGCTTTCGGATATTGTTCAGTAGTAGAGAGCAGAGGATAAGAGAGTAGGGGAGGGGAGGAGTTATATGAAGTTATGGTTTATTGGGGGAACGAGGTAATGGTACATTAAAAAGGAAAAATCAAACCACGTGAGCCTGCCGAGGCATCTTTCTACCTGAAAATGATGCTCTGCAAGTCGAAGGGGTACTCTATGATGCCCGTGGTGGGAATGCGCACCCTGAGCACATCCTGCTGAGTGGGAAGATAGCTGGGATCTGCAATGCGATCCAGATCGGAAAGATAGCTACAAGGCAAGCCCGGGCACAGAAGAAAAACAGACAGACAGACACACATAC
Organism: Hippocampus guttulatus; assembly: GCF_054856545.1. Lineage (NCBI taxonomy): Eukaryota > Metazoa > Chordata > Actinopteri > Syngnathiformes > Syngnathidae > Hippocampus > Hippocampus guttulatus. The sequence goes on from NC_141273.1 coordinate 15,602,015, forward strand.
ACAAAAGAAAGACAGGAAACAGTTACATAAAGCGTGACAGGCAATTAGAGCAACCTGCTGCCAAGTGTGGAAGTGTGGCTAGATCCAGTCATGGAAGAAAAAAAAAGAAAAAGGGCAACACTCAGATAAAAACGGGGGGGGGGGGGGGGGGTTAGGGTCACTGCTCCACCAAGACTGTTTCCATGATACGTTTCAAAGACATGAACTTTGATAGCCTCAAACTTCAGCGACCGAGTAAGGCGGGGTACACAAATCCCGACAATCGCGCCAAATTTGAACATTTTCCCTCCCGTGGGATCAAATTCAGCAAAGGCGCGTTTGTCCGATGTCTAAGAAAGTTTATCTAAGTGATTATCGTGCGGTGTAGAAGAGTGATTATCCTGAGGTGTGGGGAATTTGAGGTGAGTTTGAAATATCCTGAGCAATTATATCCCGTGGACTAGAGTGCAATGCGCTAAGATTAGTTATGACAAAAAAGTGATCTGAGCAATTGTCCTGTGGTGTGTGGGGCATTATGAATAATTTTGGTTTGTGTTTTCATTTTCTAATCAGATCCTGTGTGATCACATTTTCCTGGATGGTGTCTTAAAAGTGATTCCAACAACTCTTCTTTCGCGATTATCCTGTGGTCAACACCGAGTTGAGTTGAGCCACTGACTCCACGTTTGCGACGTGAAACGGGACCATAGCCAATCAGGAAGCTGGCGGCCGATTGCGGTTGTAGAACACGTCGCACGTGTCAGTCACTCCAAAAACATGACAAGGAGACGAGTTTGCAAGCCAAATTTTGTTATGCATTGAGCTAACCGTTAGCCTAGCTTCTCCTACGACTACAACTTTCTGGGGTGATCAAAACTTTGACCACATCCCTGAAAAACAGTTAGAACACAAAACAAAAACCCCAAAAATGATTGTGTACCCCACTTTAGTTGACCATCTTTCAGCTCTCATCTTTGAACTTTGGGAATTCTGTTGCTGGCAGTGATGGTGGCGTCAATGACAAAAAGTAAGAGGAAAGTCCGCACTTGGAAGCTGATAAAGAAGGTTTGGACAACTCAAGTCAAGTCAAGGATGGCAGGAGGATTCTTTGACTTTGACGCGGTTGCAAGCCCTCTTCATCACGTATGAGGTGGTTGCCCATCTCAAGCAAGTGTGCAGCCTTCAGTTTCAGTCCTGGGGGCCGGAACCTCAACACAACTAAACACAAATCACTGATGTCTGGTCGAGCTAAACAACTTTTGGCCCTCTGGCTGTTTTCAGGGCAGGCTTGTGCCATGTAAACCCCCCCCCCCCCCCCCCCCCGCAATTGTGGCCATGACAATGTTTAGCTTCCATCCATGAGTGGATTTGTGCCAGAGTGGCGATTACGCTGCAGGCCTGGTATCACGTCAGGGGTACCTGAAGATGACATTCTCCAGATCAAAGGGGTACTCTATAATGCCCGTGGTGGGAACACGGACCCTGAGCACGTCCTGCTGGGTGGGGACGTAGCCGTCGGCAGTCACGCGATCTAAATCGCTAAGGTAACTGGAGATATACATGTGGATATACATATGGCAAACACGAATGGCATGACACAATCTTCTCGTTCTTGGGCCCAGTGATTCCCAACCGGTGTGCGATGAAACATTCGTAGACTGCGAGGGATCGCGGCTGTGCTCTGGGAAATGACCCACTTTCATGGAAAATTATTTCTTGACTATAAATGTGTCTATAAGATTGTCATTTCTTTGCCAGAGACATACGGTGACAGAATGAATAACCTACGTCGCCACCTGTTGTCACATATACAACGATTTCAAGTGGAGAGAGCAAATTAGTGAGTAAATTGAGAAAAGCTCAAGCTGTCATTTTTGTGCGGGTGCACTTTTTGATCGGCTCAAATGTGTGCCGTGGTTCGATAAAGGTTGGGAAACACTGCTTCGTACGAGCTGCATGCAAGCGGATATAAAATCTGTAATACATCACGTCTACAGCCAGGGGGCACTAAAAAGTGCACCGTAGAGACCAGGGTTGGATGTGGCTCTTGAAAGAGAAAACTAGCTAAAACGTCAACAAGATAATAGTGAAAAAAGTAAATCATAATAAACAGCAGCCGTATTTCCTTAAACACAGAAATGTCCCACATATTCACTTTTTTTTACCCCCAGTTGAACCTCTCCCCAACTATTGTCGACCTTCTGTTCAACGTTCCGCGTTTACGTTGCCACTCCATTACGTTCACATTTCAAAGTCCCAAATTCACATCATTCATTTTCCATTTGCCGATTTTCCATACAACGAACACCTTTATAAGATAAACTTCATTATAACAACCAGATTCCCCCCCCCCCCCCACAAAATTGTGAAAAGGCCTTCGTTACAACGAACCCTGGGGAGCTAATTGCCGCCGCGACCTTGCTTATGAACAAAATACACAGCGCAAGATTCCCCTTAGCAACGCTACAGATCGGAAGTACATTGTTGTACTTCCGAAAGAAAATTTTAAACGGCAGTTTTAAAATTGTATGGTAAGGACATGAAATAGAGTTTCTGAGGCTATCTAAACTCTGTTACGAACCAAAACGGCCGCAAAGTAAACATCTTAACAGATGGATGAAAGCGGGCGAGTCTCGCCACAGTGTTCAAAATGACTTGACGTTATGCGGATACTCCGTCTTTAATGGCGGTTAGCAATTCCGGTAGACCGTAAACTGTCGCTCGGTTGGACTAAAGTGGGAAAGTCTGACGACATTTGCGCAGCATTAAAGATCATCATAGGTGATGCGGATACTCTGTTTTCAATGTCAATCAGCAGTTCTGTCGAAATCGTTCCACGGTGTTGTTTGTGTGCTTCAATGTTTATGATTCGACAGAATTTCGTGACTTTTCTGTTCTGACGCTTCTGCGTCCGTATTTGCCATTTTACTGTTGAAATTTAAAGAAACCCCCCCCCCCAAAAAACATTTGTACAAATAGTCGACGGTAACAAAAGACCTCATCGCCTGTACATTCACACACATGCAAACAAAATGTCTTCCCCCGCCGTTTACACCAAAACAACCAGCCTGCTCTGGGGCAACCTACTATTTCGTGGAATCGGACAGCTGGTACTCTCGGCGGCGATCGTAGGCCTCCTGGATCCCCGGGTCGGACCACAAGCATTTGATTGCTGCGATGTAGGGCTGGTCAAAGCCGTTGATCTTTTCAATGTCCACTTCTTTCACCAGCATGGCGTTCGACTACATAGACCGGCGAGATAACAGGGAGAAAGATTGGTTGCGACTCCATTGACCACATCAAAGGAAATGGATATTTCGCTGACGACGTTTTCTCCCGTTGCCGGGATTTGGTGTCACGCTTCTTACCCGATTCTGTTCATATTTGTAAGGGATCTTTAGGTTCTCCGTGGCCCGGATCATGGCCTGCATGGAGGTGAAGATGTTTTGGTAAACCAGTCGGATGAAGCCTCTCTTGTCTTCGTCGGAGTAACCGGCGCCGTGGATGATCCTCATTTGCTTGATGAAAGTGCTCTTGCCGCTTTCTCCCGTGCCTGGTACGGACGGACACAAAGCAGGATGTATTTCACTGCGTGAAGTCTACGTGGTCAAAGACAACATAGAGACCAAAAAGCCTCGTCAAGAATTTTCCTCCGTGTTTGAATATAAGACACTTAGGCCATATGCTCTGACTTGAATATTTGATGACGAAGCCTTACTATATATGCGCCACTATTCACGGGGATTTATTTTGTTGACAAGTCCTCATTTCCACTGCCGGCACTTGAGCCGGCAAGAGAGTGTGACACCAGACCCTGGCGTCGCGTCGATTGTGTAATTGTAAAAAGATTCATTAGTGACAGCCCTATTGACAATCAATTTAGGGTCAGACCGATTAATTGGGCGGCCATTTGTGGCCCTTCAAACATCGGTCAAAATAATCGACCAAATGGCCCTACAATCAATTATTCAACCTCAATCAAAAAATATATATATATATTTTTGGAATTTGCCATTTGGTACAACATCAGCTGAATCGTTACATTACAAAATGGCTCTTTCAAGATTCCAAATTGGTTGATTTAATTGGTTGCAACCACTCATAACTGACTCATTCGCTTTTTTGGGCTGCTTGAAAAGTGAGTGCACTAGAATGATTTCTAAGGAGGAGGAGGAGGATGCGCTAATTTAATGACGTTAATTAATCTGGCCTACATTTCAACTTCGAGGCTGAACTGCCTGCGCCGACGGGTGACAGCGGGGGACCTTAGCATTCCTTTAGCACCCCTCATCGTAAGCCAGAGGGAGGATAGGAAGATGGCAACAAGAGTAAAAGGTTCATTTTCAACAGAATACGGCAAACCAGAGCATCTGGGTTCTTTTTTTTGGGAGGAGGGGGGGGGGCAGGGCATCCTCCAGCCATGATGACATTGCAACCTTAACGAGTGAATCAAAGAGTGCTCCAGCAGATGCATAATATCTGCAAAAACACACTCATCTCAGCACCACCTACATTCAAGGTTTTTGAAAAGCAGCCATATTTCTGTTACCACGGCAACCCTTCTTACTGTCTCCCCCCCCCCCCCCCGTCATTGCCATTTTTCTTTCTTTTCTGATCGGCCCCTTTACTTTCCTCTCTTTCATAGCAGACAGTAAATATGACGGCGAAGAGCCTCAAGCTCACTCGGTGCTCTCCGGCTCATATTGCGAAGGGGCCAACTTTCGGCTTGACAGAAACATTTGCAAGGAGGCCAGTTCACTAAATGAAAATTCACGACTCGACGGGGGTTGACTGTAACGTTTCAATGCACTTTGAAAAGGATACCGGTACTTTTTCTTTTTTAATCCATTTTTTTTTTTTTTTTTTAGAAACTTGCACTTCATCTCTTTTAAACGTGAGCATTTTTAAAATACATTTTCAGACACAAACACCGCACAGTAAACAACCTTCACGATTTATGGAGCCACTAAGACCGGTAAAACAAAGTGGGACGAGGGCTCTTGTCCTGGCGGTGAATGAAAGCTGCTTCCAGTCTGATTTACTTCTCGTGACCCCCCCACATCACAAGATCTCGCTGCACTGTCCCTCTTTCACCAGCCGACACACTAGTATCCTCTGTCTCCCAGATCCACGCCGATATATGCCTCAACAATTTTGAATATTTACGTTTTTAGTGTGAAAGAGAAAAAAAGAAACCACTTTACTTCTTTTTTTTAAACATACGTACACAGACAAATGTTGGTTTTGATCTGTTCTGGGATCTTGCCCTGATGCTTGCTACGCTAAGCTAAGCTCTACACTTTCCACATCCTTTTGAAATCCCCCCCCCCCACCACCACCAAAAAACCCTTTGTTTTCACTGAACCCATCGTAATACGGTTATCGTATCATGATTGAGCTAACTGGGGGGGGAGAAAAAAAATTATAGATGTATCGCACAGCCCTCATACAGATTCCGAGGAAAATGAACCGGGGGCACAAGGACGATTCCATTTGTTGCCTTTGCAACCCGGCGAAAAATAATTGTAGAGCAATAACGAGACCTCTGTTAACATATAAAACGTATGTGGTCCACCTCCCTGCATGGAGATACTTCATGCATCAGAGGTGACATTTTAAAATAGAAAAAAAATCGATGTTCAGTCAGGTTGATTTAACTGTGGCGGTTAAAATCGTGATTACGTCGAAGGTTGCGGGGCCCTATCTTGGCCATACCGATTTTATCGTATCCGCATTTGCTTCATTTACCGGTGTTTGTGGGAGGCCGATGGACAACATTTGTTGATTTCCCAACTGTTAGGTTGCGACCCCAACACCGCGGTCCTGACATTTCTGAATGGAAGCAGTAACAAAAAAGATGAAGAGACCCCGGCGGAAACGGCACTGAAAGGCGAAGCGTGGCAGCTGGTGGTAGTTAGCTAAGCATGAATACGTCGTCGCCCCGAAGAAACTGGCAAGCTTACGTTCCCCACGTCCTGCCACGGGACATCAACAGTATGTGGGACACTCGCCAAGTAGCCTCAATCACCCCAAACCTCCAGAGATCCAGCCGTGCCCCCGTTTATGACTATGTGTGCATGCCGGTGACGATCTTAAATAACGAACAACAGACTTTGTCAAAATGTCTTACTAACCTGTTTGACATTAAAGGGGCACGCAACCTAAAACCTCCAAACTTTGCTATTAGGGCTGCAGCTATCACATATTTTGGTTTGGTTTCAGCAAATTCAGCGGGCACGCCCACACCGTTTCAGAGCGGGGACAAAGGCTTTTTTTTTTGGGTACCCTTTTGATGTGTCACTTTGTATGCTTGCCGATTTGCTTGAATCATTCAAATTTGGCAGGGTTCTCTCTTCTCCGTGGCATGTCAGGCCCTTTATAATGCTCTCTAAATGTGTTAACTACACCTTGGCTCACACACACACACGCACACAGAGGAGCAGAGCTGAAAGATCCTTATTGCCATATATGTTCAAGAAAAAGATGGCTTGGCATCAGACGGGGAGGTCATCGCGAAACATCTTGAAGCTAACCCGTCAACCTCCTTCCGCGGGCTCTTCCTTGAACAAGGACTGAAGACGATCTAATCGATACCAATCACCAATGCAATCAAGACAGCACTAATCAGACCTCCGTTGACTAACGTGAGACATTAAGAAAAAAAAAAAAAAAAAAAAGAAAGACTCCGGACTTGTGTGTGTGCTGGAGCTGTTTGTGTAGCCAGGCCAAAGCTTTGAGCTTAAAACTTTTTTTTTGGTTGTTTTGACCAAGTACAGGCAAACCAGTGGTGTGTGCAAGCAGGAAGCGGACTGTATGACCTGATATGGTGACCGCCGGCAGCCAGATTGTGGGCACACTGCAGCAGAAACCCGGGCACGGTGATTTTCATTTATTTAAAAAAAAAAGTGGCTAAAGTGGCTCGCTCATTCACCCCTCTTTGGATACGCCTGCAAGACTTCAAAGAATAAGCATGCAAATTTTAGCGCCATGATTTGTTTTTCTTTGATGTGTTTGAAAAGAGCGACGAAAAGTTCGAGGTAAATGTTACCAGTTACTCCCATCAGTTTCCTCTTAAAAAGATGAAACACATGCTCTGGAGGATTTAATTCTGCAAATGGACTTGGGCAATCGAAATAAAATGCACTTTTAGGCACTGATGAGGTTCTTTTTAAGTTTTGGCAGCGTCTTTTTGGGTCATTTGTTGCTACTTGTTCAGCGATGCCAACCTCCATCATCATCATCATCATCATCATCTGTCAGCAACATTCTGGATAATTTGTCAGGAACGTTCGCGTCTCAGCCAAAACAAACTCGGGTCACAAGAAAGAAACAAAAAAGGATTTTTTTTTCTATCAAAATTTTCAAGTGACAAAATATTGACGGCTTTTTTTTTTTTCTATTTCAGTTTTGATTTAGTCACTACTTTGTCTTGGCACTACATTGCTAAAAATAAAATCATGTAGTGGCAGTTATATTTCCGTAATGACACGTTACAAGACAAATTATGTTCTCGCTCAGGTTTTTGTGTTGGTTACCCCTCCTCTGAGGGGCTGTTGGGCAACCGCAAGGTCAACATGAAGGTAGATGCACAGGGGGAGATTCCTTCATTGCGGACTCCGGGTCGTCACACCGTTGCCTCAAAGTGGATTGTGGCCGATCAAAATTCCGCCCGCGCCCTCTGAATGTTACTTGTCAAAATTGTAGCTCATTCGCCACCGTGGGGGCAATGATTATTGACTTTTAGAGGAGTGGCTAGGTGCCATGTTAGCCACGCTAGCTGGCCAGCTGCAGCCGGGAGCCGAAGGACCTGCCTGTACGAAATACAGAATTGACAAGCTGCAATAATATCGGAAAACAATCATCGCAATTGGCTGGTAGAGTCCAAATCTTGCATCAGCCAATCACAAGCCGCTGTACGTTTTGCTTAGCAATCTCTCTTCTTCCTCGGTGTGTTGCAAGCTTTGTCACTCCTGTGCCTTTATCGATAATGATGCTTATTATATATTTATCGAATTTGCCGCCACCGAGGTGAGATTAGTTGCTTAGAAGGGAAGGATCTGCAGCGCGAGAAGATAATGTTTAGCCGCGCCAGCAAGCAAGCGTAAAGTCGACCTTTGCTGCAGAGCAAGTTAGCACCTAGCATCGACATGCCATTTTTTCCCCCTAACAAGCTCTGAGCTTGTGTTTTACCTTAATAACCAAATTTACAATTTCATATGTACCGTACAAATAGAACAATTAGCGAAGGTTGGGGTAAAAAATATTTGTAGGCGGCCCGTACGGCTCGCCGGGTCCATTCACTAATGAGAGCGAGTGCTCATTCATACTGAACTGAGAGCTCATTTTTCACTCTGTCACCTTGAATTCATTTAGCCGCCTCTCTGAATCGCTGTCACGACTACATGAACATGCAATCAACATTCGAGTTAAGGACAAAATTCCGATTTCCCCCAAAATTCGGAATAACCCATTTACATGTGCGTGACATGGTGCGGACAGAGTTACTCCCACATTTGAATAACCCAATTTAAGTGGTGGCGCACTTACGGCGTGATGCAAATAGACTTTATTTACACTTGTTACTTTTTTTCGCATAGAGACAGAAAATAGCGAGACGCAAGGTCTGAATTTGAGCATTTCTGCGCCAGATCGTTTTGGAGCTGCAAGGTTTCCACAAAACACTAGCTATATGCTAATGTTAGCTGGTTATTTGCATTTGAATTGACCCATCGTTTTAGTTGTCGTTTGAATTGTTAGCTGCCTCATTGCTGTCATTCGACATCTTTAACTGAAGGACTTGAATGGGCTGTAGCCTGGAGCTCTCATTGTTGGAGTGCACTGATGTGACTGTTCATTTATTTCAAGGAAATTATGACATACTTTTAATCGTCGTTGGGCACACACACTTCTTTGCCCGTGTAGGCATTTGTCATTGCTTTTTGACATTTTCTTCGATCTCGGGTAAACCAGAATGCCCAACCCTGTTTCTAAATCTATCTCCAGACTTCAACCCTAAAGAGCATGTGTCACCTAGATAACCTCAATCCAGGTACTATTATGGTGGTGCCAGTCAATCACAGGACACAACCATTGACACCTGTCAATTAAAAATGATCAATTAACCTAAGCATGTACAGTATGTTGGTGCAATAGTTAAGGTTAAGCTGGAGTATTTGAACAGAAGACACGCAGGGAGTCCAGAGCAGAGATTCGAACCCTCAACTTTAGACAGACTTTCTAAAGGTTTGTCCACCGTGCCGCCGCACGTTTAAAAATAAATGAGATTATACAAGAAGGGGGAACCTGGAGAGCAGTAGGTTAAGTGTCGCATCTGATGACAAACCACAGAGGCAAATGGTCATCTGCGAGGGCTCGTAGTCCATAACATCAACGAGCATGCGGTTTGCCTGTTGATGCCAGATGCTTTTATTGAGTAACTTCTACATGGAAATGGAACTGCCCAGTCAAAACATGCATTCACACTAATAACACCGACATGTATCCACATTGTTCTCCTGCACAGTGCCTATTTTTGGGGCGTTTTTTAAGCGGCTAATATCCACTTCAAACCTCAAACATGCATCTTTTGGGGGAGAAATAACACTACTCTCCCCTGGCTCCTAGCTAGCACGTTTGCTAGCATTGGGAAGAAGAAGGCCCTAATGAGGTAAGTTTTCTATTAAAAAAAAAAAAAGAAATCGTAAAAAAAAAAAAAGAGGACACATGACAGCGATTAAACGCGCGGCACTCACCGAGAAGAAGTAATTTCAGCTCCCGCCTGGAATCTCGCTTGTCTCGGCGAAGTTGCTTGTCAATTTCGGCATTGATTCGCTTCGACTCCTTCGCCTCCTCGCTCAGGCAACAAGCCATCATGGACTCCAGAGTCATCCCCTCCGCTGTGTTTAGCCAGTCCCGCTCGGACCCGAAAAAAAAACAGTCAGCGTTTGGCGTTTTCTGGCCACCACCAACACCACCGCCACCTCCAGCGAGGGAAAAAAATCAGCTGCGGTCCGCGCGTGGACGTGGTGCGAGGGGGAGGGTCGCTTGGTGGTGGTCTTGTCGGGACCGGACCGGACCAGGGAAGGAGGAGGAGGGGGGAGGGGAAGAGCAACTCTGGGCCTCGCGACCAAGTTCTCCCCGGTCTTCTGCGGTAGAGAGTCGGGAGAGGATGAGCAGGAGTGCTGGAGGTTTCTCCGCGAGATGCGCAACCCGCCCCTTGTGAATAATGTCAACTCTAACTCCAGGAACGGGAAGACAAGCGGCGGTATCGCCTTCATCCAACAGCCGACAAATCTGGAGCAGATGCTAGCAGGCTAACCACTGGGTAAAATGCCGAACGAACGGCACCGCCGCAACTCGAATGTTGCCCCCCCGCGACGCCTCCCTTTTCTCGGCGAAAAAAGACCGACAAGCGGCTGCCTGCAGTGATTGGGTACCTCGGCGCTTGAAGGGTTTTCGCCGTTATGCTGTAGCGATAGCGTCGCCGATCACCCCAATGCGGTCCATTTTGACGCTAGAATGTGGCATGCGGGTTGTTTTTGCCCGCCCCCTCTGTTTTTCGTTTAAAATGGAGCCCGAAAAGAGGGGGTCTCCGATGTTGGAAAAAGGTGGGCAACGAGTGTGTCCGCCAACCTGATGCATAACAGAGAGGAGAAGTTTGAGTGACAGGAGGAGGGTGTCATGGAGACCAATTGGAAGGGCGAGGTGGGCGGCACCCGAATGAAAGCGCACACGCAGTGCTAAACTACAGGAACGTGCATTTCTTGTGTCAATTATAGTTGTCCTGAGACAAAATGTGAAAACATTAGTTTCACTCTGCAACTATGCAGAATCCTCTCTAAAGCAGGTGGTTGGCAACATTTGGCCCATGGGCCAAACTAGCCCACTCCCAATTGTATCTAGTCCGCAAGATGGTGATGGAAAAAAACGAATAATTAGGGATGTCACAGTATTCACTTGTATTAAAAGTCGCTCCATATTGGTATGGTCTTGTTTCACGACAAAATGAGTCGTCCTCTGCCATGTATGCCCTATACAGGCACCCGATTTGCCTCATAACTCAAGTGACCATGTGATCATGTCAGAAGAAATAGCTATTTATTGGTTGACTGGCCCACAAAAGCTTTCTTTAGTTTCTGTTAAATTCATTTTTTCTCAATAATATAAGACAAACATTTTTTAAATAGAAGAAATGTCAACATTTAATCGATGTGCATTTATTCAGTGGGAATAAATTAAACAATTAACTACAACTATTGAAAACATTAAGAAATCTTTCACATCAAATCCTCTGTGCCACAATTATTAGCACTCTAATTTTTACAACCCCCCTTTGCCAACATAACAGCAGGGATGGGCCACTGGCAGTGGCCTGTAGAGTGCACTTTGAGTGGTCCGTTGTTTCATTTTTCCCCTCGCCAATTTATTATTTTTTTTACAAATTCAAAAAAATCTTCAGAAAACACTGATAAATATTCATGAGATGTTCCCTATGGAGGAAAAATAGGAAATGTCGGGGGGGGGGGGGGCATGTAGCTCTTTTTAAGTAGAGCTTCCACATGTAAGAGTCCATTTCAGTCAGTCGTTCTGTTGAAAATAGTCACAGAAGAGCTGCCGCACCTCCTCGCCCCGACTCTGGTCTGGGTCACCGTCGACCTCAGCATAGGTGGGCTGCGGGCTCTCGGCCTCTGCCACCTCGGCCAGCCACTCGCCATTGAAGGCATCGCCATGCGATTCGCACACGTTGTGCAGAATGCAGCATGCCCGTATCATTGCGGGTACCACGTCCAGTCCGCAATCGTTGCGCTTGCTCAGGCACTGCCAACGTGCCTTGAGTCGCAGCAGCGCCTCCTGGGCCACACAACGGGCACGTCGCAGCCGTCGGTTGAACAGGTTTTGGCGCTCGCTTGGCGCTGCCGGGTGGGCTCGCGTAGCCCGCTTCTCCGGGTAGGGCTTCAGTAGCCAGCTTTGGAGTGGGTAGCACGGCTCACCCAATATCACATAGCTGCAACACACGGGGGACCAAAACATGATTCAAAATCGACAGACACAACATTGTGAAGCAACCGTGCGGCAGAATCTATGGCAGGTATTTTATTTTATTTTTTAATTCTGCTTCACTGGTTTCTGTGTAAAAGGCAGATGCGGGTGAATGCCAGATCCTTTGATAACTTAGTGGTCTCTCTGTGTTAAAGGGCCCCATGACAATATTTACTTGAGTTGTCTTCCCATGAAGCAATACGGCGGCACCGGCGACAGTCCGCCCTCTGCTGCCGTGGTCCACAGTGACGATTTCTGCAAAATCTCCGCTGGCTCTATCCCACCGGGGAAACAGGCACACATGTCCCAGATCTGCCCATGACCGTTGACTGTCACCTGTCACATCAAACACAAGAAGCAGATTTTTTTTCTCTCTCCATGCTTGCATGTTTTTTTTCCAAGTACCAAGTTGATGAAAAGTTCACCAAAAGTAAAAATGAGTGCTTTAAAAAAGTAGAACTGAAACTATGTTTTTCATTTGTAAAATGAACTAAAAGTAATTACAGCAACAAAATATACATCATTATAACAAAAAAAAATCGATGTCAATAAATTTCATACACAAGCTTTTGAGGTGGATGTTAAATGTATTGATTTCGGTATTACAGTATAGCTGTATGGAAGAAGCAAGTTCGAACAGTCATTAGGTAAATGTACATAGTTTATGACTCAATACTTATTTTACCTTTATATCTTGCCCTTGACAGGTACAGATACAAAAAAAAAACCCTATAAAAACTAACCTAAAATGACAAAAAACAGAGTGATGGACAGCACCCACCTGAGAGAACACTGAGAGCCAGCCCGCGGGGTTGATGTAGTCGGACGCATTGCTGGACGGTGTGATGATGGCTGTGTGTAACGTGGCCACAGCAGCAACACAATGTGGGAAGCCCCACTGGGAGAGGAACAAGCGTGCCGACTCCTCCAGCTCTGGCTCGGAGGGGGGCCGCAGGTAGTCAGTGCGCAGCAGGGCCACGATGCTGTGACACATGTCCCGCACGCACTTACACACGGTGGACTTGCCCACACCAAACAGAGCACTGATGGTGCGGTATTCCACATTGGAGGCCAGGCGCCACAGTGCCACCGCCACGCGCTTCTCCACGGGCAGCGCCAGGCGGAAGCTGGTGTCCTGACGCGTCAGGCGGGAGCGCAGCTTGTCGCAAATGTAGAAGAAGGTCTCCCGACTCATGCGGAATTTGTCCAGCCAGTCGGAGGGCTGGAATTCCATCATCACCACTCGCTCCCACCAGTCCGTGCTGGGGACGGTGGTCCAAGGGCGTGTGCGTATACGAGCGTTGGAGCGAATGCCTCCTGCTATCATCATCTGGGTTGGGTCACAAAGAGACAACACAAATAAAGTGGTACTTTGATATTTTAGGAGAGCGACAGTTTATTGAACAGGACAGTCGGGACCGGTGTTAAAACTTTCTAGGTTTCTGAACAACAGGCTGCCGATGTCACTCACTCCCTTATTAAATAAAAATCCAATTCTGATGCAGTCCAAGAATAAATTCAACACAAACAGCGAGCCGTGGTTCGACTACTATTGACTTGGATTAAAAACAAAATTTACTTCTTTTTTTCCACCCCCCCCCCCCAAAACAAACAAACAACGTGGCTCATTATGGATCGTGCAGTCTGACCATCATCATTCTTCTCTGCCTCTGGAAGAAGTATTGTCGCTGTCTCAGTCGTCTTTGGATCTCATTACGCCGCTGTGCCTCCGCGTTGTTTACGTCCCTGCGGCGCTTCAGCAGCATGTAGGTCATGAGAAACACAAAGGGCCGCAGCCGCTCATCGTCTTCTTCCATTTCGCCGCGCAACACATTTGGTTTAAACGAGGTAATATTACCAGCAACCGAACAATTGCCTCCGAGAACGAGAACGAAGTTGTCATAGACTACGGGTAGATGAAGCACACTTCCGGTTATTCTTCTTCGGCTTGTTATGAGATGTGGGAGGACTTTTTCGCGGTTTCTTCTTCGTTTTCACAAGCTCTAACTTCGAGTTACGATTTGATCGATTCCTTATGTTCAATTTTCTAGTTACCAACTCAATCGAGTAACGTGGGAGTACAACACATCTGCTTTGAAGACGTAATGTTAACAGCGGTAGAACAATGCGGAGTTTTTATGTGATGTGAGAAGGACGTCCCTTTCCGGGTTGGTCTTTTTCCACTTCATCAATAGGATTAATTAGCACCACCTACAGGACAATGGTGTAACACTTCTCTCAGTGTTTCATGGATGTCAATTTTCAAATGTGTTTTTTTTTTACATTTCTAAATAACAGCCATATTTTATTAATTTCCTTTTTTTAAGTATTTAAATTAACAAATTAATAAATTGCACAACCTAATAAGATTTGGTGCGAGATTATACATTCAATATATACCGATATAAGTATATGAGGTAGATCGATTAATTGACAACTAATCATTACCAAATTCATCGATAATTATTTTGATAACTACTTAATCCTTTGGATAGTCCTCTATGAAAGTGGACTGATTATCTTTGTGTTGGAGAACAAAGATCAACATTTTTGCCCATTTCCTGACATGTTACGGACCAAACCAGTCAGTAAATAAATCCTAATTAATGTCAGTTTCAAATAATTTGTGTAAAATTACTTGTGCTTTGGTTGCACCGCCAGATAAACCCACAACATTATTATTATTATTATTTTAATTTCCTTCTTTCCTTCCCCCGACCAATCAAAATTAATCAATTTTGAAGCTGTGAGGGGGCTGAATTGGGTGCAAGTAGTTTAACAGAGACATCGCAAGACATAGTAGCTAATTGTAAAGAGACTGACTCGGAACCAAACTTCTATGATTTGGTTCGTGGAAGGCATTTTCTCACAGGTATCTACAAAAATGAAATAATCATTTATTCTTTCTCCAGTGGCTCTACCTTGGTCAAATGACAAATGTGTTTGTTTACTACCGGTACTATTGGAGATGGCTTTGTCTCTTTCCACCCAGAAGTATTTGTGATGTCACGGTGAAAAGAATGCTACGAGACGACTTTCACGCGAGCGATAAAGAGTTCCGCTGCGGCGTTCTCAAATTCCTTGGCATCCATGTGGCCAGCCGGGCCTCGCGCCTGCGATTCAGTCATGACCCGCGCCAGCTGGTGCGGCGACATCTTGGCGCTGGCCTCCAGGCGGCGCAGCGCCTTGACGCTGGGTGAGTCAGCATCGCGCGATGTCTCTAATGCCTCTCTCAGAGCGCCCAGCACGGCCAGGCATGCAGCCCGCGAAGCCGGCCCCTCGTCCGGCTGGCACACCTGGGCATAGAGCCGCTGCGCCTGGCGGATGTAGTCTGAGAAAACGGCGCACGTCAGCACACCGTGGCGGAAGACGCCATAAGGGACGGCCTCATGGTCATGGCAATGGAGGCGGCACAGTAGTGGGGCAGAAGTGGAGGCTGGGACGCCGCCTTCGCCGCACAAGCATCGCAGGGTTTGAGTGTATAAGGCACCGCTCACCCCGCCACCTGGAGCCCCCGCGGGACCGCTATCACCCGCGTGCCCGAAAGGTCCCGTGAGGCTCAGGAGGTCATAAGCCACACGAACGTTGTTGCCAAATGCAGATCTGAATTTCGAGACATAAAAAAAAAAAAAAAAAAAAATGAGTTATGTTATATTAATATACAATTTACAATACACGTGGGCATTTACTGCAGACCAAATATTAACTGTAATTTAAAAAAATACAAACACAAAAACCAAGTGCAATCAAATTTTTGCTATTTAATTTTTATTGGTGTAACAAAAGAGTTTGATTTGGAAAATGGGTATGGATTGAAAAGACTCACTGAATCGAACAACATCGAGTCATTCCACCTTAAAATGACTCATTTAAGGTGGGTCATTTTATTCATATTGCACCCCATGTCAAGTGTCAGTACAGTATATGCTGTCATTAATTTGAGCGAGTTGCCGAACAGATAATCAGTGAGGCATTACTGGTACCTCTGCGAGTGGTGGGCCAGTCGCAGATGCCACAGCGCCCGATTGAGTCGCTGCTGAGCACGGGCGCCTCTTGCTCCTTCATCGCCCGACGGGCCGTCGTTCAGACGCGGCTCCTTGAGGTCTTCGTTGCCGCTCTCCACCACGGCGGCGGCCAGGCTGCCGAAGTGGTCAGCTAAGAATCCAACGGGGTCGTCCGGCCGGGCCTCCACCATCTTCAACAAGGCACCGCGAAGCAGCTCTCCGACGCCAGCCTGCGACAGGAACTCCCGGTCGGAACCCTTAGTGGCCGGGCCCGGCTCGGCGACCGTCGCAGCTAGACATGATCCGGACCCGGCTGACCGGCGTTTTTCTCTGTCCGCCATGTTTGTTGACGTACCGTCACGTGTCTCAGCAACTGGGTTGAACATCGACCCGGGAGGAGTCTCTTAAAGGTAGAGTACCTTTTTTTTTTTTTAAATGAAAAATTGTGTAATACGGACAAAAAACAATTATAGCATCATAAAATTAATACATTTAAATACTCTTATTTTGAGAAAACCACAAGGACTCAAATTTCAATTAAATTATTTTGTATGTTATTTAAATTCATTTATATATTTAAGGCAAAATGTAACCTTTACAAAGCTATTATGTTTTTAATATTTTGTTTGGATCATTTCTTATTCGATCCTAAACAAACAAATAAAAGAACATATTACATGACACTAAGAAAATGTTCATTTTTATTATATTTATAGAAAGGGGAAAAAAAGGAATTTTGTTTTTGAAATTTTTTTATAACATCAAATTTATCATCCATAAAAACAAATCCAATACATTTTGGAGGTAATAAGCTGCCACCACGTCAAATTTCAGTTTGTCTATTCAAGACATTTGTTCATACATTTTCTTTCATTTGTATTTTTCAACTATCAAAAATGCCTTCATAAATATATTTTTTTACATTTATATAGTTTAAATACATATTTGCTGTTTTTTCATTATTTAACTGACATTGAAATGATTTCATGCCAGACAGCGAGGAGGAAAAAAAAGTATGCGTTCTTGTATATTATGTAAACTTTTGGTTTCAACTGTATGTACCTAATGACTCTAAGCCATCATTTATTCCTGTTTTTTAATCTTTAGTCTTTTGTTTTAAAATGCTTTTAGATGGAAAGCACATTGAGTGACCTCGTGTATGAAATGCTTAAACACTGTAAATAATGTTTTGCCACTCTTGTCCAATCTTGGAGGTAAGTAAATTGACAGAGTCAGATTCGTGCTTCTGTAACAGCTTTAATGAATAACGAATGAGTGCGTTAGACGGTCTTAGAAGGTGTAGAAATGGAATCAACAGCATAAAGAGCATGAACTTCCATATAAAGGTGTGCAGATTACTGTAACATGTTTGTAGAAGAACAGTGTTAGATCCTGGGTTTTGTGTAACATTTGCCGTCTACTTGGAGTGCTCGGCATCGGCGTAGTCGTACGCGTGGACGCTGTTGGTGACCTCTGTGTGATTGACGTTGGCAACGGCCTTCTTCGAGGTGGCCATGTCGCCATGGATGTGCTGCGAGGAGAGAAAGTTCCTGTGTAGCTTTTCCTCCAGCAGCATGTGACTCTGAGGGGGCAGGCCCAGACACGCCCTGGAAAAAGGACGTTTCTTAAATACTGATGCAAGGAAAATTGATGTGGACCCCCTGCAGACGAATAACCGAGTCTACTTCATGTGATGAGATTGGAGGTTTAGGTAAGTTAAGAGATCGAATTCATAGTTTTCAAGCCTCATTTTACTGTACCTGCCTGATGATAGTTTTCATCATTCAGTTATTCATTTTCCAAAGACTTTAACCAACACCTCCGATCTTATCACATTGACTGGACTCTGCTCATTTTCTGACTGTGATTAGCTTTTAAATAAGTCATTAGACACTCTCCATTGTATATATTTTTCATGATTCTTGATCTGTGTTTGTACCTCAAGATGTTTTCTATGGAGGTCCTCTGCCGGAAGAAGGCGTTGATGACGGGGGTCCCCGGCGGGACCAGGGGGGCCTTGCATAGGAAAGAGAGCAGCACCAGAACACTGTGGAAGGACTGGAAGTGGTCCTCGCCATCGGGACGGAAGCTCACGCGCTGGCACAGCTCCGTGAGGATGGCCAAGTCCATGATGATGGGGCTGGCTAGAAGAGAGTCCTGCTCCCCAAAATGTGGCACGGTGCAGAAACATTGGAGAGGAAAGTCAAATAAGTCATGAAAAGAAAGTTGTAATTTGACTAGAATGGCAGAATTTTAGAATAAAGTGGGGATATTATGTGAAAAAAGCCAAAATATTACATCAGTTGTAATATTACATGGCAAAAGTAATCAATTTACAAAAACGAAGTTGGAATTTTACAATAACAGCAGTATGTGAAAAATGTAAATTTTACAAAAATAAAGTCAGAGTTTTAGACGATTCATTTTGACATTTTGATAAAGTTGTAAAATACACAAATAGGAAAACTGGAATTTTACAAACATAAAGCAATACTACAAGACAAGAGTTGCCAGGCGGAAAAAGATGTGGGGCACATTCAAGCCTTAGTTTAAAAAAAAATAAAATAAAGCACACAACTCAAGGCAACACCACATGTCCGAAAAGGAACAGGAATAATCGATATTGAACCTTTTGGAGTGACGAGACTGACCTCGCAGGTGTTGTGCAGAACGATGGTGTTGAGGCCGCCCATCATGATCTCAGAAGTGTATTCATCCATGGCTCGCTTACTGTCTCCCACATACGGAATGTACTTAATCACCACCTGGAATAGACGGGAAGATAGATGTGCCAAGCTCGTATTCAAAAAGGCTCGAAGCTGTAATACATTTCGGAAAAAGGCTGGAACATAAAAAGTGAAGCGCTTCAGTTTTCCTCACGCTTATTTTTTTTTTTTAATACATTTGCAAAAAATTCACACTTGCACACACATTCGCAGGATATCATGTGCAGAATTTTGAAGGGAAAATAATTTATTCCAGTTTGGGTAATGTGGAAGAAAAGTGCAGAAAAACTCTTTAAAATAAAATTTGGTCATGTTGTCATTATGGAGTGCTTTGTGAAGGAATTTTGAGAGGGGAAAAATTAATTGAATTCATTTTGGAATAAGACCGTACCATAACAAAATGTGGAACAAGTTAAGTGCTGTGAATACGTCTTGGATGGAGCAAAATTCACTCACACAGTGGTCGGGCTTCTCCCCGTGGTCGTAGAGCACCGAGTTGCAGCTCACCATGTCGTCCACCACATTGCTCTTGGTGATTTCCTTGGAGCGGAATTGCTGCGGCGCAGACAGGTTCTTGCCATCGTTGTTGCCAAGGTGGTTGTAGCTCACGATGGAGGTTGGCTGAAAAAGAAGAAGATGGAGGGGAAAAAAAGGCATTTGACGAGAATAAAGTCTCTGTTACATGTGGAGTACTTTCTTATTCAATTACTGCAAGTGATTGTACATCACCGTGAGGGCCCAGCTTGTGAACGTCACATGACCAGACCAAGAAACAGCTGAGCCGTGACCGTCTTTACCTGAGCCCATCCGGCACTGTGATGTCATTTTCAGTCGACAAGTGGTAGCACAAGACAAAATGGCCACCCTTTGAGATGGATAAAAACTGGTGGATTTTTCCGGCTTTATTCATATTACACAAATGCAGTATTACTCAGAATGCCGTATATAGACTACTGCCATTTTTTTAAAGAACAAAAGCAATGTTTGGAATTGTAGTCAAGCAGCATGTCCGCGTCCTTTTTTTGCCAGGTGTCACCTTGATGCCCGAGCTGACCAGGAAGTCCACCAGCACCGACTTGATCTTGGTCTGTCCGGACTTGAAGTCGTCCCCTCCGATGAAGACCCCCCTCTGCTGCGCCAGCTCAACGGCCCCCGGTACGAATGTATTCTGAGGGGAACCGTTGATGTAGGCGCACCCCTCCAGGATGCTGGCCACTGCGAACAAAGTGGAGGGAGACACCTCTGAGCCCCCCTGACCAAGGAGACGGAGGGACAAAAACAAACACACAAGCAGTCAATTTGCTGGCTGGGTAGTTTTACTTTAGGATGTTGCGGCAGATAATGAAAATACATTCTGAAAACTTTCACGAGAATCTCATGTTATGAGACAAAAAAAAACAGAAGAGTTAAAATTTGGGCAGAATAAAATTCCAACAACCGATTAATCAGACGATTAATTAAAAAATACATTGAAAAATTTGTGAATCATATTAAGTTACGTTGTATGCGTTATAAATCCGTGATTTTATATATAAAACCCCTACATCGTGGTTTAAACAATGTGAAAAATGTTTGTTTCTTATTAAGCCGCCTTTATAACACTCCCTCACTTTGGGATCTTTTTTTTTTTTTTACCCCGTCAAAATGAGGGTTTCACTTTCCATCCCCACGATGCAGCAATTTCTAGCTCAAACATAACTTCTCACCTGAATGGCAGCCAGCAGGTTTTCCGCTGTGTCGTTTCTGCCTGGCACCACATCGCAGAAGCGCTCGGTGGTGGCGGTCCACACCACGATCACTTTATCCACTCCACTGACCTGCCGGAAGTCACGGATGTCCGCTCGGACGCGCTCCACCTGAAAACGTCATCGCGCGTCAATTCCAGCTCGTTGGTGAGGTGCCGCTAAAACAGGAAGGGGAAGTTTAAGTGTAACCTGCTCCGCCATGGTCCCGCTGAGTATGTTGTCGGCCCGGCTTTCCTGGTTGGCGGCGATGAAATCTGGGATGTAGATGGACGGTCTGGGTTTCATGACGACCATATATGGTTGCAGCTGCTCTTGTAGTGACCAATCTAGCACCTGAGCACGCTCCATTGCTCTTCCCAGATCCAGCGAGGAGATATCCCAGCCTCAGAACACATTCAATATGCCGCCAATAAGTCTTTTATTAATTATTCATAATAAGGCAGTTTTTTGTCTGTTTTTTTTAGTTTTTTTTAGGGGAGCTTAAGGGACTTGTACTATTGTAGAGGAATGGTTTCTATTTTCAAGACAGCGGATGCATTTCTTTGTGTATTACCATATGAGGTCTCTAAAGTTGCCTTAAGATAAGGATTCAAGTGCTGTCATCGCACCTGTTCTACACACATACATACATCGATACACAGCAAAAAAAAAAAAATAATCGACATGGACACTCTCTACCATCAAAGACGATGTCGTTGGGGTGCACCATGGGTAGCAGATCACAGAAAGGCACGTTGACCTCTCCATCAGGCCCCGATCCGAGAGACACAGTGGAAGCTTGCAGCAGTGACCCAAAGTAGTTCGCTTTCTGAAAAGAGAAGAAATGCCATCACAGGACAAAATCTGTTCCATTTTTAAGGGTTAATTATTTACATAGTATTTTTATGTTATGACTCAGTGACAGAAAGTATGGTGATGGTTTAATTTTGTTTGAAAACTTGTATGATGAATCAAGTTGTCATTGGCATGCAGCTGTTGTTTGTGCATTTTCGGCTAGATGGGGATGAAGCGTCATTTTGTGTCTGCCCTTGTTTCTCCCCGTCATTCTGTGGTCCTGCTGCTCCCAGTATGGTGCTGCCCATTTAGTCTGTTAAATTGAGGCTTAACTGTATTTTGTTTCCAATGCGTTTAGAGGACAGGGAAAAGAGTCATTGTTGCTATCATAGCAAAGTAATACTCAGCAATGCTCATTTGAGCCACCCGCCGTTTTACGTTGGCCACTAGAACGCGGATTCCATTGATGGAAATCTGAGGGTCTCTCTCACCTTGAGTCCAGTCTTTGTGTTCCAGGTGAGCTTCATCTTGTTGGCCAACACAGCCGCAGTAACCGTGGTGCCATTGTTGCCACCCCAGCCCACCAGCATAACCCCAAGGCGGGGCACGTGTTTCTCCGTACGAATGGTCATCTCAGTGGAGCGGGGCATCACCTATTTGGCGTTACGTGCCTGGTTAGCATGTGTGGAAAGGACATTCTATTCTGCCAGGGTTACATTTCAGGGCTAAACTTACTGTAACCGTATTGCCATTTTTATGCACGGATGTGGTGTGGTAGGAATATTGAGCTTCGATGTGTGTGTCCGTATACTTGACATTGGGACTGTTGACGTGAATCTTCACAGGCATGTTTGACAATTCTGCAACAAAAACACAGAGGATCCCGTCAGGCACAAAAGAAACAAAGACTTTGAATTGTTTTGAAGAAAAAAAAAAAGGACAAATTCGGCCTAACATTTATACGTTACACTTTTCAGACACCAAAGCCAGAGGTGCTGTCGCACAAATAAAGCCGGAAAATTTCATGAATGACGTCTAAATATTCAGAGGGGAAAAAGTCATTTTTAGAGAACGAATGCAAAATACTTTTGTGTAAAACTCACAATTTTATGCAACTGAAGCAGACATATTACAAGAATACTGTCTAAAGTTGTTAGGGGGAAAAAACTGCAGTTATATGAAAATAAAGTCACTATATTAGAACTTCATTATAAATATATATATAAAAAATATTTCTAAGGGGGGGACAAAAAAAACTTATATTAAGTAGACAGCAAAGCCTCCCCCGTCACGAAAGCTACCTTCCAGACCACACTGTCAATAAGTAAAATAGAAAAAGACTGTTGAAATATTCTCTAGGCATGTTCTTACAGATTTTAAGACACTTACTTTTTTAGGTTTTTAAACACACTTTAAAATACTACAAACACGTTTAAGACATTTTTAGAATGAAAAAACTAACAAACGGATAAGATGAATACATCGTATAGTCTAATTTTGTCTCATTCAACATCATCATTCAGGAAACAAATCCGTTTTTTTTTCCCGGCACAAACAAAGTTACCACACAATATACATCTAGAATCATGGCCAAACATGTACATTATAAAATTAACCTACAACCGTTGCTTCCCAAAGTCGTTACAGCGGCCGATGAAAGAGAACTGAGACATTCAATAACGTCTAATTAGCAAGGAAATAGATCTGGAAAGTTCCGTGGTTCTTCTTCTAAATTCACGGTGTTGAACGATCGTGTGCTGCCCCTCATTGGCAGAAAGTGGAATTACACCCCAAAACAACCGCATAACTAAGTTAGTCCTTGAAAACATAAAATCCATCAAATAATGGTACCGAGAACCCAGAACCCATGATGGAGGCGGGTTTACTGTATAGCAAACATACCAGGGAAAGTAACTTGCAATTCTTTTTTTCAAGAATAAAGCCGAAAAAATTCAAGGGAAAACAACCAGATAAAATTCTAAACGGGGCAAAATCGCAGGTAAAGCCGAAAAATTAGAAGAATAAAGTCTAAAAAATTATGAGCAAAAAAACTTGCAATAGTCACAAGCAAACCAAGTGATTTTACAATGATGAAGTCTAATTTTTTTTTTTTTTTACAATAAATTCATAATATTACAAGAATAAAGGTAAAGTATGTGCAATAGTCTAAAAAATAATTTAAATCCATATCCAGTGTCGTCCGAAATGGGGGCATCGGAGCTCTTGTTTTCGGTGCAAGTGGAGTCATCAACATCCATTCAGGCCTGCTTCCAGGGAATGCAAAAAGACACTATGGGCACTTGGCTTCCGAACCACTTGGACCAGACCCGAGTCATTGGAGCCCTTTCGAAGCCGAGATGCATGGCAGCTGACAACAATGGATGTTACGCAACGGAAGCTTATGTGCCAAACTTTGGTACAATGTGGCTCAAGTGAGGTCGTGTTGAGTACGGCCTACTTCTTCAGACCCTCACCAGTGGAATTTTACTGATGCCAATGGCCCACCATTGCCGAAAGCTTCTCTCCTTATGCCATTTGGGAGGTTTTTTTCTTTTGGGGGGGGGGGGGGGTGAGAATAAAACAGCAACTCAGCTGGAAAAAAAATGTAAAAAGTAATAAGTCTGATTTCACAGAGACCTAGAGTAAAGTGGGGAGGGGAGGGGGCACATCTTTCAAAAATACTATTTAAAAGTGCAAGGACTGAGAACTAAGTAGTACTCAAATATGGAGATATAGCGCTACACATTTTTTTTCAGTTTTCCTGATTTTGGTGACGCACGTTTTTTCTCACATCAGATTTTTACAGTTTTCCCAAAATTTTACATTCTGACTGCTCCAAACCATTCTAACTTTATAGTGTTCACCTAATCCCTACCACAGTTTTTTTTCAAGATTTCAATATAAATCCAAAATTATTATGATTTTTCTTCTAATTTCAATTGCTTATGACCGATTCAAACCATCGAAACTGTAAACTGTTCAGCTTATCCCAAGAACACTTTTTTAAAATTTCAAAGTAAAAGCCAAAAAATGTCTACATATTCATCTCCTGTTTCCATATGTATTAACCGATTCAAAACCATTCCAACTTCAACCTGATCAGCTCATTCCAGGTCATTGTCATATCATTCCACAGAATTCAATTTAATTCCCTTTCTTTCAGTTTCATTTGAAATAATTCCAAATGGCTACATGTCTTTTCATTCAGCTTTTAAGCTTTCACATGCAATTTCTCCAGGTGGGATGCAATAAACCAACAAAACAGCAACTACAACAACAACAACAACACCTGTTTAGCTCTGGTAACATCACAGAAATCAACATGCAAGTGATTTTCTGGAATTTAAACATGCTCCCCAGCAACAGTTGGTTATTACGCAATGCATACCGGTCGAACACGAGGGTGGATTTTTCACAGGCGCACACACATATAAAAGAAAAGCAGAATTTCTATCGAGACCTTAGCAAGTAACTCCACCATGAATAGAAAAGCTTATTACAGACAGTGATGCTACGACCTACGTGTGAATGCTGCGTGCGTGTCTTGCTGCTGTGACTGCTGCTGGCAATGTGAGCAAGTAGGAAAGTTCCACAAGCTTCTATTACCTTGGCTACCTGCCAGTGGGCTTTCTCCGGACCCCCCTCACCCCCACTTATAGCCTCCCCAGCGCCGTCTAGAGGATATAGGAATGTTTAGTATAGGATACTGTGCATATACTTGTTATTTGTAGACACATACTCTTAATCAGGGGGGAAGCTACAACTTTTTCACTGGGGTGGCCAGTATGACATGTTTGAATCACTAAGGCAGGGATGGGCAACTTAAATGATGAAGGGGTGCACAACTTTTCAGTCACACTACTCAGGGGGCCTCATCGTACCATGCATGTCCTAACCAGATGGATGACTCCATAAGTTTGGATGCATTTTTGTATAAATTGCCAGACAAAATGGTTTTGTAGACTGTGTGGATTGGATTTTTTTCATTATAGGTATTTTTTGTTGTTGTTTAGACTTTTATTTACATCCTGTTAGTTTTAATTACTTATTACAGCAAGTTTGTGAGCTGTTATCATTATTTTTTATTATTGATGGGTGAATACCAATATCAGGTATCAGTATCTGGCCGATGCGACGGAGATTGATATATTATCGGTCGTTCTCCCGTTTTAGGATCAGGAACTTAAGACACACATGTCTGACAAACACATTTGAAAATGTATTTATTTAAATTAATAGTATTGTGTGTTCTATGCAAAATATATATTTGATGAACACATGGAAAAAATATCAGAGAAAATTGCTATCTTGGGATGTATATGTCTTTCTTTAAAATTGTCTGTCATTGTTTATTGGGGGGGGGGGGAATTGTATGTATCAAAAGTACAAATGGTATCGGTTCTTGGTATTGGTGACTACTCAAGAGTTGAGTGCTGTACTCGTACTGCTATCGGTCTGAAAAAAAGTGGTAAACAAACACCCTAGTTTCTATTACTTAAAAAAATTATTTATTGTTTTTAAAGATTTATTCTTAAATATATGGAGTATTTGTCAAGTGCAAGATTTTAAAAAAAGTCAGTTTTGTGTAATAGAGTAAAATGAAATACAACTCTCAAACAACTGACGTTCCTTCTTCTGTAGCTATGGATTAGATTTTCTTGTAATATCCAACATTTATCTAACTGCTTTTTTCCCTGTAACATCTGGACTTTATTCTTGTAAAGTGAGATTCTCCACAGACATACAGTATATTCTTTTTGAAATTACCCCATCCAGTAATCTTTAAATTTTATTCTCATAATATTAAAATTCCACTCCCCCTAAAATTAAAATATTTCACATAAGAAAAAAAATCTTCATGACCTGTGTTGTGCCAAATTTTAAATATAAATACTGTCCTTATATTTCCATGATCTCAGTGGCGTCGAAGTTAAACCACGAGACGAAGCAGAAAAAATGTTTTGCGTTTATCTGTTATTTCACATGTTGTCACTTACGCTTTCCTTAAACTGTAATATTAAGAACTGTGTAACAAAGTTATCGGTAAGGCACTTAAACTGGATTGACTGATTCTTGTGCTGTCGTTTTTTATAAATTAAAAAGAAGGGAAAAATCAGATGACGTCAACTCACCCGTCCTTTCTGATTGGCTGAGCGCGCGTGTACGTAGCAACCGTCCGGAAGATGTCGCTCAGGCCAGTCCTAAAAACTTCCGCCTTAAGTTGTAAAGAAAACATAGCTGCTAAAAAAAGGTTTTTTTCGGACGACGTACGCGCCCTTGCTTAAGGAGTCCGAACACAGGTAGAGACAAGCACACGCTTCTCACCTCGTCACACACCCGCCGCATAAGCACTCGGCGTCGCGTGTTTTCCTTTCGCGGGACCACATTTTAGCGGGGCCGAGATAAATCTTACGCTTCGCTCTTGCTAAGCTAGCACGGCTAGCACGTCCGCGGCGCTGGGGGAAATGCTAACACTTTGGCTATTCCTCCATCGATCCACTCGGGCTTAATACGTTATAACTGGTCATCGAAACGAGGCTGACTTGGACATTTAAAGCGGTCTGTT
This sequence comes from Hippocampus guttulatus, assembly GCF_054856545.1. NCBI lineage: Eukaryota > Metazoa > Chordata > Actinopteri > Syngnathiformes > Syngnathidae > Hippocampus > Hippocampus guttulatus. The sequence continues at coordinate 15,628,848 of NC_141273.1, forward strand.
GAGAGGCGTTTCGACCGTCTCGACGCATTCACTCGAACGTTAGAACTGAGGGAAAGATACGTCGGCTACTTTCGGAGCTAGGGTAGCATAGCCGCCGCTAAGAGGCTGCTTTCAAGGTGGGCTAGGAGAGAAAAGCGTCTTAACAGAAAACAACGTTGCTGCATTACCAACATATTCAGTGTGGGAATACGTCAGTCAAATTCACAATTATAGGGAATTTTCTTAAACTCTTACTTTGTTATATATCCACTGGGTTGATATTTCCACACACCGGCAAAGTGGAACGCTTCCAGTTTGCGAAATTTTATGACTCGTCATGTTAGGTGTTAAAAAAACTCGCACGTTGGCCTGCCACTCCCATCTCTCTCCCTCGCTCTCTCTGACACACACGCTCTCTCTCTCTCTGTCTCTCACTCTCTTTCACTCTCACACACACACAGAATTCTGAAGTTTTCACTAACCACACGTGTAAACCGAAAAGACACACTGAGAAACACGCACACAACAACCAATTATTATTACCTTAAAACACTTTTCACGCCCTTTTTCGTTTTGTTTGGGGGCTACCACATTCATTTTATGTGCTCAAGTGTCCCATAGTAGGTCACATATTTAGAAATTTGTCGAGGTCGGGTCATCTTCGTTTTGCAATCTGTTGTGTTAATTTATCAGGCAGTAGTTCCTCGTCAATAAACTCATTTATCCAAACCCTTTATCCTCACCAGGGTCGTGGTCGTGTGAATAAACAAAAATTATTACGAATAAAACCAAAAGCAATTTTACGGGAATAAGGTCAAAATATTCCAAGGAAAGGTTTTCTCGAGAATAAAGTTGAAACTTTACGAGAACAAAGTTGCAGTGTTCTGGGGATATAGCGGCAATATTACTAGATTGAAGTCGATATACAACAAGGGAAAGAAAACTCGGATGTGTTACATGAAAAAAAAATCAAAATGTTTCATGATTTCTCAGAGTTGCATGAATACGTCACACTTTCACAGGGGGGAAAACGTTTTTTTCACGGATAACAGCCATACAAGAAAACTTACGAGAATTACATCTAAGTCAACAAGAAAATATAAAGTTGAACAGGTTTCATCAATGAAATGTTAACTTAAATTCTGGTTTCCCCTGTTGTGTGTTTTTAAAGGTTGCCTTCCCTGAGAGCATTTTTTTTAATAGAGCGTGCATGCGTGTAAGTGTGTTTGTATGTGAGTGAGTTTGTGTGTGTGTATATGTGTGGGTGTGTGTGCATGCGTGCGGGTGTGTGTGCGTGTTCCCCCCCAACCGCCATTTGACCCTGAGCCACTCCTCCCTGGAGGATGACAATGGAGGAGATGAAGAATGAAGCGGAGACAAACTCCATGGTATCCATGACGCTCTACACCGTGATGTACCCAGTCTTTAATGAGGTACAGGATAGTTTTTTTTTTAAAGATCATTTTAGTGTTGTTGTTTCCCTGTGATTTTTGTCAGCAAATAACGAAGGATAGTCCCCTCCCCCAAATGCTGTGTGAATTTGCAAATGCCGAACCATGAAAATGCAGGGGCTCACTGTCCAAGTCTGCATTCCTGACTGACCCTGTGCGCTTTCTGCTTTCTGCCTCAGCTGGAGAGGATCAACCTATCGGCAGCTCAGACGCTCAGAGCGGCCTTCATCAAGGTAAATGCGAGAGAGACAAATGTAGCCATTTTGTCAAGAAAACTGCCACATGACCAAAAGAAAAAAAACAATTTGTAATACAGTTTAACCAATATTACCATTACTCATATTTTTTTTAAAGGTCATTATGATATGAGGGTTTAGTGACAGGAAAAAAACCTGCATGTTTGAGAGAAAATAGCCTTTCCCCTGGAGGATTGTTGCAAGCCCCTGAAAATTGAGGAAAATATGATGTTTATTTTACAATGTTACATTATTACTGGGGGGGGGTTGTTGTTGTTGTTGTAAAAAAGTGTTAATGCATAAACAACTTTCCTCCGAGGAATTATGTAGAAGTATTAAAGTATAAAAGTGGGTCCTCAAGTTACGAATGTGTCTATTTACCATTCAGGTTGTGCACCGAATTTTTGTGGAAAAATGACCTCTGAAGAAGACTCTTTAAATGGAGGAGCTGTCATCCTCCCCTTTTTCTGCCACTGAAGTATTTCGTTCCTTCATAATAGTGCGTTTTTATGTTGTTAAAACACAAACAAAGAAAAGAAAAAACAATATATAATTATACCTAAGGTTTGGGCCTGGAACGGATTAATTGCATTTCCATTGTTTTCAGTGGGATACATTACCTCAATATATGAACGTTCAGGTTAAACAGTGGAACCTCCATTTATATTTAATATATATTTATTTGTGGATAAATGGTAGGCGTCCCCAAATGTCACTTGAAGCACTTTGTTGTGTTTATTATAATAATTTGAGACTTTACATGAATCCAACAGGCAGAGAGGGAGAACCCCGGCCTGACTCAGGACATCATCATGAAGATCTTGGAGAAGAAGAACGTCCAAATAAACTTCACCGAATCGCTGCTGCGCATGGCCGCCGACGACGTGGAGGGTACGTACACAGCACGGTGCTCATTGCAAACCCGCCCCCAACCGCCTGTGATCCCGTCCTGTGGATCAATCAATGAAGCGAATCCTCTCGCCCAGAGTTCATGATCGAGCGGCCCGAACAGGAGTTCCAGGACCTGAACGACAAGGCCCGAGCGCTGAAACACATCCTCAGCAAAATCCCAGATGAGATCAATGACAGAGTACGCTTCCTACAGACTATCAAGTGAGTGCCAATGACGGGATTTTGTGAAACTTGCCATTTTTAATTGACGCGAACGACAATGGCCTCACGACGCTACTGTACTCCTTATGGTGGTACTTGGACAGCAAAGTTGTTTTTTTTTTAAGTGGTACTTGCTGGAAAAAGTTTGAGAACTACTGTTCTAAACCATCTTTCCTCAAGCTTTTCAAATCGAGCTTCTGCGTTTTTGCTTAACCACATCAGGTACGTCAGATGAACGTGATAGCGCTATTACACGCTTAAGCCTTTAACCCACTGAGCGGTGAATTTTTGGAAGTGTTTGCGAAGGTAGCTGATGTTGATGTTTTTTTTGCCCTGTTCTAACTAATTATTTATTACCTTTTAACTATCTAACTGTACTTGCATCAATCTTAGTTCTCACTGGTCATTTTCACCCACGTACAGAGACATAGCCAGCGCCATTAAAGAACTCCTAGACACAGTCAACAATGTCATTAAGAAATACCAGTACCAGAATCGCAGAGTGAGTAATGCCACCCGCTCACGCTTCAAAAATTCAATCCTTGGTGTACCTGCAATATTTTCTGATGTATGTGTGCTGGTCAAGGCCCTGGAGCATCAGAAAAAGGAGTTTGTGAAGTACTCGAAAAGCTTCAGCGACACCCTCAAAACGTACTTCAAAGATGGAAAGTAAGTGCAATGCGATGCAGTTCATGTCTGCTTTTTTCGTTTTGTTTTGCAACGAATGCAGCAGTGTAAACATCGGGGTTTCCCGTGCCAAACTAAACTGGACTGCGCTCGCGTGGAAAACTGACTGCTTTTAGAGCTTTGAGAGCGGCCATCTTTGTAGTCTTCACTGCTTTGCGCTGTTGTCTTCTGTTGCCAGGGCGATAAACGTCTTCAACAGTGCAAATCGGCTCATCCACCAAACCAACCTCATACTGCAGACCTTCAAGACCGGGGCCTAGCACAGCGAGGACCATGCAGTCTGGGGAAACCCGCCAACCAACCCTGCAACGGTGGTAATGGGGGGTTTTGGAGCGGGCGGGCGGCTGGGTCGGCATGTGGTTGGAGCGCCCGACCCATATTTGTAAATTAGGAAGAGTTGATTTTAGGGTTTGGGGTCAACAGCGGGAGAGACTGAAAAGTGCCATTTTGTGTAGTCAATGAGGATTTTCCAGTCTCCAGCTGAAAGAAGCCCAAAAGTTAGCTTGTTTGATTTTATTTGGACACTTTTAATTTATAACCCAGATTTTTTTTCTTTTTTTTTCGGGGAGGTGTTTATTAAAGACTAATTGCCATTTTTCTAATATATTCATGTTGATCATTTTACTTATATTAAAAAAAAAAAACAGCAACACTGCAACAATCATAGCTACGGCATTCATGTTGTGTCCCCGTCGCTCGGGACGTTTGACAGGCTTGCGAGGCGGCCATTTTAAGGCCCTGATTTTCATTCCTCTTCGCTTATCTTGACGACCACAACGCCAAATGACTTCCAAGCACCGTGTTGTGCACCTTACTACTACTTATAAGTCATACAACATTCCCTCCTCCTCAACAGAGTGTTAGCACGCCAAGACGCTCCTCGCTGTCGGGGGTTGTAAAGACAAGAAAGAAATTCTGTATTTAATTGATCCTGGTTGCAAATGTTCAATAAATAGTTTGGAAATGATCTCTTTTTGTCGTTTTTGTTTGTTTTTATTTTGTTTGACTCTTACAGAGGTGGTGTTTAGCCAAAGGTAATGCATTTGTTCTTCTCAGAAGAGCCTTAAGGGCATAAAATTGTTTAACCGTGAACCTTTGAAGTGTAATTTGAAAACATACATACATGCTTTGTATTTTCAGTCTCCAGATGGAGAGTGGGGGTTCCCTCATGAGCGGCACCTGACACTAACCATGGCTCTTTCTTTACCAGCTCCCTTTGAAAAACTCTGCCATGCTGAGAACTGTTGGAATTTTTCAGCCTTGCTCACAACACTAGTCTCCATGTTCCTGAAATTGTTTTGGGTGACATTCGTGTTGTTGTTTTTTTGCCTCGTGGCTTTTCGCCACGTTTTTTTGTTTTAGTATTTCCTTGTTATTATTACTTGGTTAAAAATTCTCACACATTGGATTTCCTCGTGTAAGCTATTAATGTTAATTTTCAACCTTGCCTTTTGCAAGCATATTTGGTTTCGATCGCTATTTCCTGGTTCTTTGTTGCCACCATCTTTTGTACTTTGTCAATCTTGCATTTTTTTTTTTGTTGTCAAAACCTTATCTGTGTCTATGCTTGTGGGACCCACCTCTCTCTGGATTATTCAGGAGATTTGACAATACTGTATAGGCCTAGTGAATTTAAGGCCATTTGGCACAGGACATCAATTTGATGTTGGAGATTGGTTTTTGATGTCATATTGAATTGACATCAGATGCCCGCTGGGAACACAATCGGGAGCTGAACATGTCCGAGGCTGTAGAAATTACTTTTTACATTTTGCCAAATTTCCTCCTCTGTTGTGACAGTATTACCATATTCGTAATACCTGCTAAAATAAAACATTATTTTTCTGTTTTAAGTCCTCTTTAAAACGTTTTATTTTGTGGAACAGCAATTTTTCACCCCCAACACTTTTGCGTTGGTATAAAGTAATGAATCAAAGTACGGCCAGATGAGAACTAGTTAATTTTAGCAATGACAAAACAGCAGCGAAAAAAAAATAGAAGCAGCCACGACCCTGTTGCCGTTATAATTATTTTGGCACAGGCGCAAACAGTCCATCACAGATTTCAGCGGATTTGCAACAGAACGCTCTCCGCCACCACTTGACCAGCTAATCAAAAGCATTATACATAGTTCTGTGGAAACAACACCCACACACACACATGGGGCGTTATAAATATTTTCTCTGTTTTCTTCAATCGTCACTGAAGGTGGGTAGTGTTTTGTTTGGATCAGCTCGTGAAGCCTTCCTCAAATAATGTGACTGCTGCGACGGGGCCGTAAATTTCTGCAGCGGCGCCACTCGTCAACTCGACAGCTCATGAACCAAACCACATAATGTCTCCATCATCTATAAATGGGAGGTAATAGCTTTTGTTACAAGGCATGCCACATCAAATGGCAATTAGGTGTAATTACAAAAGCGATGCTTTTGTGACACATGAATACTGTTTCTTCACAATTCACATCTTGTTAAATTAATGCCTTTAACCAAATTAAAAAGTATTATCTATTTTCATGACGACGATGATCCTCATTAGGCAGATATGAGATCGAAGAGTGTAACGCAGAAGGCGTCCACTGCGAGCCGCTGTTACTCGCAACATGACACAACCGAACAATTGGCGCTCATGTGACGTCAGGCACGGCATCTCTTCCGCTGTCCACCCGCTGCCTTTGTCAAGCAGATGTCAGGCGATGCTTCAAGATGTATCTAATTATTTATCCATCCATCCATCCATTTTCCGAACCGCTTGATCCTCACTAGGGTCGCGGGGGGTGCTGGAGCCTATCCCAGCTGTCTTCGGGCAGTAGGCGGGGGACACCCTGAATCGGTTGCCAGCCAATCGCAGGGCACACAGAGACGAACAACCATCCACGCTCACATTCACACCTAGGGACAATTTAGAGCGTTCAATCAGCCTGCCATGCATGTTTTTGGAATGTGGGAGGAAACCGGAGTACCCGGAGAAAACCCACGCTGGCCCGGGGAGAACATGCAAACTCCACACAGGGAGGCCGCAGCTGGAATTGAACCCGGTACCTCTGCACTGTGAAGTCGACGTGCTAACCACTGGACTACCGGGCCGCCCTAATTATTTATCTTTATTTATATTATTTTGATTTACAAGTTTTAAAAATACTACGAATTCAAGAAATTCCAAAGAACAATAATAGTTCTTTGCCGTTGTCTGGTAGAATCTTGGTGTCAAGGAAGTATGTTTGAAGTGAGTTGAGGACTTTTGTGACAACCTGTAGTGCTTTGCTGCCATATGGTGGCATCTTAATTTCAAAAAAGTATGTTAACATGAGTATGTTAAAGTGAATTGAGGGATTTCATTTCAAAATGAGTAGTGCTTTTCCTCCCCATGGTGGCGTCTTGCAATGGTCATTGGGCATTCCTGAGAACACATTCATCATGTGAAACAATGCCATTCGTATACTAGGGAGTAGGGCCGAACATTAAATTGGCTGGCCGATCTAATCTGCATTAGATTTAAAATCGGTAAAACCCTGACAAATTTCTGTAACTATTGTGGGATATATATATATATATATATATATATTTTTTTTTTACACAATATAACATCAGATAAAGACAATGACTTTCAAACATTGTTGCTAATTGTTGAGCGCTATTGACCATTAGACACACACACACACACACACACATACACACACACACGCACACACACACACAGAAAATAAAAAGCCCATCATTCATAATGAGAGGCACCTTTCCAGACAATAGATGTGATGTGAGAAGGGAAATGGCACCGTCTTAATTACTGTCTCTCTGTTGTTGACGTCCGTTTTATCTGGTGCGGATGCACACATCGCTCATTAAGTCGCCATATTATCGTTGTGACACAAGATGACTCTACAGGTCATTTACATTTACTGTGCTGCACTGAGATATGAACGACCCAATGATTGATGATGACTTGAGGTGTGAGCACTGTATAGTAGCCCTTGGGCAAATATTGAAAACATCTTCAAAAAAGTGAGAGTGAGTGAGTGAGTGAGTGAGAAAGAGAGAGAGAGAGAGAAACTCAGTCACACTACCATTTTGTGTTTAAATAGCCGTTAATTAACAGGTTTCCAAACCGCAGCTATCGATGCTAATTGTTAGCATGTCTGGCGTTTTTCATTTCTGAGTGTTAAGTGACACGGACATTTTCTGAGGCAAAGCAATGTGGTTGTTTTGCATATGTTTAATTCTCTTTGTTTTCTGTTTAGTTTGGCAGTAAATTTCAACCGAGAGTTGCATTCAATAGCAGTGGCGGACCCTCAGGGCCAGCAAGGCCTTCTCTGCTGGCCTAAACATTCATAGAATAACATACATTTATTATTTTATTTATTATGGTAGAGTGTTTAACCAATCTTATTTAAGATAGCTTGTGTTGCCAGGTAAATTAAACTTGCTCGGGGCCTTCAGATTAAACAGAGCAGACCCCTGTGCGCTGTAAGTGAACGGGCACAGTCAGGTTGCAATAGCCAATCTCGTCTGCGTACTCGGGCCAGCTAGAAGGGTTTACGTCGAGACTGGACGTGCGCATTCGGTGATTGGATTAGCGCCTTTTCTGTTTACTGAGAATTGTATCCTGATTTGTTCAATAAAGTTTCATTAAAAAAATAGCTCTCGCTCCTGCGAGAGCTATCACTGCATTTTAACCCAAAATGGCCGGAGGAGAAGATGTTGACCTGGTTGCAGAACTACTTTCCACACAATTTTCAAGGAGGGCCTTCCACGAAAAGCTGGATATTGTGCGAAGAGGTCGCCCAACTCCTGCGCTAGCTAGCCTGTCCCAGCAAGGAAAAGGGTTTGTCTGTCATTTTCAGACGAGCAATTATGAACGGTACCCGTGGCTCACAGCCTCTGAGAAACGCTGCAAATTGTACTGCTGGGAATGCCTATTGCTTGCAACTGACCGATTTGGTGTATGGAGCCACACTGGATTGTTTTACCAAGGCAGCAAGGAAACATCAGAGCACGGCTGGGCACTTACAAGCGACGGTGCGTTTAAAAACGTTTGGGGACACTCGCGTAGATCTGCAGCTCAGTGAACAGGCACTACATTGGTGAGTAAATGGATTTTATTTTACATATCTTCTTGCTGTACATAACACTAACGAAATAAAATTAGTATTAAATTAATGGTAATGAAATAAAATGACAAAGATGCAAAAATGTATCAAATAAATCTGCTCACCTGCAATTTATAATGGCGCATTGTAGTCACCTTCGTGCACGAAAGTTCATTCAATCTCAGCTGCTCAACATTTTCAGTTATTTGCTGTTGTATCGCCTATTTTCAAAATGCAAATGATCTGTTTACTTTATCTTCAAAGAATAGTTTGTTTTGTTAGTGTTTGGTTGGTGTCTTATATGAAACTGCGACATTGCGCAATTTATAGGACAGACTTGTTTAAGATCACACAGCGTAATTTGGGTGGCATTTTATTTTGTGTTTTTAAACCATCTTTTTATTTTTGGCAATATCTGTCAATTTAGTTTCCTGCTCTTAATTGTGAATGCATACTTGATGGTTTTAAATGCTCCTGAAATTAAGTGCTGCTTGACGAGCCTATATTCTGTATGTATGTGACGTCACTGAAGGCCTAAGGTTGAAATGCATGGCCCGCCACTGTTCAATAGTTTGTAGCCTCTTTTTTTAATGTGTTGTTCAATATTTGACAAACTGTTATTTATTGTCAGGTAAGTTGAATTGAGTTCACTGCCACCATAAATTGTTTGTATGTCAAGTTTTGAGTCGGAGTTCAGTTTTCATGTTAGAGATTCAAAGTAGGGTTGACAACATTGCACTTTCGGTAAAAATTGTCAACAAAACATAGATGCCTGCTGTATCTTTTTTGGGGGGAGCTGATTAAAACACAAGCAGTTGTCAGCGCCTAAATACCACCATTGGTATCGTTTGTTGGGCCTCAAAATAGGTGCAAAAACAGAGCTGAGAGCTAAAAGTAGCTCTTTAGTGGGTGCACGGTGTAGCAGCCAACTCGCAGCACTTTTTTTTTTTGGTGAGGTTCAAAAACATTCTGAAAAATAAATGCTAACTGGCTTCCCGGGAAACACGTAGGTGGCAACAAGACTGTCAGTGGCTAATTAGCTTCAACGTGGCTCTTTTTACTCAAAGCCACCGCCGCCTTGTTAACAAGCGAGACCAAAAAAAATGTGCTTATGAGCTTTAAAAGGTTTTGGTTCCGTTTGGAATGCTTCCCAAACACCCATCCCATTCCCGTGCGTCATTCATGTCTTTTGTACTCAATAGGGCTGAACCATTTGGGAGAATAATCTCATTGTGTTCCTTTTCCACATCAGTATTGCGATTGTACCGGTAATTTATGATGCGATTATTTTTTTTTCAAGGTTCTATTCCCAAGCATTTGTTTTTAACAAGCACTGACAACAATAAATTCATCTATATTACAAGAAACAATCTCATACGGATTATACATAAATATTTTGATTTTAGGGTTTCATATATTTAAGTTAGGGTTTCAAGTTGATGTTTCAAAGGAGGGTATCAAGACAAGGTGAGGGTTTCAATTGAGGGTTTTATGTTAGGTGTTCAAAGTAGGGTTTCAAGCTAGGGTTAGGGTTTTAAAAGTAGTGTTTCAAGCCTGGGTTAGGTTTTCAAATTAACGTTTGCGTTTACAGCATACTTTCAAACTAGGATTAGTGTTGCAAGGCAATGTTAATAGTTAGCATCTCCGGTATTTTCCCACATATGTTAGCATTAAGCTAAGTGGACATTTTCTAAGGCAAAGCTAAGTGATTGTTTTGAATGGAATGTTTAATACTCTTTGTTTTACGTTTTATTCGACAGTAATGTTTAACTGAGTGTGGCATGAAACATGTTGAAGGCTGTTTTCTTTTTTCTTTTTTGCTTGCTTGTAAAAGCAAAAAAAAAAAAATCATTCAAACTGATTCGTATCTTGTCACTTGAATCTCAAGGCACCGCAGGAATGCCACAAAACCAATATTCTAGTCGTCATTTGTAAATATGTCCTCACACATCCACACACACTTTCTATCGACTACTGTACCAGTGTATGCGTGTGCCGCTACGTTCCACAGAAAAATAAGTGCAATCTCAAGGCACGCTGATGACTCAGTTTAATCGATGAGGCAGCCGACGCTCCAATCTGCAAGGATGGCTGGCTTCTCCCAACTCAGCGCGAGCTTATTGAAGAGGATCGGGATCAATAGATCACTTTAATTCAAGTGGGAGACAGAAAGAGAGAGACAGAGGGGGAGGCAAACCAAATCGTGAATGTCTATGTCTGGTGAGAAAACACAATAGTGTATAGTAGAGTAAGAGAACGTCCAAAATCTAGTGCGTGTTTCTACAGCAGGTATTTCTTTTTTTTTTTTAGGGGGCAAAAGGGCTCAAAACTTTTACTATGGTGCACTTTTAAACACACATCTAGTAACAGAGCAAGAGGAAAGTGAGTGTATATTTGCTAGCCCACATTTACGTTTGTAATGTTTTCGTTGTCCTCGCAAGGCGATTAGGAATGCAACTGAAATGGAAAAAAACAAACAAACATGTTTTCTCTTCGGAAGTAAAAGAACAAAACATCCAAAATAAGATCAGGTATTGATCGTCACCAGCGTTTCCTTGTTATTTCTTGCTCGGCAGCTTAAAAACATTTCAGGCGGGGATCAATACGAATGGCGGGGAAACACAGCCATGACCAATTATGAATATTACTTCTGTTAGACGGTGTCAATAACTCCACATTAGCTTTTGCTCCTTGCGGCCCGACGGATGCGCTGAGAACATCCATCTTGGTGAAGACTCAAGACAGACCACCATTTTTTTACCCCAGTTTTTCATGTAAGTCAGGGCTGATGCATGATATTTCCAGTCTTAAAATATATACAGTATATTTTTTTACCAGACCACACCCATAAAGACAGAACATCCAGCATCTAACAGTTTTGTTTGTGTGATTGGGACCATTGTCAGATTTCTACAGAGCTGGCTGATGAGCTGATTATTTAAATCAGGTGTGTTGGAGGAGGTGGAAACACAGAGTACTGGATTTGGACCCCGTTGATGTCAGGGTTTCAAAGTAGGGTTTCAAACCTGGATCAAGATGTCAAAGTGGGCTTTTGCACCAAGTTTGGATCGGGTACTGGCCTCATCCTCTTCCTTTTCCCCTTCCTGGTGTCTTCCCGGTTCATCTCCTCAATAGTAGCCGCTGACAGGCTACCGTTGGATAATTGAGAGTTGTATGGATCGCACAGGGTGCATCGATTTCCTTCCACCGCTCTGTAAACCCCACTCCATTACGTCATGTGAGCTCGTCAAGGCCGAGGCTGACGAAGTGATTGTGAGACAAAACGCAACCGTGCCTGGAGGACTTTTGAAAACCGTCGTCTTATCTTAAATCTCGGCTGGCAAGAAAAATAAGGTGTCCCCTGCCAAATGGAAGCTCGGTCCTTGAAACGCTCAAATATTAATCGGTGACAACCTGCTTTTGTTGGACTGTGCACTTGGGGTTTTTTTTTCCGCCCACTTGACTGTGGAGAGCCCTCAAAGGTCTTTGACAGATACCGATGAAAGTCAATGACACTTCTATTAGGATTTTGTTTTCGTCGTAAACAATCGTGTGGCAGCACAAAACAACAATGGTGTGCCGGTTGCCAGCGTGCCCATATTTGGAAGTGCTGACGTAACGACACTCCTCATGTGAACTGAGTCAGCTATCACTATACAGTACTTATTTTATTTTAGGATTTATTTTTTGCACGGCAAAGCAAAAAAAAAAAAAAAAATCGTCAGAATGACAGCTCGTATCTTGAAAATCCCAAAGGCGCCGAATAAGAATCAGAATTTAAAAAAAAAAGAAAAAAATAATGAGATATTTATTGATTTTTTTTTTTTTGCTTTTGCCCCCCCTCATTATTGTCATTTTGTGTCTCCTTCCTCCCGCTGCGTTTTGGCCGTTTCATGTGATTACCGAAGCATTTTGAAGTTGCGGGAAACCCATCGCGGTGGATATTTTTCTATTCCTTTTCTTCATACAGTATAGAGCATTTTAAGCACAGATGAAGTGCGGCGTGAGCAAACTGAAGACCGGAGGCGCCTCTCCTCCTTTCAGCCTCAAAGTTCCCTTTGAAAAGCGGTCACAAGTCGGGAGAGGGTGGGAGGGGGGGGGGGGGGTCTTGACAGGCAAAGGACATTGACATTATTGAACAATGGCAATTCATAAAGGACAGCGAGGGAAAAGGCGAGATGAGAGACCTTTTATTTTCTTCATCGCTAAAGCCTCGCTGACAGCCTCCTCCTCCTTCTCCAACCCCCCCCCCTTTTTTTTTTTTGATGAGCGCACACACATTTCTTTTATTTCCACTCATTTTGCCACTCGCTTTCTCCTCTGACACACACAAACACAAGTGCCCTAAAGAGTCGAGATTGCCTCATTCTATCATCACTGGTCTTATTTGGAACGCAGGCAGAAAGAGTAGTTGAGGCACAGTCATCCGGGGGGAGAAGTAGAAGAGGGAAGAAGAAAAGAGAAAACAAGAAAAACACGCAAAAATGACGAGCGAGTTGCAAAGAAAATTACTGTAATGCTTTTATTGCAAAAAACAAAACAAAAGGAGAGAAGTATTCTTGAAAAATGGAAATATTTGTCGTGTGAGACTCATAACTTTTTCCGCCATTTTTTTTTTTTTTGTGAGGCCATTTTCATTTGATCACATGGAGGTGTGTTTGGGACTCCACATTTTCTTGTCTCTGCCAACAACACCAACAACAAAAACTCATGGCATTGTACCTTCTCGAATTGAGGCACAGGATGTGAATCGTAATCCCGCGTAGTCAAAAGAAATGGAGTCATTCAACTTTCAAATCGAACCGTCCTTGAGTCATTCTGCACCCCACGTATTGAAAATGGCCTCGAATCGTCTCTAGCGGAGAGATGCACACCTCCAACGAATGCCGTATTCAAATTTTAGTTACATCAAATTCCAATTAACACGGCAACTTCTTTTCCACGTTAAATTATGCTCGACTTGATATACTTACTGCAGTCAAACAGTGTGTGTGTGTGTGTGTGTGTGTGTGTTAGTCACACAGAGGCGGGTGCGCACTTTTGGGTGAGTTCACAAAATCATTTTCACTGGAGGTGAAAATGACAATGCGGTTGCCTGGCAACGTGCTTTCACACACACACACACACACACACACACACACACACACACACACACACACACACACACACACACACACACACACACACACACACACACACACTGTATAGAGCAAAGTGATGGAACTCTGCTCTGCAAAGCAGGATTATGTGACCTTTGTTTTGATCATAATGCTCATTTTTAGCATGCGGGCCAAAATAAGCAAAGCTGTGCAAACACACGCCACGCACGCAATGCATGAATGTAAATGAATCCAGCTCAGTCGCACATGAAAACTGTGAATTGTCAGTTGTTTGGAGGCTGGCTTTACACAAGAGGAAAGCGTTTTCTTTGGGTATGTGTGCGTTGCTGGCGTCACTCGCATTCCTCCTCGTTCTCCTGGCAGGATGTATTAGCCGCCTTGAGACCGCAGTCGAAAAACAAAACAAGAAAACATAGCGAGGCTGATTAAAAAAAAAAAAAAATTATGCAGCCCATTCTTAAAGTTTCCCGTCGCCATTGCTTCACCCGTCCAGGGAAAATGAACGGCACAGTGTTATCGCTATTAGCAAGGGGCGCTACGACAATAGGGGTGGAAGGGGGGCTGTGGGGGGGGCAGTGCCACACCTGGAATCTGCTTGGACCTCCCAAGCGTCACTCTAGAGAATTGACATGTTACGGCAACCCCGCTGCACACGCCTGTTAGCTTAGGCCTCTTTGGTGCATAAATATGTCGATTAGCACCCCCTACTGGTAAAAAGTTGCAATAACAGTTTATAGATGACTTCCGCAGCGTGTCAGCTAGCTGAGAAGAATAGTCAACTTTAGCCCCTATCCCACTTTTATATTCCTTCAATCGAAACCTGTTTATAACTGAAAACTGCGTTTTGATGATTTTTGCCACTCTTTTTATAAAAGTGTGGCGTAAACATAGATCAGGGCACAAGTCAAGATGGCGCCCGGCTAGGCAGCCGTCAGCAAGTGCTCTCATGAGCCTTGCTTCTTTTGTTGTTTTTGTGTTTGTTTTGTCACTTTGTGTTTGTTGTTATGTCGTGTGGACCTGATGTGGACTTTTTTCAGCATTTTTTGGCCACGACATTCATCAAGGAGGAGACTCTGTGCTCGGTGGTTGTGCCTTCTCGGCAGCATGGGTATACCAGCACTGTTTTTGACTGGGAGGAATGTCGGCGCCATTTGACAGTCATTGCTGGACAGTCCCGGGGCGCTGGTGAAAGGACACTTTGATCCTCTCCTCTTTCATCTATCACTGCTTCAGACAACAAAGTGTATGCAGAAAATTGGTGAAGATTGCACAACTGTCTGTGTCCTATGTGTTGTGTTGTGTTATTTTTGTTATTTTGACTTCAAAATGGCGCCGCGTGAGTGGCTGCCTTTCCAGCAGCTCCTATATTTTGTTGTTCTACTTCTTCCTTTCATAACTTTGCTGCTGTGAATTGGGAATTTCTCCATTGCGAGACTAATAAAGGTTTTCTTATCTTATAAGAATAATGCAAACGAATCTGTGGCTTCACTTTTTCGTGTTTCAATCATATGTAAACATGTGATGTACAGTAAATGTATCGAAAACACAACATAAATAAATACAATATATACATATAAAAAAATAATGCTGACCGACCAATGTGAAGCTTTTATTGATTTATCTTTTTCAAAATTGCATCCTGATTTGACAAAAGCCGTCCTCTTCACTGCAACTTCAATTCCAGTTCGATTCATTCTTTTGCCCTACAGTGAGGATAATAAGCACTCCCAAAGACGAATGGATGGAAATTCTTTGAGGTCCATATATGACTCAAAAGGAATAAGTACATTCCCAAAATTTGCAAGCAAAATGAATGCAACAAAACATGAGAGGACTCTTGGTCATGTCATTGCTGGATGTGTGGCGCGGGCCGCTTTTAGCCCGCTGGCCGTGCTTTCTTACGCCCTCCGACATGTTCAGAGCAAGTCAACAGCGGCAGATGCAATTCCAAGTGACGCCCACGCTGGTGTACTAATCTCATTCCTGGGCCTATATTTGGAAGCCCACCCATGCTTGCATCTGCCCCCTCCTTCCCCCTCTGCCCCACTCCCGCATCTCACATTCGAATAGGTCTGTAATCTATTTCACGATTACGCAGCGAATAATTAGCTACAGATGAATATGTGGGCCGCAATCGTTCATTCGTCTTCAGATTATTAATCACTACTCCAGACCCGATCGGGCTCCTCGCCTGTGAAATTATAGTTCTACTTTGGCAAACAACAATAATGGATGGTACTGACTCCAACGGGGCGAACGACAAGAAGAAAAGCAGAGAAAGAGAGGAAGAGAAAGACCCTGAATAATAAGATGAGGTGCAAGGAGAAAGGGCATATCGGTTGCGAGGATTATCCAAATAGACCGTTCGCGACGGTGCTTTTGGAAATTGTTAACATTCACTTTTCCTACGTTTTGTTAAGTTACAGCCTTATTAATTCTTTTGTCAAAATTCTGCGCAAAACAACTCATCACTCAACTTTGTTTATAGAGCACTTTAAATCAAGCATAGATGCAAACAAAATGTTGTACATAAAGTTCAAATCTGACACAAAAAAACCCAAAGAGAGTTAAAACAATAAATTAATAACATATAAAACAAACACCATAAAACACGAAAATGATGCGTCTCATGCTGAGTTGAAAGCCATATAATAGATGCGTGTGCGTGTGCATGTGCGTGTGTGTGTGTGTTTGTGTGTGTGTGTGTGTGTGTGTGTGTGGTTTGGCATTCGATCAGGCACCAGGGAACCCAAGTTAAGAAAAAAAGGAAATACCATGCTATTTTTTTAAGATAGAGCCCAGAGGGAGAAAAGACGATGAAAACAGCAGGGGCCCCAAAATTGAACCCTCTGGAACACCATAGGACATTGGAGCAGAGTGGAACTCAGAGCACCAAAACACCAAAAGGAGAGGACTGGTTCGATTTGGTTCAGAATGGTCTTTATTTTAGGCATAGTACCGTAGTTTGCACTTAGTGGTACAGTTTCAAAATGTATTATCATGATTATTATTATTGCATTTACACAGAGTAGTGTATTCAGCCAGTGTCAACACAAAGTACATTTTGAGCCATTTGCGAGCGTTGCTGTTTTCCACTCGCTTGCTCTTGCTCAGGAACATTCCGCAGCCTGTCTGATCTACTGTATGTAAAGCGAGGCGAGTTCAAAAACCAAAAGCGTGTCTGTAGGTTGTAGCTGGTGTCGTCTCCTACCAGCCACCCGCATTAAATATACATCTGACAGACTGTGGATAAAGAGGCATCAACATGAGCAAGTGCTTAAGCAGAATACACTTGTGTGGAAGGCTGAAGATGCTGTTAGCTGGCTGGCAGTGGAGGACTCCTGACACACACACAAAAAAATAAATAAAAATAAAAATTGCCGGGTTATTTTCCTAACCCACACGCTGGGTAACTGTGGATGTTGAGCAAATTGGGTTACATATTTTTAAAACATGACTCCGCAATATTGCACTTCATGAAAGCATACAGTAAAGACATACCGTCATTGATTAGAATTGAAAATAAAATGGCAGTTTTTGTCACACCGCATCAATTTAATGGCCAATTCCTGGTGTGTCGGCCTTGGCTGCCTCGGGGCAACACTATAAAACAGACAAGACATACAGATAATGTTCACTGAGACATCCCGACTTCTCTCAGCTCATCGGTACGGCACTTATATGAGTCGTTGCAGAGGATAAAGACTACATGACTGAGTATTTCCTGTCGGCATGTGTCGCTTTGCACGTATTTACAAAACCCGTGTGCACATTTATGGATCGAGGTGCATGTTAGCAGAACATCGCGCACATCTACAGACCTATTTCTCACTGAGGGTCATTAGTATGCATTCGCAGCTCTAGCCGAACATGCATCTCATTTTCGCGCTCACACAATGCCTGCCACGCACATTATGATATATCGTAATGATTCCAACTTGTGTATACTTGTGTATTTTATCCACTCGCATCCTTCGCGTTTGTGTTGTTGTCATTGCTGCAGTCTTAAATCCCAGGAGTATTGCTGAGAGCCATGACGACTGATAGCCTGCCCCATCCCACCCCCCCCTTCCACTCCTCCCCAAAGCAATAATATTCAAAGGAGTAGGAGGGGTGTTGGTGATGCTTGTATTTCACGTATTTGTTGGTTTTTAAGGCCCCTGGAACACTGCGGCGCTCATTTTCATACATATTGCCTGCTCCTTCTTGTGCCTGCTACACGACGCCATTACGCGAAGGCAAGAGCTTTCCTTTACGCATCCTAACTGCGGAGAAAGGAACCCTTTTAAAGCAGCCGAAGGTTTGGGGTTTCCTTTATAAACACACACGCACACACTCCTCTTGAGGAACTGGAGAGCAGTCAACCTACAACACGGCGACCGCTGGGGAATCACCGGCGAGCTTTTCTTCCCCGCTCTCAAGATAGAAACAAAGAGAAGTTGAAAGGTGGCCGTTTTGTAACACTTCCCGAGTGCTATTCCCTGTCTTAAGTGCAAGAAGTTTGTTTGAAAAGTATCGGAGTTGTTTTGACACAGTGCACTACATTCTTTGAATGTGTTTCCCGCGTGAATGGAAATAGCTCAAATTGGTGGCGTTCTTCGGGTGACAGGTCTTGACGCGCCGTTTCCGCCGAGCGATCGAAACAGTTGAGTTCGGAGCGAACTGCATGTCGAGGTTTCTGTTGTGAGATGTTACAAAGCGCCATTGCCACCAACGGTATGGTTCAGTTCAAAACGGGACATAATTTGCATTATTCCCACCAAATCATACAGTTTGGTTCAGTTCAGTTCAGAACGGTCCACAATTTTGTGCCCCTGTTGTAAAAGGTTTCCACGAACCGGTACAGTACAGTTCAGTTCTGAACAACACGGAATTTCGTGTTTCGCTTGTAAAAGCTCCATAGAAGCATTTTCACCAATCGGTAGAGTTGGTTTCAGAATGATATGCAGTTTTGGTATCTTTAATTGTAAAAGGGTGCTGGGGCATCATTTCTACCGTGTGATGTCATTTGGTTCAGTTCAGTTTTCGAATGGCACTGATCTTTGTGTTTCGACTGTATTGTCCAGCGCGGCCCTGTGGTCGTGGTTTTGATCCCGTCTCTGGCTTTCCTGTGTGGAGTTTGCATGTTCTCCCCGGGCCAGCGTGGGTTTTCCGCGGGTACTCCGGTTTCCTCCCACATTGCAAAAACATGCATGGCAGGCTGATTGAACACTCGAAATTGTCCGAGGTGTGAGTGTGAGCGCGGATGGTTGTTCGTTTCTGTGCGCCCTGCGATTGGCTGGCAACCGGTTCCTATCCCAGCCCGAAGACGGCTGGGATAGGTTCCGGCACCCCCCGCGACCCTTGTAAGGACAAAACGGGTCGGAAAATGGATGGATGGCTGTATTGTCCAACGTCCCGAAACACCTTTTCCCGCAACCAGTACAGTTCAGTTCCGAATGCTGTGTGTTTTGGACATCTTTAATTGTAAAGAGTCCTGGAGGTGTGTTTCCACCAAGTTGAAAGTTCAGCATTTTGTGGTGAAATTAAGCTTATTCTGTGATTCAAGCGGATGAGTTAATATTGCTTGAAAAGCATCTTGAGTTGTTTTGACACCGTGCATGACCTTCTCTGGAGATATTCGTGCGATGCGAATGTGCCAATGGAAATAACTGGCTCTTAGTCACACAACATAACTGCTGGCAAGCCGAGCAACTCGTATTATCGTCAAAGTTGAAAAGGGGGGTTGGGGGAGGGGATTGAAAAAAAAATCACAACACTTATTCACACACGAGATGAATAAAATATGTTTGGGGCGAGCAACGCATAACGGTTTAATTTCACCGTTCCCAGACGAGGTTGCCGACCTTCTCTCTCGGCGTAATCCGCATTTGTACGAGATCCCTCGTAGGGACGCTCGTGTGACGGATTAGGAGGTGACATCAGATAAGCCGACACGGGGCGAAAGCATAAAGACGGAGACAACATCTCAGACGCGCGACACCTTGGGCCAAATCTGCACTGACAGATAACCACGACGACGCAGGGCCCAGGAGAACCTCGCCGCTCCGGTACGAATTTGACGAGATTCTTATCTCCTTGTTGTTGACATGGTCGTCCCAGAGCCTATCGCCGCGGTTATTGTGCTGAGTGAACCTGCCCCTGACAAAGTAGCAATACCGTTTCATCGGTGGCGGTCGCTACATTTGGTACTGGGCCTTTTAAAGGGGGGGGGGGGTGATTTACCCGACTTAATTTGCCTCTTAGTACCACGGCTATCATGTGGGCAGAAAAGAACGCTCCGCAAAAACACAATACAACAGCATGCAACTGGATCGGTTCAGTATCAATATTTATCGATGAACATGAAAAAAAACCCTACACTATGCTCGCAACAGATGCTAATTATTAAATACAGTCATACCTCGGTTTTCGACCATAATGCGTTCCAGGAGGCTGTTGGAAAACCGATTTGTTCGAAAACCAAAACCACGCTCTTTTTTAAAAAAATCTTTATTGAACACGTCCGCTCACAATGGAACGCTACGTGAGGAAGCGTCACTTCCTCGTGTAAGGAAGGCGAGAGGAGTCAAGTGGAGCATTCAAGAGCGCTCAGTTTGGTCGAGAACCGATTTTCGGTCGTAATGCGAGGCATTAAAAAAACTCAAAATATTTGGTCAAAAACCGAGACCAGAGACGTTCGAAAAACGAGGTTTGACTGTATATAAATTGGTGCAGATGGCTACAGATGTGTTTGGCTCGTCGAACTTTGCTTGGCCAACCAATCAGAGGTCGGAAGTTATTGTGAGTCAACTAGCTGGCGCTGGAAGTTAACATTAACCCTTTCATGGACCAATAATGATAACCTGTAAGCCAGGGGTGCCCAAGCAGTCGATCGCGATCGACCGGTAGCTCGCCGACTGGTCCCAAGTCGATCGCGAGAAGTGTAGGCGGAAATGAAAATATAAATAAATACATTTGTGTGTACAGCGATCCCTCGCTATTTCGCGTTTCTTTTATTGACTTTATTTTATTCTTTTGTGCACACGCCCGTGCGGTAACGGGTCGATCGGGGGAGATTGGCTACAAAAAAAAAAAAAGGTTGGGCACCCCTGCTGTAACCTGATAACATAATAAGCTCGGCACTGTGGTGACCGCTGTCCCTGAAATTCTCCACATCTGTTTGCGTGCGCAATCAAGTTCACGCCCGTTTTTGACATGCATTTCACAAGCGGTTGGCGGCTTGGATAGCGAGCGTCAGCGAGACTTTAAACAGCTGAATCAAGTCACGGCTTGATTGAAACGCCGGCGGTCTGTTTTCGGGTTCCATTTAGACGCAGCGGGATGCGCTCCATCGACAGCGCGGTGGAAGCAATACGGCGCTAAACGGACTGAGCGCTAATAAAGACCAACGCATGAGGTGGGAGGGGGGTGGGGGGGGGGAAGTCATTTGTATAAAAGCAGAGAAACTTGAATGTCATGATGCGCCAGCATTCATCTCGAACCCTTGCATACTGTTTTCATTTTCCTTGCACGTGCGGTAGCTTCCAAGAATATCCTCCAAATAAATGTCGATATCAAACAGACGAACTACATAGCTTTTCAAAATGTATGAAAAATCAGAAATACTTCTTCTTTCAAAATGACACCATCTCAAACGAAAAATGTGCGTCACCATCTAGTGGTCAAAAGTGGGATTACATAAGAGTTAGTTATCAACGTAAAAAAAAAAACATGAAGAGCACACACCTTGAACCCGCTACTGAAGGGGGCTTTACTTCAATGATTAGTTCATAAAATGTATTGCATGTGAAAGTTAAATACAGACTGTACTTAATTTTAAAAGATTAAATGTATGGAGCCCGCGTACCACATTTTGAGAGTCACTGGAACAGAAAATGGAGGGAAGTATCTGCCTCCACTTCAATTTCTCACTACCAATGTTGGTATTCATATTTGTACCAGCATGAATCGAATTTTTGTTTTAACCTAGAAAAAGTGGTGTGTAAAAAAACCCAAAACAAAACAACAACAACTAACAAAAGAAAACAAGCAAAGAGCAAAACCCCAGCATGTTGTCTGATCTCATACCCTCCCGTGGACATCGTATTGATCTCCTATCGATAAACAGCTCCGAGCTCCGCTTGAATGTGAAGCAGGCAAAGTGAGGGGAAGTGGGGAGTCGGGGTAGAGGGGGGGGGGGGGGGGGTGGAATACAAGCGTTGCTGCTGAGATAAAAAGGAACCACTCATCCTGTGTTAGTTTGGACCTGTGACTCTACGCTTCCTACGCGCTCCGAAATACACCTTCCACTCAAATCCCATCGCTGGAAATTGACAAAAGAGCAAAAGTATGTTTTTAGAAGTGCGCACAGCGAGCGCCTTAAGCACGTCCATTGCTGCCCTTTTCATTTTTCTTTTTTTTTCTTTTGGAAGCGGAATCTGAGTCGAGATTCAGAGGATAACAGGCGGCAGAGGTCAGCAAACCACAAAATTAAAGGGGCACGGGCTGTGATCCCGTCCAGTCCTCTCCATCCGGCAAATTGACCTTCATCCGCTTCCCACTTATTTGTTCGCCATTGATAAAATGCCTCCACGGGTTCCGAGAGCGTCAACCTTCGCCCGGCTGTTTGTCGTCACCTTCTGCAAACACGGAGACGGTTTTATAAGCGCGCCGTGACTTACGACAAAGGTGATTCATTTAAAAGAAAATCAGTGCGACTACTCGGCGGCAAGGCCAAAACGAAGCATCATTGCCACCGTAATGGCCCGTTTTCAGAAAGTGCATCTGTTTAGTTTTTTCTCATTTGAACCTTTTGGGGGGGGGGGCGTTCCAAAGCTTCCAAATTGAGGACATTTTTTAAAATTCTACATCATGAGTGGGCAACTTAAATGTTGGAAGAGGCCACCGTTTTTCATCAGTGATGCCAGGAGACCACATAATTGACAAAAATGCTATTTTATATATGGACAAAATATGTTGGTCCAGTGGTTGCGTCGCGTCGACCTCACACTGCAGAGGTCGCGGGTTCGATTCCAGCTCCGGCCTTCCTGTGTGGAGTTTGCATGTTCTCTCCAGGCCTGCGTGGGTTTTCTCCAGGTACTCCGGTTTCCTCCCACATTCCCAAAACATGCATCGTCTCTGTGTGCCCTGCGATTGGCTGGCAACCGGTTCAGGGTGTCCCCCCCGCCTACTGCCCGAAGACAGTTGGGTTAGGCTCCGGCACCCCCCCGTGACCCTTGTGAGGATAAAGCGGATCAGAAAATGCATGGACGGATGGATGGACAAAATATGTGCATACATGCATAAAAAATTATAAACATTGCAATAATTTTTTCAATTCAACCTAAAAAAAAAAAAAGAAGCATTTTGGAAGAATTTGTCCCTCTAAAAAAATCCTTATAAGAAAATCTCCAAAATAACGGTGACATTTCACAAATTCACCCCAATTTGACAGTTTCTCGATGAATTCAAATCAACTTCAAAATATTCAACTTTTCCACAGTCTTGCTTTTGGAAGAAGTCTACGGGTTCTGTGAACAAATTGACAAATTAATGGTGAAATAACCGATTTACCGTTTCTCAACGCATTTCTCAACGCATTCAAAATCAACCGCAATCCAAAATCCTCCACACTGAGGAATAAAAATAAAATCTCTTTTGGAAAAATGTCACAAACTAATGGAGAAAGTCAACATATTCAGAGTTAAACCACCATCAAATTGTTCAACATAAAAAAAAGAAAGAAAATCTCGCATTTAAAAGCGGTACACTGGGAAATTTTTGCACTTGTAAGAGGTAATAACGCATTTTTCATTTCCCTCCGAAGTTTCACATTCTGCATCGCCTTCATGTCAAATTCATTCGACCGCATCCAGACAATAATGCGGCGCTTTCATAAAAGTGCAACATTCCGAGGAGACTCGGCATCCCATAATTCAGTTTGATGCTTCTTAATCGGGAGGAAGATAAACATTTTAATCATGGACAATTCCCCCACCTCATCTTAAGCAACAGCAGCAGCAGCGGCGGCGGCGCCCGCCGCCGACTGTGAAGTGCGCAAGGTCTCTCTCATGGAATTTAGACATGCACGGGTAAAATAAAAAGCAATTAATCCTCAACTAATCAGAACGGAGATACTGTAGGACTGGCTTTTTGTGCGTGGCGTCAAAACCGTAATTAGGCTTTTATTGTCGAGCCGACAGTGCGTCAAATGAGTCGCTCTCGAGCCGGCAAAATGCCTCATTATGTTGTCTTTTGTATTGACAAATTTGGGTGACGACGAGTGTTTAAAGTGGGGAGGCGGGGGGGCGGGGGGGCGGGGGGCTTTGCACAGACGGCGTGACTGAGGCGGCATCGATTTCTTTGGCACTCTGGTCAGCCTGGTGCTGACCTGTTAAGATTGGGCTTCAGCAGCTTTGCTGGAACTATTTTCGAAGTTTTGACCAGAAAATCGCTCGCAACCTTGTTCGATAAAACTGCGCACAAGACGAGAAAAACTGAATCCGAGCGAAGGGACCACGGAGGATTCAGAAGCGATGCAGAATGATCAAACCTTCGGTTCACCAGGTACATTACCTCTACTGGATGACTTTAAATTTTTTGATTAAAAATTTTAAAAAAAATTGTTGGTAATTTTGCAGACGCACATTTCAACTTCCTATTTGTGACACAACACGCAACATGCTATGATATTTATTTATTTATTTTTGGGGACACAAAAATCCAAAACTCCAAATTAAAAATTTGACTCTGCATGCAATTTAAAGTCTTCGGTGAATTTACCCAACGTGTTTTTGGATCGGGCCGAAGTCGCCGCACAGCTTCAGAACCTCGGAACTGTGAGGCAGACGTGCTAACCACGAGGCCACGCGGTGCCGTCTGCCCGCAATTTAACGAAACATGATTGTGAGCGATTGGTCGACGCGAACGTCAATTTGCCTTCTTGACCAAATCCGCAATCAATCAGCTGGCGAAAGGTCAAATGTTTTCACAGAGGGGTGGCGATCGTGGTGCAAACTATTAGTCTTCGTTTTAATCATGTTACACTCAAGGAAAGCCGTGACCTTTTCATTTTGTGGGCGTGTCGTGTGGGCTCTGTCAAGCGTCATTTTCTAAGACCATTTGATTATCGTATGGTTGGGCGCAGTCTCATTAATGGGTGCTATTTCTGTATTTTACACATAGACAAAACGCACTGTATTATTGGGCGCAATTTTAAAGTGGTAAAACATACGCCAGCTTAAACATACGGCATGCATGCGCGCACGCTAAAAACACGTTAGCTTGAAGCATACGGTAGCATGCCAAGACATACAGATACAAGCTAAAAACACGTTTTTAAAAAGGCAACGGAAAACTGAGTTCCGTTGTATTTTATTTAGCCATCGTACAATGTACTCACGTTTTTCGATCAATCATCACCCAGAAATCCATCAAAGTCCTCATCCTCTGTATCAGAATTGAACAATTGTGCAAGTACCGGTAATCCATCAAAAACGCCGTGTTCCCTCTCGTTGTCAGTCACTCTCATTGCCATGTGGCTCCACAGAAATGATGCCGGCTTTGCCAAAAACTCGAACAACAGTGCAAGCAGACGCGTTCGTCCAAGCAGCCACAATCCATTCGCAAATTGTGGCGTAACTCACCCGGCGCCGCCTCTCACTCTTTGTAAAGTTGTGTTTGCCATCGATCATTCATTGTTCCCATGCCGTTCGCAACTTTACTTTGAACGCCCGGTTGATGCCGATGTCCAGCGGTTGGAGTTCTTTAGTCAAGCCTCCGGGAATAACGGCAAGCTCAGAGTTCATTTGCTTGACTTGGTTTTTCACCGCTGCTGTGAGATGGGCACGCATGCCAAAAGCATAACCGACGGCTTGAAGTTTGAACTGAGCTTCGTAGGCGTGTCTCTTTGAAGAATTTATTTTCGGGGGTATTAGAAACCAAAACCGAAGTTGTTTTGCAACAATGCACATAGCCACACTCTATACAGGTGTTGGTACCTGCTTGGGGCGTACCTTTAGCGTCCACTTACACGCCCACCCTTCACTCATTGGCGGACTTCTTCCCCGCATGCCTGTCACTCACGTCTGCCTTTTCTCTCTCTCTCTCTCTCCATATATGTATAAATACACGCGCACCCTTCACTGATTGGCCGACTTCTTTGCCGCATGCCTGTCCACAGTCACTTCCGCCTTTTCTCTATATAAACAGCGTGTCGGCTGTCAGTCAGGTTTTGGAACTCAGCGCATAGACAAGACGCCCCGCATCATAAGGCGTCCTGTCCATTTTGGAGAAAATTTTAGACTTTTAATGGCGCCTTATAGTCGTGAAAATACGGTACCTTTTGGTTCCTCTCAATCAAACCCCAGCGAATGCCGCGAAATGAAAATAGAGCAAAAGAGGCACGGCAGCGGCTGATTTATGCCTGGCCACCTTCCCTCCCCGCTTGTCTCTCTGATTAAACGACGCACAGCGTCATCGTCATCGTTGCCAAAGGCCTGTGATGTGGCGGTGACACTTGTAAGTCTTGGGGGCCGTCTGATCAGCGGTGCCGTCGTCAAATATGTAAAAAATAAATAAATAAATAAAGTCCCACCTCTCATATACGTATAATGGCATTATTTATTGTGAAATTGTAACTAAGGTGCCCTCTTGCACAGTAAAGTAAAAGATCTTGAGAGGACCGTTTTTTTGAGGGGGAGGTGGGGGGGAGTGAATGATTGATTTTGCACTAAATTAGTTTTATCAACCACGTCCCAAATGGAGCTTTAAAAAAAAAAAAAATGAGTGGAGGCCTGGCGATGACTGCTGAATTTTTCTTTTTCCGAAAAGTTTTACATGATAAAGAGGGTCACAAGTAGGGATAGTGGCGGAACAAAATCCTCGTTCGGTTTGCAAATACTTGAGAAAAAAAAAAAGTGGATCCAAGCTTTTCACATGGTGATGGGCCTGGCTGCGAAAATGATTGGCGTCCATGATGAATTCATTGAAGAAAAGAAGGAAGAACAATTTTGTCATTTGTCTTTACTTTTTTGAGTGTCTCCCCAACGATAAAGGCTGAAGATATCGGTGTCGTAGTATCGGAACTTTTATTTTCAAGTCCGGGTGGGAGTACAGACAGCATATTTTCTTCCAATATGGTTTATAAATATTATTTGTTTATTTATTTATTTATTTCGGGGATATGCTTATTGGAGATATGATTCCCATCTTTTTAAGCATCTTTAGAAGTATTTGATCCATTTATTGACCCAAAATAATGTTGATCACCAATCATCGTCCTCCCTTGGCGTAATTGAGTCCATATTTCCATATGGGAGGTGTGTTTTACCGACTGACCCTTGACCCTAACATTGAACACAGGGTGTTTGTTTATTTTTATTTTTTTGTCATTGTTTTGTTTAGTTTTTCGGTTCGGATGAGGACGAGGTCGCCAATAAAGTCTCTGCCTGACACCGGTCCACCGGTTTATTTGCAGCTCTAATTGAATAACGGTACAAGGGAGAGAAGCTGAGCCCAGTCCACTTGCCTTCTTCAAATGTCAGGGCACGCTTGACACGCGCGCACACGCGCGCACGCACACGCGCGCAGGGCGTACATATACTTTTCCGAGCATTTAATATTCATGCCTTTTACATAACCTTTACGTAACTGTGGGACGTGTTTCGATGTGTGTTTGTGTGAGTCTCTCCTCTGTAGTTTCCCTCATTATGAGAAAGCTCTTTAATGTTGGCGTCCCAGAGGAGAAGAGAAAGCCTGTGTGTGTGTGTGTGTGTGTGTGTGTGCGCGCGTGTGTGTGTGTGTGCGTGCGTGCGTGCGTGCGTGCGTGCGTGCGCGCGCGTGTTGTTATTGCAGGGAGAAACGTTGGGGCCGGAGCCAGACTCCTGTTTTACTTCTGCTCATGCCGCATGATCTTGACAATGATGACACCCATATTCTCCCCGCTCAAGTCCATACACAGACACACACACACACACACACACACACACACACACACACACACACACACACACACACACACACACACACACACACACAATGCACGGGAAAGTAAATGAAGCCAGCCCCGTATTACGTCCAAAGTGGCAAATTCCATATTTTCCCTCATATTAATTCCACGTACTGTAATTATTTTAAAAATTCATAGTGCTTATCCCCTCATTACGTTAAAAATCCATGACGGTAAAATTGGAACTGTTCCTCAAAAAAAATTACAACCGGGACGGGCAACTGGCAGAAACGGTTTTACTAGGAAAAGATGTGATTAATTTACAGGAATTGTTTTGTAAATTATGGGAGGGGATTTTTATTTTTTTTTGAGGGGTGGGTGGGTAGCACAACAGAACCAAGTAAATACAACCAGTGTGTATATATTGAAGTACAACACAGTACAGAGGTCCAGTCTTGTTGTTGGAGGCGCTATTAAGCGATGTCTGCCATCTACTGGCGCGCACTGCTATTCCACCTTTCATCTGCTCAGCAACAGTCAACATTTTGATTTTCCCCCAAATAATCCATCGCCACGCCGAACGTGGCCACGAGGCGCATCCCGCGAGTTGCCCATCCGTGCGATAAGGCCACGCTTTCGTCCTACCCAACAGTACCGCCTGCACCCAGGGGTGTGTAGAGTGGACAATAAATAAATAAAGGAGGCTTGGTTATAGTGTCGCTCCCCAAAGATTATACTGTACGTGTGCACTTATGTATTCCATGTGTGCTATTTTTGAGCAAGCCTGTTTGCCACTGATAATCCCCTCCCCCCACCCCCACTCCCAGCATGAATGTCAGAGTCACGCTCTCACTCACAGTCCATCTGCCTCTCGCTGTCCGCGCGCCTCAGCGTCAACCCTGTCTTACCTCATCCGCTATCAGCGGAGTCCATTTAAAACGGCTCAGTGGGCTCACAGTGGAGGGGGGGGGGGGTCGAGGGGCAGGTGAGGGGTATCTCAAAGATCAGGAAGGATCTCGGGGGGGAATATTGTGCGACTAACAGGAGCCTTGTGACCATTGCTTGGGTACAGTCACTGAGCAGACAGATGGAGCGCCAGGAGGCGTCGTGGTATAGCGAACCCTGAAAAGACAGAGTTGGATCATTGATAGGAATCCTTAAGCACCACACAGTCATTTCAACACAACCGTAATATGCGCACCGTAGCTCTTTATCACTGGACTCGATGTAAGTGTCAAGGATAGGAAAGCAGGCACTTTAAAGGGGCCGCGCATCATTTCAGGTTCCAGAAACTGGTGTGGCCAGCGTTGCTTTTCAGATTTCGTGAGTGCCGAGTCTGGCCACTGATTTTGCGGCGAGTCAGAATTTGAATATTACTTATGTCATTTTAACCCCATTTAATGCAACTAGCTCTGTAATAACTCTGTAATAACCCTGTAATAATGTACAGTATAGTAAGTCGATACTCTAAATTGCCGCAAGGTGTGATTGTGAGTGCGAATGGTTGGTTGTTTGTCTACGTGTGCCCTGCAGGTGGCTGGTAACCAGTTCAGGTTGTACCCCGCCTACTGCCCAAAGATAGCTTCACTTGTGCTGCTTCTTGTGATGTGTGCTTCTTAGCCACTTGGGGGCAGTATAAAACAAGGGGGTGAGGGACCAGGCCGGCCTGTGATTCGCGAAAATTTGTGAATAATTGACGGCCATTGGCTAAAAAAAAAAAAAAAAAAAAAGCATAAATCGGTCTTCACAGCGGACAAAGAATATATGGCTGTGAGTATTGTTATATGGTCTCGCTACATGTTGCGCAAGATTATTATAGTAATTAAAAATAAATAAATAAATACAAGAATTGAAATAACATTTTCGTAAAAATAATAGAAAAACAAGAGCCTCTTCTGTGAATATTCACAAACGTTATCTGCCAGACTGCTGCTTGTTGTGAGTTGAGCTGAGTCACCTGCTGCCATGTTTGCACTCGCAAGTCAAAAAACCCAAAAGAAAACATTTTTCTTCGGGGTGGGAGGGCTCATAAGTCAGGTCACTTTTATCTCAAGGCGCCACTGTATCGTATGTTTCATTTAATATATTGTGGCAAAGCGGCTTAGTTGCCAGCAAAGCTGTAACAAATGGAAGTGCAACACGTCCGCCTGTTCACCCGTGACACTCGCACCGGAGTCGTCCTTTACAAGAGCTAATGGCTTTGAATGCAGATGAGGCCGGATCGCGTCACGGGTCAACTGCTTCATGAAGTGCTGCCAAAACAAGCGGGGGTAGAGAAATGAAAACGACTCTCTTTACAGAACTGACAGCAAGGAAACAGCTCGTGCTAAAAGAGAAGAAGCAAAACTGAATGTAAACAGAAGCGTCCGATGGAGCTTCTTTGGCTTGATTTTTTATTTTTTATCCTTCCATGGCACGATGTGACTTCGAAAAGAAGGTCAGGGTAATGACGCAAGGCGGTTGTGCGAGAAGAAAGGAAATTGCTTTTTTTTTTTTTTTTGGCAGATGAATACACTCGAGTGGAATAAATACATCGGCTAAAAAAAAAATCCAGCACATTAAACAATAAGAAGATGAAGAATGATAAAATCATAGCAAACCAACAAAACACAAGCTGTAAAATAAATAAATAACATATTAACAAATGACTATCAAATATAAAAATGAATACAAAAAGAAAAATGAAACAAATCAAAAAATTATGAAAAAACATTAAAATAAAAAAATGTGAAAAAAACAAAAAGAAAAAAAATAAATTAAAAAAGGAAAAAGACTCCAATAATAATTGTGGATCCACAACACAGCAACAATTTTGGCTGGTTCACCGTGACACGCTGACTGAGTAAAAATACAAATGAGATGCTTTCAGACATGCTGGGGCACAACTCAGTGAGCCAGCACTCTAATCAGAATGTGCGTGGAAATGATGACTTTCTTACTAATTAGCTCAGGTGCTTTGGGCACTCAATTATAATGAATGCAGAGGACGCTCCCCGCAACGTGGATTGCTCTCAATATTTCACTGTTTAGCATGGAGAGGCGGTGAATTTCGTCGCTTTATCAGGCTGGGAAACGTCTTCAATTTACCACAGGAGGGTACTGATGACACAGGGCAAAGGGTGACGATAACCATAG
Organism: Hippocampus guttulatus; assembly: GCF_054856545.1. NCBI lineage: Eukaryota > Metazoa > Chordata > Actinopteri > Syngnathiformes > Syngnathidae > Hippocampus > Hippocampus guttulatus. The sequence goes on from NC_141273.1 coordinate 15,659,585, forward strand.
AGCCGGAAATGATCACGTGAAGAAAATGCCTCCAGCAACATGCCATATTATTCACCTGTGTGTGCCAACTGTATTGATGGGGAAACGGAACAATATTGTAAAGTTTGAGAAATATACTCTTGTACATCACCGTCAATTTACAGACATTTGTTAGAGTACAGTCAGTGAGGTGGAAATGAGGTGGTACAAATCGGCACCGCCGTGTTACCATTGGCTCTTATTTCAGATGAACGCTTTCTGCGTTAAAGAAAAAAAAAAACATTGCTCAAGTGTCATGAGCCACATCATGGTCATCCAGGATGTTGTTTGTGGGCAGCCAGCACTCATCCACCGCCCCCCTTCCCCATGCCATTATCCCGCTATTGTTAATGATAATGTCACAACTGAAGGCTGTCGTCTCGTATGTGTGTGTGTGTGTGTATGTGTGCGTGTGTGACCCAGCGGCGTCCCTACTGGTCCGGAGCAGGGATAACACCCCCTCGGAGGAACCGCTCATTAATCATCCCATTGAAAGCCACACGGAATGCTAGCGATCCGCCCTTCCTTTCTTCCTTCCTCCTTCGTCCCCCTTCCTCATCTTCTTCCTCGGCCACGCAGCGTAATGGGGTCACTGCACCCATTTAATAGGAAGGATGGCGACGTTGTGTGCGCGCGGGTGTGTGTGCGACAAAGAGAGAGATTAAATAATAAGTAACAAAGTGGGAAGGACAGTGGAGTAGGCAGCGGTAATAAAAGGAGGGAGGAAATAATTACAGAGGGGGAGGTGTTTAGAAAGTGTGGAGATGACGATGGAGTCATGGAGGGTTAGTAAAGAAGGAGGGGGTTGTCAAAAAAAAAAAAACAATAATAACATTGCCTCCGCCACTCTTGGGTAACAGAACCGCTACACAGGTGAAAATTGTTAGCCTGTGTGCTAATGGAGTTTGCCATTGTATGTTAGCATTCGGGTTACGGAAGCTATCTGCTTTCAACACAAAGTCATTCTCTTCGAATTTGTTTTGTGTGACAGCTGAAGGTGGGAGTAAACAGCTCATAGCCTCTTTTTTGGAGAACATTTACTCATTATTATCTGTAAAGCTTCCGCTTGTTGTGAAGTGAGTTGAGTCACCTGCCACAATACAGCCACTGTCATTGGAACGCAAGCTAACTCGTAGCGCTCTGGATTAAAAACATTTTTTTTTTTACTCTCAAAGATGTGTGAGCTCATTTGTAGGAGAAAGGAATATAGATTAGGTCCTGTGAGGCTTTTGAGGATTTGGGGGGCATTAAGCATAATGGATTTCATGTTGGCCTTTCTTTCCCGTCGCCCCCTATTTGGAGAGAATTTCTCGGAGACATTGGGCGTAAGGAAGTTAACCGTCGTTCCGTCACGCTCGCTGCTTTCTGTGATGAGCCGAAGCCTACCACCCCCCCCCTCCCAAAAAAAACAACACAAAAAAAGAATCTTTGTCAGATAAAATATAGCTATGCTGCTGTTAGCATGGTAGAGGCTAAAGCTATGCAGTTCGGCAGCGTCGTCATTCAACTGTCTCAAAACATACACAAATTAAGTCATTTGTGTTTTCTACAAATGACTTAATTTTCATACTTAATCTGACTAAACTGCACGACAAATGGGCCGCGCGGTAAAAGTGTGTTGACAGATTCAGGATGATTGACTTGTCTGTCAGCAGTTGTTGTTCATTTAAATGCGTTCTCTGCATTTGAATGAGGATTAATTAAGGGCGGAACACGCTGTGAAGCCAACAAGGACGCACTGTTGCTGATAGTGTGAGCATGTTGTTCCGGTTGTTAACTATTCAGTCCAACAAAAACTATCTTGAGAATGTTCCTCGAGTTATGCTTTATAAAACAATAGTTATATTGGTTCACAGGAAGAACTTCAAACACAATTTAAAAAGCGCACAAAATTACAGAATAGGTCGAGCCGTCGATCTCAAAGGCAGTTTTACTTAGCAACTGTCTATCATAAGTATCCATGCAAAAATGCCTCAACAGGCCAGTCCTGAAAAATCACAGGAAGTCAGCTATTTTGGTTTGAAACAGACATTTTAGGTTCACTTAACCTCCATTGCATCCAAGCAGAATTAAAATTAAAAATCTGTCCTGAAAGCCAGTTTAAATATGTCAGTTTTAGCAACTTTAAATTTGGTAGGCATGTCTATTATGAATAGACACACAAAAAGGTATCAATAATCCATGTTTAAAAAAAATAAATGCAGGAAGTCAGCCATTTTGTTTCGTAGAAGCCATTTTCGGCCCAGTTAGCTCAATTGCACATATGAAGTTGTCAATGACAGTTTTACATGAACCTTAGTCGACATCATTGGTGGACATATAAAAAAGTCTCAAGGAGCCGTTTAAGGAAAAAATAAAATAAAAATACAGGAAGTCAGACATTTTGGTATTAAGAGGCCATTTTAGACTCATCTGGCGCAATTGCACTCCAACAGATTTTCGTTTAAATTCAATCCACAAAACCAATTTTAATCAATATGACATTTGGTATGTGTGTCTATCATAAGGAGACCTGCAAAAAAGTCTCAAAAAGCCATTTCGGGAAAAGAAAAGAAACTCACAGCAGTCAACCACTTTGGTTTGAAAAGGTCATTTGGGGCTCAGTTGCTCTTGATTGAACTTAAGCTGATTTTTGTTTAAATGAAGCCATATTGAAAACACACAAGAAGTCTGCCATTCTGCTTTGAAATGGCTAATTATGTCTAATTGCTACCGAGTTTGACCCACACAGACAACGCTTAAGGGTGGCAATTTGATCATTTCAATTTGAATCTTTCAAATTGTCATCACTCCGTTCCACAAGGTCAGATCGTGACCAAGTGTATTTTGTGTAAGATTGATGTTCTTAGAGATCATCGTTGTGACCTAAGAGCGGGTCCCGGCATGCCGTTGTTCGTCTCTCTCTTTGAGCACCAGCTGTCACTTTTCGTCGTTGGAGCAATTAGTGATGACAAAGTACAAATTTTGTCTCAGCCCTCATGAGTTCATGTGCATATGTATGAGGGAGCATGTTTGACATTTAAAATGAAACCTTGAAGGCACAGCGCTGACATAATGCTTTATGACAAACAGCCAGGGACCCTTTCTGTGTTCCACCCACATGCCTCCTCTTGGCTGTGTATACCGTCAAAAGACAAAAACAATATTTTCCAAAATGAAGCCTTTTATCTGTGGAGGGCTCTCTTCTGACAGAGCCACAAAAAAAAAAATCAATTTCAGGGTCGTCGTGTTCAACCTTGACAACGTCAGTGCCATCAAGGCAGCAGGCAAAAAAAAAACCCACGCACAAAAACTTGGGAGAAGTGATCACTAAATCAAGTGTGAAGTGACGCTTGCTTCAGCGGTTTGATTCAATAAAAGCGCCGGCGAAAAGTACAGAGGTCCCTACGCTTCCCCCCTTATAAATCACACACACACACACACACACACACACACACACACACACACACACACACACACACACACACACACACACACACACACACAAAAAGATACAGTGCGTTATCTGCCTCCCCACCCTCGTCGCATAAACATGTTGTTCCAAAACACGGCGTCTCCAAAGCCGACTTAAATGTCATCATAAATGAAGTGCAACGTCGACTTTCAACTCTCCCTACTAAAATTCGGAACAAGGTGATGGGAGATGCGCAAAAGCGTCCACCGGGCCACCCAGTGCTGAGGCAGCTTCTAATCCGCCTCTCCCGCCTCGCTACTGACAGCACGGGAAAACAAGCCTAGAGCTCACCGATCCTAATTTAGCTCCATGGACACGGTAGAGCTGCGATATCCATATTGTGATTTGTAGTATCGCTTAGGATGGCGAAAAATATCAATACCGTGATGTACAGTATCGTTTAAGAATGAGGTGGGGGCGCAGGGGTTGGCAATCCATGTGTCGTGTTTTAGCGGTGTAATAACAAACAGATTTGAAGTTGAATTGTAACATTCGACGAGGGGAAAACATCACTCCGGGTGCTAATTGTACTTTTTCTACCACCGCTACTCGAAGCGACTCTGTAAAATGCTTTAATATTATCCCTTATTGATGGAAGATAAAGAACCTGTGCCTGAGGGTGATGACATGTATTGCTCTGTCGTTTGTGTTCACTTATATCTTGCTTCCAAAACCGTGACTGTCAATGCTAACTGTTAGCGTAGCAATGGTGATTTACATTCATTGTTTGCGCGAGGCTTTCCTTAAAGCCCACATCTCACTGAAGGTTTGCCAGTATTGTTTTTCACTTTTAGGCAACCTTTAACAAACCCCAGACAAAAATAAATAAATAAATAATAATCGTATTCGCAACATTCGCTAATACTCGCAAGGTCTTTCCCTCTCAGTGAGATGCCACCTTGAGGTAAAGCTGTTTGTTTGCATTAAACGCAAACCTAATTGGCTTAGTTTTATGTTTTATTTTGTTATCTCCCCCCCCCCCCCTTGTAGTCACTCTAAACACAGCCCACACCACAGGGTAATCACCCAGTATAATCTGTTTTATTTTGTCACTCCTCGCACACCCCACACGACAGCATAATCGAGCGAGATTATTTATTTTATTTTATTTTTTTGGTATTAGCTCTTAACACACCACAGGATAATTACTCAAAGAGAGGGAGAGAGAGTGCAAGAGAGCGAGAGGCAGACACCATAGGATAATCACTCTGAATAATCTGTCAGACACATCCGTCATATCGGGCTTTTGCTGACTTTGATAGAAGGGAGGGGGAAAAAAAAATACTCAAATGAAGCCGTTATCCGTATATGTGTCGAGGATGTGTACCCCCCCTGCTTTTGTCATTGTCAATTTCTTGGCAGTAGAATCACTCTTAACACACCCCGACACTACAGGATAAACATTGAAGATCTTCTTTGCGAAACATCCCACATTGGGCCTTTCTGTGCTGACTTTGATCAGAAGTTGGGGACTAAAATTAGGCCTGTCTGTCTTTGTGTTTGTAAATCTTCGGTCGCGCCGAGTCCCGAGGTTTCCGAAGCCCCTTTTAGTTTTCGTGTCACCTTGTGTTGATCAGCTAATGAATAAAGGTGATTTTGTACTTGTTTCTGCATCTGAGTGCCCCATCTCATTTGGATTTTGTGCGTTTGATCTCATACACCATTTGCAAATGTGCTGAGTGTCCTCGGAGGAGGAAATTGGAAAAGCAGAAGAAAAAGGGGAAAAAAAATCCTATTTGAGAGGGCATATTCGCTTCAGGTGCTTGATCAGCAGCTCAAGCACCCTTCCAATTTCAGCCAGACAACCCGCGCGAATCGGCAGGACACGTTTTGAGCGAAGCGCGTGGTGTCAAAATCCCAAACGGCATGGAAAGGAAACTTTGAAAGGCCGCCGCAGCTGTCTTCGTCGTCGTCGTCGTCGTCGCCGTCCGTTCTCCCGTTTGAAACGTCAGCCCGGACCCGCCCCCCCCTGCCGTCTTAGCGTCGGCCCTTCGGCTTACAAGTGACACGCCGACAAACGTGCATCAGCTTACCGGAATAAACACCTTCACACAGCTGCCATTTTGTGTTCGACAAACGGCGCCATGTTTTTTTTTTTTATGCAGACAATGCGAGGTACGTATGGAGTCATTTTGTCTCCATTTTTCTACACCTACAGCTCGTTCAGACAGAGTTGGTCATTTTGTGGATGTTTAATCCTTTTAAAGCGAGATCAGTTTTTTTGTATAAAATATCCTTTCATTTGTATTTTTTAACCTTTTAAATTTTAGTTTGTCTGAAGAATGAAGACACTTAAGAATGACATTTTTTGTAGAAAAAAAAGTATCTATAAACACAACCCACACCACATGATAATCGCTTGTCAGAGATTTTCTCGGACAAAGTTAAAGAAATGACTGGGCACACAGGAAAATTGTCTTCAATATCGGCGGAAGCGGATCTCTGAGAGCGAACGACGGTTAGTTGCTCCGCGATCACACTCGAGCTCCCTTCCCGCCAGTTCAGACTTTTATTGTAACATACAAGGAAAACACTGCCCCCGATATTTGCATACCGCACCCACGGTCCGGCCCCTCTGTAGTGATTGGTGACCTGTTTTAAACATTGAACCACCAGTGCGTTGGCGCCTTTTCTGTCTGGTCTACATTGAATTAACATGTTGCAGACTTTGCGGATGGCCAATGTCGCCTGGGCGCGACGGGTGTTCTCAACTCGTCTTTTGTTGTTCAACCGCTGTTCCCGAATTATTCATTCCCCTTTTGTGACCGAGTTTCGCCCTCTCCCCCGTGATCGCCCACCTGTATTGACGTGCTAATTGTGGACTTCAACAGCCCTCCGGCTTTGTGCACAGGAATTTGGGGGTGCTGGATACGCACCCAAACGTTTAGATGTGCCCAGATTAAATGAAACTTTAAACATGATACAATTTTGCTCATAGATTCCTCTAACATTGCTCAAGAACAACTTTAACTTTCGGGCCTTTTAGGAAAACTACTCAAATTAGGCTCGGTGAGCCCAGTTTCCATCACCGTTAAGCTCAGGGAGGAAAAGTCACTCTTAATTGACGCCACACCACAGGATAATCAATGATCATCACAGATTTTTTATTTATTTTTTTGTTCACTCAATACGATCACTCAACACACCCCAAGCAACCAGATAATCGCCCAGAATTTTCTTTTAGACTCATCTGACACTCAATTGTTTGTTGACTTTGAGCATAATGCAAGAAAAATCCGACCCGGTTATTGGGATGTGTTTACCCAGCTTCAGTCGATGTCAAGATCACGTCAGAGAATATCACTGGTAACACACCCCACACCACAAGATCGTCGTTTCACCAAAATTTCTCTGGATATGCCCCACCACAGGATAATCCTTCACCATAACTTTCCGTAAAAACTCATTCTAAACACATCCCACACCACAGGATAATCGCTCGGGATCACCTTTTTGAAAACATGAGCACACGCCAGGCGTAATTGCTCAGGATGGTCTTTTTGAACCATCTCACATTCAAGCCTTTGGCAACTTTGAGCTGAAGCATCATCAATACATAAATAAATCACTTTCAACACAAAATGCCACACCACGTGATAATCACTCAGGATAATATATATATATGTATGGATCCAGCGCTGGGTGAGCCATTTCACCCAATTTGGGTTCCTTTTGACCCAGCAGTTTTAAGAGTGCACCTACAGAAGCTTGTCTTCCGCCTCTTCTGCCCGGCGCAAATTAACGAGTCCTCGGGCAGCCCTAAGCCAGCAAATGCCGGCTCGCTGATCTCTCTCCTCCCTTTTCATCTCCTCCTCACTCAAATCTCTTCGTATCCTCTTTAGTCTACCTTCTTATCATCCTCCTCCTTCCTCTCTCATTCTGTGTGTGTGTGTGTGTGTTTGCCACTCATGCTAATGTTGCCCACAGAGTGATGGTCCCCGCTACTGCAATGCAGAGGCCATTACACAATGCTTGTTTACCGGCGCGTCCGTGCGGCGGTGCCGATACAAGAATGTAAATGTTTGCGTGAGGGATGACCCCGCTGCGCACGGCCGCCGTTTGTCATACCCGCCCGACACCGAAAGCCTCTGCAGCGATGCACCACCGCCGCTTGGAAAATCGAGCTGAAGACATCGACTACCGTGCATTCGCGTTCCAGGGGCAGAAAGGATGAAGCGCGGGTTTATGGAGAAGGGGGCCACAAATATAGATTTTGCCTTGGATAGTAACTTCCTGGGGTGGAACGAAATACAGGCATCCTAATGAATCGTTCAGGGGTGCGAGAAAAAAATCGATACGTGATATACAGTGTCAGTTAGGCGGTGTGACATAATGTCGATATTGTGACACAGTCGGGCCTTGATGGATTTTTTTCCCCGCAGAAAATAAAGAATATATGCCTGTGAGTTTTGTGACATTGTCTGTCTACATGTGTTGCCCCACATTTTGTGTTCAGAGATCCATTGCTGAAGGGTTACTTGCGACTATGGATACGAGTGTTGATGCTACGTGTTAGCCCATCAATGTTTCATTACCTTTTAGCATTATGCAGGCGATGGGCATTCTCAAGGCAAAGGTGTTTGGCAGTTTGAAATACACAAAGTGTCATTCTCTTTGTTTTATGTTTACCTTGACATTGAACTTTAGGTGCAACAAATAACATTGTTTGAAGACGAAACACTTTTTCATCATCCGCTCGGCCATATGAACGATTTTTCTTCTCTTGCTCTTTCTTTATTTTTTTTTTCTTGGTGTTCACGCAGTGACGGGACCCTAACGCATGAACTGTGGCGAGGCTGTCAGATCACTCACAGGCACACGTATACACACGCACACACACTGTGTACAACCATGTGTCTCACACACACACACACGCACACAGTTGGGTTTGTAAATATGTCACATGTCAATCTCATCTTTCCCCAGGCCTTCAGAATCACAAATTTGTATTTCATGCACAATTAGTGCATATTTAGTGCACACTTTATACATTTTATGTATATATCATGAGTATATTCTGCCTACAATTTCAAATTTTGTGGACATAATTTAGTATTTCAATGGCCCCAACGGAGTGTTTCATGAATATATTAACAATGATTGTGATCTTTATTTTTTGTAGGAGTGGATGAGATCACCGCATTGTGGTCTCATGTTAGTTTTTTGTGCTCACATTATTCATACTTTGTGCCCATGAGTTTTAAACTCACTAATTTGCATATTGTGGCCACAATTTCATATTTCGTAGCCCCTAAATGACTACTTCATGGGCATGTCAGATTATGGTTACAAATGATTGTGTTGTGGCCACAACAGTTGTTTTTTTTTTTTTTTTTCACGGCCGCAAATTCAGGTTTTGAACGAATTGGATTCAGTGTCAGTGATGGAAAGTATTTTCCCATGAATGGTATTAGTTAATGAGGATTGTGTGGGCACTATATCAGTCTTTAAACTTTATTTACATTATACCTGTTCCGTCGCCACAAATTAGCATATTGTGCACCGTATGGCTGCAGTGACGAAATATTTACTCATAAATGATGCTCAACGCACAAATGTGACCAGTCGACTGTGGCCCCAAATGAGTGTTTGGTGAGCCTATTCGACCTATTTTTTTGTGGGTACAAAGTAATATATTGTTGCCGCATAGTCGCAGTTTGTGCACATCTTACATCTTTATTGTGGACACAAGGGGGGAAAAAAAACAATTCCCATGTCATGTCGGAGCAAGTCCAGTCACAACATTAAAAGAGCAGCGAGTGTTAAAAATCCAGGCAGGCTGCTATAATTGGGTGTTTGTTGCTCTTACCGCCGTTGAGTTGTAAGCGGATGACTTTGTCTTTCCGGACAACGGATGCCGATGCGGCGCGCCTCAACGACACAGCTTTAGAGGATTAAGGCCGAGGCGGTGGTGCCGCAAACTCGCTCGCTCGGTTGGCCGCCACGCGTAAAAGAAAAGAAAAAACCCCCACACACACACAAACGCAATGACAAAGACCTGCTGAGCACACACAACAAGGGCCCATGCACGCACGCAGTGTGCGAACGCTGTAAGTGAGGAGGCATCTGAACAGAGGCACTCATTTGAAGGGGAACAACGTACAGGTGTGGAAGAACTCCAACAGCATCGAGACAAACTTCTATAACACCCTCGACACTAAGACAGTATCGAAAGGAGCATCTAGAATAGCAACTAACACGGTCCATAGAGCAGCGTGAGGAGAAACACCTCGGGCAGCAACAAATACGAATGTCAAGCGGAGCATCGAGAGAAACAAAACCGCATCAAACGGATCTAGAGGAGCTGCTTTGGAAACATCTAGAACCGCGGTCGAGTATGTAGGGCTGCAATTTAGAATCAAAATGGTCTGAATTAAAATATCTCGAAAGAAACGGCTAGAATAGTCCAGAGAAACATCTGGACCAGGGGTTGCCAAGCCAAAATGTTGACGGAGCCTTATTGGACCAAAAAAAAACTAAACAAAAAACCCAAATACTTTTGGAGCCGCAAAAAATTAAAAAGCCTTTATAAGGAAGGCAACAGGAGCTAAAACAACACCTGGAGCATATCTAGAGGAGCATCTCGACTAGCACCTTACACGGAAACAAAACGTCATTTAACACAGCAGCAAGAGGAGCATGGAGAAGAGTAACTAACAGTACCTACGAGCTCCAACAACACCTGGGAAAGCATCCAGGACAGCATCGAACACAACACCCGAGCAGAATCACGCAGACATATTCGGTAGAGGTCCCTCTTAGCCAATGGGATGCCATGATGATGCTCGGTAATAGCCAATGGCAGAGCAGCTACAAGTATGTTGCGTTCAGGAAACTCGGAGCTGCGACGAGCGGCCCATAAAGTATTTTTTACCTTTCGTATCTTGACATTTCTTTCGTAACAAAAGGCGATATTTTCCCGTTGAGGCGTTTCGTAACTTGAATGTTTCGTATGAAGAGACGTTCGTAACTAAAGGTACCACCGTATAAACGCGTTAACAAATAGGCCGGCATCAAGAGCGACGGCATGGGCGATATCCCGGAGCAGCGCTTTGAAAAGTGGCAGCAGGTGGAGCGTGAGAATCAAATGCGACAGCCTGGAGGACGCCATCTCCAAGGACCTCGAGAGCGATCGTATGTACAGCAAGCATCTAGAAAAACGTCCGGAGCAATAGAGTCGAGCACCTGAGCGGCGAGGCTGCGCTTGACAGCCTTTGTAAACCAAGCCAGAGGAAAGTCGAGGCAAAAAAAAAAAGGAAAAGATGAGAGAGCGAGGAGAGAGAGCAAATCAAAGGCAGAGAGAGAAGAAAGACATAAGAACGTGTATGGTTAAAAAAAATCGATCAGAGAAAGAAAGGGAGACGCAGGACCTTGGCGGGAGGCCCGCACCACCTTCCGCTTACGTTTCCGCAAGTAGATTGCATTCAACAAGTTGAGATGACACAGTTTGAAGAAGGGGGGTGGGGAAAAAAAAAGCGCACAAGGCCTCTGAAACTGATGCAAAATCGATGCCTCCAGTCAAGAGAGTAACATGATCCCTGACAACAACAACAAAACAAAGTTGGGAGGAAAATTAATTCTGAAACGTCTTCGTTCATTTGGGGATTCTGCCTTGGAAACGGTGGAACTCCGGGACAAAATGGAATGTTTTGAAAACAGTTGGAAGTAAAATGTGGATGATGTCCAACTGTAAATTGTTTGCATGACATCGTGAGAACGGTTTCCAAGAACGTGCTGGACCTTTGATGCTGGGATGGTTTGAATCGTTTGAGAAATGTGTTTTTCGATGAGGGCCATCTCTTAAAATGTCTCCATTTGTTCGGGAGTTTTGCACTGGAAAAGTGCGGGAATTTTGAGTACGTGAAAATTGGTTCCCCAGATGTCATGAGTGAGCTGAACATTTTTGCCGCGGAGATCAGTTTGAATTCGTCAAGAAATGTGGAAGGACGAGGCCAAGTGGTCAGAAGTCTCCATTAATGTGAGCGTCCTTGTAAAATGTGAAAACAAGTTTGAATGGCTCCAGATAGAATTTATTATTTTTTATTTTTTTTAGGTCAATGCTAGCGTGATGATCGAGTCGACTTTGTCTAATCCACAGGTGTCAAAATCAAGGCCCAGGGGCCAGATCTGTCCCGCCACATCACATGATGTGGCCCGCGAAAGCAAACCAAGCACGTCAAGTTCCATGATGCTTGCTAAAGTCTGAACCAAAATTTCAAATTGTCATATGTAATCCATAACCACATATGATATTGCAAGCATTTTCTCATTACCGAACATCTTACGACATTAATGTAAACAATGTTGAAACAAGTCATTATTCTTGACTTTTGATTTTAAAACTAGATGTCCATCAACTTGTTGTGCGCTGTGTATGTAATGTGGAGGGGATTAAACATTTATATGGTTTCCCAAAATTCATCACGGCCCTCCAATGGAATCGTAACTACAATGTGGCCCGCGACAAAAATGAGTGTGACACCCCTGGTCTAATCCATGATCCTCATGTTTTTTTCCAGTCGCCGTGTCAGCCTCCAAACACCCTCCCCCCTCCTCCCACCGCACCACCACCTAGAGTATAAAATAATGGTATATATTTGTAAAAAAAAATAAATACAGGAGGACATATGCTTTACTATACTGTATTATAGCCAACCTGCACTTGTGCGATGTGAATCATTGTTTTTTGGGGGGGCAGTGGTGTATTATACACGGGTGTGTGTTATTCACGGCATTTTACAGTACATCATATTTGATGAATTTTGCCATATGTGGAAATTCTGGGGAAAAGCGGGAATTTGATGGAGTCTGAGAAAGAGGCGCCGGGGGTTGAAAGCGGTCACACAGTGGCGTTCACGTAGCACCCTTTATTGTACTTGTCGGGTCGGCAGGAAGAAGAAGAAGAAGAAGAAGAAGAAGGCGTCTGAAGCAGATGCAGAATCATATTATACAGTCAAGATCGCAACATGATCCCTTACAACAACCCCCCCGAAAAAGAAAAAAAAAGAATAAATATACTCACAACTGCATCTAGTATTTGTAGGAGATGGGCACATAAAAAGGTACCTTGGTAAAAGATAATCATTGATATCTGATAAGTTTTGTCCTTTTTTTTTTTTTGTCTTTTTGTTTTCAATAAAAGTCCGGCATTTGGTCCATCTTTTGAAGAGAAAAGAAAACCGTCATGAAAACGTGGAGCCGGGGTCCTTGAAGATCGCTCCAATTAATGCGCCACCGCAGTGTCCTTCCACTGTAGGCCAGCATTCAAAATCAACTCAAGTAGTCACGAGAAAATGCCACGTGGCTAAAAATGGCGTGTGAATGTTAAAGAGCTGATGCTGAACCCAATGCAAGGCTGTGGTCCTTTTCGAAATGTAGGAAATGAATTCAATACCTGGATAAAAATGACAAGAGTAAAATAAAATGCTGCATTTCTTAAAAATCCAGTGGGACTGGACTTGATCCTTGCAGTTGCAATGACACATATAATAAGATGGCAACCTGGTTGGATAAAGTGCTGAGACTGTTTTGATTGAGAAATAATCAAATGCTGATCTACTAGCAGTTGCTATGCTAACAAGTGGCAAAATTGCGTGTACATGTATATACTTTGAGTTACAATCTTTGGATGAAAAGCGCTTTGTCAATAAAATTTTGCTTGCCTAAAGTACGGGGGAAAGTTTATTTGGAATGTTGAAATGATTCAGTGCAATTGTTAAATGTCTATATTCAATTGTGGTTTTGTTTTGGAAAATGTGGAACAGCCCAAAATTTCAGGAATGTGTAAAAAATAGTTCCCAAGTTGTCACATTTTGACGCTGGAATGGTTTGAATGTTGAAGTTCGAGAAAAGAATTCCGAAATGCCTGCTTGAGAAACGTGAAAAGATGAGGTAAACTTCTACAAGGCCTCTATTTCCATGGATATTTCACTTTGGAGAAGGTTGAATTTGGGAAGCAAAGCGCAGCCAATTTTAGATTTCATGAACATTTTTCACAAATCGATAAATCGAAATGAATGACTTGAATATTTTGACGTTGGAAGGGTTTGAATGGATAGAGAACTGAGGAAGGACTTTTAGGATCTTGCCGTGGAAATGCGAAATGTTTGCAAAAATTTGATATTTTGGGGGTGGGCTATGTAAAATAGATCCCAGGATGTCTTTAAAGGCGGGAATCATTTTTACATTGGCATGGTTTGCATTGGTCGAGAAATATGGAAGGATTGTGTGCATTTGTCATATGTTCGCCTAAATTTGGGATCTTTGTGAAGGCCGAGGTGGAATAATGAACTCTTTAGCATTCACACAATAACGATAATAACAATGATCACATCATCATCGCTGTACTTTGCTGCCTAATTCAACTTGGAAATGAATGGAATGGCATGAAAGAATATGAACAATTCCAATCGTATTTTTTGGGATCCTCCTCCGCCTCCTCGTCCTCCACTCTGATTGGTCATCCCGTCCGTCCTGTCGAAGTTTAGATAAATAGATCTGTATTCATTAGAAAAATAAGCATTGACCACACTTGCTGGCTGCTCGTCGCTAAGGCACTTTTAGCAGTTTTTTTTTTGGCCCCCCCCACCCCCCCACCCAACCGACTCTCCCGCTTTTGATGTTGCGAAGCGCCGCCACCGGCATGAAAACCTTTCAACGCCCCCGCAACCAAAGCGTAGCTCGAGTCATCCCTCCGGGCGGAGATCCGTGAAACCAGTAATCCTCGCCGAAACGAGTAGTACGCGGGGCAAATAAAGTGACCCAGCTTGTTATCCAGGAATAGTTTGTAGCGCAGTCCCCGCCGAGGGCTCCTCGCCAGCCTCTGTACAGGACCTCCAGAGAGAGGGTAGGCAGCTAAAACTGGTACGAGCGGTCCAATACTTCCATGTAGTCCGGGGTGGTCATCAGCCGAGCGCCCTGCTCGCTCCCCTGCTCGCCCCCGGCGGAGGCCGTGGCAGCCGCCAGCGTCTGGAGCTCGCCGGAGGAGGCGGCGTCCTGCAACTGGGTGTCCTGCGGGTGAGGGTAGCGGGGCGGCGGCCTGGCGTATCTGTCCGGCAGGTCCCGGAACTCCAAGGCGGGGAGTCTGAAGAGGCAGTCCACCAATTCTACCTTGGGCGTGGGGCCCTGGCTGTCGATGACAGTGGGGCACAGGATGCCGTTTTCATGGAGGCCCGGCGCAAGCGGTCCCATGGCCCCGGCTATGGTGCTGATGGGCGACGAAGTCACCTGGAGGGTCCATTCACGGTCTTTTTCGGCCGCGGAGCGGTACCCGCCGCCGGACACCCTGCCTTTCTGCTCCTCGGGGTCGGGGCTTTTGGGCACCGAGATGGTGTCGTAGACGTGGTTATGTTGGGGCGGCGTCTCGGTCATGCCGTGGTGGTGGTGGTGGTGGTGATGGTGGTGGTGCGTCCCTTCAGAGAAGATCCCACATTCCATTTGGATGCCGGCCAGGTCCACCTCGCCCTGGCGACGGAACGGCAACTTGTCGCGCCGCCGAAGAGTGTACGCGATGAGCGCCGCCCCCGCGAAGAACGCCGACACGAACAGAACCAGAAGGCTGAGAACCAGAACCGAGAGCGGTATGGAGTCCTTCCCGGGTGGGATCAGGGGACCCGGCTCCGGGTCGGGGTGGCCGAGCGCCGAGCCGCCGTCGGGTGCGGATGAGGTGGCCGCTCGCTGCTCGCGGTCCTCCTGGGGCTTCAGCTCCGGGCACAGCAGCTCCATGGAGAGCGAGCGAAGGTCCACGCCTTTGGTTTTTTCTGGGGAGTGGCACACCACCTCGCCCATCACCACCACAGCGCTGAGGCCCTCCAGCCAGCGCTTGAGGGGCGCTGCTTCGCAGTTGCACTCCCACGGATTCTGCTGCAGGTCCACCTGGAGGAACACAGTACGAACATCTTGATCAATTGGGATTACATTCACTCTGTTGGCCTTATCGTTGTACTCCCCCCCCCCCCCCCCCCCCACTGAAATCGCCTTGTATTACATGTGAAGAATTTTAGAACAATGTTCTTATATAGTTTAAATTTTAATTTGCATTGTCGTGTGATGCATTGTGAAGATTAAGCAAAGAGCGGGTCACAGTGACACACAAATCTGGGGGTGGGGGGGGGGGGGGGGTTGTGATTGAATTTATTGAGCCAGTCTTGTTTTAAAAAATGTAAAAGCGTTGTGCACTATTTTTCATGGTGAAATGTTGTGGGTCACACTGATTCTAGTGCACAATATTTGTTTTTGGGCACACTAAAGAAACAAAAGTAGGCGGCAGGCTGTTATTGATATGGAAAAAGTATTCTCTCCATTATCTTTAAAGTCAATCATATCAATCAAATCATCGTTAATGCGATGGTCGAAACGCCATGTTTTTTGTTTTGTTTGTTTGTTTGTTTTTTGATTGTTTCATTTTTGTGTGAAACGCACTTGAAAATGTAAATAATTCCACTCCAGGGTCATGGGAACTGCGGAGCACCCGGCATTTACGGCACAGCTATAAAAAGCGTGATTTGCCATCAATAAAAGATGTTAGGAAGCGAGCAGACAACTTGTTCGCCTCTCAAGTGTTGCCTTTAAAGCGGCGCCCTCACAAGTGTACTACAAGAGGAATCTTTCATTTTAACAATAAAGACCGAGCCCGTCCCTGAGTTTAAATTTAGACGATAAGTTTAGGTGAGTATATGCACTTTGTTGTTATAAACCATCGCTTATTTTATGTTGGCATAATAACGCGAAAATTAAAATGTGAACTTTTACCACTTTAAAATAAGGCTGGACGAGTAATCAATGTCAAAATGTGTCGCGAAAGACACGTGATCAATCTCAATAGAAAATGCCTTTCATAAAATGTTCGACAGAAAAAAAACCCAGAAAGCAAAGCCTGACGGCAGCATTACGTGTTGAAGGCGCGCCTCCAAACAGGAAGAAGCAATTATACCAACGAAGAAGAAGCAGCTAAACTCACGACAATAAAGTGGGCGTGGCATCCCTACGCAGTGTGAGAAGATGGCGTAACTTCGTTGAATAAATGACTCGTTGACTTACAAGAAGATGACATTGTGCAGACTAAAACCTGGTGAAACCCTTCCAAATGGAGACCTGGTGTACAAGTAAAGGAGTTGTCACCTCCAACCCTCGGCATCGCACCCAAGTCAAACCCTGGCAAGTAAAATATGAAGTCAATATGACTATGGGCGATGGCAATAATGAGTTTGCTAAAAAGCTCAATTTGTCGTAAATGCTACTGCTTGCGCTGCACGAGAATACGTGTGAAAACATGAAATTGATCACATTCTAGCTCAAAACTTAACACCACCTGTTGTGAAACTCATCGCGTTAAAATGTGAAAGTTAACATTGTGAAATGCGAAACTCATCATGTTTTTACATGAAATTGATCACAATCACGTGAAACTTGGCACGTTATAAAGTGAAACATGAAATGTATCGCATTATAACATCATCTTGAAGTTTTTGTTCTGAGGTGGCTCCTGTATCCTTGCACTGGAAGGTAGAGTCCAAAAACAAGATGTCTTCGTTCTCCAGCATTGTTGACGTTTTCTGTCCGATGCCTTCGATGCCGCGCGATTTTCTCAATTTCCCCGCGGTGCCGTTTCTGAAGTACAGCTTCACTTAGTCATTTGTGCGATGTCACGGCTAACTGGAGGGCAGGAGCTGGCACTTTTGCTTCCGTCTTAATTAAGGCCACTTAAAACTTGAGATTTATGACATTCAGCAAAATGTCAATCCCCACTTTTGGTGGGTGGGGGGGCAAGTTTCCCCAAACTACTCCTGGCATGGACTCAGTTCAACCTTTTTTTTTTTTCTTCAATTTTATTGTTAAGTAATTGCAGGAGTTTTGATGACTTGAGTTGAGATATTTTGAACTTGCTGTCATGATCTGTTTTAGTTCATTTGATTCAGTTCTACATTTAGTTTTCTTCACGTCCGGTCTTCCATGGTACGCCTCGCTTGTTACGTTTTCGTTTCCGCCTTCTCCTTGTTTCGACCAATCAGCTCCTTCCAGAAACACTCGTGACTTATCCAGGTGTGCCTCATTGACTCATCAGTTTACCTGTGTTTCGTGCTTGGTTTTTCCGTCAGTTTTTGTATCGATTTGGATTGGATTCATTGTTCAGCTCGACTTAATGTCACTTTTTTGTAACATTATGACAAATTGTTTCAAAACATTCTGCAAAATGTCTACTTTTTTTTTTTTTTTGTACTTTCTCCTCTTGAGGCGTCCGCTGGCGTCTCCTTTTACGAACATCTGTGTTTGGAATGCTTAGAATCCCCACGCCCGGTCACTGTTTGGGCTATTTACTATTGAGCTGTCAATCAAACGGTAGCTTTGACAAGGCGCCGAGTGTAAATTACACGGCGTCAGTTAGAACGTTGACAGGCGCCGGTTGCGCGCGAGTTACGAGCCAGCGGGGAATCCGGCGTGTAATTAACGCCGGGCTTTTTAGAAAATTAATACCACCAACAAAGCGGCCTGCGGCAAACCAAACGTGGTCATTTTTTTGTAGGCTTTTTTTTTTTTTTTTTTTTTGATGTGGCTCGTGAGCATAGCTAAACAGAAATTATTAATAACACTTTGGAATATATTTAGAATGAATTAATGACCGCTTTGGCTGCACATCAAAGCTTTTTTTTAATAATCATTATTATTTCCACATTTTAGGAGGCTGTCATGAAACACAGTCGGCAAGTACTGGTTCGTTCGAGACTGTGTCTGTATCACAGCTGTGGTTTTTCTGTGATTCAAAAACTCGCCTCTGAGGTTGCAAATTGTTGTCCAAATGGTTCATAGGTGTGAATGTGAGCGTGGCTACGGTATACTTTCGAAATATTCCCCCTTTTGTTCAAGCCCATTTTTAAATACCGCACACCACGTTGTCATCGGGTGCGTAACGTCAGTCTCTCATCTTAAGTCGGAGGATGCTGTCTTCCTATTGGTCAATGTTGAAGAAGCACCCGTGTAGTCTGATGTTGGCCTAAATTGTACCTGGTGGAAAGTTGGGGGGGTGGGTTCCTTTATACCAATTTCACAAGTTACCACATGATTGTGTATTAGATGTCTCTCAAACTATGAGAAATGACCCATTTCCTAAATTGAGCAGAAAGTTGGCCATTTTGGTTAGAATCGGCCATTTTGCGTTGGGCAGCTGGAAAAAATGAACACTCCAACACCAAATTGGGTGCACATCTTGATGAAAGGGAGGCCCGGTGGTCGAGTAATTAGCGGCTTGACCTCACAGTGCAGAGGTCGTGGGTTCGATCCCGGCTCCGGCCTTCCTGTGTGGAGTTTGAATGTTCTCCCCGTGCCTGCGTGGGTTTTCTCCGGGTATTCCGATTTCCTCCCACATTCCAAAAAACATGCATGGCAGGCTGATTGAACACTTTAAATTGTCCCAAGGTGTGGTTCAGGGTGTCCCCCGCCTACTGCCCGAAGACAGCCGGGATAGGCTTCAGCACCCCCCCCGCGACCCTTGTGAGGATAAAGCGGATCGGAAAATGGATGGGTGGATGGATGTTTATGAAAGCAGAACGCATGATGAAAACTCACAAGTAACTCTGGTCCAAATTGAACGGAAAGTTGGCCATTTTTGTCTGAAGCAGTGTCACAGTTTGATGATTTCAGGATTTGGGGGTTTCACCGTGAAAAAATGTCTTATTGTGACATCGGTGTGTGCCATCTTATGACAGAAAGTGTCAAAGCCGCTGCTTTCATCTTGCCCGCAATGCTAAATAATACAGATCCCGTCAATGAAATACATCAGTATACTCCACACGGCGTGTCGTGAAATCTTTGCCGCCGTGGTTCTAATTCTATCCACGGGCGTATTTTTTGTCAGGCAGATAAAAGAACGTGCAGCAGCGGTGTGAAAATAAAGATTTTTTAAAATGTTATTTTTATCGACAGACAGCTAATCTGTTAATAGCCTACTAGACAATGATCGCGTCCCAAATCAATATTAATATGATTAAGTCACGCCACCGTGGCGCCTCGCTTCATTTTGATCATCGCGGCCCACCGGCGTTTCGACACGGGGCCGGTATTGCCAGAAAATAGGAAACCTTTTCGCTATTAAAGCGGAATTCCAATCAATGTCAACTTCTTTGAAATCAGTATCGATTATCACAACACTTTTTGTGGACAACGACTTGACAACGTGCCAGTCTGTGACTAGCGTGAGACACACAACGTGAGATTCAGTGATGTGGTTCAAAAAAAGTTGGGCGCTTGCACGTTGGCAGCTATCACTAGCAGTGTTCCTACACTTTCCTTGACAAAAACATCATATTAACAGTCAAACATGGCGGCGTTAGTGTGACGGTCTGGGGCTGCTTTGATCCTTCAGGAACTGGAGGACATGCGATGATTGATGGAACCGTCCATTCTGCTCTTTACCAGAAAATCCCTCGGGAGAATTTTCAGCCGTCAGAAGCAAGACAACGATCCAAAACACACCAGCAGGTCAACCTGAATGGCTTTAAAAAACCAAAATGTTTTTGAGTGACTGAGTCCAAGTTCAGACTTGGTTCCAATTGAAATGCTGTGGCATGACCTTATTATGGCCATTCATCTTTGTCGACCCTCGAGTGTGGCTGAATTCAAGCATTCGTGCAGGCAAGAGTGCGCCAAAATGTCTCTACCAAAAGAAGCGAAAGACTCATACCAAGCGTTTAATATAAAATGCTTGGTTTCTGCTGAGGGTGGCTTAGCCAGTTATGAGGTTTCGGGGGCAAGTACACAGGGTCAGGCAGTAGTGAATCTTGTTTTTTTTTTCTCCAGTCATAAATCAAGTCACCATTTAAAAACTACATTTGATGTTTATTTGGGGGTATTAAAACAACTGCAAACTGTCTTAAATGGTGCAAAGGAAAAGCGGGTTGCATAGGTGACAGACGGTTCTGCTCTGGCTTTTGTAAGCATTTCTTTCGGTGTTTGTTTGCATCCCAGCCAAAACTCCCTGGTGGATCGTGACCCACATATCAGCGTGAGAAAATGACACGCGTTACCGCCTCTGCTTCTCAGTGAATATTCATGAGGCGATTATACATACATGCGCGCGAGGTGCTTCTGTCTTCAATCCGATGACTTCACGTGGAGGCCTCCGTGCATACCGTTGTGTAGAATTGTCACTCCAGCGCAGCGCGTGTTTATTTTCAACGTGGTCATCACCGGCGAAAGCGTTCACCGAGTACTTATCCCCCCCCCCCACACACACACAACCGTAATCATTTTTGGCCTCCACTCAAACGCCGAATCACTTGATATATATATTGTTTCTTCTTCTTTCGAGAGAAAACTTGCGATGGTGACTTTTAAGTATTTTTTTTAAATGTCTTTTCGAGAGTGCTTGCAGGGAGGTGTTTTTGCATGGCGTCTCTGAGTGGGTGTTAAGGTCTAATCCTGTTCTTGACGCTCGCAAAGACTCTTAAGCTCGGCACGCTTATGATTGTGACAATGGGCTGATTTTGAATGCATGTGGAGCACCCGGCGCAGGAAGTGAACCACCGACGAAGACGGCGCGCGACGGACGCGCGGCTTTGTACGCTCTATGAGCTAACAGCACAGCATTGTTTGAGGGAGTGCCGATAGAAGCTTTCCTTTTTCTTTTTTTTTTTTAAATGCGCATGAATACATCACAACATAAGACAACGATAATGACATTCAAAAACCCTTTCTCCAAAAAACAGCAGATTTTTGCTTCTTCCGCTAAGTAAAAACAATTTTTTTGCTTTATATATATTAAAAAAAATATATATATACCTGTGTATATATATAATTTTTTTCATATACTGTATATATTTAAATTTTTTTGTGGGGGGGGGCTGTAAATTGGCTGATTAATCAGGTATCGGGATTTTATTCTGCCAAATATCTGAATTAGCCACAACTGTAAAAATATCCTCACCTGTAAGGCCTTAATTAGAAGTTTAGCATGAGTGTGTCTGCTGCCATGATACAGCGCTCGGATCTCCAAACTCGTAAATCATAGCACTCATATTTCAAGGGAACCATTGTACATGTTTCAAGATAATTGCTGAAAATATGTACGAAGATTGAGAACTGCCTAATGCTCAAATGTAATGTTTTTCACCACTTTCAGGTTTCCTGATTTTTTTGTGGGCGTAGCTAAATCTGCCCACTGACGCGTTCCGGGCATTTTGTTCGAAGGCTGAATTACAAAGTTAGCGGGGGGCCCTCAGAGGGCTTTATCAGCACCGACAGCGGTTCGGTGATGGAGTGAATGATTAACACTCGTGGACATCATCAAGAACACAGGATGACTTTTGTCGTCCTTGCCTTGAGCAAACTTGAAGGAAACAGCTTGCGAAGCCCCACCCACGATTGCCTGCCTGCCTGCCTCGGAAAAAGCCACCATCAAGGCTAATCCACGCCCACCGCACCTCGAAGAAAATCTCCGCTCGTACGACATCCTCGAGGGTGAAATATCTTAGCACTTCAGCCTCCGCCCTTTCTCGCTTGATTGTGTTTCGTCACGTGATTCGCAAGGTCAGACATGCAAAAGCGCTGCAGTCTGACGAGGGGGTTTGTCTTTCTCCTGATTTATTAAGAGCACTTATGCAAATCCACTCACTCGCAATCTTCCCCTGTGATAATACCTGAGGCGCCGCCATGGTCTCGCACGCCCCCAACACAGCTCTTGGGACAACACACAGCGCGGATGACGGAGAAATTCTCGCATATATATATATATATATATATATATATATATATACAGTATATATATATTTTTTTTTTTGCATTAAACAATGTTAACAGTAATATTACAACTGATATCAAGTGAGAATGGAGCTTAGAATGAAAATGGAAAGGACTAAGTTACATCCACAGATGGGACATCTCATAAAGGCTTACGGCATTAAAAAAAAAAAAGAAATTAGATATAATGCGAGAGGGACGAGCCAAAAGTTGCTACATTGTGACGTGACCACACATCGGAATCCGAATCGTAATCGTCATGACGGCACAAGGTCCAATCCCAACCCAGACGGGGCAGGAAAGTGGCGTCGCTCCCCGGGAATGCTTTTGTTTTCTCCTGCACAATGCGGAATCTGCGGCAGACGGGCCGGAACAAACTAGTCTCATCGCGCCCTGGACATAAACATGGTGGAGGGAGGCAAACAACACTTTGGCGCGGCCACATGTCAGAGTCTACCGCAATGCTTATTTCCGTCTCTGCAGAATGTAAAATCGGAGGCAGACGGAGTGGAAAGAAAGTGGCGCGGCACGCTGCGCCATGAACATTGATACTCAAATCTGGGATGCTAATGTTACACAAAACCGGGAAAGCAAAAGAACCCAAAAATCACAACGCATCCTATAAAACAGAATCATTGCTCAGGATCATCTTTCAGCAACAACTGGACAATCATACCTTTGCTGACTTTGATCAGAAATTCATCAATTCTGGCGCTGTTATCAGTACAGCATGTGCGTTAGCTGTTAGCAAGATGAAAAATCACTATGTCCACACCACACACCACAAGATCATCACTAAGGATAAGAGACATTGGATCAAGGCTGCGGGGTGAGTCTCAATTTAGCGGCAATCGGTGTGCATGCATCAAACTTTCGCCATTGTCAAGATCATGAATCAAAAAATTCCTCTCAACACACCACACACACACACAATTGCATAATCATGAAGGATAATAATCTTGTCGGGACAACCAATGTTGATCGATATTTGACTCAGCATGACTTAGATTTGTTCTTGGTTTTGCTGTTCGGTGCTTTCTACCGTCCTTTGTTACCGATTTGCTTTACTGTTTGTTGTATATGTTAATTACTCCATGCACAGCACTTTGTATGCAGCGATGGCTGTTTGAAAGTGCTCTATAAATACAGTTGAGTTGAGTTGAGATATCAAATATCAAAAGGATGGCTGCTCAATTGAGGTCCTATTAGTTGTATGGGCGTAAGAATCTCTTTTTAAACATTCCACACCACATGATAATCACTCAGGATAATCTTCCAGGGACATCCGATAATCATGCCTTCAACAAAAATATGGGTAAAATGTTTTTTAACTTTTAAAACAGATTATGGACTTTATGGACTTTACATTCAGGCGAAATACACATTGCAGCATGATGGAGGAGAGGAAGAAGCCTGAATAGATTTGCACGAGACCTTTTGTTAGGATCTACCGAGGTCTGGTAGTGACAGCTCATTTCACTGGCACACCCCATTTAAAAAAAAAAAAAAAAAAAAACGTAACATCTAAAACTAAACAAAATGTTTCCATTTCATGTTATCGAGCACAACAATGTAATGAGGTGTTTTGAGAACAGCGGGAGAGTTTATCGTCGTGAGTGTACCCCACTGTAGCCATTTTTCGCCGACTTCTTAGCTGACTAATATTTTTGCATTTTCCCCTAATGTTCTGTATTTTATGGCTCTCATTAGGAGGTACCATGTTTCATAGGAGACCCCCGTTCACGTCTATTGCCGTATATCCCTCTGGAAAAAAATCCCTCTGGAATACCGATCCAGTCAACTGGCTTTGTTGACGTTTTTTGACTGCGATCGATGAAGGATCCTGAACCAAGCGCAAAACCTTCCGAATCTCATTTCTCAACCTTCTTTCATTTCCACCCGGCTCCTGTCATACATTCCTCATTACCGGCTTGCTTTCACTTCCAAGACAAAATCCGAAGGTGGAAGCCTTGTAGCATGTGGCACCCTCTCTTGTGCTTCAAGCCCCTCGAGACCACAACAAAGCCAGCCTGCTCGTGTTCTGCCGAGCGTTCCCTAGTCCTCCAGAGCCGTAATCCTGGTCTCCCGGGTCCCTTTGGCTACTTGTGCATCCAAGTCTCCCCGGGCGTCCCATGCTCCACTGGCGCATCCCCTCAGTTCCCTCCCCGACACATCGCTCAGCTCATCTCTCTGGACGGCTTTGAACACAACCTGTAGCAGAATCGTGTCGAAATGGAGCCTTGCCGCAGTCTTTTTTTTTTTTTAATGGCTCGCCAAACACCGGATATCCTTGCAGTCCTGACGCCTTCCGATTCGGTGCCTTCAGGTCCACAGTATAGCCATCGTGAGGCTCACGCTTTTGGCCTCTAGCGCCCGTGTTTGTACACACATATCAATTTTTAATGTCTAAAGCGAGACATTAAGAGAGATTCCACGCATCTTCTCGTGTTTGGTGTACTCCAGATGAACAACACAGCACACCACTAAGTGGTCTTGGTATTTCTCGGGTATCTGTATATCCATTTTCTGTTGACGTTTACTTTTAGATCTGAAAACAGATATTTGCACTCCCGACTTCTCTCTTTGTCAAAATGTCCATGTTGCTTTCTTCAACCTCCGTGGATGATGACTCAAAAAACATAATCTGATAATCGAGCCTTAAATTGAAAGTGGATCACAAAAATATCAATTTAGGCCAGGATATCCGTTTGCGCGCACCTCACTTTAGCCATTGTCAGGATCGGGGAAGGATGAATGACTGAATACACGTCACACCATCTGGATAATCACTCAGGATCATCCTCAGGCCCGTTATTGAACATTTCAGAATTTATTGCTGACAACAGAAACTGTTTGTGAGCACCTTTGCAATCGTTAGTAAGATTTAACGAACCCTGGGGAGGGGGGGGGGGGACCAACATCTGCTACATGCACAAACACTCGCAAGCATTCTTTGCTCAGTGCGATACCACTTTAAGAGACGTTCGTTAATCAACATGAACCAAAAACAAGCTCGTCATTTTCAGTCACATTTTTCAGTTGCTTTCGCTTCCTAAATCTGGTTCCTGAGACCTTGTTATTCCTCATTTGTTTGTTTTCAAATAATCATCAACGTAATCGGTGCCAGGACGCCAGAGCCTTGAAGGGGCGGAAATACAGCTACGACAGTAGCTCGGTCCAAATTTCTAGCTTGTTTTTTTTGCATTTCGTCAAAGCTGTGAAAATATGACGTCTTGGCATCGACCGTGTTAGTTTATTTTAATCTGGTCGTCTGATGTGTAAAGTAAATATACTTAAGCGCATTTGTGTGTGTGCGTCTGTCGTAAAGAAGCAGTGGTGAGTTTTTCCCCCTCCCCCCACTGTCACTCAAGATAATGGTTTGCTAAAAGCTTCTTGCCAGATTTCGCAGGAGTTTAGACAATGTCCGATCTTGACCACAGTAGGATACGTGGTCGTTAAGAATATGCTGACTTTGAAAACGAGACTGACAATTCAGTTCAAGTGTATTTGGGATCATTCCGTTTTGTGACTATACTGTCAGATGCGTCGGGGGCGAGGCAGCTCTGTGCACCACTACGCCCAGTGAGGCGCAACGCGGTCCCAAGCACGCTAGACTAGACTAGACTAGTCCATTTTTTTATGCTGAGCCCACGGGCACCAGTTACCCAAAATCGTGCCCCAAAATAGTGTCATAAGTTCACCAAAGTCTCCAGTGATTTGAGATTGGGGTCTGTTGTGTGTGTGTGTGTGTGTGTGATATTGTGAATTTTTTGCACTCCTTAAGAATTGTAAGAATTATGAAAATGGTCCAACTTGAAAATAAAACCGTCATCTGATGTATAGAAATATTGTCTTTGTTCCTGAAACCTTACGTGACTTATCAGGAGTCTTGGAATCATTTTTTGCCCCCCGATTATGCTTCACGTAGGCAACCAATTGCACTGAAATGCCAGCAAAAAAACCAAAACCAAAAAAAAAAAACGTTTAACCAACCTGCACCAAGCCAGTGAGATGCTCCAGCACACCTTCCATGGGGAGCTGCAGCAAGTGGTTGTTTCTCAGGTTGAGGCGAGCCAGGTTCACTCCGGAAAACACGCCCAGAGGAAGACTCCTTAGGAGGTTGGCGTTTAGGAACAAGAGCTGCAGGGAAGGCATGGAGGCCAAGGTGCCCCGATCCATCTCTCGGATCTCGTTGTACTCAAAGTAAAGGTACCTGAAGCAGAATTGGAGAGAAGGCTTTAAAGAAGCATCTTGGGAAAATGGATTTGCTGGAATTTGTCTGCTTGTGTGTGTGTGTGTGTGTGTGTGTGTGTGTGTGTGTGTGTGTGTGTTTGTTTTTGTCTTTTCTCCGGAATGTGCATGTCATTTCATAGGTGTTTGTTTGTGTTTAAGTGTGTGTGCGTGTGTGTGTCTGTAATTCTGTGGTGTGATGTGTGCGCATCAGTGTGATTCCTGATTCAACTCATTACATGTTTCTAAAAAAAATGTTTAAAAGGACAAAAAGATGAAGTTTGGAAGTGGGTCGTTTAGTAAGAACAGCGGTGGGTAAATTGCTACTCTTCGCCTCTCAGCATTATAATTACATAAATGAATATTGATGTCAATTAACCATGCAGGAATTTGTTTTAATGGGCACTTTTCGCCCGTTCGCAGAGCTGATCGCTGTCAAAACACAATTTGACACAAAAGTGTGTGTGTGTGTGTGTGTGTGTGTGTGTGTGTGTGTGTGTGTGTGTGTGTGTGTGTGTGTGTGTGTGTGCGGGAACGTGACAAGCTGGCTGTATTGTAAGTGCATGTGCTCAGATGAGGCAAGAAATATATGTGCATGTATGGCTCAATGTCTATATGTCACACACACACACACACACACACACACATATATATATATACATATATATATATATATATGTATATATATATATATATATATATATACATGTGTATATATATATGTGTGTATGTATGTAAAACAAAAATTTTAAATAGCCTTTTTAGAAAGACGACGCCTGACCATGCAAACGCGGGCCGGATTAAATAATGGAACGGGGACCAATGTGGCCCGCTGCCTATATTTTGGCCACCGCTCTGTTAGATTACACTTTCACAAATCAATAACAGTACTAAGAGTGAACTTAACACAAGTCCCGAGTAAATCCTTTTCCTTTGCTCGCCAGCCAGTTAATAGAATTCCGCCGCTGAAACGAGGCCTGCTTTAAAATTAATTAGCACTTCCTCACCCCAGAGTCGAGGACTACTGTTTTGGGGTTTTTTTCAAGGTCCAGTCTTTCCTCTTCTTTAAATATTAAAGATGGATAACGGAATAAATCTAATTAGTGGCCGTAGTTGTTGACTACGCTTTCAACTGGTCGCCAGTCAGTCGTAGGGCACCCAGACATCCATTAATCCATTTTTTTATATGCCCGAATCGTAGGCGTCGACGACCTGGAGCCTACCGCAGCTGACTTCCATATGCTCACAAGTTATGGACGATTCAAGGGTACGAAATGTCGCAAAGCACATTAGGGTCCAACATTAATGCTGGCCCGGCGGTTCTGGGCCAATGTGCCAATTTTTTGGGCCACTACATATAATGCAAGTGCTGGCTTGACCAAAACAGTGGAGATTTCATCAATATGATAATGACATTCTTGCATTTTTAAATGGGAGTGGGAAAAAAAAACACTGCACAGAAATATTTTCATCTCATATGAAACGGTAGAAAGATGAAATATGAATAAATATGAAGCAGTCACCGAAACCTGTCATACTATATCACGTTAATGTGGGCCAGTGCTGTGCCTGAGGCTTAACGTCGGACCTTGCGCATAAAGAACACGCAGAACTGAGATTCAGAACCAGAACTGTGAGGCAGACGTGCTACTAGCTCACCCGAGCCTATTTGAATGACAATCGAGCAAGTGTGATTTATCCCGAACTACAACGCCAAAAAATAATAATAAATCCTGTTTTCCTCAGGAACACATCTCGACACCTTATCAAGGCGTTTGCATGCATACACAAAGCAAACGTTGGTTCATTTCTGAGATGTCACTCACAGCAGCCTCGCAGCTCAGCTCCAAGCCTGCCACCGGGCACCGTGACTGACTATTGATCGCCCCGCGAGAGAGAATGGCCACCTTCCCTTTCAATCAAGCTTCAGTCAAATGCTAATCGCTGCACACCCTCTCGGCACGGTGAAATTAATTTCCCCCGTACTGGTAAACAAACCTTCCGATATGCGGTCACCGAGTCCTACCTGAGACTCTGCAGCCCCAGGAACATGTCGGGGCTGAGCCTCTCCAAGTTGTTCCCGTTCAGGTACAGGCTCCTCAGGTTGGTCAGGCTAGAGAAGGCGCCCTCCTGCAGGTAGGAGATGCGGTTGCTCCCCAGGTGCAGCAGGTCCAGGCTGGAAAAGTTCCAGAAGTCGGTGCGGTAGATTCTCTGGATCAAGTTCCCGCTCAGGTACAGCTTGCGTCCGTTGAGCGGTCGCGGCGTCAACTGCGACACGTTGAGGAAGCCGTTCTCCTTGCAGTTGACGGTCAGGCCCAGGTCGGTGATGTGCAGGTTACACGTGCAGCCCAGCGGGCAGATGATGGGAATGGGCGGCCGAGTCTGGTAGCCTGCCACGGGGGGATTCTGATTGGGGCTGCGGGACGTGGGCGACGTCCTGGAGGGGCGAGGCCTCTTGGTCGGCCGCGGGGGCTTTTCCCGGTCCCTGCGCTCGGCGGAAGAGGACGAGGACGTGGAGGAGGTGTGCGTGTTCTGACGGGAGCCGTGCACCATGGAGGAAGGTTTGGTCGGTCTCACCCGCCCCGGGTGAGGGTTGGGCTTGGAATTAGGAGGTGGGTGTTGCGGCTGCGTGCCCCCAGAGGCTCTACCGCCTTCGGCTTGCGAGTCTTTATCCGGGAGCTCGGTGCAAAGCTCCTTGCGGGGGATCTCCCTCAAGTCCTTGCCGTGTAGATGGAAGGGATACTCGCAGGTAACGTCCCCCACCACAGCCGTGTAGGGGATCTGACCCAGCCACTGCTGCAGCTGCACCGCCTCGCAGCCGCAGTTCCAGGGATTCTCCTCCAGCTGGATCTCCATGAGGGAGCGACCCACGTATTCCAGGGTTCCGGCATATGCCAGACTCTTTAGACGGTTTCCCCGCAGGTCCAGATGAGTCAGCGACACAGATCTGGAGCATGAGGAGGAGGTAGGGTAGGCGATTTTAATTAAACACCAACAGCGATGGTTGACAAGTCTGATGATGAATGCATCATTTAGTCAACACTAAAGAGGGGGACACGTACTGGCAACAGGACTTGGATCAGAGTCAACAAAAGCCCGATTGTCGAATGCCTGGAAAAGATGAGCCTGGGTGATTATGCTGTGGTGTGGTGTGTGTGTTAGACTGTCAGAAAAAAGGAAAACATTTTTGTTCTCCAAGCAATCATTTTGGGTTTACAATTAAACCCTCGGTACAAATCAATGCTGTTTATGGTTTTTGAAAGTACATACATGGTCAAAGTAGCAAAAGCATCATGTCTGTACTTTTGTGTTGACACATACAAACAAGTGCTTGGCCGTTGGAAATCCCATTTGAAATAGCCCCGTTGGACAGAATGCAGTTTAATGCAATCTCGACCAGGGATGGGCATCTTAATGCACTTCAAACGAACTGTCAACGGTTCTTCTGAAGAAAAACGTTGCTGTTGTTTGCGTACGTTTGTACTTTGTGCCCAACCTTGCTATGTGGAACTTTTCCTGTGATATCACTTCACTATGTTTGTTACCGATAGTTTGTTGAAGGTGTCGCCCTCATTAACTGTCGCGTTAAATTGAAGTTGCACCCTGTTAACACAAAACCGTAACTGTGACTTGGGTGCGGAACAGTAACACACCAGTGCTGTAAGATCTCATTTTTTTTCTGACCGCGTGAGAGTATTTTTTTTTCCTCTCCAGTCTACTCACGTCGGAAGACAAAAAATATATGTACTCTTAACACTCCCCCACACAACAAGACAATCACTCAGGATCATCTTTAAAAAAAAACTCTTAATTGCTCGGGATCATCATCATCCAAGAGACACTCTCAACACAGCCCACACCACAGGCTAATGGCTCAGGATGATCATATTTAAAAATAAATAGATCACGACTTAACATCCCACACCATACGATAATACTGTTTGTTCAGGATTATCTTTTGGAGCAAGCGGGCCTTTGCTGACTTTGAGGGGGCAGGGGGGGAGAGAAGCAAAAATTGGGCCAGATTGTCGCTAGGCTCGCTTCAGAAAACCCTTTCATACGTGAAATCAGATCAGTCACCTGAAGAGATGCGCAGGCAAGAAGGGGATCAGGTTGTCATTGAGGATGAGAACCCGCAGCTTGTACAGGAACCTCAGAGCGCCGCTGTCGATGCGTTTAATCACATTGTAGTCGGCCTGCGGGGGTGGGTGGCAGCCGTGAGCGCTCAAGAGTCAGTGCGGACTTCTCTGCTAACTCAAACGCCGTCAGAAGCACCGACCGGACGTTTTACAACCTGATTGTAATATTTCTTCCATGAAATAGAGAAAATATCGATTGCCGGCACTGCAGTTTTGCGGATGTCACATTTTTGGTCTCTCGGATTTCAGACTCACTGTGTTGCCGCGCCAATCTAATCTGCCGAGGGGCTTCAGAATCCTGAGTGCTGGCCCGTGGAATTGCAGCAATATTAGTATTTCTTTAACCAACCGACGACGTTAGCATTTTTCTCTTTCTGATTGGTCGGCGCAAAACATGCCTACTGATGGGGGTCTCTCACAATTGAAACCGATTCAACATCGGCAGCCGTTAGATTTGTGACCTGCATCTGCGCAAATCGCTAACTCTGGTATCTGCTAGCTTGGCACAAGGATGAGATTGATTATTTTCAGCAGCCTACCTGGAGGTACTCCAGAGCCTCCAATCCGGCAAAGGTGTCATTTCTGAAGACCTCCAGCTTGTTCTCGTGAAGGTAGAGGCGTCGCAGCTTGGCCAGGCCGTGGAAGGCGCCAACCCGGATGTCCTGCAGAGCGTTGTTGCCCAGGTTTATCGACACGGCGTTGCCAAGGTGCTGGAACCCGTTGCTATAGAGACGCCTCAGCGAATTCCTCTGGAGGTTGAGTTTGAAAGGGCGGACCCACGACTGTGACACCTGGACGAGGCATTCGTGCTTTGATGAGTCATCTCATTAATGACGCTGGCTGAGAAGCAAGAATGAGGGCGGACAGGACATGACACGTGCGGGCGGGGGGGGTTCCGTCCCAACTTGTGTGTCTGTTGCAGCATGCCGTAGTCTTTCGCTAACTGACTCGACCACAGCGGTAATTAATAAATACAGTTGATGTTTTGAAGATATTTGCCTACCATTCGTAACCTTGAAATATTGGACATGGAGGCTGTCGTAAAACGAGGACCCCCCCCCCCCCCACACCGCGAAAAGGCTACACAGCTTTTAAAGGATTACTCCCATCAGTCTCCTCTTTAGCAGGTTAAAAAAAAGCATGCTCTATAGAGTTTAAGTTTGGAGTTTGCTGTTTTTACTTTGGAGAACAAGAATCAACAATTTAGCCTATTTTCTGACGTATTGCGGAACACGTCATTAATTAAATCATCATTAATTTGTTTTGGGGTGTCTTTTCTGCACTTTCAATTTCAAATCGTGCCCGGTTTTTGAATGGAGAAAAATTTAAACTTGTTCGATTCATCAATTAATTGCTGGAGTAATTGACAGGTTGATCCCTTATTAAAATAATTGTTAGTCGCAGCCATACAACTATGAGGAAAATATTAGAAAATAATATCGAATATGAGACAGAAATATTGTCAAAGAAAAAAAGTAATTATGGAAAATAGAACCTCAGAAATAAATATAGACTACAAAGGTAGGAAATATTGTGATCACCATGTTTGGAAATATTCAATAGGCAAAATATAAAACAATAAACAGTTGCCCCCTGCATTTCAATGTCAAAAATCGTTTCCCCCCGTTCTCCGCGACACATTGAATGTGTTTGGGGGATTTTTTTTCTTTTAACTGCATTTCAATTGATGCCAGTTACTGACCCTGGACCCTGTCCCAAATCAGTGTGTAAAAGTGGTCCGTGTCGGCTACCTGGCTGCCGTTGGTGAAGCCCCGCCCATCGCAGTGCACGTGCAGCACGCCTTCTTTGACCTCGCACGTGCACGGCTCGAAGCAGGGCTCGTCCACCTCCTCCTCGGAGTTGTCCACCAGGGGGGTGTGCGTGGAGGTGGGGGTGGGGGTGGGGCTGCCGTGCGACGCCCGGGCCAGGCCCGCCGCCGCCGCGCACCCCAGCGCCACGGCCAGGGTGACCCACTGCATCCTCTGCGCGCTGCTTCTCCCGCCTCGGCTCGGCTCAGCTCAGCAGCCCGCGGCGGCGGCCCGGCGTCGGCCCCTCACTGACGTCCATACGTCGCATCCAACGCGACGAGGACACAAACACAGTTAAAAGAGGGCAAACAGCAGAGCGAGGCAGCTCGGGATGAATCAGATTGATGATGCATCACGAGCATAGCCAAGCGCACAGTGCAAGTTGGATCGCAAAGAGCGAGATGCCTAGGGGGCGCGGGAGTGGTGGGGGTGGGAGGGTTGACGGAGCCACTGGAATAGCGAAGCCGGAGAAGGCACATCGGGCGTATGGCGGAACATCTGCGAGACTTTTGATAAAAAACGCTAGCCTGGTGTGGGCTAAAGACCCCCTCAACCCCCCCCCGATTGAAAAGAATCCAATACAGCGGTTCTTTGAGATTAGGGCTGAACAATTCAAAATAAAATTGCAAAGGAGTAGAGCGCGGTTTTCAAACGCACGGGCTACGGTGTGGTGGGATAAAAACTTTGCTTAAATTCATTTGGTGGGAATCTTGAGTTGAACGTTAGCATGAAGTTAGCGTAGGCTCTGTAGCTGTTTTAAATATTCACCGTGTGATTCTCCTTGTTTTACATTTACTTCAAGTCTGGAAACAGTCGAATGCCATCCCGCTTTGCCTCTTTTTTTTGTTGTTGTTTTGTATGACGTCGCTCTATTGTATAAATGGCGGTGCTGACGCAAACCACAAAAGGCAAACACGTGTGCCCGCTCACCTGCGAATCATATTTTATAATGTGATTTTTCTCTTTTTTGGGATGAGAGTGAGCTGAGGGGACGGGGGTCGAGGAGAGTCATGAATATATTCATTGCCGTGCTCAAATGCCTGCCGAAGCCGAAATGTCACGCGTGTGTTGTTTTTAATGTATGCAATATGAATATGGGCAAATGCAAATGATATTCATAATGCTTCCGTCTAATGAACTGCTCCGTTTATTAGCACGAATGGCAATCAGGGAACAGGAAGCGAGAAGGGCTCCTGCCATCTACACTTGCTGCTTTCCATCCTTTCCTCATCCAAGACACATATTTTACAGCCCCCCCCCCCCCAAAAAATGGTACGGCGTGGAGCCACACAAAAAGTATATATGGTGAGCCAATTTGTGATTTGCTGTTCATTTTCTTTTTCTGCAGAAGCAATTCCCCACTTAGCTTCTGCAAAACTGAATCAGATCCATGAATGGGATAAAATTCCTGGTTCAGTTTGAATTGGCATCAGCGTTGAACAGGTTTTCAATTTTTTTTTTTCACGATAGTGAGTTATGGTTTCATTTTGACTCATGTTATCGTTTGAATTCGTTTTCAAGAGCAGGTTTGTTTGTTTTGGAAAATGATTCTTCCAGTTTGGTTTTTGTAATAGTTGTCGTTTTCTTTTTTTTTAAAAAATACAGTAAATATTCTCTAGTACGGACTCGTGTTTGCGCTGTCCAATTTGTCCTGATAACAGAAATTCCTCATTTGGGAGATGAGCATGGTACACGTCCTTTACGAACCTGCAAGTATGTTGACAAAATGCACGTGTAACAACACAATCAATAAAATACAAAAATATACTGTCCAAAAACTGTTTATATAACAAAAACTGCAATACAGGTGTATCCAAAAAAAATCACAACAGTAAAATACGTACAGTATTTTAATGTTTATTTTTTTCTGTCTTGGGAAAAAAATATGTATTTTGGATTGTTTTGTTGGATGCATTCTTTGGTTTATGACAATGTTTGCCTGCGTGTCATACAGTTTTCTTGCTAGTTGCAAGTAACTGTCCCGTTGATCACCGATGTCTGGTCATTCTTGTGCAAACTGAAGGATTTTTGTTGCCATTTGCATTGCTTCCTTGCTGGATGGTGGCTTGTCATCAGGATTGAATCGATGGCTTGTTTTTTTTAAAGTTTCGTAAATTTGCGTCTTTCCGACTCCAAGTGTCTGCTGGATCTTTTTAACTTTGTGTCCAGCCTCGCTCAAACGGATGCATTTCACTCGCTCCGCTCCAGTCGTTAACAGTTCTTCTACGTTTCGATGCGATGATCTACACGACGTAAGTGAATAAAGTTAAAATCTTTCGCAATTACAGTAAAACGCACGCCAATAAAAAGTCACTTACACGTCTTCGTTTCGAATCTGATGAATGAAAACGGCGAAGCGAACACGTTTCTTCGGTCGTGTCGAGTGGGTGCTGCTTTTAAGCTAGTGCCGCGTTCTACAGGACGTAAGTGAATAAAGTTAAAATCATTCACAATTACAGTAAAACGCACGGCAATAAAAACTCACTTGCACGTCGTCGTTTAGAATCTGATGATCGAAAAACTCGAAGTGAAAACTTGTTTCAGCGTTGTCTTTTCCGTCGCATCGGGTGGGCGTTGCGTGTATTTAAGCTCCCGCGGCATTACACCTCCATCCGCGTTACGGGTAGTGGAATTTCCGCTTACGCAACTTCCGGTAACACGTAATATCGTAGTCAAAATGTTAATGCATAGGTTTTTAATCCGGGTGAAGGATATTCCTTTCCATAGAATTCCGGGGATGGGAATATTTACTGTATACTGTATAGTGTATTTGTCATTTGCAATAAAAAAAAAAAAATCACTCAGTCTTACGTAATAAATTAAAGCAAAAGGCCGCTTGACCTTCGGTACGGTTAGTTAGCTCCTTTCAGCCCGCACATTCGTTCCTATTAGCTCCTTTCAGCTGGCGTATTAGTTCCTTCCGGCCAGCGGATCCGTTTTGACATCAGCAAATGTAATGCATCCACATCACTTGAATCCGACGACCACCATGCCATACAAATGTAGCAACAATGCTGCGGGCTGCACGTTACATTCTGTCGAGCGCTGACTTCCTACCTTTTGGCTATGCAGCTGACACGCAGCCGTATTTATTCAATGCCTCCAAATGACAGCAGTTCAGTTGCACGCGTCGGGTCGCCGTCTAAAGCAAATGAACAACTGGATGAACCAAAATTTCCGTCAGCTAAACCAAAACAAACAAACAAACCCAAAAAAAAAAGGTCATCTATTTTCCGTACTCTCAGGCGCTTCGGAGTATAAGGCGCACCTTCAATGAATGGCCTGTTTTAAAACTGTTTTCATAGATAGGGCGCACCGCGTTATCAGGCGCACCGCGTTATCAGGCGCATAGAATAGAAGCTACAAGAGTGGCTGCAGTTGCGTTATGCATCCACTAGATGAAGCTACGCTAAAGAGAATACAATACAATACATGCTGATTTATATATAGACCTTTGCAATCTCTGCAGCTCTAACAAAGCGCTTTACAGAACACTTAAAGTACTACGACCCAAAAATCTGAATATTGATCCATGTATTGGATCATTGGATTGGAAACACGCATTGGATTATAAAGCGCACTGTCAGCTTTTGAGAAAATGTAATGCTTTTAGGTGCGCCTTATAGTGCGGAAAATACAGTAATTGTTTTGGCGATAAAGAAAGTAGGACTGCTCTTGTACTCTAATAAGGGTAAAATTGTTGATCTTAAAAAAAAAAAAAAAAAGAACAAAAACCGCTCTGAGCCCTGAAACCGCTGGACTGAAAACGGGTCCCACTCCGGCCTTGATTTGTCGTATTTATTTATTTGAAAGCGGTTGCGCGAATGGCACGGTTGAGTGACAGCGGCTTCCAGAGACGCTTTGCCGACTCAGGTGGAAAACAAACAGGAAAAAGGTGCTCAGTCACGGTCACGAAAACACTGCGGAGACGTTCGAGTCTTTGCGGGGGCATCTTTGCTCTCAAGTCTTAATGAGATCTAAATTGGATAAAGCATCTCGACGCTCGCAGACGGCGTCGAGCACTGTCACGCGAAATGCAATAATGATCCTGATGGCGCGGCGGCTGTAATCATACAGCAATAATCTAGCGTGGGGTGGGGTAGGGGGGGGTCGGACCAGGCGGCAACGGTGGAAATATCAGCGCCCGGGAGAGGAAGAGCAATCACAGAGATGATTACGACCAGGAAAAACAAGGGTTGGATTGGTGGGGACATGGGGGGGGGGGGGGGCGCACGGAGGGAAAGGACCGAGCTGGTGGCAGGCAGGGTGACAATAGTTTTCGATTCATAGTTTTTATTTCGTTTTGACTTTTCTTTTTTTGGATGACAGTTCGTTTTTAAGAGCAAGTTTGCTAGCTCGTATTACTTTTTTTTATTTTTTCGTAAAAGATTCGTTTTCATTGGTGTTGCATACATTCAATATTCGCGGAGTGCAAGTAAAAGTATTGTGTCATAAAGTCAACGATAACACTCAAATAACCTTGGACCTTCCTTATTCTCTCCAGATGTACGATAATAGTGAAATAAATACCTTTAAAATCAACCCCCCCAAAGCTCATATTAATTGACAAAGACGAAAATGTAGGACATTTTTGCTGCAATTATACTTATTTGTATAATTGTTATACAAACGTCAAGTAGTTTCAGTTCGGTTTGTTCTTTTTTTTTTTTTTTTTCCATTAATAAGTTTTTTTTAATTGTCAACTATATTAACGTTGGTGCCAGGTCATTCAAGAAGTTCAAATTGCCCCAAAAAAGGATTAAAATATAAAATAGATGATTTTAAAGATATTTCTAACAAAAGTAACATAGTATCTGCCAATGCCCATTGAAATGTTTTTAAAATGTGACATACATTTTCTTTCGCTTTTATGATTTTAATTGATAATAAATCAGTCCAATGACTTCATAAGAAAATCAATAAGCGAATACATGTAAAACATGCACAGTAGTCTGTTACAAAATAATTAATTCTCATTTATCAACTCTCGTATGAATATTCTCAGCGGCGCCGTAAACGGAAATATCTTATGTTGATATTGCCCGTCCACATGTGCTGCTACGCCGGATTTAGACATCCAGCACTGGAATGGTTAGGGGTCTCCGCCACTAACAATGCTAACCATTAGCCCATTAGCATTAAGCTAGCGGGGCCTTTCCCACCGTGTTCAGATATCCACTGCTGGGAGGGTTAGGGGTCACCGCCACTAACGACGCTAACCGTTAGCCCATTAGCGTTCAGCCAGCGGGGCCTTTCTGAAAGTTTTTTGGTTATTTTAAATACACGGTGCAATTGTCTTCGTTGGAGGTTGACTCTGACGGATCGAGTCACTTGTATCTCAACTGGACTCGGTAGGCCCCACGGAAGCACGGAGTGGGCAGCATGTGCGCCCCCGGGCCACACTTTACCCACCCCTGCAATAAAGAGTCACAAGTCAGCGGAGGCCGCCGGCCACTCGGGAGGATGAGAGCCCTCGCATTGAAGCGGCTGAAATCTGATATTGATTACATCCTAACGCTCACTCTCGCTCCGCTTGTGTGCATGCGCTGCAGCCAAGTACATTGCTGTACGCGTGCGCGCGTGTGTGTGTGTGTGTGTGTGTCACAACAAAAAATAGAAAACAAATACAAAAAAAAGCAGGTTTTGATAGCCTGCCAAGATTTCCGACACAGGTAGTGAGCCACGTGTGGATGAGCGAGCGCTTTCATAATAAACCGCTGTAATGCAGCATAGCTCGCAACACAAATCCTGTAAAAGCATGAACACACACGCACAAACACACACACACAGGAAGACTTTGGATGGGCTGCTGAGGCCTCACACGCACACACACAAATACAGCGTTATCTTTTGAAGTCACGCACCCCCTTACCGACAGA
This sequence comes from Hippocampus guttulatus, assembly GCF_054856545.1. Lineage (NCBI taxonomy): Eukaryota > Metazoa > Chordata > Actinopteri > Syngnathiformes > Syngnathidae > Hippocampus > Hippocampus guttulatus. Next base: position 15,697,842 of record NC_141273.1, read on the forward strand.
GTTAGCGCACCCCTTCTCTGCTGCACGCATGGTGCGAAAAAACATGGTTATTTGTTTAACCCTCAAAAGTTGGGTCCAACTTAACCCAAAAAACAACCCAAAATTTGATTTGTCTTATAAATAAATGACCCCAAAAGTCACTTTTTGACCAGGCAACTCTTGAGAGTGGAGACTCCAAAACCGTAAAACCCCAAAAGTTGGGTCATACTGAATCACGCACCCCAAAAAATTTGATTGGCTTGTAAATACATAACCCCCAAAAGTTATGTCTGTCCCTTGTTTTTAGACTTTTTGACCCAGCAACTCTTGAGAGTGGAGACTCCAAAACCGTAAAAACCCAAAAGTTGGGTCATACTGAATAATGCACCCCAAAAAATTGGATTGGTTTGTAAATACATAACCCCCAAAAGTTATGTCTGTCCCTTGTTTTTAGAGTGTCCCGTCAATAAAGGCATCAACTAAGAGCATCTATTGGGGGACAATCAAATCAGCTGTGTTCACGCCCACAACGGCGCAAACTGCACCAAGCTACATGCGTCCGCAAAACATCAAAACTAATCTTAGCCCACTTTCATGCAGATTAAGTCACACTAGACTTGTGCTAATCAGGAGAATGGAGCCCTTCATTTTGCACACCACCGGGAGAGCTGTATACTCACCGTAGTTTGGTCACACCTGTTTTTAGATTCAAGTTTTGAGTTAAAGGTTACATTTTCTCAAATGAATGCATCGGACAATGTAAATGTGTCATTATTAAACCACCTCGAGGGGACGCGGGGAATTGTAAGTAGGATAGCGGCCTATTTTGTGGAGTCCCTGATGTGGGCCAGCATGTTCCATCGTGGTCTGGACAAAATGGAATACTGTAGAGCCTTGTTGAGAGTCCCTGTTGGTCTGCTGAAGTGTCGTCCCGCTGCAATTGCACTGTTTTGTCTTTTCAATGTCCCTCCCTCTCGAGGACTGGCGCAAGCGAGCTCTGGAAAGTTGTTTGTTACATGATATGTTCTGTAGAAGGTATAGATTTCTCATTTGTATTAACTAATTACATTTGAGCCCAACAAAAAAAAAAAAGTTCACCATTTTCAAAATATTCCAAATATTTGTATTTGTTTCCCGTTAAGAAATGTCAAGTTGTGTTGCTGGGTAACGAAGAAGACTTTTTGTAGTTTGGCTAATCACTTTTAGCGTGTGTTGTTGTTTAACAAAAATGTGTGTGTGTAGCGAAAACAGCAAAACAGATTTTTTTTGGGGGGGGCGGAGGGGTCTGCTTTATGTTTTTTGATATTAATTTTGTTTTTTTGTTTTTTTCTCAAACAAAAATGACTTTTCGGTCTACCATCCTCGCCCCACACTTTGGGAATCCCCGTCATGGGCCAACTTGTTCTTTTGGATAAATTGGATGCTGTCGAGAGCCTCGTTTAGAGTCCCTGTCAGTCTTTTGCCCAAGTGGCGTCCCGCTCCACCAGTGCCATTGTTTTGTCTCGCTTTTTCAGTGTCCCTCAATCCCGAGGACTGACGCAGGCCAGCTCGGGAAATGACGGCCACTTCGCTTATCCCGCCGGCATATTATTCCTGTCACATAACTGCGGTGTCTACCGATCCCCCCCACCACCACCACCAACACACACATTCACACACACAGCCCAACGCCCCCCCCCCCCCCCATCGTCCTCTCTTGTCCGTCAGAGTAGCCTGGCGGTCGGCTTCTGCATACTCCAAACGTGCGACTGCACTATCAGGCATCAACAAGCGCACCCCCCTCCCACCCCCACTCGCCATCCCTAATCAATGGCATTGAGAGGGGAGAAGAGGCGGAATGAGCGCGTTATCTCTCTTATCATCCAACATTCCAAAGGAAAAAAAAAATCAATTAGCCAACATACAGTATGCAACGGCATGACCAATTAAACAGCCAAGTCATTAGGAGAGCCCATTAACACACGGCGACCGATGGAAATCCTTCGCCGTCCAAAGCCCTGCACCCCCCCCCATCCCTCGTCCCCCCCACGTTGTCTCGCACGTTCATGCAGCACACACACACACACACACACACACACACACACACACACACACACACACAGACAGCTACAAAAGCATTCATGGTGGCTTAGAAAAAAAAAAGGAAGCGTAAAATACTCACTCAGTCCTCCGCCAAAGAATCAGGGAACGACCGGGAGAAGACTTTTACAGGCTGACTGTCGACATGTCGTTCACGTTCAGCCGCACTCTCCTGCATGCCTCCTCTCCTCTCTCGCTCTTTCTCCCTCCTGTGGAGGCGGATGAGGGAGGCAGGGAGGATGATGATGATGAGGAGGAGGAGGAGGAGGAGGATCGGGGGGTGGGCAACGTGAGAAGACTGCAATGAGGAAGAGGATAGAGAGGGCGGGAGGCAGGTTTGGGAGGGAGGAAGCTTTAGGATGCAGGGTCGGCTTCTCCACAGCGCAGCCTCGGGGAGCTGCGGCATCGGACAGCCTGAACGGCGGGGAGCCGGCGCGACGGGGAGCCGAAACGTCGTGCCGGCTCGATGACGAAACAAGAGAAAACAAAGCAATCAAAGAGAGTCAGGAAATGGTCCAAAGGGAAAAACAAAAACAAAAATAGCCCGTGAAGACGATACAATACCTTGTCATAGGAGTGGAACAAAGAAGAAAAAAAAGCAAACAACCATTCAAATCGAAAAGTCGGTTGTGATTGAATCAAACTGAATCGAATCATTCCACTTTCTGCACCCCATTTCTCAAAATCCATCTCAAATCGTCTTTTATTTGAGAGATTCACACCACGAACATATACATATACATCAATATACTAAAACGATTAAAATCATTGAGCAATCGTTTCAGAAATAGTAATCGTGATTTTTTTGTTTTGTTTCAAATTTGTAACACCCTTTGATTCAAATGAAATTCTCTGAATTCAAAAAATATTCGATAGTGACAGCCCGAGCCCAACCGAACTCCTGCCCAACTTTGCAGTCGGATCTTTAACTTTTGATCAACTAAATTTCCCCCCCAAGACTGTTTTTGGCTGAGCAAAAAATAATAATTCATCATCTCATTTTTGTTTCAGCATCTCAGCCCCGTGCCTTTAAGCGCCAACCGTGCGCGTTGCCATGGCAACTCTCGCCATCTGGCTTTCCGGCACACCGGCAGACACGCATCAGGCTTTATTTTATTTTTTTTTAAACGAATTGACTTTTATGAGAGGAAATCACACCGAGGCCTCAGAAGTTCACGAGGAGCTGAACACCTGTCACGGCGTGAAGAGGAGGAGGAAGTGGGAGCAACAGATGCCACGACACGTAAATTAGCTCCCCGCGCGTCGCCGGTTTCGCTAGTGACTACCAGGCTTCTTCACGGACTGGCTCGTCATCAAGGACACTTTGATTATTCCTTCACACTCTGCTAGGGCTTCTTTTGTCGCCGCTCCCCACGGCATTGGCGACTTGGGAACATGACTTTTTCCTTTCTGGTCCTGGAGAAGTTGCCGGCATAGAGATCAACACGGTTTTGCAAAATGTCCAATATATATACTGTATATATATATATATAATTGGTTTTGCATCGCAGGTTGTGAGTCAGAAAATGTTGCCTTTTGAGCCTCGTTCAAACACGTTAAATAGCACAACTGAGAATCACCGATTTTGAAGTGTTACGCCACAACTCGCTAGCTAGCTAGCTAGCTGGCAACAAGCTTCGCTGGCGACTAGTGTGGCTAAACACATCCCGCTCCTGAGTCATGAATCATCACCCCCATGGTGTCAAAAAAGCGACACCTGACAAGTATCATGTTCAAAAAGGGATGACGAGGAAAGACGAAGAAGCCATGCTAATTACTAAGCTACCTCGCGTGGTGGGATGCCTCCAAGTGGCGCGAGGGGGGAACGCCGGGGCTCTTGGGCCCCAGTTGCGGCTAAATGCCCACCAGCCGGCGGGGGAGGAGGTGGGGCCTCACCGGAAGGTGAGGCGCCCAGGGCTCACCCCGCTGGAACGGAGGGAAGTGGGAGTAGCCGCCCCACAACCCTCCTTAAACAAAAATCAGGCGAGGGCCCTTCCGGGGCCCGCACTGAGTGTGAACCTCGCGGGGCACCAGCGAGAGTCGTACTGGGTGTGGGACCGCTTCTTGATAAGTGTGTCACACCAGTTTGTTGTGACTTTAAGAAATAAAAACTTTTGATTTTTTAAAATAAAAGCAACAATTGTTTATTTGTTGTATACTTATTGTTTAATAAAACCGCTGCTTCAGGTCCACAGGAATTAACTCATTCACTCCCAAAGACGTTTTTAAACGTCTTTTCAGACTTTGTCCAGAATTGACTGGTACTGAATGAGTTAACCTGCAAAAAAATTGCTCCTCAAAATTAGAACCTCAAAGAAAAGAAAAGTAATATTGTGCCTTGCTAAATATAGATATGATTTTTTTTTCTTAATTGAAGCCTACCGACTGACCAAAATGAAGCAGAAGTTTTTTGGTTTGTTTGTTTTGTTTTTTCAAAATTGCAGCCTTTGCGATTTTAGAATTGCATTCTTCCTCATGCTGATCTATTTGGACTAAATTGTTTAGCCTACTTGGAAGCCACGTTCCTGATCTTGTATTGTTAACACTTTGGGACCATATACCTGGGCTTTTTGAGCAAAGGAACCCCCCCCCCCCCCGCCCCCCAAAAAAAAACTCTCCAAGCAGCGATTATTTATAGCCCACTTTTCCCAGGTAATGGCCACCAAATGCTTTACAAGAGCAGGCCCGGAATGCAAAGTAGCCACACACATCAGCATAAAAGAAGAGCGACAACAAACGCATAAAAACGAGCAGACGGGAAAGCGGGACACAATTACCACTGGTGCCTCGTGACAAAAATGCACAGTATCCTGGGATGCTGATAAACGGTTAACATCTTAGGGTCATTTTGGATTCTTCTTTTCTTTTTTTGATTGGCACAGCAAAGAGCGACGGCCATGTGCCGTGGCTGCAAATCAACTGTTTACCTCAGAGTCCAATTATTAGCACCATTAACTTTGGCACCTTAAGGGACTTCGTCCTTCTGTACTCTTTTGTTTGCCGCGTCTCCCTTTTGGAGCTTGAGAACAAACCTCGGAGTCAATAATTAGCCCTTAAGGGGAATGGTAGTGCACCGTATACATTGAAGGAAGCCGACTCGTCCATGTTCCGAGACCCATGAAATATTTAGCCCGCTACATCGCCCGTACGGTATCGATACGTTCGCCATTCATGGCATGATACGATTCAGTCCTTTCTATTTTCACCAGATCGTACAATTCGCTCCATTTGCAGTGCAGCCCGATACAATCCAAATACAATATCATTCGCTCCAAATGCAAGTCACAAACCATTTCCAGTGGTTTATACGGCATTCAAATGTGTAAGACTACTTACCGATTCACTCCAATACGATTGAGTCAGTCCATGACATGATTTCGCTCCAAACATAAGATGATTGATTCCAGTTGCGATACTTTTCACTCCAGATACAACACGTTTTACTACACTTATGATACATTTCATTCCAGTGTCATAATTCACTCCGAGTAAATAAGATTCCTTCTCAAAATGACACAATTCAATCCAAATCTGACGGATGGGCGAATGCCGATGCCAAGTGTCCTAGCGGTGCTAATGCCAGCCTTATTTTTAAGGTATCTGCACTTGTGGAGCCTGTCGATACCAGCCACTGATACTCACGGCGATCAAAATCCGACATGGCGTAAGTTCGCCTCAGCAGTAGTTGGCGCTACGCTTCGGCATTTTGACACATCGGTGAATCGTCATCTGATTCAGAAAGGAAGAAGAAAGGAGTGTTCGGAATTTTTGTCTTGGCGTTAATGTGAAATGTTACATATCAAAAGTACTGCCAGGTATCGCCACTCGGTATCGGTGAGTTTTCAAAGAGTGAATACTGGTGTCGGTCTGAAAAAAAAGGTGATATCGAACATCCCAACCAAATGTAAATCAATTCACTCCAATTAGGAAACGATTCATGTGGTTAGTGACAACTACGACACAATTTTGACACAGTTCCTGGCAGATGCAATCACTCCAATTGTGACCCAATTCATTTCAATCGGGACACGATTCACCCCAAACGAGAAAACCTTTCACTCCAACAGCGATACCAATCATTACAACTGCGACACGATTGACTTCAAATACGCGATTCCGATTACGACTCATTCCACTTACAAGACAATTCACGAAGTTATTCATTCCAAATATGACATTCCATTCTAGCTGTTATTCAATTCGCTCCAAACCTGGCGCGATTTGCTCCGGTCGGTCATGATGCAAATGACACGATTCTCGACAATGACGATACGATTTACCGAAATTATAAACTTAGCGCTTAGTGCAATGTGATTCACTGCAGTTCTAATTGATCCGCTCCCGCTGCGATGAATACAATACACCCCGAATAGATACAACTCATTTCGAAAGGAAACAAACAAACAACAACTTCAGTGCGGATCGGATTCACCCCAATAACAAGGCAATACGATTTTTCTTGGTTGATACGTGCCACATTTTGAAACTTGCGTGACAAATGACATTCGCATTAGTAAGTAATAAGAGCGAGGGCCTCCCATAACAGTTGCACATGACAGCAAATCATTTTGGAATGACATTTGAAGCCTTTAAAATGATATCCAGGCCACGGCATCGTGGACAATTATGACGACGCATTGATGCGTGTCATCTTCTCCACCCCCCAACCCCACCCGGCGAGGCCCTTTTTGCATATCGGCGAGCCTGAGGAAAAGATTTAATAACGACATGTCTTCCACATTACTGCGCTCAAAGTTCCATTTTCAGTTCAATTTCACATCGATTTTGGGGCGCGTGCGTGAAGGTGAATCACCTTGAAGGAAACGGCGGAGGTGCATCTGCCTCCATCTTTCTCTCTCTCTCTCTCTCTCTTTTCTCTCTCTCGATCGCCCCTGCGGCGGTGCGAGGGAACGCTGTCCCCGAAGATTCCAATCAGACGGCACAACACAGACGCTTCCAGTAATATCAGGAAGCTGTAGACGATGGTTATAGATTTCAGGGGCTCTCAGGTGCATTAGGCCATATCGCGGCTTCCCCACAAGGCCACTTAATGCCTGCGATGGAGGGAAGGAGGCCGGACCAGCTGGCTGCCGGGCATGCATGTGCAGCTATGAACAACAACAACAACAACAACAAAAAATACATTTCGACACGTTTGTCAATGGCAGGCTGCGGCCGATGTGCATAAATAAGGATCGTCGCATCTTTCCACAGCCGGTAGAGGGAGTTTCCTGAATCAGGAGCCACAAGACGCGGTGCTCACGGGCACCAGGGAGTCTCCAAGGTCCACATGAGTAGCCCCGCGGGCCTGTTCCAGATATAGCTCACCAGTGGAGGAGCATTGTGATTTTCTAGGAATGTTGTTTTCATAGACGACCCGATTATTCCCCCCCAAAAAAAGCACAGTGACACAAAAATCTCCTCATTCTCCACAATTCTATCTGCTGCTCGTATTATGAATGTGTTGAGCAAGGTTTCTGGTTTTATTTCATGAAACCATGACTGTGGATGATATGACAAATGATGACTTCTCAGTCATCGCGAGCATGTGCGCCTGCGTGGGCAAACGCACGTATGCCCACGCAGGGCCCAGAAGCCAAATTGATCGGTCAATGTTATTTTTGTTTTGTGCTAATCCTACCCCCCTGGTGGACCGTTTGAAACAACGTAAATGTGAAAGAAGAAGAACGAAACGGGAAATATTCCGGCACATCCTAGTTTTGTTGAAAGAAATCCGCCGGTAGTGTAATATAGTCATGTAAGTGACGCATTCGGATGCTGTGATCGCAATCATTTTGCACAGAGGAGAAAGAAAATATGCCTGCGTGTACGTGTCATACGTTGCTCCGCCATTTGTGTTCAAATGGCCATCGCTTCACGGATTCTCAAACGGTGCCAGTGTGCATACTTTTTTTGTGACATTTTGTTTGGTAGTGCGCTGTGCCTCGACTCTCTTAAAGGCTGTGGCTCACTGATCTACCTCACAGAGCAACAATGACCGTGAAGGAGAGGCTTCCTTAAATGAGGAAAACAAGCGGAGAGGAACTGAAAGAAGATGGCTATCAGGCGCCGGCAGATACTTTCATGACCAAGCGGCCGCTTTGAGCGCATCAAATACTTTTTTGTTTTGAGAAAGGGAACGCTTCACACTGACATCTGGAGTGGACGTTGTTGCTTTTTAAATGACCGCAGAGCTTTACATACACGAGTTTACAGCAGCGTAGCATTATTGTTATGGATGACGCTTGTGTTGTCATGATACCAAAATGTCGACTTTGGTACAATACCTGCATCAAAAGATTTGTTGTCTTTTAAGCCTATTAATTTAAACTCTCATTGAATATTTAACGTTTGACATCCGAACCGTATGGGGAAAACTTGCAGAACGGAGGACATCGGTTATCGGAGGTGGGTGAGGGTGCGGGGGGGGCGGGGGGGGGCAGGTACTTGTGCTCATAACATGTTCGCGGAGAGCTTTAGAGGACTCACCTCTGATTCACACACACTCACCGCGGGCAAGGACAAACCACACGGGACACACACATGTTGAAGTATGCTGATTCACACGCTGGCACACACCCGACCGCCGTAACTCCCGCGCATGACCTGAGCGTGAGGTGATTAATCACCTTCCTGTATTAATTACAATTCAAATCAGTTGCCATGGGAACCACCTTCGGAATGTTCAGGAACGACGGTGGACTTCCAGTGAGTCAAGGACCAAGAGGGGTGGGGGGGGGGGGCATTCATGACGCCTTACAATGATTCAGCTCGCTGCGTTTTACATTCCCCCCCACCCCAACACACACACACACACACACACTCCCCCCTCCCTCTTGAGTTGCCCGAGGTGAACTTCAATTTTGGTTCACGGAGAGGCTCGCAGAAGCGGAAAATGCTCGTGTGATGCCGGCTAAGAGAGCATCGGTGTGGATGGGAAAAATCAGATTGGGAAAACTGTTGGAAAAAGTGCCTTGCTTGGCAGTCAAAGGTGCACCTGTTGATTTTTGACGCATTTCAAATGAAACAAATGATTATCAAGAAAATAATTTGGGAAACGATATTAATATCCGCTCCAATCAATGACAATACTCTATGGATTATAATTTGGATCAATCGATTTACTTGATTGTTCGATTTGGATACGGTCAATCCCCCCAACCCAATACGCCATGGCATTATGGGAAACATGTTTCTAGCATTTAGCCTACAAGCACGTTTCAACGTCTTTGCAAATACGTTTAAATGTCCTTGCAAATACGTTCGAACGGACATACGGTCAAAAATGTTGCCTTCGCATCAGCGCTCCTCCATAACGTTTGCATTCCTAAAGGAAATAAATACCCTCGATACTTCCGCTATTTATGTAACGACTGGGAAAATGCCTGCTGGAAGTTGTTGACAAACCGTGCGTCGCTGCTTTTCACTAAATGCTTATTCAGGGTTATTCTTGTGAAGCCGTGCGGATGCTCGCGCGGCATTATATTGGAAGCTCAGGTGAAAGCCGGACGTGGTGAATTAACAATGCGCCGTTGTGTGTGTGTGTGTGTGTGTGTGGCTCGCCAGTTGTCATGGTTGCAGCGTTTATCACCTCGTTCAGCCGGCATAGAGGCCCAGGGGCACATGTGATTGGATTCAGAGAGACAGACAGACAGACGTGGGGAAGGGAGTGTGAGTGAGTGAGTGAGAGGGAGGACATATTGGCACAGAGGAGGGCTTAAATGCCAACGCGCTGAGCAGAGGGAGGAGGGGGGGGGGGGGGGGAGTAGAAGGCCGCTGGACAAATGTCAGCGCCGGGCCTCTTCATGATCATGTAGCGCAGGGGCAAGCGTGGCGCAAAAGTTGATTTTTGCCATCTGTAATAGGGAGTTTGAATGGCTCACATTGCGGGGATTTAAGAAGAACCTTTTGGGGCTTCGTTCACTAATCAATGCGGGAAACTTTTCGAACTCTGAGCACAAGCTCAGCATGTGCATCCATGAGCAAGCCGTTCCAATTTTGGCTCTGCCAGTCAGTCGCAGGGCACATTATTTGTTTTGCGTTGTATCAAATATATATATTTTTGCAGATAATTAATAAAGTTCCAAGGAGATGAATCCTTGTCATGCGTGTGACTGTGTCAACAATAGTTGAATGTATGTCATGTTTAACCGATTTATGATTGATTTGTCTTCAATTCTAAAATCTTGCTCTTGCACCGTAAAAGTATTTTAGTCATTTACTACTTTGCTTTTAAATTGTCATCATTTTTTGTTTGTGAATGCTGTCAAAGTAGCTTGTGTTTAACATAAACTATAAAGCTGTCTCGCCTCGTCTTGTCCTCAACACCGGCTTCGACGATGCGACAGTTCCGGGTTGTGAGGCGGGGAAAAATCCTCACGAAGGATATTTCAGCCAATCGTGAAGCGCTACAAGCGATTCCATGAAACTTCCCAGCCTATCGCAGCACCGCTTGTCCCTTACTCAGGTGGGGGGGGGCGGTGCCCCACAGGAAACAAGTAAGCTCATGGGGAATCTGGTCTTTGCTTGAAACTTTTCCTTTAAAATTAAAAATAGCAACCAGTGACTTTTTTTTCTTCGTCATTGAGTTGTGTAACGTGTCAATGTTCGCAGTCGACTCCCTTGACGATTTTATATTCTTTTAGACGACCTCGCGTGTTGTGTTTGTGTGCGACTTGTAAACTTAGAGAGACGCCGGGTCACTTTTTTTTAGCTGACATCCAGCTGAATAGGCGAAAGTGCCAGAGAGCGTGTGTGAATAGACGCATTGTGGGGGCTGCCGCCTGCCTGTCTGGTTTAGTGTGTATGTCAGTGTGTGTGTGTGTGTGTGGCCTCGGCATGCTTTTCTCTTCCGTGTCGTTTGTGCCACACGCACTCCCCATCGTCGGTGCCTGCTGGCTGACACGCTGCGTGGACGGGCAGGAGGACATTACCGGCGACAGCGAGCCGCCCGCTCGTCTACACTCGCCGCTCGCTTCCGGCTGCCCACGGCGGTGACCGTCAAACAACAACAACGACAACGACGCAAAGTCCTCGCCATGCCCCAGACTGGCAAATCGAGAAACGCCCCGCCGATGTCGGACGCCCCGCCGATGTCGGACGCCCCGCGGCCCCAAACGGGGGCCTCGGCCGGGGATCCAGAAGGACTCCGAGATGACGAGGGAGACGCTGGACAGGACAACCGAGGAGACGAGGACATCGTCAAATCTCCAAATGATCCCAAACAGTACAGGTAAGATACACTCGTGTACAACCGCCTTTGCTTTCCTCCGCGCATTTCCCAAACACGCATCTTGGATTCACTGTCCCAAAGTTTACATGTGAGATGGAATGATCGTTTGTCTGTTTGTGCCCTGTGACTGTCCGGCGACCAGTCCGGGGTATACCCTGCCTCTCGCCCAGTCAGCTGCAGCAGGAGATGCCAGCTAACTCTCAACCACGAGAGCGAGCCATAGCCCGTTCAAAAATCCGCGTTGCTCCTTGATTTCATTTTATGTTTGAACAATACTATATCAATTCATATAATTATTAATTAATTAATTAATTAGGTAGTTGATTAATTAATTATTAATAATACAATAATCTAAACTATTTTCTTAGTCTCCGTACCTATCGGTCACGCCCCACTTTCACACGTTTCATACTCGATGAAGCACATAAAAATTGAGCATTAGCGCTGGCTTTTAAAAATATTTTTGCGAGATAGTAACGCGTGAATGTCCGGAACCTTGAAATGTATGTTGGTACTGTTCTAAAGCAAGGACCCTCCTGTCATTTTTTTTACTTGTTACCACTGAGTGACTTCCACACCGGTATTTCTTTCCCCTCCAGAGCTAAAAGGTAGGCCAATAATTTATTTCTTTAAATATAAGGTGAACCCGTTGCTCTAATTGAGGCACAGGGAATTCCATTATTTGCCTTTTCACTCTGCAGGTATGTTGTGCTGGCCAACGGGCTGCGCGCTCTGCTCATCTCGGACTACAGCAGCCCGGCCGTGTCCAAAGACGACGAGGAAGAGGAGGAGGAGGAGGAAGAGGAAGAAGGTGACGAAGAGGAGGAAGAAGAGGAGGAAGACGACTCGAGCGAAGAAACGATGGTGGAGTCGGATGAGGGTGGCGACAAAGATGATGACCGGGAGGGGAGGAAGAAGAGAGGAAATGCAGAGAAGCAGGTACACGCTCGGTGATGGTGTCCATTCGTATTTACAAATATTTTGTAGCCCACCATTACACTTTTGAACTGGTCCACCCCCACTGGAGGGCGATCAATGCAAGCGCCACAGTCTGGGAATCCCTGCTGTCGAGCAGCCCATCTGAAACTGGCTCAGCAACACACACCGAGGTTATGATCATGAACGAAAACTTCCCAAAATAACTATAACTAAGATCAGAAAAACATTCTCGCTCATAAAGTTGCTTCGATCCCAGCTCCGGCCTCCCTGTGTGGAGTTTGCGTGTTCTCCCCGCGCCCGCGTGGGTTTTCTCCGGGTACTCCGGTTTCCTCCCGCATTCCAAAAACATGCATCGGGAAATGGATGGATGGAGATAGATAGATAAGTGTGTGTGTGTGTTCCCTGATGGCTAAAATTGCCACACGTGATGCAAACTCTACTTGTGCTCGTTTTGTGTGTGCCTGTGTGTGTGTGAGCGTGTACACGCACGCGTGTGCGTGCATGTGTGTGTGTGTCAGTCTGCAGCCGCCTTGTGTATCGGAGTGGGCAGCTTCAGTGACCCCAGCGACCTCCCCGGCCTTGCCCACTTTCTGGAACACAGTGAGTAATTACAGTAATTACAGTGAAAGGATGGACACGCATCGTGTGTGTGTGTGTTGGTGTGTGCGCACGTGTGTTGAACTAGCTCTGAAAGGTTAATTCACTGGAGTCTTTTACATGCTCACCCATCACCGATTACATTTTGTGTGTTACACCCTCTCATCCATGTTTGTACCTCCAAGTTGGACGAGATAAAACAGAGACCAGAAAGGGGCCCGGTCACCCGTGTTAAACAGTCCCGGGAAGTTACTTTGACACCGCAGTAACTTGGTTGGACCCCTTTCCCCCCGCCGCCGTTTGTTATTCAAATCTGCAACCTAATACGCGTGCCGTTATCGCTTTCAAATCCAAGTTTGAAAATGAAATTGTAAAGAAAATTCGGCTTCCCCGACAGCAGTGGTCCTCAAAACTCTTTCGTCTGGCCATGAGTATTCCCCTCACTTATACGTGTTGATAATCCTCGATTCAATAAAAAATATATATTTTTCTTCTTTTTTCAATTTCAATCAATTCATAGGAATGGCCTACTTTTTTTTATCTCAAACATGAATAAAAATGGAGATGTTGTCTAGAAACTAAATGATGTCATTCTTAAAAATATGAATCAAAATAAACCATAAACCTGCCTCTGTTATAACATTTAAGAAAAAAAATGAATGGAGCGCCCTTAAATGTATTTATTTCTGTGTTGCTCGCCATCCAACAAAAGAAAATTTGAAAGTTGTACTTGACTTTCTGAGTGCTCAGTGACCTTTTTTTTTTGTCTTGCTCTCGACAAATTTACCATATATTTAATTTTAAAAAACTAATACTAAAGCTCATAAAAACTCAAACGAAGCATTTTCTAAAGAAGAAAAAAAATTACGAAAAACCACCAAACTTGAGGTGTGCAGTCTGTGCCACGGGTTACTTATCTGTGAAAAAAAATTATTCAATGTTGCGAAACACTGCCCGGCAGTTATAAAATGCCAAGCTAGACGCCATTCTCATAAGCTGAAGCCATTGATCGGCGGTGGCTTATCTTTGACATTTTTGAAAAATGGCGGCTTATGTGCTCTGTCCGCACGCCGCGCCAGTGGTTTTCATGGGCAGTGAGAAGTACCCCTCGGAAAACGGCTTTGATGCCTTCCTCAAGAAGCACGGCGGCAGCGACAACGCCTCCACCGATTGCGAGAGGACCGTCTTCCAGTTTGACGTGCAGAGGAAAAGCTTCAAAGAGGCGCTCGACAGGTGAGAGCGGATCACGGGGGGGGGGGGCGAGTGGGATCACATTTTAAGCAGTCAAACGGGGCGACCGGTTGAAGTGCGGGGCGATTAAAAAACACTCCCGCCTGCACCTTTCCGCATCAACGGGATGCAGTCAACGCCGCTGTTTAGCTCTGGGCCTGATTAAGAAAGTTGTGAAGCCGCCGGGATTTGATCGATCTGACGCAACGGACATCATTATTGCGCCGTTTATGCCGAATGAACTCTGCCGCTTAAACCGATGGCAGTAGAAAGGAACACGATCAAGGAGTTTGATCGAATGCAACATTGCCATAAAAGGATTTTATTTTGTGGCAACTGATCTGTTGGCGGCTCCCTAAACGGGTTGCAAGAGAGAACAAAAGTTTGGAAAGTGAGTACGGCATTACTTTTGTGTTCGAATGATGTAAGAGTTGTTGATTTGATGTAATGACTTCAACATGGCCGTCCCGGGACTCTTTTGTGGCAGTGATCTGGTGGGGGCTGCCTAAATGGGTTGCAGCAGAGAGCAAAAGTCGGTGCATTTATTTTGCGTTGAAAAGAGGAAAGACTTTTGGATCTTGCGGAATTTGAGCAATATAATGTAACGTAGCTACAGTGAGATTTCATTTTCGCCCGACGCTGCCTAAACGGGTAGCGGGAGAGCAGGTCTGATACGGCATTTTTGTGAGATCTCTCTATGAAAGAGGCGGAATCGTTCTTCCCTTTGCCCTCTATTTTAGGTGGGCTCAGTTCTTCATCTGCCCCCTGATGATCCGAGAGGCTATCGACAGGGAGGTGGAGGCCGTCGACAGCGGTGAGTCCGCTCGTGTTCGGATTCCATCCCGAAAACCGCCGTTGTCTTTCCTGAGCCTTTCCCTCTTCCGCCCGTCAGAATACCAGCTGGCCAAGCCGTCCGATTCGCACAGGAAGGAGATGCTGTTTGGCAGTTTGGCGAAACCGGGACACCCCATGGGCAAATTCTGCTGGGGTGAGGCTCGCCATGTTTTCCTTGTTCCAAAGGCGGGACAATTTGTTGATTTTGAGTGGTGTGACCGGTCGCCAGGGAACGCGCAGACTCTGAAGCAAGAGCCCAAGAAGAAGAAGATCAGCGTCTACAACCGACTACGAGCCTTCTGGGAAAGACACTACTCTGCACATTACATGACCCTGGCTGTCCAGTCCAGAGGTCAGTAAGGTCTTTCTTTATTGGGCTCAAGCCCCCAGCACAAGTCGAGCGCAATGCGCGGTCGAAGGCGGCGTCATCGGTGGAATCGGTCGACACAAACATTTCTTGCTCGAAACGCTAATGAGCAACTTTAAGCGCGGATGGTTGTTCGTCTGTTCGTCTCTGTGTGCCGTGCGATTGGCTGGCAACCGGTTCAGGGTGTCCCCCGCCTACTGCCCGAAGACAGCCGGGATAGTCCCCAGCACCCCCCGCGACCCATGAGAGGATAAAGCGGGTCATAAAATGGATGGATGGATAATTGATTCTAAAACAATTTGATTGTGACAGCTATTAATCTGTACCTAAGTTTTAGCTCTTCAGATTCAGAGGTCGATGACCTCTGACCTATACCACGCAAGGTAAATAGACCGGGCTTTTGGCGCCATCGTGTGACATCACAGAGCAGTTTTCAAAGCATACAGGGGAAAATGAGTCTTGAGTTTTAGCTTTCACAGAACAAAAAAAAAAAACCAAACCACAAGCAGCATGTACCTCAATATCCAGTATTTTGAAGTGAAACAATTCGGGTTTTGCCCCTAAAATCTAGTAGTGCAGTTTCGCAAGGTCAGATCGTGACCAAAGCCGTTTTGTACGATGAAAGTTCCGCTCTGCAGTGATCCACATGTGGCATCAGTCAACAACCTGCTTGTGGGCAGATTGACAGAACTCTTTAACGAGCAATCCGGTGATTTAATTGACTGCTAATGAAGCCGCAAAGCTCTAATGAGGAGCCGCTCCACGTGTCCATTGACGGCCGAGCGCTGCTAATTATTCGCAGCTCGCCTCGGGTCGCCGCCTTCATCCCGGTGATGTCATCGTCGGGTCTTGGCGCGTTCTCGCAGGAAATATCAGGCGGCTCATTAACAGATGCGGAAGCGTCCCAGGCTGACTCGTGTTGACATTTGTGCCCAAAAAAAAATTAGAATAACTTTTTAAAAATCGCAAACATGGTCTTTGCAGAATTGTCTTTTGCAATCTCACTGGATGTGAGCAAATATTGACCACAGAACAGGAAATGGAACCTTTTGTGATCCAAAGCTGCACACAACTCTCTCACACGTGATTGCAGATGTTGTGACTGACTGACACACTTGTGATTGTGCACCCGCAGAGAAGCTGGACACCCTGCAGATGTGGGTGCGCGAGATCTTCAGCCAGGTGCCCAACAAGTGAGTGTGCTCATTTCACTGCCCACGGCAAAATTCATTGACTCGTTTAAGTTGACTTGAGTTCAAGCAGATGCCAAGAATTTCCCAGTGTTTACTCTCCGACAGCGAAAATCGCTCCTCTAACATCCAATATTTAAAAAAAGGAGGAAAAAAAAGCTTTTTCCAAAGGAATCATTCTTCATTTTTTTGACTAACATCGTCAGAGAAAGGAAACGATGCCAATTAATGACATTTACAACTTTTATCTAAATGTACGGTGGTCCTGTTTAGGTCACTTTTAATCATAGTTATCCGATTATTGTTGTGTTTTTGGTTTGTTTTTGTTTTTTTGTTTTTTTTTTTTTACTAAAATGAAATACTGTAATCTCCGAATGATAAAGTCACCTAAATAAAAGCCGCAACAGCTAATTTTGGCCATAAAAAACAATTGTGTTTTTAGTAGCCACAGGTCTTTTTTTGCAAAAGAAGAGATCAAAATTTTTATTGACATGAAACAAAAGGTGACACTTTTGTCCACATTTTCGATTAATTCAGTAAAATAAATAATACAATTTAATTGCCCGTGATTTACCTTGCTGGATTGAACATATAGTCGAAACTCGCGATTCGCGGGTAATAAGAAACATCGTGGCCCACGAATAACAAAAATCCATTTATAATTGGCCCATTATAAATACATTAAAAAAAATCAATCACTCAATACAGTTTTGTTATGTTGGAATTTGATGGTGTGGGACCTTAATAGCACTCTTCTCCCAAGACATTTTGATTTTCACTTTACTAGCACTTTTATGGTTGTATGTATTTATTTATTGAAATGGCTTTTTCTTGTGATGTTGCGCGTTCATGTCGGCAGCGGCCTTGCCAAGCCAGACTTCTCCAACATGCTGGATCCCTTTGACATGCCATCTTTTAACAACCTATACAGAGGTAAACGATCATTTATGTCGATATTTGGCGTCGGGATGCTCAAAATCTGTCCGCTGAGGCGAAGAGGTGGTGTGTTGTTGTCATCGTGGAATACTTGAAGGTCACTGCTTGTACTGTTGTGTTTGTGTTGCCTGCCTGCAGTCATCCCCGTTCGGAAGGTGCATGCCTTAAATATCACTTGGGCGCTCCCCCCTCAAGAAAAGCACTACAGGTGAGTGTTCTGGAGTAGTGAGTCCCAAACTTGCGCAAGGGGTACACCCTCCAAAGGATGCGCAAGAAGAAGGGCCCTATTTTCATGAATAGCGCAAGTCGAGGGCAAAGTGTAGCCTAACTGTGTACAGGGGTGGACTTTTCTTTCTTTTGGCATTTTTGTAGTCAGGCCCAGGATGAAAGGGACGTTTGCGCCGTTGTGGGAGTGAGCACAGACGGCTTATTTCCCCATCCAGTAAACGGCAATCCAATGCACTTTAAATTCAGTGCACCAGAGGCGCGCACTGGCAAACAGATCACTTGCGGATGATGTCAATTTGGCCAAGGCAGTCACAGATATCATCACTGTGAAGTGGACACTTAGAAACCCTTTCCCCGCTGAGTGTTTGTGTGCCTTCAAAATCATCATTAGTGTGGCAAATAAACAATTCATGAAAAAGGCTTGAAGCTGTTTAAAATCCACTCCCGGTTGAAGTTTACTGTCAAACTAAACATAAAACATAGACGATTGCACGCCACGTATTCAAAACAACCGAACAAGGTTGTCTTAAGAACGGCCCGCAAACTTAATGCTAACATAGCGTATCATGGAAAATGCCATTGAGATGCTAATGGTTAGCATCGATAATCACCGTTTTGTAACCTTTTATTCAACAGATATTTGAACACAAATGGTGGAGAAACACATTTAGACAGATATTGTTTTAATACCCACAGGTAGATGTTGTTTATTTTACGAATGACTAATAATACAGCATTTTATGGAATCACGGTAAGTGGTGTAGGTACAAATTTTTCATTTGCGTCCACACGCTTTATGATAATATATCTCAAGGCACCGCTATATTTTTGTGACTTTACACTGAAACATCTTTTTGTTGAGCACATGAACATTTTTGATGGAGCAAAGAACAAAATGTAACGGGAGGGTCATATCAATAGAATACAGTACACAAATCCAACACCGCCCCCGCCCCCCTCGTTGTCCTGAGGGGATTCGATTTTCTTGTCCTAACAATGATTTTCCTTCGCAGAGTGAAGCCTCTTCACTACATATCGTGGCTGATTGGCCACGAAGGCCCAGGAAGCATCCTCTCAACGCTCAGGAGGAAGTGAGGAGTTTCTCTTTGCTTTTCCCATGTGAAAGCGCTCCAAATAAAACCCAATTTAAAGGTCTTCAATTTACTGGGGGACACACACAGGCTGTTTTTTTTTTTCCCCCACAAGAGCCTCTCAGCCTCTTGTTACTAAATGCCCCCCCCCCCAAAAAAAACCTCTCTCAGTCATCTCACAATACAAAGCAGCCCTCCAAAAAACACCCTCCCCTCATGTCGACACCACTCAGCGGCTCAGATCGAACGTTTCAGACGCTTTGTTTCCCCGCGCTTGATGAATGACGACAGCGGACGACTTGGAGAGCGCTCAAAGCCAGTCGAGTGCTTTGCTGTGTTAAGTGGGGTGCGGCGTAAAGTGCCCCCTCAGTGGTTATTTGGGCCCGGGAGGCAATGAAGCCTCGTGTCCTTTTCATTCCCCCGCCCCCCTCTGTATAAAAAAAATTAGACTCATAAAGTTTGTTTTCCTCTCCGTATGAAAAAGATCACGTGAAGTCAGTAAACTTTTCACCAATGGTCTCACCTACGAAAGATTTCAACCTCGGTTGTCACACGAACCCTCACGCCAAAAACAGCAGCAGTTGTTTTTCTCCCCACAAAAACCGTTGACATTTCGTTGGAAGTGTACGGTGGCTTATTTGGACAAGTGGCTATTGGATTTTTTTTTTCCAGCAAAGTAGGCGGGGCATTGAATTAGCGTTAATTTAATCGATGCTCAATGTGGATGATGGCAGGTGCTGGGCTGTCAATCTTTTCGGAGGCAACAGCGAAAGCGGCTTTGATCAAAACACCACCTACTCCATTTTCTCCATCTCCATCACGCTCACCGACGAAGGTTTCCAGAACTTCTACCAGGTGACCTGCCCTCCCGTTCTCCCTCCCCACCTCTTCTATTTTGGTCCAGCCCAGCTCCAGTATTTGCCTCATTGATAGATACAACAGGGTTATTTCAGGGAAGAGCCGAGTGCTATCAGTTGCCACGGCAACGCCGGCTAACCAGGCACTCAAGCAGCAAAGGAGCTGATTTTTATAGGACTGTCTTATTGGAAAATAACTGCTCTTGAAGGGTCGCCACGGATTCGAGGACACCCTTTACATCCACATCCATCCAATATGTATTACCAAATAATAGGTGTGTTTTTCATTTCAATTTCTGCAGGTGACCCACCTGGTGTTCCAGTACCTCAAAATGCTGCAGATCCTCGGACCGCAGAAAAGGCACAAATCGAAGCACACGCTCGCACACACACATTTCCACCTCCTACAGTATGCAAGAGTTGCATATGGGCACCAAAACTCTCAAATATTTTCGGATACCATTGTAGTGCCCGCCAGATTTGTACGGTACCTAAAATGTGGAGCTAGCTATGTTATTTCTAGTGCCAGGTACTTTTGCCGCGACTTGATACCGAGGTTTTTGCTCCAGAAATTGTTCTCATAGGAAATCCATTTTTTTGTGAGTTGATTTATTTTTTTTAATCGACAAAATAAGATAAGGTGAAAAGCTCGGAGTCGAGCCACTTCTCCTACATGTTGAGGAGCCAGATGAGGTGGCTCGGGCATCTGATTAAAATGCCTCCTGGACACCTCCCTGGTGAGTTCTTCCGGGCATGTCCCACCGGCAGGAGGAGTCGGGGACGACCCAGGACACGCTGGAGAGACGATGTCACCCAGCTGGCCTGGGAACGTCTTGGGATTCCCCTTGAAGAGCTGGAAGAAGTGGCTGGGGAGAGGGAAGTCTTGGCTTTCTGTGAAAGCCCCCCGCGACCCGACCCCGGATAAGTGGTAGAAAATGGATGGATGGACAAAAGGAGTTGTCGCATATAATGTTACTTTGGTGTTCAGCAGTTGTCGTTGGATTGGACAGTGGCTCTTTTATACACGCGTTGAGAAATGTAACATGAAAAAAATGAAATTTGGTAAGCGCACGCATTTCGCCCGTGTTTCGTCCATCTTTAAAATGCCACATTTTTACTCCTCTAATTGTCTTTCTCGTCACACACTCAGGATATACGAAGAGATTCAGAAGATCGAGGCCAACGAATTTCGCTATCAGGAGGAGGTAGGGGCCCCACGCCGTCCGGGCACCGCCTGCTCCGCGTCATTCCTTCAACCACGTAATGCCTGTTCTCTCTTTTCAGAGCGACCCTATCGAACACGTGGAGGACATCTGTGAGAACATGCAGCTCTTCCCCAAGGAAGACTTGCTGACGGGAGACCAGCTGATGTTTGACTTCAGTCGCGAGGTGGCCAGCTTGGCATTCATTGGACTTGATTTTTGTTTTACATTTTTGCTTTGTGTGAAAAGTGAGATGGAAGCTTTGCACTTGCACCCTACCCCTACCCCCGCCCCCCTCCTCTCCCTCCCTCCCGCCCTCCTCTGTGAGATTGTTCCTGCATAAAGAAACACATTTAGACACTGACAGAAGGAAATGTGTTCCGTGCATTTGCGCGCATGTGTGTGTGTGTGTGTATGTGTGTGCAGGTGATTGGTGCAGCGCTGTCCCTGCTCACCCCCGAGAAAGCCAACCTGATGCTGCTGTCGCCAGAACACGAGGGCCGTTGTCCCCTCAGGGAGAAGTGGTTTGGAACACAGTACAGCGTGGAAGGTGAGTGTGTTGTTCGTGTTTGTGTGTGTGTCGGGGCACGCGCGCGTGTGTCAAGAATTTCATCGTTTCAGATTTTTCGTTATAGTTTTAATTTTGTTTTGACTTCTGCCTTTTTTTTTTATTCTGTCAGTTCAAATTCGTTTTTGAAGCAGGTTTAGTCATTTGTACTCATTTTAATTTTTTTCAGACTGCTTTGTTTGAGATTTTATTAGTTTTAGTTTTTTTTTTTTTAATTATAGTGTATTTGTCAAGTGCACAATTAAAAAAAGGTCACTATTCTGAAATAATTGAAATGAAAGTACAATTCTTCAGCAAGTGTTCCTCCCTCTTCTGTGTGGCCGTACAGTACAGCAATACCGAAATACAGTAAAATTTTGAAAGAACCCCGACAGCTCAGGTATGATATTAACTGACATTATAAAGGACATTATTTTGTAGTAATTAAATGGTTTTATTAATGTAAGATGCCGTTAGTTGTTTTTTTTAAGCAATTATTTTGCCAACCAAAAAATGTAGTTGTCGTTGTTGTGTTAGCTTATGTTAACTACAAAAACCTTGTTGTGTGCTGGCACCTTAATACATTGTCTTTTCCTCTTTCCCCGCAGCAACGTTCACCCCAGCGTAAAGCACTCAAGCCATTTATCTCTGTCGCTTTCGATGACAGTATATTGTGTTTACAAACAAAAGGCCTCTCACACACACATCGCGTCATCTTCCTTTTGAAAAATGTACCCAACTAGCCTCCTGTGATGCTCGCAGAGGACGTTCTTATTTCATCGAGGCACAAGTTAAATGTGCCTGACACTTGTGCCTTCCTTGCTCACAGACATCCAACCAGAGTGGATGGAGCGATGGACAGGAAATTTGGAGCTGAGTCGCCAGCTTTTCCTTCCTGCGGAGAACAGGTTCATCGGTGGGTGACTGGACCACACTCAAAATTCTCACTTTTACCAGTAGTCACACATTGTGCATTTAGAAAAAAAATACTGGTTGGTGCTACTTAGGTTTGGGTTTTGGACTTGTTGAGCAAAATAATACATGTCAATGTTTGCAGTATTGCAAAAAAAAAAAAAAAGAAAAACAAACATAATTTGAATGTGTTATCCCTCCCCTGGCCCCATTTTATGCCTCTAATTTCATTTTTAATTATCATTTCTAAACTTGTCACAGCGTGACAAAAAAGGCTCACCAGACACCAGAGAGACAGAAAGCATCACGACATTATCCATCCATCGATCCATTTTCCGATCCGCTTTATCCTCACAAGGGTCTCGGGGGGGTGCTGGAGCCTATCCCAGTTGTCTTCGGGCAATAGGCGGGGGACACCCTGAACCGGTTGCCAGCCAATCGCAGGGCACACAGAGACGAACGACCATCCGCGCTCACACCTAGGGACAATTGAGAGTGTTCGATTAGCCTTCCGTGCGTGTTTTTGGAATGTGGGAGGGAACCGGAGTACCCGGAGAAAACCCACGCAGGCACGGGGAGAACATGCAAACTCCCCACAGGAAAGCTGGACCTGGAATCGAACCCGGTACCTCTGCACTGTGCTAACCACTGGACCACCGGGCCGCTCTATGTTAAGAGACGAGCAACCATCCGCGCTCACACTCACACTTAAGGAAAATTTAGAGTGTTCAATCAGGGGAAGGTGAAGTGGGGCTACATTCAAACCTTGCTTGCTAGCAGCTTGAGAGGATCGAAAATGATTGACGTTTCCATTCACTCGTCCGTGGACGTTACGCGCATGGTCACGGAATGATTAAAAAGTCGGACCTCAAGGCACCATTGTAGACATTGTAGTCAGTTTTGCATTTGTGGCTGGAGCAATTTTCAACATCCCGCGGCAGTTTGCTCGTCGGCCTGCAATTGGGGCAAAACGAGGAATCCATCCCTGGCAAATAGCAGGCCAATCTCCAGGCCCGCCGCGGCTAGTTATTACCATCGTTTTGTCACCGCAGTGTAGCCTGAGCAACGGCACCGAGCACCTCCATCTTGCCTTTATGACGGCAGTGTTCTCATCTTCTAATGGCTCCACGTTCAACTGAGGCTGCCTGAAAGGACGAAATGCTTTTTGGGGAGAGATTCACAGCACGACGGCAGCCATTGTTGACAACCTATGCTACATGCTAAACGTGTCAACGAGGGTATTTATTTGATTTATTTATTTTTGGGAAATTGGTAACTGGTTGAATGGTGTTCCGTCAGTCATTACAACATTCCCCGGTTAATAATCAGGGCTCTAATAAAGGTATTATCCTTTCTGTTGCTAAGCTCCAATTCAGACGAGGCCCACCACGCTAATCACACGGAGAGCATATTAGCATTCATCCCCTCTGCGTTATCTCTGATATAATTCCAGCATCATTATGTTTCTGTCTTTCAACTTATTTATTTTTTTAGCAACAAAACTTTTTTTTTCCCCATGAAACAAGCTCGGTTTACATCTGCCTGTTTTTTCTTCTTAACAAATGAAAAAAAGTCACAGCCATAAGGCAGGTTTCTGCTTTGTTTTACCGACACTAAAAACAACCGGTGGCGCTAACAAATGAATATTTTTGTTGGAACAAAATCAAATAGTGGCCTCTTTCTAAAATGTCACTTTTGTTTTCCTCCCATTCCGTTGCGCACAAAGTCCGAGGTGTTCTTCTTTAGAAACAAATATAATCGCTAAACGAAATGTGGTCTTTAAGGATTTATGGCATCAAGGTGGTCGATTTTCCTCTAACAAGCTCACTTTGGATTTATTTATTTTTTTGCTCAGGAAAATGAAACCCTCACTCATTTTTAACAAGGTCAATTCATTTTGGAGCAATCCGGAAACAGCGAATTGCATCTAAAATGCCCCTTTTTCGTCAGCAAACTTGATCCACTCCCATGTGGTGGTGTGACGCCAGCAAAAAAAAGAAAGAAAACAATCGAAACAATGACTGCTGTCGAAATCGCTTCACAATCACCCTCCCCATATGACGCTCATGAAAAGAGAATTTTCAATTTTCCCTTATGTCGCGTTTATTTTTCCTCGAACAACATTAATGGAGAGATTGATACAGCGCTTTTCAAGACACCCAAGGTCGCCTCGAAAGGCAACCAGAGCATAAATCCACAACAATGTGATTGTGATTTTTGTACTCGAATGCACCTATTTTCTTTTCAGCCTCAAACTTCACCCTCAAGCCTTCAGACTGCGCCGATGCCGAGTTTCCAGTGCGCATCGCCAGCAGTGACACAGGCTGCCTGTGGTACAAGAAGGATAACAAATTCAAAACTTTCAAAGGTGAGTTTCGCTCGTCGCTCTGCCATTTGACACAAAATCCATTTGCCACTCTGGCGCAAAAAGTGTATTCTCATGACAATTATTCTCGTGGTCTTCTGCAGGCTACATCAGATTTCACCTCATCTCTCCTGTAATCCAGCAGTCTGCTCAGAAGTAAGTGCAGTCACCTTAACTAGAAGACTTTTTTTTTTTTTTTTTTAACTTACAGTCACCGACCTCTCTTTCCCTCCATTGTGTGCATTGCAGCGTGGTGCTGTTCGACCTGCTGGTCAACATCCTGGGCCACAATCTGGCCGAGCCCGCTTATGAAGCCGAGGTGGCCCAGCTGGAGTATAAACTGGTGGCGGGCGAGCATGGCCTGGTGATCAAGGTCAAAGGATTTGACGACAAATTGCCCGTGAGTCAGTGAGTGAGGGAGGGAGATATGCCGGTTCAGTTGGCGGCTTGTAGAAACTGACAACTGTTCCTGGCATCCCGCGGACCACAAACGCTCTGCATGTGGCCCCTCGGTTCATTTTTACTTTTTATTTTTTTTTTAAGTTCATTTTTTGCAACCAAAAAAAATAATAATAATTTTGGAGAGTTCGCTCTACTATGGTTCCAAATTGTAATAGCACCATTCATCACAAGATGGCACACTTAATTGCCCTTCCACTGGGTCATCTCCATCAGGAATATCATCGCAAATAGGAAGCAGTTGAGAGGTTGAAAATTGAAGCTACTTTGCGTTGAGACGTAATTACCAGGAAGAGCACTTTAGCCTCTTCTATGTTTAGAAAGCCGCCAGATAACACTTAGCTTAAGCCCGTAGCGGGGGGTTACGAAATTGCGCACACCTTCAGTCAGTGTTACAAACAAAATGGAACATCAATATATGCCCACAGTTAAATATGACACAAGTTCGTGTAACTGCAGGTAAACACACTTGAACGATCATGATTAACGAGCGTCTTTATAATGGCACAGATTCTCCACAGAATGGTGCAATGCAAAGCTCTAAAGGTACTGCCAGAAATCTGCGGAAGCTGCCAAGCTCTCAAATATAAATACAGTCATACCTCGGTTTTCGACCATAATCCCTTCCAGAAGGCTGTTCGAAAACCGATTTGTTTGAAAACCGAAACCACACTCTTTTTAAAAAAAATCTTTATTGAACACGTCTGTTCACAATGGAACGCAATACGAGAAAGCGTCACTTCCTCGTCTACCAGAGGGAGCGTTACTTCCTCGTGTCAGGAAGGCGAGAGGAGTCAAGTGACAAATTCAAGTGCGCTCAGTTTGTTCGAGAACCGAAATTCGGTCGTCATCCGAGGCATAAAAAAAAATTTTGGTCGAAAACCGATCTGGTCGAGAACAGAGACGTTCGAAACCCGAGTTTTGACTGTAAAGTTGATCTTTCAAAAAAATTGTTTTTTATCTACAGTAAATTAGGAAGTGCACGGTCCTATGTGAGTCCCTGCGGTAGCGGCATCGAAAAATTGTGACCCCCTCCATCATTTAAGTTGCCCATCATTAGAGGTGTACCAAATGGTGTGGCTGGTGAGTCTGTACCACAATTAACAGTGTACACCTCGCTGTCCTGATCTTCTATCCTATAGCTTCTCTTCCGCCTGATCATTGACCACCTGGCTAACTTCAAGGCCCCTCCAGACGTCTTCAGCATGTTCTCGGAGCAGCTGAAGAAAACCTACTTCAACATCCTCATCAAGCCCGCCAAGCTGAACAAGTCGGTGTTTGACATGCTCAGTCCTTTTGCTGCCCTCTGCCGGCCCGATTGTGTCCCAACAAGATGCTCCGTTTTTTTTTGTTGTTGTTTTTTGTTTTTTTTAGGGACGTGCGGTTGTTGATCTTGGAGCACGGGCGCTGGTCCATGGTAGACAAGTACCAGGCGCTCGTGGCCGGCCTCACCAGTGACCAGCTGACGGACTTCAGCCGAAGGCTCAAGGCCGAGCTGTACGCCGAGGGCCTGGTGCAGGGCAACTTCAGCCGTGACGTGAGTGCCACACCTCTGCCATTATCTTTGCTTTCATTTCCGTCCATGCAAAAAAAATAATAAATGCTGATGGGGGAGGCATCTAAGAGGGACCTTTATACTCCATCCAGAAAATATTCACCTCGCTTGAATTTTCCCACATTTTCTCATGTTATTGCCTGATACCGAAACAAATGTCATTTTACACATACGCTACTCATTATTTCAAATTGACAGTGCAGAAAATGCACCCAAAAATGATTAGGATTTATTTAATGGTCATAACATGTCAAAAAGGGAAAGCGATTGGTTTGTTTTCATTCAGTCTGCTTTCATGGAGGACTACTGAAATGAGGTACCGGTACTTACTGTTGACAAGTTGGAGAATTTTAAAATGGGGGAAAAAAGGTCTCTAAACATTAATTAATGATCTAAAATAATCATCGATTAATTGTCGATTAATCGTTGCACTTCAGCTCTCATTTGATTTGTTAGAAACCACCGCGTCTAAGCAGAACCAACCAATCAGAAAAGAAGGCGTTACTGTTCAGCTGTCAGCTGTTTCTCCTGCACTCACGGGCTCACACATAGCAGGCACACACCCGCGGCCTCCACGTTGTCCACGTCAGCTACACGAGTATGGAATGGTTTTATTTTGTTTTTTGTTTTAACATAGCAAACGTGAGGGCCGCAAGATTGTGCCCGCTATGAGTGTGCCAAACAGCACACACAAAAAATATTGATACCTCATCACCAGTCAGGTTCTCTCTGCTTCAGGCAGTGTAGCTTGAAATGTGTCTTTGGATCTTCACCCAGCCGAGCCGGTCAAGTCACTTGTGGAGAAACTCACCATGGGGTTGGTTAAATTCGAAACATCACTTCTGGGGGAAAAAAAATCGAGCATCCTCTCAGTGATGTTTGTGGATGTTAGTGGTTTGAGAGTATCAGTTTAAATGTCAGGCATTGGTAACTTGGTGCTTATCCGCTTTTGTGTTTGCACCACAGGAGTCGCGAAGCTTCCTGCAGTACGTGACAGAGTGAGTGAGCGAGCAGCCACACACGCGCCTTCCTAATGCACTCCCAAATGACCACTTGAATACTACGCCGCACTCACTGTCATTGGCATTAGCCTCACATGAGGAAGCTAGTCCCCCACCATCACCCCCTCCCTCATACATTCCCTTGTTTCACCGTCTTCATTGTTTATGTCTTGTGACCTGTTGTAACTGTCATATGCTTGTGCAGGAGTTTTTTGCCTCACTCAAATTATCCTCAAATGAGGGTAGTTCGAGCGTGGGGTTTTTTTTCTCCCCCTGTCCCTCCCTTGTTTCTGACTTTTGGGTTGAGTGAACGCTGGCGCGTTTTGGCTGCCGCTGCTCAACCCGTATTATTTTGTGTTTTTTGTTATTGTAAAGTGTCCTTGGGTGTCTTGAAAGGCGCTTATAAATAAAATCTATTATTATTATTATTATTAATTCATCCTCCTCCTCCTCTTCTTCCATAGCAAGCTGCAGTTCTCCAAGCTGCCAGTGGAGGTGCCAGTGATGTTCCGAGTGGTGGAACTGCCGAGGCAGGACCACATCTGTAAAGTCAAGTCTATGAACAAGAGAGACGCCAACTCCGAGGTCACAGTCTACTACCAGGTCCGCAAAAATTCCGATAAGTGCAACTCAAAAATTTGCGTACAATTGAAATCCATGAAATAAGTTGCTTTGGGGTCTTTTGACTTTGTTTAATCCCCCCCAATCCTTCCAAAAAACGCCGGTAAACATTTAGTATGTATGTTCAAAAATCCTAAAATCACTTTTCAGGAGACCTACAAAACAGCATGAATGTTCAACCATTAACATTGCAAGGTCCAAGAGCGCAATGCTTTAAATTTGGTCCAAAATTTGGACAAAAAAATGACACGTGTCAGGATTTGTGAAAATGTTATCACTATTGAGGTGCTATGTTTGCCCATTCCTAACCCCCCCACCCAAAAAAAAAAAATACTAGACCTACTCATCTAATATAGGGCATTATTTATTGAAGGGGAGGTCTTATATTTGGTGGAAGTGGCGTGAGTTAAAGATGTCACTAGCCTGTAGTAGAAAAGGATACCCTCTTTTTAACTGCTTAAGAATAATATTAATAATCTGTTTGATAGTCTGGATCCAAAGATTTGAGGGAGCACACGCTGATGGAACTCTTAGTGGTGAGTCGTATGATCTTTTTAGAATCATTGCGCTTGTTGGATTTTACTAACTTTCCCATGTGTCTTTGCACATAGGCTGTAGTGTTGAACTTTTGTCTTTCTTTTGCTGCGTGTCTGTAGCCTTACTGTTTGTGTTTGTTTTTCATGGGTCAATGTGACCCGCTGTCTTTCAGATGCTTATGGAGGAGCCTTGTTTTGACTTCCTTCGCACCAAAGAGACACTGGGGTACGTGCCTGATTTTGTCATTCCTGTAAACCTCATGGAGCAGCAACTTGCCCGCGGCTCTCATCGGCGTTCTTATTTTCTTGTTGTTGTTTGTTTGTTTGTTTTTAATCGTGCAGGTACCATGTCTACCCCGCCTGCAGAAACACTTCGGGCGTTCTAGGTTTCTCCATCACAGTGCAAACGCAGGCCTCTAAGTTCAAGTGAGTTGGCAACACATTTCGACATGTTCATCACAGCAACTTGGGTTTTAGTATATTGTAACTAAAATTCAAATCAAAGAAAAAAGAAAATCTATATATAGTACAGTATAGCGAGCTAGATAGCTAGCTAGCTATCTTAGGTAGGTAGGTAGCTAGCTTTAGTCAGTAGGTAGCTAGCCAGCTAGCTAGATAGGTAGGTAAGTGGATAGATAGAAAAAAATAACCAAAATGAAGCTGTGTGGTTTTATCCAAACTGTAGCCTTTGCGATCTGAAAATTACATGCTACTGAATTGCGATGTTTATTTCAATAGCATTCATTGTTCGGCCCTTTGTTCAACTGTATGTTACTTGAATGTGGGTTTCAAATCCAAAGGGAAGCTCGTCAATGTGTGAAGAAGAAAAATAAACCCCCCCAAAAAATCCAAACAGTTATGTGAATTGTGAACAATGTGCTCTCAGTACAGAGCTGGCCGAGTTAAAAATTGAAGAGTTCCTCGCTTCATTTGGTGAGACGCTCAGCACGCTGACTGACGAGGCCTTCGACGCTCAGGTGTGTGTGCGTGCGGACGTGTGAGTCAGAATAGAATGAATCGTTCCTACCCACAAAGTTTCTCAACTGTCAACCATAATATGAAAGAGTGTTTCATAATCCTTTTGTTCGTGTCTGTGTCTCTGTAATGTATGTGTCTCTCGCTCCTTGCGAATGTTTCTTTCCGTGCGTGTGTATCTGTGTTGGTATGCTTGTGTGCAGGTGAGCACTCTGATGAAGCTGAAGGAGTGTGAGGACACACACCTGGGCGAGGAGGTGGACAGAAACTGGACAGAAGTGGTCACACAGCAATACATGTTTGACCGACTCAACAGAGAGGTGACGCGCACACGCACGGCCGTCATAATATAACAAAGATATTAATTTGAACATTCTTTGTTCAGGTTAAGGCCTTGAAGCAGATAAGCCGCGGCGAGCTGCTGTCCTGGTACCACCACCATCGAGGACCATACAGCCGCAAACTCAGCGTACACGTAAGCAACTGTCTCACTCGACAAAATGATGGAAATACTTTTTTTTTTTTCTACAAGAATCTCTTTTCATCTGGACAGGTGGTGGGTTTCGGCGCTGAGGAGGGCGACGAGCTCAACGATGATGAGACGGCGGGACTCCCCGCCCAGGGTGAGGGCTCCGGGAGCTCGGCTTACGGAGAGGTGTCCAGGCTCACCTTCCTGGCGCCCTCACCCAAGATGACGGGCGCCACCGCCATCATGGACATTAATGCCTTCATTCGAGAACTGTCCCTCTTCCCCTATAGCACTGTTTATTAGCTTTGTGTGGAATGAAGCGTGCAAAGGAATACTTGAAGTGATAAGTTAATTGCTCTGACTTAATAAAGTCACTTTTCCACATTGAACCTGTGTGTGTGTGTGTGTGTGTGTGTGTGTGTGTGTGTGTGTGTGTGTGTGTGTGTGTGTGTGTGTGTGTGTGTGTGTGTGTGTGTACAGAGTGGGGTGCATCATCTAACTTTTCATTCCCTCACCATGATAATCTTCCACCTCCCCATCAAGCCCACCTTTAGCATCGCTGTGCTAGCTACAAAGCTAGTGCAGCTCCAGGGAAGTTTTCTCATTACAGGTACGCTCATTGTGTATATTTTGTGGAAGCATTCAACCACCAGGTGGCACCCTCTAACCGTACAGACAGACCCAGCAATTATTCGGTTTAATTGCACCTATGCACGGATTCAAGACACCCTGTGCTGGATGTAGCAAAGCAGCCGGAGAGACATTGGATCCAAGAGACATTGGATATTCCTCCAGGTTTTCCAGTAGGTACGCTGTAGTTGTTTTTGTGTATTGTGTGTTTTGGGGAGTGAAATTGACTTTAAATGTGCAATTTTGCGTAACCCGCCCTTATCATTGCATTTCAAGGAATTCATTGTGGGTCTCTCTTTTGTTTATCAGAACGAGAGCAACAGTTTTGCCTGTACCGTGTGTATATCCTTGAAGGTCTTTGGTTTGCGAAATCAGGTGAAGAAAGTTTTTGGTTAATGGAGAATGTCAGTATTATCAAAATAAAAAGTGAGCACGAAATGTATAAACGTGTGTGTAAATGTATATCTTTATGGATACATCGATTTACTTTGTATAACCAGTCGATCTCTCATCAGGTGCTACCCCCCCCATCCAACCCGACGCCTATTAACTTCATCCCAACTGATTAACTAATTGCTGCCTCATGAGGATTAAAGTGGCATCGTTGTTTTGATAGTGCTATTTCCCTGGATCGGATAAAACATTGGTCATATTTATGCGGGTGTATGTTTTGTATTATCAACCGTTTGAATGATTGAAACGATAACCACCAATCTGGTCTGCCAGTGTTAAAGGAACCCTCCAGCTGCTCAACGTCACTCTTTTTGTTCCAGCAGGTTCCTCCTAACTCCGCCCCGCCGGGACCACCAGGAATAAGTGACAGCGCGTCCACCAGTCCGACCACTACCACCGCCAGGGAGCGGGCCGCGAAGACGAAGCCATGCCGAGGAGGAGCCACTCTCAGCCGGCCTGCCGACGCCTCGTCTCCCGCCAGACTCCCCGAGGTTTTCCAGAGGTCCTCGCCGTCTCTTGGCACTGAAGCAGAGGAGAAGTCGATGATGTCGTGCGGACGGGCAATGACGTGATGCATCTGGTTCGTGTGGAGCGATCTTGCGAGAAGAAACAGGTTGCAGAGATTTTGCGTGAAAAAGGTAAGAACAAGAGTTTTTGCGCATCCAGTTGAGCTGCGGAACGAGGCCAATCAGTGACGTAACGTGCACTTAACTTCATTTTAATGGGCACGTTTTACCATTTGTCCGTCATCAGATTTGCAACTGTGCTTAGCTGCCGTCTTTCATTTTTACTGAAAAGTAACATCTAAGTGGATGATATTTATTTTATTCATGATGTGCTACATATCATTCTTCATTAAAAAAAAAACAACGTTTCAGTATAGAAAAGCATAAGATAAATAATTTAGTGGAGTAGACTTCGGAGAATGGGTTAAAATTTTTGATTAAGGGGGGAATTTAACGAAATGCGATTTCAAAACATGTCATATAGTTGCCGAGTAAAGAGGAAGACATTCATTGCATTCTCTTCTTTAATCTGTCCCACTGAGTGTTTACCTTATCAAGAGTCCTGTAATTGTTTTTGCAAATGTTAGCTGTTTTCAAGGAGGGGCACCTCAGAGTGTATTTCAAACTACAGTGATCACACTCCTCAGCCTCAGGGTTGGTGGTGTAAACTGTTACCCCCACGACCCAACACCGGGTAAGTGGAAGAAGATGGACGGATAGCATATAGAACAAACTTGCTACAAGACAGCGGAGATTCAAACCCACAGCCTCAGCTGTGAGGGAGAAGCACTAACCACTCACCGAGCACGTGGCCTTCATTGTCCACTGCTTTCAGAATCATCCACACTTTTCTAGCAGCCACAATTTCACCTTTTTCGTTGTCATCTTCTTCTTGTTCTGTCTAAATTGGCCCCCTGATGGAAAAATATTGTCGGCGGGAACGCTACGTGAATAATTGAGGTCTGTGGGGCTTTAAAATTGCAAAGCAGGCAGCCCTGATTTCCTGCTTGCTGGTGTCCTGTCATGATTTCAGAATAGAGAGATCCTCTCGCCCTCCGTAGAAGAAGAATATATACCGTATAAATGTCATATATTCTCAGTTTATCATCTTTTATTCAGAAGTAGAGAGATGTGAAGCATTGTTCATTTTTCATATGGAAGCTGCAAATCTACCAAATACTTCTTTAAAAATAATATACAAGCTTAAGTGAGGATAGGCGGTTCAGATGGATGGATGTTTAAAACATTGCCTACCAGTATTTATTAGCTAACGGTACTTATTAGTTACAAATAAATGGGTCGTTAGCTAGCTAGCGTTACTTTGTTCAAACCAAATTGCTAATTTGTTACCCTAACATTCAGTTAGCTAAAACTAGATGGCTAGTTTGATAGCTCACAAGCTTTTCTTAGGAACAACTAAATTGTTAGTTGGTTAGCTGAAGTATATAGTTCATTAGCTCACCAGCTTTAGTTAGTTAAAACTAGACGGCTACTTTATTAGCTACCCTAGCCGTACTTAGTTCACACCAAATTCCTCGTTTGTTAGCAAATCGCATTTCTTAGCTAACGAGATGGCTAGTTTGTTAGTTACCTAGTATTGAAAGATAAGATAAGAAACCCTTTATTAGTCTCGCAATGGAGAAATTCCCGATTCACAGCAGCAAAGTTATGAAAGGAAGAAGTAGAACAACAAAATATAGGAGCTGCTGGAAAGGCAGCCACTCACGCGGCGCCATTTTGAAGTCAA
The DNA here is from genome assembly GCF_054856545.1 of Hippocampus guttulatus. NCBI lineage: Eukaryota > Metazoa > Chordata > Actinopteri > Syngnathiformes > Syngnathidae > Hippocampus > Hippocampus guttulatus. The sequence continues at coordinate 15,731,379 of NC_141273.1, forward strand.
AATAACAAAAATAACACAACACAACACATAGGACACAGACAGTCGTGCAATCTTCACCACTTTTCTGCATACACTTTGTTGTCTGAAGCAGTTATAGATGAAAGAGGAGAGGATCAAAGTGTCCTTTCACCAGTGGATCAGAGACGTCATGCTGAAAATGTGCACACGTCTGCTACAAGCTAGGTTTTGAAAGCAAACACGAAGCTGTAGCGTCCATTGACGAAAAAGAGATTGGCTCAAATCTCCTGTCCCATGTAAATCCACTTCAATTCCAAGCCGCGACTCCCAGTTCCACATCCGCATCGGCGCTCCGCGCTAACGCTCCTTTCTTCTCATCGTCGTAAAACAGATGTTAATCAACTAAGTAACATTAGTTCAAATCAATTGGCTTGTTTTATATTACAATAGAGTTAATAAGTTAGTTCATTAAAACTTGATGTCTGGTTCAGTTAGCTAGTTTGTTCGCTACCTAGCCTTACTTAGTTTAAACCACACGTCTAATTTGATAGCTGTCGAGCTAAACTTATTTGTTACTACCGGTATTTGTTGCCTCACTCCTTTTAGTTGGTCACAATTAGGTGATTAGTTTGTTCGCGAGCTATCCTTACTTTGTTAGTTACAGTAACTAACCTTACTTAGTTGCATGTATGTGACGTATTTCTCTTTCACAAAAGTGACTTTTCAGCCTGTGTGGGGCACCTTTCACTGAGCTCTTTCAAGTGCGTTTTCTGCTGCTCAGCCGGTTGCTTGGCAACCAGACGACGGTGACAAGCTACTGCATCACCGCTGTATACCCATGCAAAAGCACGCCTGCCTCACATCATCCTCCTCAAATAGCTATTCAAATGTCAAATATTGTACTGTGTGCGCACGCGCGCGTGTGTGTGTGTGTTTCTCACCGAGAGAGCTAATGAAAAAAACGATGACACCTCTACGGAGTGGCAAGCTAAAAATAGTGTAGTCGACGAGGAGCGTGAAATCTCTTCACCTCCACAATTCCAACAGGGTGACATCATCGACACTCACCACACCAGAGACGTTCATCACCAGGGGCAAAATAAGCATAATCACCTCGCTAATTTGTTAAAATTGGTCATGTAGACCGGATATCAAATTCTCCACACCCCTGTTCAAATATTAGGTTTTGGTGAAGTAAAAAAAAAAAAGGGGGGGGGGGGACGAGATTGATTGTTTCAAAACATTTCCCACCATTATTGTGACCTAAAACTTGTGCAACTCAAGTGACCAAAAGTGAAATCTTCTGAAGAGCGAAAGTAAAAATAAACACTGAGATCATGAAGTTACGCCAGAGTGCACAGAGGATGTGCCTAACATCTCCAGGCTTCTGCTTAAAAAATGTCACCAAAAAAAACCCCTATTTGAACTGCTGAAGTTTATTTGAGGTTAACCAGAGGCACTTAAAATGGCGGCGAGTGTGTGCTGTCTCCCATTTAACATGAGTTTGAATGTGTTCAGTTAATGATGAACTTAGCAGCATCACCGAATGATCTTAGCTGTTTATTGTTGCTGTCAAAGAGATTTAAGAAAAACTTGAATTGTGCTGGCAATTAGGTCATATTTAAACTTGGATAGGGTTTTTTAATGATTTATCTTGGTCTTGTTTTTGGGTTGTTGTTTTTTTGTTAGATTGCAAAAAAAAAAAAAAAAAAGGCTTTTAAGAGGACTGGGGGGGGCAGATTTTTTTTTTTCCTCCATGCACTATAGACTCTGTTGTTTGTCATGCCCTGATTCTGTTGCATGTTATCCAGAGCAGCTAATTTCTCCAGTCCTTTAGTGTTGGTGGAATACATCACAGCGGCTTCATAATTACTGCATCGTTTGAGCTCTTATCTTGCCGCACAAAAAGAAGAGGACGAGGAGGAGGCACACTATCGCTTTTAGCGCAGACTAGCCTCTTTATAATTGATTAGACTGATGTCATAGAGGAGATACCTGCACACAGATACAGACCTAGGTTAAGATAACGAAATAACTCAAACTAAAATTGGGGGGTGGGTTGGGGGGGAGGTTGTAAATGAAATAAAACGCTTTCAAAAGAAACCGAAACGTCTTCTTGATAAAAGAATAACAGAAGTGATCTTGCTATCGTTCCAATACTTTTGGAGGGGACGGTATACTGTTTAAAGTGTCTTTGTTAGCCGTCACGAATGTAAATCCACCTGCCGTCTTCCAGACGTATTTTTATAAGTTATAAAAAAATTGTTCTGTGGTGCGCAGGGTTTGATGGAGATCTGGTCGAATGTCAGCGGGAACGATTGTGATAGCGGGAGGAATTCTTGCCGGAGTGATACTACTGTGCATCATCGCCGTCCTCTGTTACTGCCGACTACAGGTAAATATAAAAATGTTGTCGTTAAGACGTCCAATTTTGGGTCGATAGCCACAATTTTCTGAATATAAAGTTGGATTTTTTTTTTTAATGTGGAATGTTCGAAAATAAGGTTTTGTGAAAAAGACACCGTGTTATGACACAAAGAATCCTAATTTTGTCAGTATATAAAAAAGACAAAAGGTTTGCCCAAGCCCCCCAAAATTAAAAATCCCCTGTACAAAAAAAGAAAAAAGCCACCCAAAATAATTTAGGGGACAAAAGCGTCAATTCAATTTGGCCAACCGTCCTGTGTCCTCTGCAGTATTACTGCTGTAAGAAGAACGAGGCGGAAACAGATGCCGACCCAGCGCCGGCGCCGCCGTCCGCCCCGCTCTCCCACTTCCCGTGCGACACGTGCGACGCGCTGGCCAATGACGGGGCCGCCATCGCGCCCGTCTCTTTGGGCCAGCTGGACGTCGCCCCCCCGTGCCGCGCCTGCTCGCCGTACACCCGCCGCGCCGCCCCGCAAGTGCTCAACGGGGGCGAGCGTTTGGGCTTCCATACGTACTACGAGACCCCGCTACCGTTGGTCTACATGTGCCCGGCGTCCCCACCAAGGCCCTACAGCACCCAGGTGTGACCTTTGAACTGCTCGGTACCAGCCCACATGAACATACAGGGATCTGGTTTTGGACTCTTGGGGGGGGGGGGGGGGGGGAACGCATCCTGGAGTGGTAAGATCAGCATCGCACCAAAATGTTTTTAGCATCCTGTTCAAATTGCAGTTGCTTTATTTCATACCACCCCCCCCATTCCTATTCTATTTACATACATTTATTTCCCCTGAGAAAGTAACAAAAATAAATATTTTTTTTGTACCCTATTCACATTCTTTTTTTGTAGGGGGGGGTTAATTAACTTAAATGAACATTGTGCAACTAAACGGCCTTTGTTCGGGCTTTTATATAACGAACAAAAATTAAGACACTCATACACACATTTTAAAATGAACGCAACTATTCAGTGTCGACTTGAAAGAAATTTTTTTTTAAAACATTACCATTTTTCAGCTCTTCTTTATCGCATACATTTTTAAAAAATTTAAATACCATGTGACGTAAATATCTGAACTGATATTTCATCAGTTATTTCGTGAAGTGAACTATTTTGAGACCCCCTCCGGACCTCAGTGGAGTTTACCCACCACACCTTGCTCGTGTTCACTGAGACATAACATACACGCGTATAAAATCGAGGGCTAACTGTTTTCCTACACGGAAAGATTTTATACCTAAAATTATGCTGACTATTGTTTTTTGTCCTACAAAAAACTGAAACGGCATCTGCTGTGAGTATTTGTCTTCGCGTGCAAGTGACGTCTTCCATGCTGGGACTGCTTCCTTTTTACATCCACAATGACGTCCGATTTGATTTTTAAATATGTACTGTTAAATATATAAAGAATGTATCGTGTCACGCCACAAGCACAGTAAATACCCGGACCTATAGCGACACATCTGTATTTTACACGTGTGACTGTTGTCTGTGCGTGCGTTTTGTGCGTTTCGGTCAAATAAAGTCGGACTGTGACTTGAAAACCAGACTTTTGTAAATGCTCTTTATTGGGCTGGAATACAAGTCGAGAGAACAGGAGTTCAAAAGATCAACATCAATCAAGAATGGAATTCTGGAGCTTCATTCTCGTTAATTCAACACAATCTCCAGCTGTAACTGTCATTTTTTATCTAAAGTCACAGAGTAGCTGACGGTTGCCGGTCACTTTGAAATCGCCGACGTCACAACGGATGATTCTCTGAACGACAAACAAGACAGCGGCGCGGCAGGTGACATCTTCAACCCGTCAAGCTCCTCCAGTAAACGTTTCTTGATACGGCGCTTGGGTGTAGGATGACGATTCATGTAACCTCAAAGAACTGCCCGGGTGCGAAAGTGGGAAAGAGTCCGGCTGACGCACCCGCGCACCCCAGATGCTTGAAAGGAGGGAGTTGTGCACCAACACGTTGACGTCGCCGTGGTGTTTGATGCGAGGGTTCAGGTGCAAAATTAAGAATTCCTTTATGGTTTCAAATTAGGGCTAGGATTTTCTTTTCGCATTATACATTTTTAAAGTGATCAGTCGATAAAGTGTTGATCAGATTTTTTTTTTTTTTTTTGCGCAATATCGGAATTAGTGCCGGACTCAAAACTGTGTTGCGATAATAATAATAATAATAATAATAATAGATTTTATTTATAAGCGCCTTTCAAGACACCCAAGGACACTTTACAATAACAAAAAACACAAAACAATACGGGTTGAGCAGCGGCAGCCAAAACGCGCCAGCGTTCACTCAACCCGAAAGTCAGAAAGAAACAAGGGAGGGAGAGGGGGAGAAAAAAAACCCCACGCTCGAACTACCCTCATTTGAGGATAATTTGAGTGAGGCAAAAAACTCCTGCACAAGCATACGATACTCACTTTTTTTTTTAATAACATACAAAGTATAAGTGGTATTTGGAACACAATTCTACTTTAGTTTTGAATTAAAAAAAACAAAAACAAAAAAAACTAAAGTTCTATATTTCAACTTGAAGTACCAAGGAAGCGATCTAACAAAACATTCGGTCTAAATCAAAACAAGGGCGTGTTTCCCCAATTAATGTTTTGGTATTTCTCTTTCGCTTTACCTCGCTCAACCAGTTTGGCGCGCTGGGATGCCATTAGCATAATAATGCTACTTTCGATAGCCCGAGGAAGGATCCTCATCCTCCTCTTCCTCATCTTCATCATGTTGTTATTATTGCGTGACTGCTTTCCTGGCGGAGACGTCTTGCAGGTTCTGTCGGATTCTGTGCCAGAAGGAAACGAGGGACTGGAAGAAGAAGGAGTGCTGGCGGCCGCGCGACTCCTTCCTCCGTTTGGCCTCCGAACCCAACCCGGTGGAACCTGTTCCCACTTTGCCGCCTGCTTCATTCATTCGAGCGTCAAGCGCGTTCCACCTGGTTTTCTTTCGCCACCGCCGCCGCTTTGGGGTTGACCGACCCGAGGGATTTGAACCTGGTTCCTTCGCTTTCCAGAGGGCGGCCTTTGGGGTCAAAATGATGCAAGAGGTGTCGGTAACGTTGTCCTGCGACACTCAGCTGGTGGAGCAAATGACCGAGGAGGAGATCCTGGCCTGCCTGGTGGCCGAAACGGGACCCCACTTCGCGGTAAGGATACAGAGCTTTTTAGAATAAGACGACCGAGAGGTGTGCCAACTCAACAATAACGCCGCTTTCTCCCCTTTTTGGTTGTCTGAGTCAACAATGAAATTGTTTTTTTTCCCATTATTGTGAAAAAGAGAGAAGGGGTGCGCCAAAACAACATTGTTTTTATTCAACTTTTTAGGATGTGATAATTGAGCAGCGGTGCGCCGCTTTAACAAGGATACTGTTGCTCGCCTTTTTGGGTTTGTGTGGGAGAGGGGGTGCGCTAAGGTTGACAATTACATAACTTCCCCCCTTTTTAGAGTGTGTGGGGCAGAAGGGGTGCACCTACATAACAATTACATTGCTTTTTTGCCAAAATTAAGCCAGCCAAAAATGACATTTTGTATGTGTTGCGTTGATGAAAAGGGGGTGCGCCATCTCAACTTTTTTTATTTATTTTTAGTATGATAAGGGAGGAAAGGTGCGACAACTCCACAATTACAACCCCCCCCCCCTTTTTGGTGTGTGAAAGGGGGTGCGCGCCTTAAAAATTGTCGACTGTTTCTCCGTCAGGCGGTCCCAACAAAGAAAGCCAAACTGAGAGAAAGCCGCCTTCAACTGATGGACGAGGCGGACGAGGAAGACCCCCTCAATAAATGCCAGGTGGGCAAGCACCAAATTCCCCTCGGAAACGGACATATTTAAGATAAACCCCCAAAATATCTGTGCATCTAGAAAGCATATGCGCCTTTGTTTGTATTTTTCGGTGCTGGCGCGTGCTGTTGACGACGACTGCTTGTTGCGTTTGGATCGGCCGCAGATGGAGAACCGCCGTCTTCAGCAGACCAGCCTCCGCCTGGAACAGGAGAATGACAACCTGGCCCACAGGCTCATCACTAGCAAAGTAGCCCTCAGGAGTGCCCTGGACAAGGTAGGACCTTGTTCCGTTTTTTTGTTTTTGTTGCAGATAATGTCCAATTTTGTCATAATTTCGTGATTTTTAAAAAAAAATTAAGATAAAGTGCAGTAGTAAAGTGATTCTCAAAGTGTGTTACGAAACAACTGGTGGTGCGCAGGTGTCTCTCTGGTGGTACATGAAAGAACAACAGAACATAACTCGTCCCATAACGTTTTTGTCATTAAATTACATTTATTGAGAAATGTTTGAATGTTTTTCCTGAAAAATTTAGAAGAATGAAAGAAAACACAATGTTCCCTTGCTACGTCGTGGTCCAGTTCTTGTGGATTCCCCGTCACGGTCTGGTTCATCCAAGTAGACGCATCAAAGTGCATAAACATTTTATGAAACATGTTCTAATGTTGTTCATCTGACGTCGTCGTGATGTTGCCAGGCGGAGGACAGCGTTGAGAAGCTCACCAGTGACCTTTTGCTGACCCGACGTCAACTGCAGGCCACTGAGGAGGAGAAGCAAGGGAAAGATGAAGAGGCATCCATGGTGGGTGCCGCGCACTCTTGATGTCAGGGAGGACGTCCAAACTTTAGCCACCGAGGTCCCCGCAATGATGTCGTCATGTTAATTTTCTTGCATGCGACAGCTCATTCAAAAATGTGCAATGGATTGCAAATTGTCCCCGTGTTCGATTTTTTTTTTTTTTTACATTTGGGTGGGCGGTCTGCGCCACTGTGGGAGTGTTCACGCCAAACTTCATTCACAGCCAATTAATAATAAGAATAATTATGGAGATACAAACCTTGACTATCTAACCCCTCCCCCCCACCCCCTTATTAAAAGTTAAAGGAAGTGTTGCGACGGGAGCTGGAGCGGGCCGAGCAAGAAGTGAAGCGGTCGTCAGGCATCATCGGGGACTACAAGCAGGTATGTTGCCAGAAGGCGCGCGTTGATGATGTCATAAGTCACATGACGTTGATGCTCTCCCATCGGTTTAGATCTGCTCTCAGCTGACGATTCGTCTGGAGAGGCAACAGGACGCGCACGCGCAAGAGGTGCGCTCGCTCAAGGTGACATTTCAGCACACGAGAAATAAAAAGAAATTTTCAGGATAGTCACGACAAGAATAAATTGTAATTTACAAGAAAAAAGGTGTCATGCTGTCAGAAATAGGCTTACCGTGCGAGATAAAAAAGCATAATGTTATGGGAGTAAAATTGAAATATTTTGAGTCGAAAGTCACATTCTTCCCCCAAAAAGTGGTTTTGCTACATTGACACGACAAAAGCAATCTTATTGTCACAAAAAAACAACAACACAGTATCGTGAGAAACAAATAATGACATTTCGAGAAACGTTTACAAGAAGCAATTGTTAATGTCACAGAAATAAAGTTCTAATGTGAGGGGAAAAAAACTGTAGGGGAAAACGGATTTAAAAAAAAATCTTAATTTTGCGAAAAAGTAAAATGCTGCGAGAAAGTCAGTCATGTTACGAGAAAAAATATGAAAAATAATAAAACATGACAAAAATGAAATAAATGAATCCACACAGTGAGACTTGATTTATTTATATTATTATTACTGACTTAAAACATTTTTTCATTGTGATTTTGCCAAAAACTTTTTTTCGTCGTTACTTGGCAAATTTTCATTTTAACCTTTTTTTGTCGATTGCAGAGTGCAGTGAAGGCCTGTCCACGTTGTTCTCATCACATGGCGGAATACCAAGAAGGCGAAGCGTCGGATCTCCGGTCCGACGCGCCGACTTCGCCCCCGCATGACCGCGGTGCAGCGGTGGCGCCGGGATGGGAACAGCAACACTCGGGTCCCACCGAGGCGGAACTGAGGCGGGAGAACCAGGAGAGGGCCTCCCTCAAGGCTCAGATCAGGCAGTTGGAGAAGGAGCTGGCTCAGACGAAATTACAGGTGGTGGAGGCCAACTGCAAGATCCAGGTAGACCTTTTATCTGAAGAAAAAATTAAAATCCGATATTTAAAATAACGCTGTTTCAATCGTGACATTGGAATTTTAAGACCGAAAAGAAAATCTTTTGACACTCCAGATATGAAGAAATTTGGTCATGTGAAAACAAAACCCAGAACGTGAGGACAAACTCTAAATTTTACCAGAAAATTTTGGAATGTGACAACTAACATGAAATCTTTTGAGAAGAGTTTCGAAGTCAAAATGTGACGGGAAATATTCCAATAAACAAGAAAAAATACAATACGCTCATCGTCTTCAAGCAGAAAAGTTGTACCGGTACGAGAAAATAAATTAGAACGTATGAGAATAACGTGCATTTCCGACAAAACAAATTTTAAAAAGTTGTCTATAATTTCATGCAAGTCAAATGGAGCCATCCACAGACCCCCTTCATAGACTTCATGATGGTACATTCCAGAGGCAGAGTTACACGGTGGCTTGGGGTGTCCAAGGCCACCCAACAGGAAAATTTTGATATCTGTCATTTTTTTTTTTTTTTTTAGTCACGGATGCAGTATTCCTAGCCCGTTTGACACTGCCACCAGTCATTTATATTATCTGTAAATTTTCGGGGCTTCCCGTCATTCACACGGTGTTGTGTCGTTGCAGGAGCTGGAGCACGAGAGGGGAATCCTGGCCCACGACCTCCAGGATGCCAAGAACAACTGGATCAGCAAGGCCTTCACTTCGCTGCGCACGTCCACCGACGGAGGCCCGACTGGATGGAAGCTGTCGTGGCCTCACAAAGACAGCCGAGAACAGGTGTGACGCGCGCCCACACCGGATAAATACCGGATAAATCCGCATGTTTTACTCAGGATGGACGCTAGAGGGCGATAAGGAGCAGCAGAAACTTCTCCGAATACAGCGGACCCTCGTTAGCTTGAACGGTAGCTTTTTTCCACCATTGGATTTTGAACTATCATGTTTTATGAAAAAAAAAATTAAATAAATATATATATATATAATATATAGAGATAGATATATAGATAGAGCTATAGATAAATATTTTTTAAATATGTATATGAAAAGATAATTCAATTAGACAAGTATTTTTCGTGGGCAGCACGGTGATCAACTCGGGAGCACGTCCACATCACAGTGCAGAGGCACAGGGTTCGATTCCGGCTGCGGCCTTCCTGCGTGGAGTTTGCATGTTCTCCCGGTAGCTGCGTGGGTTTCCCACGAGTAGCTCCAGTCTCCACCCACATTCCAAAAACACGCATGGCAGGTTGATTGAATGTATGAAATTGTTCCGAGGTGTGACTGTGAGAGCGAATGGGTGTTTTTCTCAATGTGCCCTGTGATTGACTGGCAACCAGTTGAGGGTGTCCCCCGCCTACTGCTCAAAGTCAGCTGGAATAGGTTCTAGCACGCCAACGACGCTCGTGAGGGGAAGCATTTCACATAATGGATGGGTGGATGGTATTTTTTTGTTTTCTAAACAAAATAACAAAAAAATGGGTACATAAAAAATAATTTTTTGCAACCTTTAAAAAAACTAAAAAGGGAACCATTTTTTAATGTTATTTTTTTCAAACAAAAAAATCTTCGGAGAAAATTAAAGACAAGGACAATGTTTTGTTTTTGCAAGTGAATCATTTTTCTGTCTTTGCCTTTATCCTCCTTACTGATGACCTTGGACAAAGTAGACATGCAAAAAATAAATAAATAAAACAAAAGAAAATCTTTTTTTAATTAGATCGGGGGAAAATTGTTTTTAAAAATGTAAAATTCTTGAAACAAGTGTTTTTTTAGTTAAAAAAAATCTTTATCAAAATGAAACAATTGAGACAGCAAAACAAATAAAATATCTTTTTTTTAAACAAGAGTTTTTGCATTTGTCTTTCTGTATTCTTTATTTTTCATGAATTGGTAAAAAATTGAAATTCGACAAACATCTCCTTTCCCACTGTACTTGGTGTGTGTTTGTTGTACATGATGAAGTCATTTTTCCACGACAAGTATTTTTGACGAATCCCACGTGACTCGTCAGACATCCACCAAGACGTCGCAAAATTGCCATTTTTAAGCGGCGGAGCCCTTCCCAAAACATTGACCCCCCCCCCCATAAGAGGTAAGCTATTCTTCAATCCATGAAAGCAATACAAACAACATAATTGTGACATCGCAAAATGTCGGCGTGGCGTATTTGTTTGTCAGTTAGTCCTTAAAACAACCAAGCTAGCTTTGTTTTACAGTGCTGTTCTCAGACACTGACTGGTCAGTGGACAACGTCCAGCACAAGTGGTGTGACAAACTCTGAGTGACGGATCCCCATGGTGAAAGACGGCGCCCTGCCAAGGTGCACCCCAGAACGCTCTGGGCGGTAGGCAGCCGGGCCCGGGGTGGCCGAGGAGTACGTGGGCCTTTTGGTCCGGCTCTGCATGGAGAAGGAGGGCTGGCGTCGGAGGTAGACGTCCGGATTGGTGCTGTTGTACCTGCCAGGCCCGGGGCTCTGGGCCAGGTCCACTGAGGGGCCGCCCACCTTCCGGCGGGCCGACATGCTGTAGCTGACGCCGGATGGCTTGTTGGGGACCTGATTGCCCAACAGCTTGGGGAGCGTGTAACTGTTCAACAACAACAATGTATCCATTCAGAAATACACAAAATGTCCAGAATACACAAAAAATAATAATCAAACATTATTCATTTTTTTATATTTGATTTTTTTTAAATATACTATTTGTAGAGAAAGTGACAATATTTGGAAAAACATACTTTTTTTTTCATGACAACAAACCCAATTTCACTGCTGTGTTCCAACCAGATGCAATGACAAAAGTAAAAATACTTCACAATTTTGCATTTTCCACGTCTTGTATATTTGCTTCAAATTTGTTAAAGAAATCTCTGGGACATGTTCATTATAACTTCATTCATATACTGTATAAGTCTGTTCTTCATACCAAAATGGCAGACTTCCCGTGATTTTGAGGCCTCTTGAGACTTTTTTTGTGGGTCTGTTCATAACAGGCACATAGACCACATTTCATGTTGTTAACTGAAACTAGCTTTGTCGGCGCATGTTTTTTTTTTTTTAAATCTTGTTGCGTGCAACTGAATCTAAAATAGTCTCTTTATAAACAAAATGGCGGACTTCCTGTTTTGTTTCAGGTATGACCTCTTGAGACTTTTTTGTGGGTCTGCTTCTGATTCACCAAATTTCATGTTAAGTAAAACTGGCTTCCGGTTCACTTTTTTTTAAAGTGGTTGCATGCAATTTAGCATAAAATGGCCACTTCACAAACTAAAATGGTGGAATTCCTGTCTTTTCGGGTATGGCTTTTCGAGACATTTTTGTCGGTCTTCTAATGTTATCCATGTCGACCAAAAAAAAATGAAAATCCTTTTTGAAAGTTTGCTGGCTCTGTTCAGAAATGCGATTTCGTTTTCCCAAATAATAAAATCAAGCACGAAATTGCCCTCACCTGTTGGGTGCTGGTACGGGATCCACAGAGCGATAGCGTGTGCGGGATCCGATCGTATAGGCTGGCGGTCGGCGCTCAGCGTTGAGAGGTGGAACCTTCTCTGGGCTGTAGGCTCCTGGTCCCGGAGTCTGGAATTTGTTATCTATGATGAAAAAGGTGTTACTTATTGATGCACTAACTATTGTCTGACATTTTCGTATGTTTACCTCGGTTACCAATTCGCTTTCCGCGGCCCAACATGGAGTAAGAAGGTGTGTTCATTCGGCCAAAGCGGGTCACGTTAGCACCGACATGGTATCTTGGTCCTGGGCTGGAGTCCACAGAGATCACTATAAATTAAAATTGGTATCGGAAATGTATATTTAATGCATATTTGACAATGATGTGAAATCAAACTTGAAAAATATCATAAAATGTTCATAAATTGAGTGACGCATGGTGCTTTTGGGATGCGTGTGTTATCTTCTGTCCTGCTTTCTGATATGTCTTAAACGTTAAAAAGTTTCCATTATGTTAAACATAAGAATGATTTGACATCTTTCATATTTTCAGTTGGAAATTACATTAGAATGACATTAAACTTTTTGGAAATGTACAATACAGTACTTGTTTTTATACAGTACAAAATCCACACTGCTCAAATTTTGGTCACAGTATGTCCCAGAAATGTACGTAATGATCATGTTAACGTGACAATTAGTGTGACATAATGTGGTTCATATTTGACGTTTGTTACGGCCCCTGGCCGTATTATGTACCGTATTACTTGTACTTCTGTTGGTTTTGTTCGTGTGATCGTGGCTGTTGTCGCTAGAATTGTATGTGGGAATGAGTGCTCTTCTGTTTTAAGTAGGATCTTTGCAGAGCCTCAGGGGCGGCCCTTTCTGATCGGCCAACAAATAACGGCGCCAAGCGTCAAGACCGTACGTGGAGTGACAGGAAGCGGCAGTGTATCAGACAGCAGTGATTGCGCTCTCCCTTCAACAAGCGTCTTCGAAAGTTCGTGTTTCCTGAATTAGTTTTAGGGTAAAGAAGCTAGTCTAAAACTAAACTTTTTTTTTTACCCTTTCTTCTGAACTTTTTTTATTTAATACAACGCAAATAGCGCTTTTTGCACCTTTTTGCCCTTTGGGCTAATTTTTGTTCAATGAAACCGGTTACCTCAGGCCGTGTTTTTTGTTGTTGTGTTTTTTTAATAACACCCTTGGGACCGATGGTAATTTCCTTTTCTTTTATGTTTGGCACCTCACCTAGACGGGTGCGTAACATAAATTTGGGGGCTCGTCCAGGATATTCATCTCATTCTCTTGGTGAGTACTTTTATTGTTTTCATTCCCTAAATGCTTTGGTTGGCTTTGGTTTGGTTGTTTCGAGATGTTTGATTGAGACGAATTTGCACTGCACTCAACCCTTGAAAAATTAGAATTGTGTCCGAAAGCCGATCTAATTTTAATTGCTAATTTATTTGGTACCTACCTGCCTTTACATGCGAGAAAAGCTGAGCTAAAGCAGTGCGTGGCTCAGAGGTTGGTGGAGGAGGGCAAAGTGATCCCCAAAATAGCTGGCGCTCTCGAGGGTGTGCGATTTGGCATGGAAGCTGATTCCATGCCGGTTCCACAAGTTTTTATTTATATATATATATACACAGTATATATACTGTATATATATATGGTGTTCAGAGACTTCACTAGCTTTGTGAAATCTTCTCGTTAAGAGTTCATAAGGTGTCTTCCTGACAAAATTACCAAATGTTGTGTTTTAAGCTCTAGTGTCTTTGAATGTGATGAAAAGCGCTTTCAAATAAAACGTATTATTATTATTAAATGTTGATTCCGTGTCAAAAGCGTGTTTGACCCATCATGTTGTGTTCTTCACAGTGCGCCGCGAAATTTCCAACGTTTTGCCCATGTTAAACCTCTTGTAAATGTGGGCGTTTTAATAACAGTGTCTTGTAATTCACCGCCCCTCAAAAAAACAAACAAACAAAAAAAAAAAGAATTCCCCATGTACCTTAAGAACATTTTGGATATGCTTCCATCAAAATAAAAAGTATAAAAATGGCAGATCTGTCTCACGTAGCTTGTTAGTATTCAGCTAAGGGAAAGCAGTGTTCTATTGTAAATACACGGCCTGCAATTCTTTTATGTTTGGTCTGACAGTAAACTTCAATTGACAGTGGCATTAAACATCGTACAAACGTCACACCCACCCCCCACATACACGTGCGTGTTGGTACTTTTTATCCGAACTCACTGGCACTGCTCATGCGGGTTCTGAAGGAGTAAGCGGGGCTGCTGGGCTTGGTGACATCATGATTGATGTAGCCCACTGTCGGCGGCAGAGCGTAGCGTCCTGGGCCCGGTCCTGATCGAGATGATGTTCATTTAACATATAACTCACGAAGTGTTAGCTAATGTTGAACAACAAGTTGTGCAAAATAAAAAAAAGTACTGGACATGCGCATTCACTAGTTTAGAGAAGCTCAAAGGGCCAACCGGGGCAGTATAATAGACACACACGGATATACAGTATTGTTCATTCGGATGTCTCAACTCCTCTCTCAGCTCATTAGTACAGCATTAATTTTAGTCGCTCTTCGCAGAGGATAAAACACATGACTGTGATAACTGTTATATCTGCTTACCTTGCTGCACATTTTTTGATCGTCATGCAACATAACGCTATTTAGCATCAGCATTAAGCTAGCAGACTAAAACGCTGAGCTCATGTCGAGTCACTCCATATATACTGACCTCTCTCTTTGGCAGAGATTAGGGGCCGTGTCTTCGCCACCTCCGCCATCTGACCACTACTTCTTCTTCTTCTGCTTTGGGAAACTTGCTTTTATAGCATCCACCTCCCCATTGCTGAATTATTTACCAGCATGGGTATGACATAACCTAAGCTATTGTCCACCTCCAAGTCTTTGAAAGTCACAATTTAAGCGTGTGTTTGACTTTTCAAAGAATTGCGCAACGGCGCATCGAATCACATTTGGAATTGTGAAAATCATGATGATGTCCTGCATGGCGCGGTTGCGTTGCCTTTGGGTGCTGCTTTGTAGTTTTCTATTATGTTGTGTAACTAACAGCGTCTCAGTGCACACGCTATTAAACATTTAAACTCAAGTTATCTTGTGTTGCAAGCTTTGACGCGACGCGAATGATGCTAAACAAACCTCAAAACATTCCACATATTACAGTGGTGCCTTCAATATTTATGCTAACGTTGCAGCACAACAGAAAAATGCTAACAGCTAAACTTTGTCACATATTAATAACCACTATTATTGACACTATTCCCTCATTTGTTTTTGCGTGTTTTTGTCTTTTCCCTTTCAATTTTGTTTAATGTTTCTTATTTAAATGTGTGTTGTTAATCATAAATATTTCAAGTTTGACTGAAGTACTGATGAGCTATTTGCTGTGCATGAGCCACATTTATTTCTCGAGAACAACACCGATTAAACAAACACACAGCAATCAATCAATGCTAAATTCAGTCAGTCATTATTTATTCATTGGCTAAAACATAACTTAAACAATAAAACGCATTAACTTTACACACTCTTAAATATGCCGATATGAGTCAGTACAAAAATAAAGGCAAGGCAAGAGATGACAGCTTTAAAAACAAACAAACAAAAACCCTGTGGCACTTTTTAACGCATTTCTACTGCATGATGATGATGAGGGTTGCGTTGATTTGAGATTTTCAAAACCAAATCAGGCACATTTCTTTCAAATGTGGATACACACACATACCTTGTTCGAGTCAACTTAACATCATCCAAATACACTCATTCACTCATTGTAAATCTAAACTACAGCAACAGCATAGGCGATACAAAAAAAACCCCAAATCGACATACACCGAATTGGGCATTTGGACCATGCGGTGAACTGTAATTCACCGCATATTCGCAGTTAACTATTCATCAATTCATTTTTTTTCCCATGCTAGTAGAGTGGTGTGGGGGAGGGGTGCAATCTCAGCGATTCACTCACCTATTTGCACTTCCAGTGCGTTTTATGAAACGCCCAAAAGTGCCTGTCCAAAAAATAGGACACAAGTACAAATTAAATTTGTGTAGTAATTTTGGTGCAGCACGGTGGGCGACTGGTTAGCACACTAGCCTCAAAGTGCAGAGGTCCAGCGTTCGATTCTGGGCCTTCCTGTGTAGAGTTTTCCTCGTGCCTATGTGGGTTTTCTCTGGGTACTCTGGTTTCCTCCCACATTCCAAAAACATCCGTAGCAGGTTAATGGAACACTCTAAATTGCCCCAAGGTGTGATTATGTCAAGTTATAAAAGTTAAAAAAAAAACTACACAACATATGGTGTGTTTTACAACAACACTTTCCAATTTCACATTTACCAATGGACAAAATAGTGAGGCTTGAGGTCAACATTTTCATAAGTCATCAGGTCTATTCACTTGAATAGACTCTCCGAGCTGCTGCCCCCGGCGGCTCGTCGTCGTCACCCACTGGCGCGAGATTAGAGGACGTCTTCATTGCGGGCCATGACTACCGGACGTTTCCACGGCATGCGTCCCACCATCCTATTTTTTTCATTCAAACTTTCTTGAGGCACGTAGGTCAGTTAAGAACCATTGCTCATTGACAATGATGACCTGGCCAAGAGGTAGCGGTCTTCTTTTGGAGACCTCTCAAACAAGTGAATGGACCCATCAAGTGGTGCACGGCGTTTGCTTAAGTTTTCACCATACGCTTTTCACCCACTGGAACGTATGAATTTGTAAATATGATTAGATGTTGTTGTAAAACAAGATACATATGTGACCTGTATCTGGTGTCTTTTTATGGCCAGGAATTGGGCGTATGCACCAATGTTCCTTGCCGTGTAAAGAAATTTCTGTTGCATTAGACATGGCTTTGGGCTGGGCACAAACAGTTAATAGCAGAGGATAGATTCCCCCCCCCCCCCAAAAAAAACTGCCAAAATGCAAATTCACATGTGCCGAACCGGAAAGGTTTTTTGTTTGTGTGTCAAAAATGTGCTGGTTGCCAAAAGAGCCTTTTAACGGATGAAAAAAGCAACATCTCCAGATGTCATCTTGCCGCAAAAAAACAACAGGAAAAACCAGTCTTTGAAATTTTTACGACCATCCTCTGGCAGTCATTCCAATCGCTCCGTGTTGTTTTTCCACTGCGCATGTGCTATGATTTATCCCCTTGGAGAACCTAAATGAACAAGATGCGGTCTGTTACTCATTGTGCGCCACCGTGCGTGTTGGTGCGTGTGTGCGGTGAGGTGATGCTTACCTACCTGGTTGCGTGCTTTGTGCGACTTCTGCATGAGCACCCGCCACTGGTCGTAGTGCTTCATGGACATGCTGCTGCAGCCGTAGGCGTGTTTGCGCGCCCAGCCGAAGAACTGCTTCAGCTCGCGGCGCAGCGTCGAGTTGGAGTCACCGCTCGACTTGGGGTCACACGAGCCTGACGCCGCCCGCTCTGCGTGCCAAAAAAAAAGACAGGAAATGAAAGATGAACAAATACTACAGGACTACAGTATTTTAAAATGGTCAAATGTTCTGTCGGTATTATTGTCAGCATTAAGTGACCAAAAGAAGACTGTTCAGTGAATACACGGTATATATTTTTAAAATTAATTGGCTGATTGACAGAACCGAAATTTATTCTGCCAAATATCTGAATCAGTTTCAACGTAACACAACACCCGTGAAACTTATAGAATGATTACTTATAAAATGACATTGGATGAAAAGGAACGTGTGCCCTTGTGCACTCACCACTGTGTGGTGTGGACGCAGCGGTGGGATGACTCCATTCACTCCAGATTCCAGCTTTGCGGGAACCGTAGATGCCCACCGGGTTACATCGGACCTGCCGATGAACAAAATGACGGATGGAATAAAATAAAAAGAAGTACAGCGGTGCCTTGATATGAGAGTTTAATTCAACCACGCAAATCAATTGTATCTCAATTCCTCTTTTCCCATTGAAATGAATGAAAATGGCCATTCATCTTTAACACACAAAAATTGGGTATGTTATTTTTTTTAATGGGGGGAATAGCACGCTTTCTGAAAAATAATACACAATCAAATAGAATTAAAACAGGTTTTCTCCCACTTCGCGTCAATTGAATACCCACTCTGCTGCTGCCCTGTTTTGCCACTGGGGGGCAGTATGAGATAGAAAGACGGACACTCGCTACGAGGCCGTACAGTACAAATATACTGTTCGTAATATCAATTGCTTAAAATGTTACATATGTGACACTTAGCAAAATATGTCCATGTGACCCCAATTTCAGGAATAAAGTTTTGGTTTAATCAAAAAAGAGAATGACATCAGCCTTCCAATGGTATAACGGCATTCAACGCCATAACAGTGACAAAGTTGAACGGGGAGGAACCTTTCAAAGCTAAAAATATTAGATGGGCTCCCCCCCGCCCACCAAAAGGTATACATAGCACAGACTTTGGTGTTGACAAAAAAAGGAAACCTCATGAAAATCGGAAGCGAACAAGTTGTGACTTAATTTTAATGTCCATGTATTGCCTTTGATGGGAACCTTGCCCCTGCCAACATGGTCGCCACGTAGGCATGGAAGTCTAGAGCAATTTTTTTTTTTTTTGCTCACGGTTATCGTACCGCCAGAATCTAATATCGGCACTTTACTACATGAAAAAATAGTTTGTTGCTATTCTCAATGTGAATTTAAAAAATGAATATGGCATTTATATCTAAAACAAAGAAACCAATTGTTTGAGTTATAGCGTCATCTTTTTACTTTTCCACAAAACCTTTGATTAACCTACGAAAAAAAAAATGCTCCTCAAAATTAGGTCCTTGCTCCTCAAATGAAGTCATTGATTTGCACAACTGCTCCTCAAAGGGAAAAATACACATCTTTTGAGCCTTGAATTGTAATGATGATGACAAAAAACAACAGACCTGCACAAAATACACAGTTCCAGGTCTGAGTCCCGCCAGCCTGCAAGACGTCTGGTTGCCGACGTCATCCATCACCTGGAAAGTGAGCCAAAGGGCCAGAGAAGAAGTCAGCGGAGAACAAAGACTCGTATTAAGAACCTGCACTGAAGTCAAAACAAACACGCAAAGCTTCAATCGGGCTTCCCGCCGCAAATATGTTTGAATGCCGCAATGAGCGGCGTGTTTATGGAAACATTTTAAAGCGATCTGCTGTCTATTAACCACCAACACTCGAACACGCACACACGCTCTCTCCCACGCACACACACAGAAGCACAGTAAACACACAGGCGCTCCCTCTCACACACTCTCTCTCATTTACACACTCATAGTAATACACAAAAACACACTCTCACACAGGTATGTCCACTCACACATACAAAAGCATAACATACAGACTCTGTACGTATCTCTCTTTGGTTCTCCCACATACCCACTCTTAACTGTGCACCTGTACTGTTTCCCTCTCCCGCTCTCTCTTCCTCTCTCTCTCTCTCTCTCTCTCTTTGACACACACATTCCACTCCCTCACCTGTAAACCTGTTTTCTCTCTCTCTCTCTCTCATACCCACTCTCTTCTGTACACCTGTACTCTCTCATACTTACAATTACACAGACTCAACTTGTGTGTGTGTCTCTCTCTCTCTCGGGCTCTCAAATCCTCCACACAGACTCAACTTCTCTCACACATACACACACTCGCACAGACAGGGTGTCTCTCTCTCTCTCTCTCTCTCTCTCTCTCTCAGGCACTCAAATCCAGACAGACTCCCCTCTCTCTCTCACACACACACATAGGGTCTCTCTGGCTCTCTCTCTCAACACACTCTCTTGTCGCACATATAGACACAAGCCCACGCACACACACACACACACACACACACAAGAGCGTGCAAAGATTCTGACAGACATGTGCCAGGCCTATTAAACGACAATGAACAAACAAGCATGAGTAATCTTGTCGCAACCAAACAGCATAGCCACGCTGAAGCCATTAGCCCCTGCGTTTCACTCGCCCGGCGAAAATGTCGTGTCTCGCGTCTGGCCCTCGCCGGCCTCACCTTCTTTTTCCACTGAACAAGCAAAGGCTTGCTTGAGTGACGTGCGCGTGAAACCGCTTCGATTACCTCACCGCTAATCGCTCCGCAGGGCCGAGCGTTTACGTCATATTGTTCATTCATTCGAGAGTTGAGCGGAGGTAAATCCGGAAGATGGCGAGATAAGAAGAATGAATTAATGTGATCCGTGTTATAGCCGTGCTTTTCATTCAAGAAGTATTTTAACAGGACAGTAATAAAAAGGCCCTCAGAACAATAACCATAATAACTACAGATGAAATCTGGCAGCAGTGTGTCAATGTGAGCATGACTTCATCATACTTCTGAGTCCATGCGGACCAAGAATTGTAGTGCTTCAGGTTTTTGGCCCGTGTACGCGAGCAGCCATGTTCTGCTTCTTCCTTTCATAACTTTGCTGCTGTGAATTGGGAATTTCTTCATTGCGAGACTAATAAAGGTTTTCTTATCTTATGTTCCGTCCCTGCGTTTTACCTTCCAGTCTTGGCTGTCCTCCAGTCGGTAACGGATTTGGTACTTTGCCTGGAACAGGAAGTCCTTGAGTGCCGGCGGGGCCTCCCAGCGAACGCTCAGCTGGTCCTCCAACTGCCCCACACGACTCACCGTCACCCCTGACGGAGGGTCCGTGGTCACTGGAAGGGAAAGACCACAAGATCAAAGATGTCAACGTTATCACGTGAGATACTCTCAATTGTCAAAGGACCATTAAAAACAAGGAAGAACATTCCAAGCCGCTTTCTAATTCTAAAAATCATTTTAAAAGCACTTTATTCAATTTCTTCCTTCTATTTAATATTAACCCGAATTTTCGCCTCATTTTGGGCACCGCCAAAGAAAATTACCCCCGCTTGTTAGCTTTGTAGACATTCAAAACAAACAGACAAGAAAATAGGCCGGCTCTCAATGGTGTTCGCTACTACAAATTTTTCCTCAAAATTTGAGCCGCTGTTTACATCGGCGCACCTCAGAAGCGTTTCCGAAAAAAAGTCATTCCGAAAGAATGTAGCCGCTACGGTCGTTTGTGGGTGAATTACGGTAATTAACACGTTGACGTCTTCCTTACACGAAGGTGCTGATGTTCTGTTGTCAGGGCACAGATGGTCCGCATCAAACCAGACCGATAATAGCTTCTCTCTCGCCGCGACGTTTATGTTGGCGGCCGGAGAAATCAAGTCAATTCCAAGTGCCGGCCTTGATGTCTCTATACACAAAACACTGGTTTCCACAACTCTGTGGTTTTTTCCTGTTTTTTTTTTTTTTGGGGGGGGGGGACAAGTGAGCACAGCCAGAGACCGATATTTGAACCTCCCCCAACGTTGGTTTTGGGTTTTGCCCGAGATCGCGTCAATGTCATTCCCAGTTGTTGGTCTCGTCAGCCGTGGCTGTTAAACAAACAATACGAGCTATGGGGGTGGTGGTGGGGTTTTTGATGTGAAAGTCTTAATGGAAGTTGACGCAAAATATGTCAGTGGATTTGGCTTGGATTTAAGACAAATCCAAGACAAATATTAAGCAAGTGGGAACTAAAACGACTGAAGCCAAAGGCGAATTAGACAACCGCAATCTACTTGCGTCGATGCAAAGAACGTTCGTGGTTCAGTATTGAGGTTTGGGGGTTTTCTTTAGGTGGGGGGGGAGGCAAATGAAAACCTATCCACCGTTATTCGCTTTTTTGTGTCGTGAAGTGCCCCAGTGCGCATATTTGTCTGTGTGAAGTCACATCCATTTGTGCTAGTTATTTCGGCAAGTATGCTAGCTAATGCTAACGACGAGTCTCAGGCGAAGGTGATTTGCTTGTGTTGAATAAACCGAACAATTGATGATAGTTGTTTGGGTCACATCGGTTTGGGATTGTGTCCATGCTAGATGCATGGTGTCGATGCTCTGCTGATTATTCTTCGTCTGTGTTACAGACCACAGCGACTAAATCAATCTATCAGTCACTTTTTCAGTCACGTCAGCGCTTTGCTGCTCTCATCTACAATCAATTACAAACCCCAAACTGTTTTTTGAGGGGGAGCGTCAATCATTCTCAGATTTTTTTGCTATACTTTTGCTATAATAATCCTCCAAGTGGAAATAATGAAAATTCTAATTTCCGAATCTAGTGCCATTCGTCGGTCGGTCGAGTGACTTTGCTTCAAATCTGGGAAACAAATCTCTTATAGAACAAGTTTGTCTTGCGCTGGGTATAATTAACACCGAATGGGCTCTGTCCCTTTTGGATCTTGAGATCGGTTAGCTACAGTATTCCACCCAATACGGGTGACTTTTGACCCAAAAGTTTAAAGAATATATTGGCAACGTGTAGTGAGGAAGCGTTGGATTGCGTAGACGACCGCTCGAGTCAGGTCTAACTGATCGCCGCCCCCCCACCCCCAACTGCGGAATGCGGCAATCTGCTATGCGGGTTTTCCCGCCCGTGGAAAAGCGTGACTCATAGCTGTGACGCCGTATTGCGTGTTTTGACGAGAAACCAAACCAGTGACCGGGGCAACCGAAAATAAACAAAGCACACAAAAACACAAAAGTGGCGGGGGAAAAAAAAAAAGCGGCTTTGCGTTTTCTACGCGCTCATCATGACGCCACCCTCGCCTCGGGGGGTGGAGGCGGGGTACACACAGGTGTGTGCAAAGGGTTGTAGAATGGTGGGTGCTTGTTTTCAACCCCGAGATGGTGGACTCCCGAAGTTGCGCCGGCCGGCAGTGTGCAGAACAATGCTTTAAAAGGTAACATTGCTCCCTTCCTATCATCTGCGAGGCCTCTGATGAAAGCTTGAAAGAGCTTAAGTGCCCCCGGGAATCCTGGATTAAAAAGGAGCAACGTAGACGGGTCCACTGTTATTCTTCCTTGATGCATATTTTAATACACGCAAAATTCCTATGTATGGCCATAAAAGTTCTGGTTAGGTTTTTCTTTGATGTATCCCTGACAATGGCCAGTTCACACTTCTGGTGTTAATTTAAGCAGTGGCTTCGAGAGACATTTTTGTGGGTTTAGTCATTATGGAGAAGGCTACCAAATTTTTTGTTGCTTCTGGATTTCTTCCAGATGAGCCAAAAATAATCACTTCAAACCAAATTTGCTGACATCCTGTATCTTTTCAGGTGTAGCCTGATGAGATTTTGTTTTGTTTAGTTTTTTGCAGGTCAACTTGTGATCTTTTCAGGCTTCATACTTCTTCATTGTGAGTCTAGAGAAGTAGAACTGGCCATGTGGTCTAAATCAAACGATTGTTAAAAATCAAGTTGCGTGCAAATGAGCCCAAAAAAAAAAAAACGGTGACTGCAAACCAAATTGGCTGACTCCGTGTGTCTTTTCAGGGATGGCTTCTCGAGACATTTTTGTAGTTCTACTCAACTTGATGGATGTGCCTACAAAATTTCATGTTGCTCAGTGAACATCTTTGATGGCTTTCAAAGAACCGAACATTTTCCTTGAACTGTACTCTTGGTTGCTGTAGAAATGGCACAAAAAGGTAGATGGGGTTTTTTTATGCTAATGTAAGATAAAGTTAATTCATATTAAATGCACAAAATAACATTTGAACTCCATGTGTTTGATAAGAATGTTTTCATTAAGCTATTAAGCTGTGAATCGACTAAATTAAACAGTGAGGGGGTGGCTTGCTAGCATCGATTAGTTTAAAATGAACACATAATCTAACCGCTTATATCCTCAATTGGAAAAAAATGTAATCAAATTGCTACACCTAAACTTCAATATGGTATGAAATGTAGCCTTCGTTTATCTTACTTTCAGTCAACTGAACAAAAATGGTCCCAAACAAACACTGGCTCGTGTTGTTAGCCAATCTGTTTGCACAAATTGGCTCACTGATGCCAATTGCATCATCATTAGCCAATCCGTTAGCATAGATTGGCTAAAGATGACGCAATTAAAAGCCCCACACGCTCCAAATAAATGAATAAAACTTGTATCATTTCAATAGCGTAATACATTCAACATGTTGGAAAACTCCAGGAATCTTGCTGCCGTTCCAGATGCTACACATTGTTTTATGATTGCAAAATGGCACATTTCACCAAATTATCCAATTTCACGGTTAATAACACGTGCCTAAATGAGATTACTTAGCCGCAGTGTTTTGGTGACGACTGTTTTTGCGTTTCACTTTTTAAATGACAAAACAAAACAAAAAACAGTGCTCATTTCCAATTTAAACAAACAATAACTCCACAATCTAAAAATAATAAAGAAAGAAAAGTGAAGACTTTTGGATTAAACTAGATTCAACACACACACACACACATTGTTTTTAGGATGTAGGGGTGTTCGCAAGCGTTTGGATCATTTGAAGCCATTGTCCTGTTTTTTCTAGCCCGGGGCATGCCCGACACCCCTCGAAGCGGCTCCGGGAGGAGATCAGACAAAGTTTGTCTTCACGTCCACACTCACCCACGTCGAGAATGTCCAACATGATGACGTCAGAGGAGGCGCGGCCCAGCTGATTGGACGCCTCCACCCAAATCTCGTACGGGGTGAAGAGATGCAGGTCGCGAGTGATGCTGCATGAGTATGGCTGAGTGTGAGTGTACTCCTCGCACTCCTTCTCCTTTCCGTACCACCTGCAGGGCATAGCAACAGCCATGACTCGGATGCTTTTTTTTTTTTTTTAAACGAGACCCTTTTTTTACGCGTGCCGTAAAAATCGAGAAATGGACCCCTCAGGGTGCTGCACCACACAATGACTTCCTCCATGGCTTTTAAATCGCTTGGTTATATTGTTTAACGCTCGTGAGTGCCGTTGACGCGCAAACGGAAGGTCTTTCGGGGGAAAGATTTTCCTTACGTTAATGACAAAGGACAGGTAAAAGTTCCATTTTCCGAAGGGAATTTATGTTTGTCTCGATTAGAATGATGGAGTACAGGCGTACAGATACATGTGTTACTCCTCTGCGTTCAAATATCTGTTGCGTCTAAAACTGCGAAGAGCGATGCTAGCGTTAGCATTTCCTATTCTGTTGACAAGCAAGCCCTAAAATCGAACTGCTTTTTTAAAAACGGTGTCGTTTGCTTGTTTTAAATACACAAAGTGGAATTCTCTTAAAAAAGTTGACCCAATGAACCATTATTGCCTCGTATCTCGGAGCCTACCCGCGCGACTTACTTGGCGAGCGTATTAGCCTATTATGTGTTGCTGAGCGATTGTGGAGAAACTAATCATCACAATTAGTAAGAATGATCTTGAAATCAAGATTTTTTATTTTATTTATTTTTTTGGTTCGCGTGCACACACCTGAGCTTGTACTTGAGCAAGTACTGGGTGCTAATGCTGGTCTCCCCCTTCCCTCCCGGCGCCCAGCTGCACGTCAGGTCTTTGGTGTTCCGAGACCAGCACGTCAAATTGAGAGGCTTCTCCGGAGGCACTGAGGGAAGGGGGAAAAAAAACGTAAGAGATGACCTGTGGACGCGATTACTTTGGTGAGTTTTTTTTAAGGTCCTTTTGCCTTTATTTGGTGAGCGTGTCTGTGTGTGTGTGCTTGTGCTCAAGCGAGTGTAATCAGATTTCAGAGCCCTGCCAACACCCACCCCCTCAATCTCTGAGAACACAAGGTTCTGAACACCCTTACCGGACACAGAGATTACGATCCATGCTGCGTGCACATCGTTTTCATCTGATGGGTTTAGTTACACAGTGCTTTTTTATTAGGGTGGGGGGTTATTTATTGATGAGAGACTCCACCTTGAACAGAAATACAGTAACGCAAACAGCCGGAATAATCGACAGAGTCAATAAAAGATCTTATTAACGCACACTTGGGGGTGAAACGGGTCCTCAAGTAAATGAGTAATCAAAACAAATAAAAGTGATCGTTATTAAATGAAATTTCTTGTTTTCGCTTATGTATTCAGTTGCTCCCAAACAAAATACATTTTCTCCATACACTCGATTATTCGATACTATTCAATATTTCAGTACGATACTCAAATATTCAATAGCTGCGGCCGCCCTGCAAATAGTGGAGGTGTCACGATGCGATCTCGACGGTTATTGGTGACACTCGCCCCCTCGCACAATACAAATGAAAACCGAGCCACTGGACAAAAAGAAAAAAATCCATAAAGTCGATTTAAATGAGTTCGGGGGGGGGGGGCTTCTGGGTGTCAAAACAGTTGAACACCATTTTGCACAATGGTAGTCAAAGAGCCAACGGAGGAGGCAAAAGCGCATTTTTGAGCAGAGCAGGAATTTAAGGCTTGGTTTTCCCTCATATTGACAGGAGCGCCGTAAAACGCGTCGACTGCGATTATGACGACGGTGTGTGTGCGCGTGTGCACGCGCGCAAAATGTTAGCGTGGTGCCCCGTCAGTGATTGTGCGAGTAATGGACCACACAGGCATTCGAAGCGACACACACTCACACTCACATACACAGACACACACACACACACAGACACGCACACTGGCGGAGGCCCTCTCACTAAATCTTAAATTATGGCCACGAGTGTGCGTAGAGACCCCTAAAAAAAAAACTACTCACTGCTTCTTCATTCATATTCCCACTTCCTTTACAGTCCCCTTGCTGTATTACAAAAGCAAAAACACTTCTGGATCCAAAAAAAAAAAGGATAGATAAAAATATTTGACAGGCACATGCGTTTGAACATATTTGCAAATATGTCCGAACATACTTGTGAGTACATTCGAGTGAACTTGTAGCTTAATTGCTACAAACATAGCATCCCCCCCCAACCCCCCAATAATAAGTACGTATTTGGCAGCCAAAGATTGTTACGCTTTCGTAAAAAACGAATCACTGGATGATTTTTCAAAATCAATCAGACACGTTTCGCACTTTTACATACTTCCGACGTAGATGCAAGAGCCGGCCAGGATGTGACCCTTGTGGTTGTGGCACACCAGATTGTCGCCGGACGTCTGCCGCGAGGCGTTGAGACCGCTGAGCGTCACGCTGAGGTTGCTGGGGCTCAGCGTTCGGTACGTGGAGGCGGGCAGCCGCTGGCCGTTGAGCGTCCAGTACAGCGAACTGGCGTGGACGCCGGCGTCCGGTGGCACCCAGCAACTGGCCGTCAGGTTGGAGCCCACGCGGAGGACGGGGTCCTGGGGGTACACCAATGCCACATCTAGGGTTTGGGGGGGAAATAGTGGAAGCTTAGTGACTGGGATTGAACTCAAATTGGACATGTTCATGCATGTGCATGTGGGTGTCACTTTTTTGGGGGGTTGGTTTGTTTGCTTTTATGTTCGAAGTGCAGATAGATACTTTATATTGGGCAGCAACGGTTTGCACTGCATCCAACTTGTTATATTTACAAATCAGATGTCAGAATTGTATGTTTTAGTGAGACGGCCGCTCAACATTATCTTACATTATCCACATTTTTTCTTTTTTTTTGTAAGCCAAGGCCGACAGGACACCGAAAAGTTTGAACATTTGCAGAGAACCAGAGACCCAGTAAACTATAATTGCGCTTTAGTTTTTATCGCCTCCAACAACCAAAAAAAGTTCCTCTTTAATTGTCAAGCACGGGAAATGGTTACAATCATTCATGAAGGGCCGCACATACGACAGTAACGAGAAATTAGCCCCCTTGTCATAAACAACAGGAAGCGTTTGATGATGGGGAGCCTAATGTGTTCCCTCTTCTTCTTTTTAGAGCGGTCTTTAAAGCCTTAGTGCTGCTACACACACCCCCTGAAAAAAAAAACTCATCCAGCCACTTAAGCCAGGAAACGCACATCAGGTTGATTTATTTGCCTTACTGTCGTGAACATTCTCGGAGACCCGAGCAAATGATGTCACTGTTTTGACGCCCCCCCTCCCCACCACCACCAAACCCCCCCCCCCCCCGCCCCCGCCCCCCCCCGTGTGCTAAAGGAATTATAGGCTGCGGACTTGTTGAAAGTCAGCCGTGCTGTTGCTCTGCATAAATATACTTCACACAGGCAGTATTTGGTGGGTGTCCTCATTGGATACAAGAGGCAAGTGCGCACTTACAGTTGCTGTAAAAAGAAAAAAAAAGTCTCCACTTTTGTTCAAATGGCAGGTTTTTGTGGTATAAAAAAATGATCCGAAATACTTGAACCTCCATTAATGTGACCGTTAACCTGTATTACTCTCGAGATGGGGGAAAAAAAAGCATCTTTTGGAGAGGCAAAATACAAATAAACAACTGAGATCATGTAGTTGCATAAGTGCACACACCCTCTTAGAAGTGAGTATGTGGCTTATGCCCCAATGATTCATTGGGGCATAAGGATCAGGCCGGTTGGTGCGGGTCAAATTTTTTTTAAACAGTTTTTTTTTTAATCAGAGATTCAAGTAAACTTTGAGGGTTTTTTTTGCCCTGATTCTGAATCTGACCTTTTTTTTTAATCTATCACATCAGGTTTTCATTACTACTACTACTACTACCTACTACTAATATATTATAGTCAGTGTTTTTGTAAATGAACAGCACTAATTGAAGTAGATAAATAAACTGCCTTTCAGATGAATTTATGGGTCATTTGCATATATTCTAGGATGAGCCTAAAACCAAAACATTTATCGATAAATACTTTATTGGTTTTGTTTGTTAAAGAAATACATAGGAAAATAACCTTGGGGAAAAAACTCTTATGTTAAATTACAATCACTATATTAAGCAGAAAAAAAATCATGATTATTGGTCAAAATCGCTCACAGTAATTTTGACAGAGCAAAAGATCCAAAAAGATTCATACATACATGTCCCCAAGGATTGCCCGGGGCGGAATATTTGAGAGAATGAGAGATTTTCAAGACCAGTTTTTTTTTTTCAGACTGATACCAGTACGGGTATTGAGTACTTATATATTCACAGAACTGATACAAAGTATAAAGTACAGCGGGAGTCCATCATGGGCCTATTCTGGGGGGACATGAATGTAAGGTCCACTAAAGGTCCATAAAGATACATAATGTCCCCAAGGGATGCCAAAGTCGAAGATTCGGGGGTGCTACTCTCATGGTGAGGCCCCTTGAAGTCGCTTTGATGATCTTCTATTTAAGTCGGCATTAACATGCACACGGAAAACCACCGCGCAGTTTTGAAGACAAAAAGAAAAAAAGGCGTTTGCGCATGTGTGACTCGACTTACGTGTGGACAGGGACAAGACCGCAGCGGAGTGCAGCAGCAGCAGGAGGAGCAGGAGAATCCGCGAGCACGTATCCATAACTACTCTTGTGCCTCCTTCTGCTTACTTTCTCCTTTTTGGTTTGGTGCACGTCTTCGCTCGACGCTTTTTTTTATTTTACGTGCGCAACTTCGGTTTGCACGCAAAATGTGGATTTAAGGGGAGGAAGAAAAAACACGTGAAGGGTGGTTAGGAAAGACGTCCTGCTTTCTCGTCCGTTCGTTCGTCTTCTTGTTACTTCTTCCTCCTCCTGCAGCTTAAATCATACACAAGTTCATACTTTAAAGCCCCGCCTCCTCCTCCTCCTCTTCTTGTCTCATTTCGCCTCTTCCTCCCTTCCCTCCACCTCATCCCGACTTTCACCTCAAACATTCCCACCGGTAACACGCTTCAGTTCCAACGAAAGAAAAAACACAGACGTCACTTTGTCGGGATGTGACAAGTCAGTCAGAATATTGGGGACACTACGTGCAGTTTTACGCACCGTCGTAATTGGTCGAAAGGTGAATAATGTGAATTCAAACATTTTTTTACATATATTTTTATATGGAGCATGACTACTGGTAATAATCATATAATAGTGCAATTCCAATACAATTCAACTATTTTTTTTTTAATGACGATACGGTGTTCTTGTTATTAGGGATGTTTGGCACCACTTTTTGTTTCAGAGCAATACTTGCACAACTATTCCCTCTTGACCACCCAATTATATCACTGATACCATGAGTATTTTTCGTATACAGCATTGAATTTCATTGAACAAAATGAGAAATATTTGTGACCAGAGAGCTTTCTTTCTGATGCAAATGATGATTTGCCCAATTGTAAACTATGTTATACTATCGGATAACAGTACTTGATATCAATGGGGTTTTTTTTTCCGTTTTAGGCAGGGATGGCATCATAGCAGAGCTAAGAAGGGCTACCACCCAGTCGGAGATCTGTGTAGCTTATACAGTATATCGGTCAAGCCTCCCTGTAGCCCCAGTAGACAAAAAATCCTGGAGTTATCGCTGGCTGCTATCGGCAGACTCCACAAGATCCGATATATTAAAAATAAGGCTGCCCGATACCGATACCTGTTATCAATACTCGCCTATCCCTACTTGTTATATTGTTAAATTGCCCTTTAAAAAAAAATCTAAAATGCGAAAAATAATTTGTGGTCATAATAGATTGGTGGTTTAAATTGGAATGGGAGAAGCTAGCTGTTATGTCCTGTGTACGCGTTGTTAATATTAAACCCAAGGTGCTAATTACAAGCTGACTAATTGAAAGCCCATGAGCAAACTGCGTGGGAATTAAATTAAAATGGACAAAATATTTAAATCTTGCCTTGTTGGGAACTTTGCGGCTCTAAATGTCTTAACCTAGAATCGCCCTTGGTACGTCAAGTACCTTAAATGACCACTCCCTCCCCCTGCAATAAAAATGAAGTATAATCACGTTCCGAGGAACTGCAGATGGGCACTGACGGCATACAAATGACAGTGTGCTCATGATGAAATTCCTTCAGCAGTTCCTGGACGGTGACTTGGATCCTGGAGCGGGAACGCCAAGCGGGAACAAGAGAGTCCCTTCTGGAAGGCGGGGTCAGCCAAAGGTCTTCGTGCATGGAAGCCCATCACAGTACCCGGAATACCACGTGACTCACGAGGCACAAGCCAGCATTAACTTGTTCGTCAAACGTTAGTCACACATTAGTCTTCCCATTCAGGTGTTAGCACAAAGCAAGCCTTGAAGGATTATTTCTTTGTTTGATTTGTAAAGAGAAGTCAGCGCATTCCCAAAAGCTGCTCCCGAGCTGTGCCCGAAAGAGGCCCTCCCACACCATTTTTCCCCCCCGCTTTTTATTCCTTGGAAATGTATCTTGACTGGGAGCCCGGGAAGTGTAGTGTGTGATCTGGCTGGTCCGCGATGGAATTATGAAAACATGGGATACAATGCGCTTCAAAAATCGGTTTTGGGAAAATCTCTGTAATGTGTCTAGTTTTGTGAAATAAATTGAACAAGACACTGGTTCTGTTATGATCGCCAAATTTAGACAAAAAATGTGGACGCCGTTCCGTTGTTGGAACCCCCCCCCCCGGCAATTATATATGGTGTCCTGCACACACACAAAAATGCTGGGTTGTTGTTGCTAACCTACTCGCTGGGTAACGATGGATTTTGAGCAGGCTGCCTTACTTTTACCTAAGATTAAGTTGATTATTTTGACCCAGAGGATAGGGATAAAGATTGACATTTGAAGCTGTAGCTGCACCCTGTAACCTGATAACATGATAAGATGTCCACTGCAGTAACTGCTGTCCCTCAAAGGGTTAAATAATGAGAATAATTAATCATTTCTTTTAAAAGGAAAAGAACAATTACAACAATATTTTAATTCAATTGAATCTAAGCTGTGTATATTTTATCCTTCGAAATGTAATCAACTTTCAACTTTTTTTTTTTTACAGATTTCAAAGAGAGAAAAAAATTGGAGATCCCTCATATATGCTTTCTCACCAAAGGTATTTTTGCTTTCTATTCATTCTTTTTTTTTTTTTTTGTTATCAGTGTTTTAATTCAGGATTAACTTGGTTGTTTAATTTCGCACAGAACCGGTGGGCGGGCACTACCCAAACCCAACTTTTTGTTTACAAACATTCAAAAACATCTTTTTTTCATATCGTCTCATTAATACTTGAAGTGCTTTCCGAACATAAATCTTGTGAGATTTGCCGACATCTCTCGGCGATGGTCTGGATGTTCACCACATGTCTAAGCATTCATCACACTGCAGATGTTCAGCCACGATGTACGCATGTGTTCAAGGAATACACCAACGACCCGCTCACACTTCAGCTGTCACTCATCACATAATGCAAATCAGGTCTCCTGTCAAACTGTCTCCATCACAAAACCTTTATTAACTCTGCTGTCAAAGTCACATTTCAACTTCCTCGCCTTTTATTCATTGTTAAAAATAATTAAATGTAAAAACGTATCTGATCCAGCCCTCCGAAAAATTGTTTTAGTGAGGAAAAAATAGCCCCCCTAAAATATGAGACGTTTACAAAAACAGAGAAACATGAATGGAATATTAAAAAAAAGAAACCGTTTTTGCAGCATGATTTAATGCTCTAATCCAACTGATTGAGGCAGTCTCAGCTCTTCTTTCAGTTCCTCAGTACAGCATTTGTATAAGTCATTCTTCACAGAGACTAAAGAATATTTGAGTACTGTGTTATGGTTGCTCTATTTTCTGTTCGATATCCGTTAGTTAAAGGATTATAACATTGCCACATAGATGCTTTCTGTTTGGCCGTCAATGGAGTTTCTGATTATGTTTCGGCATTAAGCTCACACCAAAGAACCAAAGCAAAAAAAAAAACAATTTGGGCCGAACCGCTATCAAAGCCTCTGGGTAAACACAGCTGAAGTTGTACGCTAAAATCGACGTTAGCTAACTGTGTCAGCATCACTAGCTTCGGATATTAATGTTGGAATAATGTTTAGCTAAATTGTAGTTTTAAAAAGCAGGGTTACAGCGGATTGCATCCAATCGTTTTCAACAAAAACAAGGCTGTGATGAATTACAGAACTTCAGATTTTGTTCCTGTTCTTTCAAACTGTCTCAAACTAAATCGGTGTGCCGCAAATCCAGTAGTTGTGAGTGAAATATCGGTACATCATTATGCAGGAGAATTTGACCAAAATAGAGTTATTAACTGTACAAAAAAAATAATAATAATCTGCAAAATAGCAGCACTGCAAAAGTGCCAGGACATCAATAACGTGACAATGTTTATTCTCAAAAAAACCAAAACATTATGACCAAATTTACTGAACTTTTTTTCCAACGTTACAATTTTACTTTAGTAATATTACGACTTTTATCTCATGGTAATTTGATTTTTAAACTGTAACATTACATTTGTCATGTATAACAACCGCATTAAAAATAGGATTCTGCCTTCATTAAAATGAATTAAGTCCATAGTTTGACTAAATCCAAGCGTATTCTTGTCACATTACGGACTATTTAGTGGTAATAGCCACGTTTGAAGTTCCAGTGTATTGACATTGATTGCGTGTTTACAGGCTGTTAGGGCCTCCTGGCCCAGCAGCAGAGCATTTTAATGTCTTGCAAACTGTTTGTGAATGCTCCCATTGTTTCATCAGGAGACTTGGGAAACCAACGGGACGAAAGTTATGAGCGACAGACAGACGGACGGGCGGACACACAGACGGATTTCTGGGGGATCCGTGAGGGCAATCAAGCGAGGTATGGTCTGGCTTCTTGGCAGATGGCCGCAAGGCCTCCACTGAGCTCAGCTTGATTGGACGGAAGAGTTTGTTTGAAGAGACCATCGGTGCCTTGTTACATTGCCACAAGCAATGGCTGTGTTTGAGTGATTTGTGTGCGTGTGTGTGCGCGTGTATGCATGCGTGTCTTTGGACCTGCCAAAAGCAGAGAAAAGAAGAAGAGGAGGAGGACCAAGTGATTTGAGGAGCCCCCTCCCTCACATATTTTCGAAAGCCAGGATCGCAAACGCTGGCATTCACCGCAATAATGCATGACAGATGTACATCAACATGCGCGCTTTCTCTCTCTCTCTCCCTCTCCCACTCAGTAGGACTCAATTCTCATCGAATCAGTTGTGGAAGAGATTTTAATGTTCTGCTACTGGTCTATGAACCACTGAATTGTTTAGGTCCTGGAAACATTAAGAGAACTGCAAATGGGATATCAACACAGCAGCGCTGTGATACCTGCACACTCAGGTCAATTAGTGGAGCCCAGAGTTCAAAACTAAAATGGTGACACAGCATTTAGCTGCTATGTTGCACGCAAATGGAAGAAGCTGCCAATAGAAGTAAAGTCAGCCCAAAGTGGGAATGCTGTCCAGTGTTTTTTTCCACCCAATGCGTATGATGATCCTTCAAAGCATTTTTAAAATCATGTTTTCCAAATAACAACTAATATCACAACTAACAAAAACGAAATTAAGTCTTTGCTATCAGAAATGTGTTTTTCCCCCTCAGAATAATTTTTTTTTACAGTACTAAATTAATTGTTGTCAGCTGTTTTCGTCACTTTATGACTTAGTCCCCATGAAATTGAGACTTTTACTCACATAGTTTTTCTTGTTTAAAATGACAATCTTTGATAGCATTCTAGTGCTATCAATATATGAAAAAATAGAATGCTAATATTTGAATATTGCATTTGTATTCAAAAAAGCAAGAATAGACCAAATGTAATGACCCAGTTTTAACAACAGATGGCAGCAAATCCACGTTTTAGTTGTGTTACATGCATAGGTGCGTGAAAAATAATTTTCAGCGTTTTCATCCCCGTGTTGTTTCTTTTTAGTGAATGACACACGTTTAGTGTCCGTATGTATGTCTGTGTGTGTGCGTGCAACAAAAAATAAATATAATCACTTCAGCTTGTACGATTTACACTTTTTTTTCCTCAAGAAAGATGACATCATTTCTTAAAATAAGAAAAATTGAGGAAAAATTATAAATTGCCTCTGAAAAAAAGCCTCACCCAAACCACGCCCTTCCTGGACGTGCACACAACATCCACTGCATACCGAGGTTATTACTGAAATGTTTAATGTTAATTAATTGTGCTTTCCGTGGTGACGAAACAAATCAGGACGAGGATATCTTGATTTTGAATTTAGCTCAAGGTGAGAGCACTTGATTGAACTAATTCAGATCAGATGTTCTAGTCCCGTGCGATACTAGTTTTTTTTTTAATTCAGGGCCATTCTATTCAATTTGGAACTCAGGTTTGGTTCAAGAGCATTTTAAACTTGGTTGCTGAAATATCCCCAGTTCGTTTGACCTTGAGCCTATGTGTATTACCGTGCAGGGGCATAGGCAGATTTTCTTTCCCATTGGGTTGGCCAGGGTAACACAACGTCTCACTGAGAGGTGACAATCAGCACTCACAATTATTTGCGTGCTTAAAGCACCCCTGTAACAGAGAAGTAATTTATCAAAACATACACACTCGGGGTTTCATGAAATAAAAATACACATCTAAACAGATCGTTGCCCAACTTTTGCAATTAAATCCAAATTTCATGAGACAAATAACAATTAGTCTCATAAATTAGAATTTTACGCTTATAAAAGAAGTGACATTCATTTGAATGTCAAATTATGCCGATTTCTTTCTCGGGAAAACTCAGTAACAAATACGAAATAATTTCTGTTGCAAAATATTTCATGCCCCTAAACATCTTGGGGGGGAAAAAACACTTCTTTATTCTTGTCAGATTTTATTTTTACTTTAAAGTAGTGGAACACGGTTCTGAAACAGACGCTCACTTTCACTTTGAGGAATGTGACTGTGGACGTGCGCGCGCGCGCGCGGCTGGCGCGTGTACGTCCGC
Source organism: Hippocampus guttulatus (assembly GCF_054856545.1). Taxonomy (NCBI): domain Eukaryota; kingdom Metazoa; phylum Chordata; class Actinopteri; order Syngnathiformes; family Syngnathidae; genus Hippocampus; species Hippocampus guttulatus. The sequence goes on from NC_141273.1 coordinate 15,766,835, forward strand.
GGGTGTGCGTGCGCGTCCGCGTGATATTTGCACAGTCATGGCGCTGGAATCTCTTCCCTCTCTTATCGTGACAACTACTCCCGTGTTGTATCACTTCTTCCTCTTCAATGGAGCACCTCCGCACTCCCACGAGAGATTTTTAACTCATTTCTCTTTATCTGTGTTTTAAACCCACTTAGGAACTCCTGAAAAGACATTTACGTCCACTTAAAGACGAGACTTTTTCGGACTTTTTCGCCGAGCAGATGTTCGAGAGGGAGGTTGACCGAGGTGAGTGAAGTTTGTTTTCGTACATTTATGCTAATATAGAGTTAAAATATGCGTGTGTGACACCTAACGACTGTGGTTGGCATTTTTGTACCTCCTTCAGTGTCTTGTTAATCGGTGACGTCACGCAGGGCTGCGGACACCATGAAAATACTTTTTTGGGGGGGGGGGGGGGTCTTGCTTGACAACGGTTATTAAAAGTGTCATAAAACGCACTTAACTTGAGAACAATAGTGTCCCCGATGTCCTTACCTCACGCACATCTTGTGTAATGTTTTGGTTTAATAATCTCTAATAATGACCATTAATAATACCCTGAAACCTCATTGAAGTACGTTCTAACGACTTTATCACGTTGTTCGAATGACACATCCTCGTCAAAAATGTTTCCTACATGCTTCCATAGTTTCTGTTTAATAATTGATCACATTTTTGAGTCATGTACAGGGTTTGACCATTTGGCCATACAGCTCAAGTTATTAGCTTTGGCTAGTCCTGTTGCGATTCATAGTATGGTGATAAGAAACAAGGTGATGGTTCCTTAAATGTGCTGTTTGAACCAAAAAAATCATCATTCGCGCACAAGCGGTGTGTTTATATATTTAACTTGACATGCTCATTACAACCCTTCAACAGTAACACTCGACAACAATAAAATGAAAAGCAGTTCGTTACACCCTCATGTCTTATCTGTTTCTGCAGTCTCTATGCAAGTAAATGTTGAAGTTAATTCAATCATTTAAATGTCAAGATTAGCCAAAACGGTTCAAAAGGGGGACTTTGAATCATCATGTTTTATAGTGTGTGAGACTGTTCTGGGAGCATTCAAAACATGCTGGATAACAAGAATGGATTCCAGCAAATCAGGTTACTGTATTATACACAGATACAGAGAAATAAAAATGATTTTTTCCGGTTGATTTTAAGGGAGGGGGGTGTATTATACATGGGTGCGTAATATACACGGAATTTTCTAGTATGACGAATAGACTTGCGTCTCATTAGTGGTGTATGATGAATTATCAGTTCATCTTTTAATTGCAGTGCAGCAATGACATGGCAGAAAAGATCGTTAACATAATACTGCGACAGACCCGTGCTCATCTTGGCATGGCAGGTTGGTTTTTTGTTTCGCTTTACGGACAAAGTTCAAGCAACTCATTTGTGTGCACGTTGCATAAAAAGGTCTGTCAATGATTAACTCTCTTCTCAAACCGTAGAACGACATGCAGAAGTTTCATATCGACCGCAAAGATGCTTGACTGATAGCCCAACTCTACTTCTGAGTGTGACTCATTTATCGATTTCTCATTCCAAAACTGAACTTGGAACGTTACTGATGATGAATCACCGATCAGTCATTTCGACATACTGTTGATGATTGCTACAGTGGCTGTAAAAAGCCGACACACCTCTCTTCCAATGCCAGGTTTTTGCGATATTGACAAATGAGACCAAGATTCATTCTTTCAAAGCATTTTTTGCCGTATATCCCCACTGACTTCCGCCTAAATTGGGACGACACCCCGAATTGGTCGCCAGCACATACAAAGGCAAGCACGCCATCACTAAGCTGGAACCGATCCCACGCTGCCCACACACATACACTCACACACACACACACACACACACACACACAACAAGTCAGACGAGTGTACCACTATACTGTCAGCGACTTGTTCTCAAAACTTATATCAACTAACTTTAAAAACAATCAAACAAACATTTCAATAATGACTGGATCTGCAGTGTTGACACTGTTCATTGATGCGCAACTATCGCTTACTTGACTACTGCGGTTTTACTACTGAATTCCTGTACAATGTTTTTTTTTTTCCTCTCCGTCAGTGCGGAGAAGTCGGGCAAGATGGCCCAAGCTCCCGCCTCCTCTCCGGAGGTCATATGACGGCGAGTTAGAGAGGCTGAGGGAACTGCAGGCTGAACAGATTTGATTGTGCAACGCGTGCACTGCAAAGCTTTTTTGCAGAAGCAGGCGGTTCGAATCACGAGTTTGAAGAATTAAATGCGTGGAAAGTTTTTTTTTTTTTCACTCACTCATTACATGACGGTACAGACACGTGACTGGCAGTGAAATAGCTCCATTGGTTTGCTTTGGAGCCTGTACCAGATGATTTCAGTTGTTGTTGAGACTTCAAAAAGGACAACTTTTATCTTGCCAAAATTATGACTTTATTCTTTATTGAAAGAAGTAATTTCAGTCTTGAAAAAGGACATGTACTACATAGGTCTAGGAATAAAATGCAAACTTATTCTTGGAAAAAAGAAAAAAAAATCTTTAAAAAAAACAAGTACAAGTTCATTCCGTAAAACGTACTCGAAAATGTCTTTATTCCTGAATAAATCAGACTTTTTTTCATTTAAAAAAAAGACTGTATTCTGAAACATGTCTTCTTTCTTTAAAAAAAATTGAAAGGCAATATGATTTTATGCTATTAAAAAAATCTGTTTTCTCAAAAAAGTACTTTACTTTTGATTTAAAAAACTATGAAGAATATGATACTTTGCGTTTTGTGTTGCCTAACCTTGAATGGTGGGGGGGAGCACAGGAGAACCGTCCACCGGGATAAGTCAGCCGCTGCATGTTGACTTGGTAAAATAAAAAATGATTTAAAAAAAAAAAAATTTTTTAATGACCTTTAACACAAAGGAAACTTTTATTTTAATCAACACAACATGCTAGGACGGCAAAAAAAACTAAACAAAAAAAGGGAAATATTTATCTGTCCCATCGGTGAGGGAAAATGGAGTGGAAAAAACAATACACAATTCGATCGGTTTCTTCTTTGGTCGTTGCTTCAGGTCTTTCCTGCGCACTGCAGTTAAAATACGACGCTGCCGCAGAAGGGCATCAAAAGCTCAATCAGCACCGCTGGAGCCGCTGTGTTGAGCGATATCAATCGGTCTGGCTGGGGGAGGGCGACACAAAATTAGCTCAAGGCATCTGCCTCGCCCTTGATATGAATAACCTCAACCATTTTTCCGCCATATTGCCCAGCACGATATCAATCTATTTTAATTGCCAACAATAAATGAAACCATTCCTTTTGCTTTGTTAAGGATGCGTCAGACCTTCGTGTCGCAGTTACGTCAGAGGGACTTTATTATTTTTAACCTTCAAACAGTCAAGCAGGTTTGAGTTACTGTAAGTGTTGGAGTTTGTTTGATTACTCGGGATGGCTTTTTTATCCTTGACAAGAACATGTTGCACATCAACGCTGTCTGACTATTGTTCTGTGAAGAAGGACAGATTTTCAGCATTTATCATACAATACAATATAATGCATCTTGATTTATGGAGCGCTTTCACAGTCTGAATGCTGTCTCAATTACTCTTGACTGCAGGATCACCACGCCATAAGGAGGATTCCAAATCGGCCACGAGTCAACAACCGATACGTCCGATTGGATCTTGTTGCAGACTCGCTGCATATTGACCGGTGGATCAGGATTTCCTTCCGTCGGCCATGTTGGAGCGAAAAGAGGGAGCCGCAGTCAGCCCGGCAATCACTGGATTTTAACTAGAGCGTCGATGGGAGACAGCGTACGGACATGAATTAAAGACCCAAAGACTTATGGGCTAAATTGAGTGAACTGTCGCCCCGCGATGCATTGCCCATTGAGGAAGAAGCCGCCGGTGCGAGGCTCGGACTTCTCGGCCATCGCAGTGCCCTCCATGCACGGATCGGGCTACCTGGACTACACGGTGGAGAGTCACGCCTCCAAGTCGCTGAAGATCATGGACGAGTTCAGGAGGCAGGAGATGCTGTGCGACTTGGTGCTGCGTGTCACCAACAAGGACAAGACCATAGACTTCAAGGTGAGCCGAGGGAGTACGGCAAGCCGACTGGGACCCAGGTCCTCATTTGTAGGTCTCGGAAATTTAATATTTTGACGTTGGAAAATTGTGTCAGGCCATATTCTGACTTTTCCTGGGAATTTAAAAAAAAATGCCATTGTTCAAATGGTTTTAGGAAATTCAACATTTCAATATAAAATACGACATTATTTGACTTTTCTGACTCTTTAAAAATATAAAACAATATTTCTTAAGGATTAAAAATATTACATTATTATTATGATGATTTATTTTTCTGACTGTTTTTAACTGCATCAGGTGCACAAGCTGGTGCTGGCCTCCTGCAGCCCCTACTTCCGGGCCATGTTCACCAGCAGTTTCAAGGAGCGCCACGCCTCCGAGGTCACCCTGCGCGACGTCTGTCCCCAAGTGCTGGGGAGGCTCATTGACTTTGCTTACACATCGCACATCATCGTGGGCGAGAAGTGTGTGCTGCGCGTACTCTTGGCTGCCATGAGGTAAAACAAAACCCCAAAAAAGCCCTTAAAAAATTGCAGAGCGGGAGGCTTTTATTTTACTTTTGTGTTCTCATTTATTAACTTACCGTATTTTCCGCACGATAAGGCGCTTTGGAGTATAAGGCGCACCTTCAATGAATGGCCTATTTCAAAACTGTTTTTCATATATAGGGCGCATCGCGTCACAAGGCGCAGAGAATAGAAGCTCCAATAGTGACTGCGGTTGTGTTATGCATCCACTAGATGGAGCTACGCCAAAGGGAATACTGTACTGTACAATACAATACGATACAGCTTTATTTATTTCGAGATTTCCAACCCGCTGCAGATGTAACAAAGCGCTCTACAGAACATTAAAAATATTACGTCCAAGAAATGAAATTATTGATCCATATAGAAGGCACATTGGATTATAAAGTGCACCGTTGGCTTTTGAGAAAGTTGAATCGCTATTATGTGCACCTTATGGTGCAGAAAATACGGTATTTGAAAATGTATCTGATAGTGATAGTGTACACCGCAATGTTCATTTACAGTAAGTTTTTTTTTGTTGAAAATATGACTTCAACTTCCGGTATCTCTCGTCATACCCTGGGCATCGGGATGTTTTGGACGTTATTTAACGCTTTCATGCACCGTGTAACCTGATAACATGAGAAGCTGTCCACTGTCGTACCCGCTGTCCCTCAAAGGGTTAAGAAAGTAATTGCTAGCATGCTTTTCAGAAGTTAAAGTTCATTTCGCGTGTCCTTTTCTTTTCGGAAAGACAATTTTATTGTTCAGGACACACAGTACAGTACATACACGCGTTGCTCACTCTTCTCCATTGTCTGACTGATGTATTCAGTGCAGGCTGCTTTTTGGCCTTCCGCCAGGGCCGTTGGTTTTAGAAGTTCAACCGTTCATTGCTTGCGTCAGGTTCCAGATGGAGGACGTGGCCAAAGCATGCTGCGATTTCCTAACCAAGCACCTGGAATCGTCCAACGTAATCGGCATCACGCGCTTTGCCGAGGAGCTCGGATGCGCCGACCTGTACCAATGTGGCCGCGAGTACATCAACACGCACTTCAGCGAGGTGACGTATGCGCGCCGCGCTTTTGGCTACGCCATTAAAATGTCAAAACATGCCTACGTTGATTTGTGGCTTTTTATTGGGTCCGTGACAACCGCTCCAGCTTTCTCACATTCTTCTCTCACATAGTTGCACAGGTGAGGCAAGGCTGCGTCTGCAAAATATTTGCAGTTTGGGAGCACAGACTGTACCTCGCTCGAGTCAAAACTTTCCAACATGTCACTGCTTTTCCAACATGGACTATGCCTATGGCAACTTCAGCAGCATTGACTGCCTGAGTGCCCTCCACCGAATTCCTTTCCATTCATCCGCAAAGCAATCTGAAAAGGCCTCTTTTTACAGGCAGAACCTTTCACTGATTTACATTACGTTGTCCTTTAGCATTTCTTGAACTGCAAAAATCAGCAAAAAAATAAAATCGGCCAATTTTGGGGTGAAAGGTTACGTTTGAATGTCATTATCTGTGTCATATGTTATGTAGTTAGCGTTTAAAAAAATAATAAATATCAAAATATTGTCGATTTTAAAAGAGCCAATATCGGCCAATTAAATCGGCTGTCCGATTACTCAGTCAGGACCAGGTTGTGAGTGTAATCAATGCACATAAGCGGGGATGCACTTTGAGAAACGAGTCGTCTTGCGCAATCAACTTGGAAGGAAGGAATAAAATCAATTCATCACCCAGCACAAAATTTGTGTCTCTCGATATTCAACCCAAATCTTTGTTGTTGTTTTTTTGTGGCGGTGACACCCAGGTGACAAAAGAAGACGAATTCTTCAGCCTGTCTCACTGCCAGCTGCTGGAGCTCATAAGTCAGGACAGCATCAAGGTGCTCTGTGAATCGGAGGTATGCGTTTACTCAATAAGGCTTACTCTGAAGTCCTCCTTCGTCTTTGGCTTTAAAATAGCTTGAATTGGAGCCAAAACGTAAAGCTCGCCTCACGACAACTGGACGAACTGGAATGTGTGTGCACATACACAAATTTACTGGGGTGTTACTGGAGATGAGATCATCCAAAGAAGAAACTTTTCAATGGCTAAAAGAGATGCACTGTATTTATATACTACATCAAGAGCTGCTTTTAAAATGAAATAGTGTCGAAAACTGTTCTCATCAGACTGAAAATTTGTGTTTATCGCCGATAAATATTTCAACCAGTATTAATCATGAAAATATGAATTACAATTTCAAGTAATAGATATCTTCACCGATTATAACACGTATTCTAACAATTACAAAACTATATGGGATCCGCACAAAAAATATGTGAATCCGGAATTATGTGACAGGTTGCTAGCGTCACATATAATCCATTTCCATTCCAGGTGTACAAAGCGTGTACAGACTGGGTGCGATGGGACATGGAGAATCGAGCGCAGTATCTTCACGCCCTCCTGAATGCTGTCCACATCTACGCCCTTCCCCCAAAGTTCCTCAAAAATCAGCTTTTGTCCTGCCCCATCCTCAGCAAGGTACTTCCCTGCCGCCTTTCTTCGCTAGATGCTGTCAGGCGGGAGGGAGGGAGGGAGACAAATGTTCATGCTCAAAATAAAAATAAGGGACATGCTCCCAGTCACATGCTTTTTGAACATTTCCATTTCCCACGCTTAGCTTCTTTGTGTGTGCGTGTGCATGTGTGCGTGTTCTTTACTGCAGGCCAACGCTTGTAAGGACTTCCTGTCGAAAATCTTCCAGGAAATGACGGTGAGGATGGTTCCTCCAGCGCCCATTCGTGGAACACAACTCATCTATGTGGCCGGCGGGTATTTGTCTCTATTGTATTTGTCCTCGGTGTCACTGCTTGAAAGTATGCATCTGCATATTTTTTGTCTTTTGCTTTTATCCCTGGAAAAGAAGAGAAAAAAGCCACAAGAATGGGCTGTTGTGGGGGTGGAAATTTCACTGAAAAAAGGCGTCTATAACGTGGGGGGGGGGGATCACAAGACGTGCCAAAAAGGTGATTTTAAAAGAAACTCGGCTGATAGCACACATATCCAAATTGTTGTCATTTGTTTTTATCTGAAAAACAAAATGACTAGTTGTGTTGGGTTTTCAGGGGATCTTTATGAAGTGAAAGCAGAAAAAAAAAGTCAGATAACTTGTTTTAGTCTGATTGAAAGAAAAAGACTGAGTAAAGTGATGTAAACAGAAATGTACACAAATTGTTGTCTTTCGTTGTCGTCTGAAAATCAACAAACAAACAAAAAAATAGTTTTGTGTTTTGGGAGCAAATAATTCAAAATGAGTCCTGTAAGGTTCGGTAAAAACTGACTAAAAAGCATATACTCCATCTCCAAATTGGAGTCATTTCTGTTCATTTCCCAAAAAAGAAAAAACTACAACCAAAAAAAAATATTTATTCTGTTCTGGGTTAAAAAAACAAAACTAGCTGTTTTATAGGTTAAATCCGTCAGTCAAGTAGTGATTTAAATCTGCTTGTGAGCATATATGGTATCTTAAAAAAAAAAGTCTTGTCATAAAAAAAACGCAAAAAAAACAGTCACAGTGTTTGGGGACGAAAAGCACACAAAACTGCAAACAGTAAGGTGATGCAAAAACTGCTCAGAGGCATGCGTCTCCAAATTTGAGCGATGTATTGATGTCTTCAAGATCAAAATAGTTCTTGCCAAACTGCCTTCTTGTTTATCTTTGTCTAGATACAGGGAGCATTCCCTGGCCACCATGGAGGCTTACGACCCCGTCCGCAAGGCGTGGCTGAAACTGGCCGACATGGCGACTCCCAGCAGCGGCCTCGGGGCTTGCACGCTCTTTGGCCTGCTCTACACGGTATGAGCGCAGCCACCGCAACCCAGTCGACGGGCTCGCCCGGGATTCACCCGTCACGGTGTCCGTTTTGGGCCCGACAGGTGGGCGGCAGGAACCTGTCACTGGAGAGCATGACCGAGTCCAGCGCGCTCTGCTGCTACAACCCCATGACCAACCAGTGGAGCCAGCGCGCGCCGCTCAACGCGCCTCGCAACCGGGTCGGGGTGGGCGTGGTGGATGGCTGCATCTATGCCGTGGGGGGCTCGCAGTGCTCCACGCTGCACAACACTGTGGAGCGGTGAGTGACGTGTGCAAGTCAGGGAACTGAATGGGCGGATGCTAATTGGGTGCAGTACTTACTCGAATGAAGCTTTTGCTCCGTGTCAATTCACTGCTGAGCCGCAGTAGGCGGATCCACTTTTTGACCAGTAGAGGGTGCTAAGAGACTGGAACTTGGTCATCGGGGACTCGGATGTTTTATTTTGATCAGTCTGCTTTCATGACGGACGACAGAAATCGGAGAATTTACTGTTGAGAGGCTGAAATTTGGAGGAGTTGGACAACCTTAAATAAAAAATGGTATCTAAAGGATTATTGATTAATTTGATAATCGATTAATTGTCAATTACTGGTTGCACCTCGAGAGAGTGTGTGTGTGTGTGTGTGTGTGTGTGTGTGTGTGTGTGTGTGTGTGTGTGTGTGTGTGTGTGTGTGTGTGTGTGTGTGTGTGTGTGTGTGTGTGTGTGTGTCAGTAAGGTGATGTAAAAGAAACAACAAAAAACTGCTTGGTTTTTGTGCTCAAGCCAAAGCGAGGGTCTATGCTCAAACTCAATTTTATGGGGGTGGGGGCACTGGAAGTCTCGTCTTGTTTGCCTCACATCTGTTTTAGCGCAATCCACTTGAAGATGCCCACATTTACTTTTGCAGGTGGGACCCCGAGACCAATAGTTGGTCCTTCGTGCGCCCCATGCAGGTGGCCCGCCTGGGGGCCGGGGTGGCGGCCTGCGGAGGGGCGCTGTACGTGGTGGGCGGTCTGGATGGGCAGAGCCGATCCAACGTGGCCGAGAAATACCAGCCGGATACAAACACCTGGCATCAGCTGGCCCCTATGAGCACCGCACGCAGCGGACTGGGTGAGCCCCGTGAATGAGCTTCGCATATGCCAGAGCTGAAGTGAAGTCACAGCAAAACAGAGCAATTCAAGAAGATTGTTCCTCCTATTTACGACGGATAGTCAGTTCTTTACGCCGACCCAAAAAGATTTCTACTTGCCTGTAAATGCCTCAAGATGACAGTGAAACACTTTTTTTTTTGGGGTAAGACAAGGGCTAACACCTCGTCCACACATATGGATTTTTTAAAATCTGGAAACACGTTGGTGGGACGGAGCATACACACAAAGTTTGAAAATCAGACATTTAACAGCTTTGCTCGTAATGTGTATGATCCGCTTCCACAGTTTCAGCACCGAACACCCCACACATTGACATTCCCATCCCACCATCGATCTCGAAACATTGGAGGCAGACATTTTACATGTTCACGTGACCTCACAAAAACGAAGGACACTTTTTCCCCCCAAAAAAGACTTAATTTTGTAAAGTGCTTTTTTTTTTAAGCGCTACATCAATAAAATATTTTTTGTTTGTTTGTTTTTTGTTTTAATCTTCCTTGTTCATCCATCAGGATGCTTTTTTTGATTGGCTACGTTCCGTGCACGCCACGGTTTACCACTCGTGTGGAAAGGGGGGGTGGTGGCAGGCCGAGGGGCATCCACCTGAAGTCGGGTGTCGCCTTCGAGCTGGATTTTTTGCCAAAATGGTCCGTGACAGCTTTTGCCTTTGAACTCCTCAAATATTGCTTTCTACATGTTCTGGACTCTTTGCATAGTTGGCGTCTTCTTCTATCGAATTGTTCTGTATTATATTATTTGACACTCAAATGAAATAGCTAGCAATGATTCCTTGCGGGCAGGGCTGGTGTGCGTCAACGCTCACCTGTATGCCATCGGCGGCTACGACGGACTCAATCAGCTGGCCACAGTGGAGCGCTACAACGTAGCTCGGAACACGTGGGAGGCCCGGGCGTCCATGCAGTGCTGCCGGAGCACGCACGGCGTGGCCGTGCACCAGGGATGCATCTTTGTGCTCGGTCAGTTTACGCACACTTACAATGAATACAGTGAACCCTCGCTCTTCAACGGGGTTAGTGACCAAGACCCATCACCAACAAAAATCAAAGTGTGCGAGATCCTCTTTGATGTTCTCTCCCATGTCACTCAACAGTCCAGCACACCTTTGAAATATCTTTTTCCAGAATCCTTATGCTTGTGTCCAATTGTGCATTTGCTGTCATCATCCAGGTGGATTCAACCAGCACGACTTTGTGTCCAGCGTGGAGTGCTACTGCCCCGAGAGGAACGAATGGACATACGTGAGCGACATGCCGCTGGGGCGTAGCGGCATGGGCGTGGCCGTCACCATGGAGCCGTGTCCTGCCAGCCTGCCCCCGCAGCAGGACGACGACGACGATGACGACGACCACTGACGGATGCTTTCGTAAGTGGATGCCTTGGACAAACGTCAAGTGGATTCCTGCAGGTGGACCTTTTTTTTCTTGTTTGTTTGTTTTTTATGTGAATTCATGACGACAAAGGTGCTACAACAACTACAGTGGTGTCTTGTGATACGACTTGAAGTCATTCCTTGACCACGCTCGTATCTTTAAATAATTTTTCCCAGAAAAAGTATTTTTCTTAAATTCACAAAAAATATCATATTGATCTTAATATTGATGTATAGTAATGTACTTTATAAAAACATACAATAATGACCATTCAATAGAAGAATTAAACACACCCTTTGCATCAAATGAAGGGTTGTATTACATGTTTCCCATTTTGTGTTAACATTAGGCAAGGCAAGGAAGTTTTATTTATGTAGCAATACACAAGGCAACTCTGTGCTTCACACAGCCAAAGTCATAACAACTAAAAACATTTACAAACACTTTAAACAAGACGCACGAACTGAATTTAAAAAAAGAAAAAAAATGATGACCTGATGTTGTGAAGTCTTTGACCGCCATCTAGTGGTGGAGGTCTGAAGCGCACTCATACCTCAAGGCACCAATACATTAATTGTACGTTTGAATTCTTTGTTGTCATTCCTCTCAATGAGTTTCAGCCAATATGTGTATGTGTTTACTCCCTATTGCACTGCCCTTCGACATTTTTTCATGTGAAAATAAATACAATCAAGCGTTTTCATGTCTCTACCCCAGAGGTGCAGCCAATTTTGTCACTGCACCCAAACTACCACTAGATGGTGCAAGAGGCCCAACAAAAGAACATTTTTCAGCATCCCTTTATTGCTGGATGAATGACTTGTGTGTGTGTGTGTTTGTGTTAAAATTATTGACATTTTTTTCAGTTTGATGCATCTGATTTTGTTGAGCGTTGTGGGGCACGAGTGTGGTTAGCTTTGTGTGTGGGGGGGGGGGGGGGTGTCCAGACCACCACAGCAATGTCACCTTCACGGCGTGGCTCCGTGGCGGTTGGCATCCTTCACAATGAAATAGATTAGCTTTGCAAGGCTGCAACGTTGATAAGGTCACCACGCGCCAAGGTCACAAACACACATACAGTTAACCCCACCCCCACCCTTTCCACCTCTTTTCACCATCCCGTCACGCATACTTCCGGGTGGCAAAAAACCTCAATGGCATCACTAGTAAACAAACCTTTACTTATCCTTTGGCCAAGGCAGAGCAATTAAAATGTGAAGTTTCCACATGTGGTAAATTGCTTGGAAGGGAGATCAAACCAAATTTGGACATAGTTAACACGATCCTTTAGTTAGTGTTTAATTGATTGACTTTTCTGTTGCTCAGATTAATGGTACAAATGTACTGTTTTGACAGTTAAATGCAGGCGTGCCAATATTTACCAAAAAGAGGATAAAGAATATATGGCTTTCTGTATCATCATATATCTGCATGTGTTGCTCCAGAATTTGTTTCAAATATCCATTGTTTAAATGGTTCGAAAACTGACTATCAAGGCTAAACATTAGCATGTTAATGGTGGTTTCCATGATGTGTGAGCTTTAAGTTGGTGCCATTGTTCACTTGTTTTTAAATACACAGCATGAAATTCTCTTTGTTTTGTGTTTATTTTGAAAGTAAACTTTTACTGTGAGTGCCATTAAACACCTCGAAGCCTCTTTTTTGATGAATTGAAATATGCCAAACTGTTGCTTGTTGTGAAGTGACTTGGACTGAGTTCACGCAACCATACAGCGCTCGTAATCTCAAATTTGCGCTCACAAATGAAAGCAAAAAATAAAAGGCGGCCTAATGATAGCTCACATCTTGGAAAAAAAAACATAAATCGGATCACTCATATTTTAGGTGTTTTACAATAATACTAAAAAGAAAAAATACATTAAAAAAACGAAATGCACAAAAACGCTGTGACTTTCCAAATGCGCCGTCGTTTGGAGAGTGTTTCCCACGAGGTTATGATGTTAGCATGTTGCCTTGCGAATTGTTTCGTTGTGTCGGTGTGACTGCGAGACCGGGAAAAAACAGACCGACCAACCGACCGGCAAAGCGGCTGGCCGCGTGTGTTATGCGCTGCGGCCGGCTACTCTCTGCGCTTGTGCGCGCCTCTGCTCTTCCAGCAAAAGTGCGAGCTGGACCGTTTCAAGCTCCCCTTTCACCGAATTGATTCTACTATAGGCCCGCTCGAAAAGGCGCGGGGTGGACGCCCGTCGAATGTTGTTTCACCTCATTCCCCCCACGCTCTAAAGTCACTCATTTCGAAAACGTTTGCGCTTCTAATGTCGATTTGTATTCGAAGGGGCGAATGGGTTTCAGGGGAGGTGTAGGCCAAAGTAGGAAGCGAGGCTCGCGCGTCCCTACCGGCTCCCCCTTGTGTGTAGCAGTGAATGGTACATTCCACAATTTATTCCAGGGAAAGACTGACAGTTTTTTGGGTCATGAAGCAGCTGTTGAAGTCAGAGGTTCGCCCTCCCTCCGCCAGAATAAGGAATTAGAACGTAACACTGTCTACTCCAACGTACATTTACTGTATTCAAATCATGTCTTCTGAAAATAGTTTAAAATATATTTTTCTTTTAAAAAATGAGTTGAGAATTCATGTTCATGGATTAAAATTATATATACAGTAGATATTCTCTAGTACGGACTCGTGTTTGCGCTGTCCAATTTGTCCTGATAACAGAAATTCCTCATTTGGGAAATGAGCATGGTACACGTCCTTTACGAACCTGCAAGTATGTTGACAAAATGCACGTGTAACAACACAATCAATAAAATACAAAAATATACTGTCAAAAAACTGTTTATATAACAAAAACTGCAATACAGGTGTATCCAAAAAAAAATCACAACAGTAAAATACGTACAGTATTTTAATGTTAATTTTTTTCTGTCTTGTGAAAAAAATATGTATTTTGGATTGTTTTGTTGGATGCATTCTTTGGTTTATGACAATGTTTGCCTGCGTGTCATACAGTTTTCTTGCTAGTTGCAAGTAACTGTCCCGTTGATCACCGATGTCTGGTCATTCTTGTGCAAACTGAAGGATTTTTGTTGCCATTTGCATTGCTTCCTTGCTGGATGGTGGCTTGTCATCAGGATTGAATCGATGGCTTGTTTTTTTTAAAGTTTCGTAAATTTGCGTCTTTCCGACTCCAAGTGTCTGCTGGATCTTTTTAACTTTGTGTCCAGCCTCGCTCAAACGGATGCATTTCACTCGCTCCGCTCCAGTCGTTAACAGTTCTTCTACGTTTCGATGCGATGATCTACACGACGTAAGTGAATAAAGTTAAAATCTTTCGCAATTACAGTAAAACGCACGCCAATAAAAAGTCGCTTACACGTCTTCGTTTCGAATCTGATGAATGAAAACGGCGAAGCGAACACGTTTCTTCGGTCGTGTCGAGTGGGTGCTGCTTTTAAGCTAGTGCCGCGTTCTACAGGACGTAAGTGAATAAAGTTAAAATCATTCACAATTACAGTAAAACGCACGGCAATAAAAACTCACTTGCACGTCGTCGTTTAGAATCTGATGATCGAAAAACTCGAAGTGAAAACTTGTTTCAGCGTTGTCTTTTCCGTCGCATCGGGTGGGCGTTGCGTGTATTTAAGCTCCCGCGGCATTACACCTCCATCCGGGTTACGGGTAGTGGAATTTCCGCTTACGCAACTTCCGGTAACACGTAATATCGTAGTCAAAATGTTAATGCATAGGTTTTTAATCCGGGTGAAGGATATTCCTTTCCATAGAATTCCGGGGATGGGAATATTTACTGTATATACATAGCAGCTTGCGCGATAGTGTTTAGCACATCTGCTTTGCAGTCAAGTTCTGGGTTCAAATCTTGGATGATCCTACTGGCAAAAAAAAAAGAAGCTTTTTCGGTTCATAAAATTTGAAAGTGTCCATGTTTTTACGTGTGTGTGCATTATTCCGTATGCTTCTGCTGTCATTTTTTGTTTGTGTTTGTATTCTTTTGAGTGTTTTCATTAGCGTGTATTCAAATGTATGGTTTTGTAATTGAGTGCGTGGTTTTCCTAAGTGTGTTTTCATGGGGCGGAGAGTGTTTTCATATTTCTGTCGGTTTGTATTATTTTGAGGGTTTTCATTAGTGCCTATTCAAATTTGTGTTTTTCTAATTGCGTGTTCTTTAGTGGGTGTGTGTGTGTGTGTGTGTGTGGTATACATGTGTGTTTCTTTGTGTGTGCACATTTGTATATTTGTGTGTGTATGTTGTGTAATGTGTCACTTTTACCCTTTGGGGATAATCACAAAAAGCCAAAGAAAAAGCCTAAGTAGTAGTTATTAGTTGTAATTAGTCATTTACATTTGTTAGCCTTGTCATACTTGTGCCTTTCTTGTACTTCTTACCTGTGCCAAACAGCATCAGTCCCTCCTTCTGTGTGTGTGTGTGTGCGCGTGTGTGTGTGTGTGGGCGCGTGTGTGTGTGTGTGTGTGTGTGTGTGTGAACATAAAAATTGCGTGTGTGCGTGTTTGTGTGCTCCCACCATGTTGCCTCCTAATGGAGATCATGTGTGGAGTCAGCACACGAAAACATGCTAACCCCCAACTACACACACACACACATAAAACGTCCGCCTCAGTCAGCAAGTTAAGAACAACTCCTATGGGAGGTTAACCACCAACGTGTGTGCTTGTGTGTCTGTGTTTGTGCGGCAGTGGGGGGGGGGGGGGGTGAGTGGGGGAATAACAGGCCAAACAATGTGTGCCTATGTTGTCATATTCTTCTTGTGTTTATCTGTGTGTGTGCGCGCTTGTGTTTCAATGAGTGTGTTTACATGTTTGTGTATTCACATATGTATGTGTCTGAGTCTTTGTGTGTGTGTGTGTGTTTTCACACTTGTGCCTTTCGTGTCCTTCTTACCTGAACCAAACAATATCAGTCCCTCATTCTGTGTGTGTGTGTGTTTTTTTTAAGTTTTCAAACTGACTCTCTCACAACATCACCCTTGCTCAAACTCACTCCAAAATTCACTCACTCACTCACTCACTCGCTTACTCACAAACATCCTTCAACATAATCGCGCAAACTCTGCCACAAACTCACTCAACAAAATCGCCAACTTACTCAACGGCTCGCCAAAACTCACTCACAAATGTATTCATTCAAACGTACGCCCTCACTCACCCCCTCCAACTCAACCATTCACAAATTCACTCACTCGCAAATTCACTCACAAAGCCAACCCAACAACTCACGCATTTTTCATTTCAGTTGATGTCTGCATTCGATTTTCTTTTTCTTACTGATTTATGTTATATTTCATGAATTCATTTTTAAAAATGTATTTGCTAATCTATTTGTCTCTCTCATCATCTTGTTTATTTTTTTTCCACGTCATGTCTTAAACTTGAATAATTGTGCACTGATTCCCCCGCCTCCCAATTCTCAGGTAACGAACGCGTGTAAAAAGTTAACCGCTGGAAAAATAGTCAGTGCTACAAAAAAACAAAACAAAACAAAGAAAAAGCATACAGCTGTTTAAGATCAATCTTTCACGCTCACGTCATACATTTTAGCATTTTAATTCCGTTTGGTTTCGTTCTAATGGGCTGATGTCCCACGTATTGTTTGTTGTTTCGGTGCACGTGTCTTTGTGTCAGCGTGCGTGCGTAATTGCACGCATGTGTCGGCGTCTGCCGTTTGTCATCTGAATCGGTGGCACGTACTGTCGTAAAGAGCAAACAGGCGGGCAGGAGAGAAGTGAGTGTGCAAGCTCTTGAGAGGGTGGGCGGGGGGTGGGGGGGTAGAATGGGTGCTGTTGTGGAGGAGAGGCGAAGGAGAGAACTCACGGGGAGAAAGAAGGTGTGCAAAGACACATACAGGAAGAGGAGAAAGAAACAAGAGCGACGGGATCGCAGAGAGCCAGGCGGGAGAGTGAGAGAGGAAGGGGGGGGCGGGATGACGGAAAGGAGGGCGAAATACAAAAAAAAAAAAGACATGAGTAAGACAAGCAGAGAGACAGGGTGAGTTGGTACGACGGACAGGAGGACTGCAGTGAGGAGGGAGGGAGCTGGACGTCAACAAATGAAGCTGGGAACGAGAGACACGAGTGGAGAGACATGCGAGGAGGGAGACAGGAAGGAGACAGACAGGACAGTAGAGAGACAAGAAGGAGAGATGTAAAAAAAAAAGGGGGGGCGGGGGACAGGAGTGCAAGAAGTCAGGATGGAGAGTGACACGAGGAAGGAGTGAACGGAGACACAAGTGCAGCGAGACGGGAGAGAGAAAGACAGCAAGGAATGGCAGCAGTAAGACAAGAGAGGAAGACAACTCCTGAGAAAGCGAGACGGGCAGAAGAAAGGACGACGACCCGTGTCTCATCTTGTTTTCCTCCGAGCGGCAGCAGGTGGAACGAAAACAGTTCAGACGCACAACAAGGACCAAGTGAAAGATGACATTCGACTGACTTGTGCGGACCATATTTATGGACATACGAACGCTATGTTCTCAGATTCTCCAAAAGAATAAAAATAAAATACGACGGCATCAGTGATGGTGTAGGCATCTTGCACTTGGAATGTGGATGTAACTTGTTTATTTTTTTTTAAGGTTAGAGGGAGCAAATTCCGAGAGCTCTTTCGAAATGCTGTATGGAGAGAATTCCAACAAGGCAGCTGATTGGCAGGCAAAAAAAGGGAGCCGTTCAATTAGACATGAATGGATGGAAGCCTTATGAGCGGCATCTGTAAGTGATGAAAAATACACGTTTGGCGTGATTGCGCTTCAACCTGCTCGTGTGTGTGTGTGTGCACGCACACGCTCCCCTTTGCTTCGTTAGGGTAATTACAGCTTTGCCGGGTAAATAAGGCCGTCATAAAAAGGGGGTGAGACATTCCCACCCCTGTGGCCGCCCCAATTAACCTAACTCTCCTTAACAGCGTTAAGTGCCGGGGGGGAAAAAAAAGTTTTTTTTTTTGTTTGTTTTTTTAATCGACGCCATTTTGTACATCGCACGGTCTTACAGCCAAGCGGCAAGCGCGAAAGATTAAAGAGGCGCGCGCAAGACAGTCGCTAACTCGGCACGGTCTGCCGGTAAAGCGCTGAAGTTTACGTCGGCATGAATACACACTTGGCCACGGTCTCACGGTTGCGCGGACGGTGCTTAAAAAAATGAAGATGCGACACACAGGACCATATCTGTAACTCGGCATGGTTCACGCCCGCGCAGGATGCGCCGAAATTCAAATTCGAATGAATAATGAACCCAAGCTTGGGTAAAAGTTACCCCATCTACGGGTTGAAAAAAACAAACAAACAAACCACGTTTTTTCGTTGGGTCTCATGGCTGTGAAGCATGTGCTAAAAATCACGGCGGTACTCATCAGACCACAGCGAACTCGGTATGGTCTCACAGCCGTGGAGCATGCGCCCAAATTTAAATTAGAATGAATAATGAACCCAACCTTGGGTAAACATTACCCAATCTACAAAAGATTCTGAGCGAGTGGGTTGGAAAAAAAAAAAACAACAACAACAACCGGGCATTTTTCAGTTTGGTCTCACGGCTCTGATGGGACTTTTGAAGCATGTTTTTCCGGGGAAAATTTGGGTTGAACTCCAAATAGTACCACTTTTGGACCGCGTGCGCACGTTCTTCTCCTCCGCACCCGCACGCTTTGTAGCCAGGTGACATCTGTATGCGCCGGGCGTCATCTGAGGCTTAACTGGCTGCCGGAGCCGCGGTGAGCAGCATCTATCATCTCGGCCCCGCTGATGAATTGTCTGTCCTGAGTGGCTTTGTGGCTGAGGGGGAGGAAGAGGAGGAGGAGGGCAGGATGAAGATGGGGCGGAGGTGGGGAGGGGCCGGGCGCTTCAGTGCGGAGAAAGGGCGGGTGGGGGCGTGAAGTTGAGGAAGACAAGAAAGTAAGAAGAGTGCAAAAAGACAAGTGTGCGTGTGTATGGGGTGAAATGGAGGGAGAAGAGCGAGGGGGAGAGCGAGGGGGAGAGGGAGGGGGGGAAGTGGGTCAGAGGAGAGGAAGATGATGTGCAAGAGAAGGAAGAAGATGGAGAGATGCTACCGGAGGGAGGAGGAGTAAGAACTGGGATGAGCGTGACGTCACAATGCGTGCGCACGGCCATATTGTTCCAAATGAAGCACACTTCAGAGAACTGTTTGCATTGATCCAACGTGCACATCAGAGTTCGTTTCCATGTTCACTGTCATGCCTGCATGGGAAATAGAGGCACCATTTTTTTTGTTTGTTTTTGTATTCATTTAGTTTGTCGAATCCTCATTTTCATCTCTGAAGAGAAATGGAGATTTGCTGCTTTTATTGTATTCTCGTTGAAATGATCATAATGATTATTGAAGATGGGAAATCACAACGGCGCACCCCCCCCCCCCCCCCCCATGCCCCCCCCCCCCAATACGCAGGCTTGCGCCTCTTTGCGAAATGACCAGCACCGTGTCCGCGCCGCATCGGTGCAGATGAACGCCTGCGCCAGATCTGCGGAGCGCCTAAAATGCATTTGTGTTCGTTTTCGTGGAAAAAAGTCATCTCCGACAATCGGATGAAAATCCACCACTTCATGAACATCTTGAGGAAAGCACGTTGCAAATCGGGAAATGTCATTTGAGACACATAACAACAAAAAAAATGTGGGAAAAAATTACTTTTTTCCCCCCCTAGAAACAATTATGACCCGTTTTAGTCAAATACTCGTATCAGTAAAATTAAATTGATTTTCAAAATGAAATGACTGGAAGTGGATTCGACTGTAATTAAGCAAGTGACACGAAAATGACCCGCTTAACAAATGCAAAAGCAAACATGGTTATTGTAGTCAAAGTATTGTGCAATGAGGCGGCCCGGTGACGGAGTGGTTAGCGCGTCGACCTCACAGTGCAGAGGTTGTAGGTTCCATCCCTCCTCCGGCCTTCCTGTTTGGAGTTTGCAATGTTCTCCCCGGGCCTGCGTGGGTTTTCTCCGGGTACTCCACTTTCCTCCCACATTCCAAAAGCGTGCATGGCAGGCTGATTGAACACTCTAAAATTCTCCCTTGGTGTTTTGAGATCTATTTTTCATGCAAACGCTGATGGTGGCGTTCGCGTGAATGTAACTAACGCAAGGTGGTGGAATTTCTGTGTCCGTATTTGTTCAGACTCATCCAATTGTGCCATCGTTGCATTTTTCGAGCATATTTTTCATATCGCTTTTCATTTTCGGTCTTCTCACTGCAGCGACTTGTCAGAAGATGTTGGTCGTCACACACGCACACACACACACACACACACGAACGAAAATAAAGCTCCGCCGCGTGCACACGTCCGTCCATGCGCGCGTGCACGCAGACAGACACGCAGTCAGCTGTGCCCTTCCCACAGCCCGTAGCGTGAAAACGGAACACATTGCCTGTCACTTGCCGTGCACACGCGCGCACACACACGAACCAGGGAGCTCAACCTAGTCACACTCTTAAAGAGACAGGACGCACACGCAACTTCATTCCTTCAGAACCATACCTGGACAAAACTTCCAAAAAGTGAGCCTCAGACATAGTTCTGTTCTTTTAAAAAAATGTAGATTTATAAATACATTTATTTGAATTTATATAGCATGAGATTAAAAAAAGGGGGGGCGGGAATAAACACCGGGTGTTTGCTTATTTGGATAGATCTCCTGCTCAAGTTGAAGGTGACTAGGCGCCAGGCTCAACATGGTCTCACCGTCATGCAGCAAATGCAAAAGCTTCAGGTAGGGCGCACATGGCCCACAATAAGTCAGCATGGTCTCACAGCCGTGCGGCAAGCGCTGTAGGCTTGAGGCGGCACACATGACGATACAAGGAACTCAGTAGTCCCACTAGGCGTGGAGTAAGGACTATCGCTAAAGGTTGTTTCCGGAATAAGCAGAACTTATTCAGCATGATCTCGCGGTCGTGCGGCATATGTGAAAGCTTAAGGTGCTTACACAGGACCATGACGGTCTTCGCCTGATCTCAAAGCCATACTGTAAAACCCAGAGTGTGGAAAACAAGTGAGTGTCGTAGACGAAGATTGTGGGTTCCACCAACGGTGGAACAAGTGTCTTTGAGTAGCATTCAGAGGTATACCTCATACGAGAACATTTTAAATTGCATGCTTACTGATGAAACAATCGTATGCCATACACCGTGGCGTTTTTGCTGTACAAACAAAAAATAGCGGGAAAAGGCCTCAGAGAAATCAATGTATTCAAGTTAGGCCGGCTTAGGGAGTGGCAACGTAAGATGGCCACCGGTGGCTTCACTTCTTCAGACAGAGAGTAAGCAGCATTCTGACTCCATTCATCCATATATCCGTGGGTACACCTAACATGAACTAAACTCCGCATAGGAAGACCTGAGGCAAGATTTGAACCCCTGTGAAGCAAACATGCCAACCACTGGCCTGCCATGCTGCCCCATTAAAAGTCAATTTTGCTTTGTAGGTCCCCTTTAGAGAACAGGAAAGAAGAAGACATGGTGAATTAGCATAGCACTTGTGTTGTGTAACAACAACAACAACAACGCTGTCGTAGAGAAAAGCTAACTTGAACTTGAGCTGAGGGGGGGGGGGGATGTACACGTTGCGCCTTTAAGAAGCCCCCACCATCACACAACAGGGGGGCGTGAGCGAAATCCTGGAACAGCGATTGAAAAAAAAAAAAAGCTGCAAGCTCCACCACCAGTGAACGGTTTCAAGTCGCCCACCCTGCCTGGACTGAAACCCTGCCTGATTTGTGGGCAATGTTGGGGATGTAGAAAAAAAGGAAAGGAAAGCCGGGGAGAGAGAGAGAAAGGCGAGGTAGGGTGAGAGAGAGCGAGAGGGAACACTAACTGGGTAGCTATGGAGATAGTAGCTTTCCCTGCTCGCTTTCTTTGACAGGTGTCGAGGAGTGGGATAAAATTTAAAAAAAGTCTAAGTCGAGGTGCCTGCAAGATGTACGGCAAGGGCAAGGGAGCCGTGGTCCCCTCCGATAGCCAAGCGAGAGAAAAGTAAGTCAATTATCACTACTTGCGTGTGTATGTGTGTGTTGGATGGGGGGGGGCGTTGTTAGCCTAGCCGTGGCTAAACTTGCTAACTTGGCTAACTACTGTCATTCACATTTTAAAGTGTGCCTATTTATTTGCCATTTCAGCCCGGTTCAGGCAAACCGCAACAACCGCTTCCCCGTCTCTCTTAAGTTGAGCTTTAAAAGTGTACCCACGATTCGCATGTGACCCTCCCTCCCCCGTACGTGCTAACTAAGGCGGCGGTGGTGAGGGGGGAGCTGAACAATGCCTTGCAAGCAACCCGGGCTGAGAGGCTTTGTGTCCCCCACCGGTAAAAATAGATAAACAGCTGTTTGATGGTTGTTCTTTGCTCCAGACATTCACCGGCTCGCAGGGCCATCTCGAAGCCGCTCATGGTTACCCGCTGGTCGGATGCCATTCAGCCAGCCCCCCCCCCTCGCGGTTTGTTTGCCGCCCTAAAAACTTTGTATTTCCCCGTCAAAACTACCCGAAAGTGTCGGTTTTGGTGGTGCCGAACGGAGCCGGAGCGTTTAAGAGGGTCATCGGCGCGGGGACTGGAGCGCTCGCGTGGGAAAGAGTGATCTCAGCTGCCGGTCTCTTTGTCTGGTGCCGATCGCTTGATGGGGTCTTGTTCTAGTGCGCTTGTCAAGTGTGCAATGAAAAGCACCGGGTTAAAAAGTTGAACCATCGTGCATTGTTATCTTTTCCCATCACCGGCACATGGGCCACTCAGCCAGGCTGCCTTGGGTCGACGAGCTCAACGATCGGGACTTTCCGAGAGTGTTATTCTGTTGTCTTTGGAATCATTCGTTCTAGTTACCAACTGTAACCATAAGAATGTTAACTGTTAAAGTCACATTATTAACTGCCATACAAGTGCCCACTCTAAAAAGTTTTTAAAAATCTGGAACGTGATGTAGTGCAGCAACTGCGAAAACTTCACCTCTAACTTTGAACTGATTTTTTTTTTCTCATGCTGAAAGTTTATGGTGGTATGACCAAGACCATAACCAACGCAACGCGGTCTCACTGCTAGCATGTGTGAATGTTTCAGGTGACATAAACCAAACCGTTTGATACGGCATGGTCTCAAAGCCACGGAGCAAGGGTGAAACCTTCAAGTGCGACAAACAAGACCGTCGCTCGGTCAACCTGGTCTCACAGCCATGCAGCGAGTGCGAAAGCTTAAGGTGATACTAACAAGACAGTCTCTAATTCTGCACAGTCTCGAGGTTTGCAAAAAGTGCAAAAGTTAAAGGTGGTACAAATGAAACCGTCTCTAAGGGCGCACGGTCTCACAGCCGTGCAGCAAGTGCTAAAGCCGAATCTCCTTTTGAGAGAGATTTTTATCATGCTGAAGCTCAAGATGGTATGCTAAAAAAGAAAAAAAACTCAACATGGTCTCGCAGCTGTGTGGCAAGTTAAAACTAGAAATGACTAGTATAGAAAAGAACATCTCACTCTGTGCTATGTCATGATAGCTCCCCGTGTAAAATTCGTAAGAGACTTAGGGCATCTTTTTACAAAATTTGACCAGGTTTTAAGGCGTTTGGAGGTACCTCCGTATTGGCGCACTGTCGAAGCCCACTTCCATCTCCCGCTTCCCGTTACCCGTCCCGCTTTTGCCGCTCGCGCTTTTACTCCCCTTGTTGAATTATTGACACGGACTTGAGCAGCTTCTCTCAGGCGAATGGAGCGAGATACGGCGGGCCGGTGCTCATCCATGTTTAAAGAAGGTGGTCGCTATTGTCAAGAAGCTTCCTTGGCCGTGCGCAAGGTGTGGCGGTCACGGGTTGGCGCTGGGAAGATTTTGCACTTTTGTGGGAGCTGACCCGAAGCTAACACAGCAGTCTACATTTTCACTCACTGCGCCGTCTTTCCAGAGGACTATAAAAAGGAGCCTCCTTTTTCTGTGTACTTGAGACAGTTTGACAAGAAATCAACCATTGACTATTTCAAACATCCCAAACTCGCATACGTAGGGCCCAACAAGTACGGATTTTTTTTTTTTTAAGGCCGATTCCCATGTTTGGCAAAAATCCAATAATTAGATAAGTAATTTAAAACAAATCTAAAATAACTTGTTTGTTTTGGGTCGCCGATGTTGTAGTGGTACACTCGCCTAACTTGTGTACGCGCAGCATCGGATCAGTTCCCACTCATTGACGGCGTGGGTGCGAATATGTGCCCTGTGACCGACTGGCGACTCGTTCAGACTGTTGTCCGCCTTCTGCCTGACATCAGCTGGGATAGGCTGCGCCGTTTTTGAAAATGGCTGCATGGATGTTTTTTTTTTTTTGGGTCCTTTAAAGTTTACAACAACAAAGAAATGGACGACCAATGAATTTATGTTTCGATTCAGGCTATGAATGTGTGTGGCATGTAAGCAACATCATGAGTGAAGTTGCTGGGAAAATATGCATGATGCCATTTCACAACCCTCTAAAGCAGGAGTGTCAAACTCATTTTTGTCGCGGCCGACTTCGGAGCTACGTCTTCCCTCCGGAGGGTCGTTATGACAGTGATACCACAAAAATGTTTCATCCTCTCTTCGCATTATTATTTGTACACGACAAATTAATGAATGACTAGTTTTGAAAACAGTCAAATCAACTATAACAGTTTGGAGGGTCTCAACGTTATTTATGACAATTTGAACTTTCGGTACATATTTTAGCGAGGGTCATGCAAGTTTACACGCGTGATGTGCTTTTGCGGGCCACATAAAATGATGCGGCATGCCGAATCTGACCCCCCGGTAAAGTAAAAAAAAAATCAGGCTCCAGCTTTCGAACCGTGTGTCCGTTGAAGGCACTGTTCAGCCTTCACTTGTCAATCAAATAATTACTCAAAATTGGTTATCCGTATGTGTTGAAGCTAATGTGGCTCAGACTACTGGAGACAAATTCCTTATTATTATTATTGTTATTTTTTTGAAACGCATATGAGCACATTACAATGGAAGACAAGCATTCAAACGTTCCGTTAATCGTTAATCGCTCAGTAGCACGTCAGTTCTCGTTGGTCTCACGCTTTTATTACAATCTCTGTTTTATTGCAGCAGCCTATTTTCTTGTTGCCCCGAGTCTCCTCTTGGATAAAACGTGTCTCGAAATCACAAAACTAAGAGCACACGTTAACGTTGGCTTGCATTGTTGCTGCGGCGTCATGCTCCGCAGTCTTCATTATTCTGCGGTGGCTCGTTTTCTTGCGGCCCGCAGTGTCTTGTTGGATAAATAATGAGCATCAGGACAACAAAACAACAAAAATTATTAGTTGTCAAGGAGGCAGATAACCGATATCTGGAGCTCACATTCATTTTGGATAAAAGGGAAAATACTGATATACTCTTACCTTCTTTCCTCTCCCCAAGCTTCCATAAACTTGAATAATGAAACAGGGCAGGTACACGCAAACGCATGTACACGCGGCCCGTAAAAATTTCATGGAAGGACTCTCATCCACCATGTAAACAGGAATGGAACCTCCCATTAAATATTATTATTTATTTTTTTCGTAGCTTTTCCATCGTTTAAATCCCCAATGAAGAGATGAGTGTGTGCGCAGGTAAGCACTTATTGCGTGTGTGTGTGTGTTTCATGATTTGCAAGTGACGATGTCTTCCACTCTACACCAGCGGTCACTAGCAGCTTTGTGACTGACAAATTGCTAAGGAGCTCGAAGGAAAGTGGTCAGATTCCTGCGGCCGTGCGGTCAAGTGAGTGAGTGAGACTTGGTGCGCGTGTCCGGGCGCAAGCTCGCGTTGTCTGAGAGGTTGTCAACAGTACGGCAATCTTGGGTCTTTGGTCTTGTTTTTTTTTTTTTTTTTTTAATGACCCATTTGTCTTAGAATCACGAACAGTGGTACCTTGAGATATGAGTTTAATTCTTTGCTTGGCCACGCTTGGAACGAAACTCTCTCTCATGTTGAATCGTCGGTTCCATTGACATGAATGGGAATTGGATTAATCCGTTCCAGCACTGGTGGGGGGGGGATAGCACTTGATGGTGCCAAACTTTGTTCATAATTAAATAGAATTCAAAAGAAGTAGTACGTTGCCCCAGATAATCACTCTGCACTGTATATCGACGGCCCAGCTCTTCGCTGAAGATAAATATGACTGAGGAAACACTTTATGCTGAATGTCTAAATGTTTCGGTGCACCTTTTCTGTTTAAGTGTCAGTTGCGTAGAGAGATATGCGTTTCCCATAATGTGTTGGCATTAGCATTAAGCTAATTGCGCAATGGCTAAGCTATGTGCTTGCTTAAAATAAAAATCCTTCTTCGGGGTCGGCACCGGATCCTCAAACGCCTTCCCCAATGTGGCTAAAGAGTATAAAAATAGTTAAAACCACCAATTCTATAAGTGCAAAAGTTAATCAATTATAGTTCAACTCAACTGTAGCACCTTTTGTGGCAGGCTTTTGAGACGGCTGAGGAGGCGCTTACGTGTTTCTTGAAGAGGACAACTTTTAATTCATCCGTCCCTGAGAAACAACCTGCCAAAATAGCATCCCGGCATAAATTATGATCAGTGCTGGAGGCCAGAGCGGATGACTCATTGGCGGTGATTGTCATCAAAGTGCGGCTAGCTCAACCTTTACGTTAATCATCGGCGCTGTGGAGTCGTGCGATGTTTGTTGCGGTGAACTGAACACAATACAACGTCTTGGCATGCGCGCGTGTGCGAGCGGTTGCTCACGTTGTCACCTCAGGTGGATGCATTTCACGGCCAACGCTTATTGTAACTTGGTTTTCAGTCGAGCTGGGAGAGATGACTTTTTAATTATTTCCTCTTTTGTCGATACAACCAGCAAATAGTCATGACTCAAAATAGGAAGCGCGCTTTGTTTTATTTGCGTTCTGCTTTTTCTATTGTCGCGTCTGATTCTCCCCCTAAACAAGATTCCACTCGCCCTGTCTCAAATTTTAGGAGCAAAATGCCACCATTTAGGAACCGCCGGGAGCCCTGTGTCAACTTCAACCTGCTGACTCGACATCAAAGCAACGCTTTGGCAACCAGGTTCTCCCCGGACCGGGTTTTTCATCAACCGACCGCTGACCGACAGCGCGCTTACTTACCGTCCCTCTCATTAGGACGCGATTGTCCCGTCAAGAGGTCTTTCTCGCCAACAGCGCGCTGTCATATCCGCGCCGCCGCTCGATTGATGGTCCGTTAATGGCCTATTAAACGCGACTAAGAGAGGGAGTCGGGGAGCAGCAATGTCGGGTCAGTAGGGGGTTTTCCCGACTTCTCAGCACGATTCCGCTGTCTGTTAATAGACGAGGTGTGTCTCCTGCTTAAAAAAAAAAGAAGCCATTTGGACTACACGAGCTGCCGTTGGTGACCTCCGCGATGGCGTCCACTGCCAGAATCGCTTGATTGCTAGCCAATTAGCCCACGTAGTTACATCTGATGCGCAGGAACAGCAATAACGCTCCTGGGTCGGTATGCTTATTCCAACTGTGACACTCAAAAACCGAACCTGCCAATTGAGCCATGCGAATCCAGCCTATCCACTAAAGCACAGGTGTCAAACTCAAGGCCCGGGGGCCAGATCCGGCCCGCCAGGTCATTTTATGTGGCCCGTGAAAGCAAATCGTGTCTGTCAACTTGCTAAAATATGTACTGAAATTTGAAATTGCCATGTGTAAAAAAAAAAATTACATTGAGGTTTTGCAACAATTTTGTTACCCAGTTTACACTCAATGGAAGTCGTAACTCCAAATTGGCTCGCGACTAAAATGAGTTTGCCACCCCTGCATTAAAGAGTCAAAATCAGCAGGTGCTAAATTTCAGTCACAGACAGATCTGACTGTTTCTTTGTGCGAGTTTTCCGCTTTGCTCGGCGCCGACAAGCGATCTGCTGAGCGCCTCTCGCGCTGTACGCCCACCATTACATCGAATCGCTTGTTTGTAAACTGCCCGCAAACGAAAAAAATTCCGTCCTTAACCGTTTGTCTTGAACTTGCTGTTTGCATTTCAGGTTGGCGTTGTACGTGTACGAGTACCTGCTACACGTCGGAGCACAGAAGTCGGCACAGACCTTCCTGTCTGAAGTAAGATTTGGGTACCACTTTTAAGGCCTTACATTAGAGGGAGCTGGGAGCACCTGAGAAAAACCCATCAGCCGCGATTCGAATGCGGGACCTCGCGGCCGTGAGGCGGACAAGCTAACCGGTGTGCATTTTTTATGAGGCCACCCGATAAAGTTACGGCGTGTTTTCCTGGCACCAACGCAGTGCGTGATGTCAACTCGGCATCACCCGATGCGGGCCACCCAAACAAAGCCTCAGTAACTTTAGACAGATAGAAACAGGCATTTTTTTCCTATCCTTTTTCACGTCCTTCTTCAAAAGTGTTTCAAAATGTTCTCCTTATGACATTTTGGAAGCCTTACGTTGTCAACCAAAAAAAAAAAAAAATCCCAAGAGCTGAACAGAATGGCAACATTTTCAATGGAGACACGGCTCTCCCGTACCTTCTGGTTCTTAGCCCCTGAACGACAGTATGCCAAGTCGCCCTCGTGGTAGTGACTGAGTCTTTCTTCTTCCTTTCTTAGATACGATGGGAGAAGAACATCACGTTAGGGGAGCCTCCTGGATTTCTCCATTCGTGGTGGTGGTGAGTGTCACGAGTTCCACGAAGCTGTCGCACTTTATTGCAGCGCTTCCTCTTGGGATAGAATAAAAAAATAAATACAAATCAGAAAAATGTTCACGGGGGGTGTGCCAGAGTCTCGGGCTTGACCAGACTCACTGAGGGTGCGACCCCGACCCCCGCCCACCCACCTTCGCTCTCCGTGCTCTCCCCTCCTCCAGCGTTGCATCTTTCTTTCACCTCCCGCTTCCTGAAACAATGGATCCAGATGGTTGGGAAAATGGATGGTCTCCCCCTCCTTACCCTTTTGTGCCCCCCACCACCACCACACACACACACACACACACACACTTTTCTCCTTTTGTTCACACAGCAGAAGGATTCTTAGCAGATTATCCCGTTGCATTCCAGTCTTCTTTTATGCCAGTTTATCCCCAGTTTCTCCCCTTTGCGCCCTTAACCCCCTTGTCACTGTCATTTATGCCCCCTGGCTAAGGTTTTGACCGCAGGGGGTTCTGCATTTACAACACAGAAAATCAGCCATTTTGCTCGTTTCAATCCGGCGCGACAGAAGATGTGTCGTCGAAAGCGCCCTCATCAGATGTCCCGCCGCCGCGACGTGTTCTGAACAGCATATGGACTCGCATCCTAAGGGGATAGAACAAACAGTCCAGCGCCCGCTTACGTTCACCACAGTAGACGACATTAAACTCTTCACCTTAAGCAGATTTTTCCGATCCGTGGATTGTAGTCAAGCCTAATCCGCGCTCACCTACGGCGACTTGCGCGACGACACCGCCGGGATTTGGACGTAGCCCCGGAGTAATAAGAGCGTGAACCGGACCCCGAGGCCCCCAATAAATTAGCTTGCTCAATTAAAAGTGAAGCTGTTTTACACGCGCATATATTAGCTCAGACTGTTGAGTCAATGCCATTGGCAGTGAATGCTAAAATTCCTTTTATTGACCGTGTAACGCGCACTTAGGTTTAACGGCCTTTGTGCCCGGTCGTTGCTTTAGGAATCCCGAAAAACTTTTCAAACATTCTTTTATGTCCGGAAAAGAATGATTTGCTCATTTGTTCAGATAAAGTATACATCTAAAATATCAATGTGTTGGTTTTTTTGTCAGTAATAACACACAGAAATTTGCTATTCTCCAAAACTTATAATGATCTAAATTAAAATACGAATAAAACTGAAGAAAAAAAAATCGGAGACAGCGATACGTTTATCAAGAGAAACTGGATTTAGTGTTAATTGGTTGTGTCAGTCACGGATGGTTCCGTGCTAAATTAGCAATGCACGTATGACAATCGGGCAAATATTTCATGTAAAATCACAGACTGCGCGTAGCCTTAAAATTGTATTTTGGGGGGGAGAAAAAAAACGTACAGCAGTGTAACTTTTAACATCTGGGGGGATGATTCTGCTGAGTCATAAGTACGAACGCCAGCACCATCAGCAATATGAAAACCCAAGGACGTGTTTTTAATAGCTACTAAGAGGATGGACAGAATGATAATTCAGAGAGGTTACAACCCGGGTTAATGTGGGTCAGGGTGGCAGGGGGAGAAATAGCATGTCATGGTCAAGCCTCCCATCGAGCATGCGTAAAATGTCAAGAAACACGTCGTTTGTTTGTTTGTTTGTTTGTTTATTGAACATAAAACATATATACAGTAATAATTTGACAGAAAATAAGGTAGATAAAAAAAGTAAAAAGAAAGAAATCAATCTTCATTCAACACAGTTATTATGTTCAAGGGAGTAGGAAGAAGTAAAAAACTTATCTAGTCCTACCCCGTTATGTGATTGTATCTAATAAATCATTTTTATATCAATCAGAAAAGTAAGAAGAAAGAAGTCTCCATTAAGGCTCATACTTTACCCTTAACCGTGATATTTTTACAACTTTTGGTTTGTATCGGGATTATATACTTCCACACCCTGACACTCTTGTGTCAATTTTCTCTTAAATTCATAATGGATATTTATATACCTTTCTCTATTTATCAACTTAGTTCTGATTTATCATTATATTTAATGTTTTGAATTTATCATTTTAACTCTGATTGATGTAGGTTGTTTGTACTATTTTTTTGAATTTGTTTTTTAACTCAGCAAGCGATTTACTCATTTTCAGGTCCGTTTCGAGATTATTCCACAGATTAACACCTTTGATAGATACACTTCTTTGCTTGATGTTTGTTCTTGTTTTGAGTTTTTTGAATAAGTTGGTACCTCTTAAATCATAGCTGCTTTCTCGAATTTCGAAAAACTTCTGAATGTTTTGGCAGAGCAGGTTATTGTGTGCTTTGTACATTAATTGGGCGATTTTAAAGTCAACCAGGTCATAAAATTTCATCGTATTTAATTTGATAAATAGTGGATTTGTGGGTTCCGTATATTTTGATCTATTAATAATTCGAATTGCTTTTTTTTGTAGGTTGAGAATAGGGAGTGTGTTTGTTTTGCAGGCATTTCCCCATATTTCCACACAGTAGGTCATATATGGTAATAATAATGAAGTGTACAATGTGTACAAAGATCTCTTATTTAGCACTTCCTTGGTTTTGTAGAGGATCCCTACGGTTTTGGCTATTTTTCTTTTTACGTTATCGATATGTGGCTTCCAACATAGTTTTGAGTCTATTACTAATCCGAGAAACTTGGTTTCATACGCTCTTTCTATCTCAATTGAGTTTACCATAATTTTAGCTTGGTGTTTGATTGGTCTTGTGCCAAAAACAATTAACTTCGATTTTTTCAGGTTAAGTGACAATTTATTTCTGTCGAACCAGTTTTTTAATTTGTTTAATTCGTTTTCTACGGTTGTCAGGAGCTGTTTCAGATTTATTCCAGAACAGTAGAAAGTTGTATCATCAGCAAATAGGACACATTTAAATTGTTTTGAGACCTTGCAGATATCATTTATATATAAGATGAATAGTTTTGGACCAAGCACTGACCCCTGAGGAACTCCGTGAGTGATTTTTAGTTGATTAGTTTTTTTATTGTTGAGTTGCACGTACTGATATCTGTTTTCTAAATAACTTTTTATCCATTTATAAGCTACACCTCTAATGCCATATCTTTCTAGTTTTTTCAATAATATACTGTGATCTATTGTGTCAAAAGCTTTTTTTAGATCTAGGAAAACCCCAACAGTAAATTCTTTGTTGTCTATATTAGTGGCTATTGCTTCCACAAACTCCATAACTGCCATTGAGGTGGTCCGCTTTTCCCTGAAGCCATATTGATTCTCACTTAACAGCGCATGCTTTTGTATAAAGCTATCAAGTCTGCGAGAAAATAGTTTTTCTAATATTTTTGAAAATTGTGGTAGTAGTGATATTGGTCTATAATTTGTAAACCGATGTCTTTCTCCACTTTTATAGATTGGAATAACTTTAGCAATTTTCATTTTTGATGGAAAGATACCAGCTTTGAATGACAGGTTGCATATGTGCGTGAAAGGTCGCACTACATATTCTATAATCTGCTTTATTATTGTCATGTCAATATTAAAGCAATCAGTTGACTTTTTATTTTTAAAAGTTTTTATAATATTTGATACTTCTTCTTGTTTTACAGCAGTAAGGAACATCGTGGAGGAGTTTTTTTCTACATATCTATCTATTTCAAACACGTTTGTTGGATCAGGAATTTGTTTTGCTAGGTTACTGCCGATGTTGACAAAATACTCATTAAATTCAGTTGCTATTTCTGCAGTTTTTTCCAAAATAGTATTTTTGCCTTTGATAAAATACTCTGGATAATCCATTTTTTTAGGACTATTTCTGATTACTTGGTTAAGTATCTTCCATATTTCTTGTGTGTTACTTTTATTCTGCTCTAATAGTGCATGATAATGATCTCTTTTACTGGTTCTTATAATATTTACTAGTTTATTTTTATAGGTCTTATATTTTTTTTCTGCTTCTTCAGTTCTCAATTTTAAAAACAATTTATATAAATTGTTTTTCTTTTTACATGCGTTTTCTATGCCTTTCGTTATCCATGGCTTACTTGGGTCTTTATACTTTTTGGAGACTTTAGTTAATGGAAAATGTTTATCATATAAGGAGATTATGGTAGACTGAAATACTTCAAACGCTGTATTTGGGTCTTCGTTTGAATAGACCTCGGTCCAGTTTTGTTTTTCTAGGTCTTGCTTAAAGGCGTCGGTGGAGCGTTGGGTTCTTAGTCTTATTTCTGTTATGCGAGTTGTTGACTTAGCTTTTCTATCAAAATAATTATGAAAAACTGCAAAAACAGGTAGGTGGTCACTTATGTCATTAATGAGAAGTCCACTTTCCATTTTATGGTCAATCTTATTTATAAATATGTTATCTATTAATGTGGCCGTGTCAACTGTTATTCTGCTAGGTTTCAGGATTACTGGGAAAAAGCTGTTGCTGTACATAGTATTTATGAAGTCGGTTGTTTTTTTGTGTCCATTTGGGTTTAATAAGTCAATGTTAAAGTCACCACATATTATTCGTGTTTTCTTATCGTTGTTGTAACTGAGCATATCTGTTAGTTTTTTATTGAATGTGTCAATACATGATCCTGGTGTCCTATAGATGCAACTTATGATGATATTTGATGCCTTTTTATTATGTATTTCAATGGTTAGACATTCCATTAGGTTTTCTATTGTGTTTGTCAATCTCTCGATTTTACTGCATTTAAGTGCTTTGTCTACATATATTGCAACCCCCCCTCCTTTTTTGTTTTCCCTATTAGTTGCAAACATTTCATAACCTTCTATTTCCATTTCAGTTGTTTTATCTTCATCAAGCCAAGTTTCTGATATGGCAATTATTTTGAATTTATTGAATTTAGTCAGGTATTCTTTGATTTTTGTGAAGTTTTTATAGAGACTTCTACTGTTTAAGTGTATTACTGAAAGTGCATTTTCCAATTTTATATTAGTGTTGAATTGTTCATCCAGGTAATAGTCAGAGTTTGTTACCCTTTGTTTGTTCTGGAAGAAGTTGTTGTCTGGGTCCAAATTGTTCTCGGGATCGAATGGCTTATAGTCAATATCTTCAAAGGGTTGGAAGTCCATGTTTTTGGGATGTGAATTTCCCGCTCCCACGCGGTCGTCGCTGGCTCCCTCGCGGTCGTCGTTGGTTCTCTCGCTGTCGTCGCTCGCTCTCTCGCCGTCATCACTGGCTCCCTCGCGGTTGCTGGCTGGACGTCTCCTGGGTCCCTCGTGGTCGCTGGCTCCCTTGCGGTCGTCGCCGACTCCCTCACGCTCGCTGGCTGGCTGCCTCCTGGCTCTCTCACGCGCGCTGGCTGGTTGTCTCCCGGCTCCCTCAGGCTCGCTGTCTCCCGGCTCCCTCGCGGTCACTGGCTCCCCTGCTGTCGTCGCTGGTTTCCTCTCGGTCGTCTCTGGCTCCCTCGCGGTGGTCGCTGGCTGGTTGTCTCCCGGCTTCCTCGCGGTCGCTGGCTTCCCTGCAGTCGTCGCTGGCTTCCTCGCGGTCATCACTGGCCCCCTCACGGTCGGTCGTCGCTGGCTCCCTCGCGGTCGGTCGGTCTTGAAAAAGTTATTGTCCGGGTCCAAGTTGTTCTCAGGGTCAAATGTCTTGTGGTCAGTAGGGTTGGAAGTCATCAAAGGGTTGGAAGGGTCATCAAAGGGTTCGAAGTCCATGTTTTTGGTATGTGAATTTCCTGCTTCAGTAGGGTCAGAGTTTTTATCTTCGGGTGGTGAATAATTCTCAGTATGCTGCTTGATGGTGTTGAACTCGAGCCTGTTGTGTTGGAGTACTGGTGCGGGGGTGGACGATAAGTTTGTCATGTCTTAAGTAGGCAGTTTCCCCTCTGTCACGTGCAGCTTTTAATTTTGGGAGGAGCTCTTTTCTTTTTTGTCGTACGGCATCTGTAAAGTCTTCGTTGATGTAGATGTTGGAGCCTTTTAAGTATTTTGCTTTTTGTAGGATCCTTGATCTGTCCTTGTATTTGAGAAATTTCACCACAACTGGCCTCGGACGAGGTCTTCCAGGTTCTTGTCTTCCTGTGCGGTGAGCTCTCTCCACCTCAATTTGCCCCTGTATCAGCAGCTTCTCCTTGAGGATTTTTTGAACTTTTTCCTCTGTTTCAGTCCACGTTTCTCCCGGTTTTTCCTCAATTCCATCAATTACCAAGTTGTTTCTTCTTGACTGTCCTTCCAAGTAGTCCATCTTGTCTGTTAATACAAGCATGCCGTCACATATTTTGTAGAATTCTGTTTGCATGTCTTTGGAATGGCCAGTTTGACAGATTAGATTTTTTTTAATGTCGTCTACCTCTTTTTGGGTAAAGTTGATGCTGGTTTTTATTTCTTGGACTTCCCTGGTAAAAGTGTCAAGTCGTGAGTTTGTTGAGTCTATTATCATCTTGACAAATCCTTTGAAGTTTTCCTGTTGTTGTTGCAAGAGCGCCGTAAAAAGCTCTTTTTGTTGCTGGAGTAATTCGTTTACTTGAGTGAGGGTCAGGAAATCCTCATCCTGCTTTGTGTCTTGCTTCTGTTTGGGTGGCATTTTGTCGGGTCTCGTTGCTAGCCAGTTGTATGCTAGTTTGTGACGTGTCCAGTGGGCTTGCTGCTGGGTGTTTCTAACGTGGCAAGTGGGGTTGCCGGCTCCCTCACGCTCGCTGGCGTTCGGCTGGTTGGTCTCTGGTGGTGGGTTCCAGCTGCGTAGCGACTTTTCGCAATTAGCTTCCGTGCTAACGTCCGCGGTTAGCTTCCGTGCTAACGAGCTAGCGTTTCGTCCAACCCCCTCTTCACGTCGCCAATTTCTACACACGCGCTGCCACCATGTTTCGCTCTGTTCTTTACTTTCAAATGTAGGAAAGCTTCACACGAGAGAAATGTTGACTTTGCTGTTGCTGCTCCTTCTTTCCGCTCTGCAATGCGTAGCAACTCACACTTCCTCGTAGCTCTGTGGCCTCCTCGTAGCTCTGTGCGGCCTCCTCGTAGACGACTCAACTCACTTAACCGACTTCCCAACAGGCAGTGGGTTGGCAGCTGTCGTCTTAAATGCACTTTTGGGTTTAGCGGAGCAGTTTGCGGTTTTGGCGGACGTGCTTGCGGACCAATCGACACTCTGAAATGTTTTAAAGACCTTTCCGACATCGCTATCACAATAGATGAAAAAGCTTCAAAGACACCAGAATGAAATCGAATAGGAAGTCGGCCATTTTGCTTTGAGCAGACATTTTGCGCTCATTTCAGGGTTCAAATTTGGTCAAACTCGTGCGAGGGAATTCACCCAAATGAGACTCAGTCGCAAACTACTAGCCGACAATCTTGGTTTCAAGTGGTCACTTTGGGGCATATTCCGGTGTTCATAGTTCAACGAACTCCGACTGGGGAATTTGGCTCAATCGGAATTAGGCCTCAAATGTGGTGGGGTTGGGGGTACATTTTAAGTTTGGTGATCATTTTGAGTAATCACAGTTAAAAACTGATGCGAGCGCCCGTTCTTGCCTCTTAGCTATTGTTTTTGGTCTCTCTTCCTTTTGAGCTCCTGTGCCCAAAGCCGTTTATGATCATCCTTAAGCATTGTTATGCATGCCGGCAGGGCGCCCCTGGCGTACTCTGACCTCATGATAGGGTAAGGTTAAGTCGGATAATTAGTTGACTTTTTGGGATCAAAACATCTAGAAGTTCACACAGTTCGGGGATCGCCGTCTGCAATTAGCGGGACATGTCGGGGGTGGGAAATTGTCGTCTGATTGGACACGTGTTTAACTGCATCCGTCTTTCACCCAGTTCCTCGCCCACTCACTCCCAATCGATTAGCAAAGACTGATCCATTTGAACCCAGGTCGAAGGAAAAGAGATTTTCAGGGCGACGAGTTTTAATGTCCGTGGTCTCAAATTTACCCCCCCCCCCCCCCCAAAAAAATCCACTCCCTTTTTTTTTTTTTTTTTTTGGTCTGGTCTGATTTAGAAGGAAGAAAAATAGCAAGAAAGTCTGCGAAAGAGCAAAATAAACAGGCAAAAGATAAAGTAATGGTAACAAATAAAAACCCAGTTATTGACTGAAGTCACAAAACCCGAACCCCGCTGATTTCGAAGTTTCATTTCATATATATACTGTATATTTTTTGTCATTCAAATTCCTCAGCGTTGTTTAATAACACTCTATGCCGGCTGTCTTCGGGCACTAGGCGGGGGACACCCTGAACCGGTTGCCAGCCGATCTCCGTGGAATCAAATTTAGAAGACGTGTTTGTATTCACTTTACGTGGAGTTGAACTTTCCCCCTGTCCTTACGTTTTCAGCGTATTCTGGGACTTGTATTGCGCCGCTCCAGACCGACGAGAGACCTGCGAGCACTCCAGTGAGGCCAAGGCCTTCCATGACTACGTAAGTGACGCGCTCCCAGTCCGGCTAGTCTTTTCTCACCTACACTCACGTTCGCTACAATGCCTTTCCAAAACAAAGGTGACATTTCATGATTTGACACTTGGAGACGTATGATGCCTTCATTTTCACAACTTCAAACCGTTGGCAAGTCTAACATGTGTGACGTTGTCATGCAAATACCCAGAGGAGCAAGAGCTACCGTAGATTCAGATTCCATCTTTTTGTTGAACTCCAAAGTTTTCAGCCATTTAGAAGGCATCTTTTTCCCGTAAATTAAATTTCTGCCCTGAGAGACGCTTTTTAGGGTTGAGCGTGTACTAATCACTTGAGAACCTCAATCGTAAACCTTTACACAACGCAGACATGGTAGAATGAGTCCAGAATCGCTGACTCAACATCATTTGCTATGTGCGCTAAGCGGTGACGCTGCGCCAGAACCGCAAAAGCCACTCAGAAGAATCCCAGAAGCAAAGCGTGGTCGGCTCAAAGTGCCCCGAGACGACGTCTTGTTACTTGGAAGCGTGAAGAAGCCAACCCCAACTGTATCGTCTGCTGTGTCAAAATCCTGCGTTATGATGGATACTCGCTGGTCAAGACCCTGTGTGTGTCTGTGTGCCTGCGTGTGTGTGCGTGCATACGATACAGTGTGGGGAGATAATGGAATAGAGTTTTAATCCCGTAATCCTGGCACTGGGTTGATGCTAAACCAGGGATCTGTATTTGTGTGTGTGTGTGTGTGTGTGTGTGTGTGTGTGTGCGATTTTGTTTGTGCGGGATATTGTGATTGTTTGTTCCGGTAACATTGTAGGTTTGTATTTCGAAGTGTGTGTGTGCGTGTACGAAGTAGTGTGATTGTGTATATTGTGTGTATAGTACATGTGCAGTATTGTGTGATTGTCTATGTTATATTGTCTATGTTTTGTTCTGTTTTCGGTGTTTGTGTGATTGCATGTGAAGTAAGTGTGATTGTGTGAAGGAGTGTATGTGTGATATTGTGTGTGTGACTGTGATATTTCGATATTGTGTGTGTGTGTGTGTGTGTGTGTGTGTGTGTGTGTGTGTGTGTGTGTGTGTGTGTGTGTGTGTGTGTAAGTGACAGAGAAAATGATTTTGAGTGTGTGATTTTGTGTGTGTGTGTATGTGATATTGTGTGATACTGCATGTGGTATCGTGATTGTTTACGCCTGTGATATTGTGGTGTGTATGAGATTTTTTTTAGGTGCGTGCGCCTCTGTGATTGCATGTATGAAATCGTATGATTCTGTGTGTGAATGTGTGTACATGTCCGATAATGTGTGAGTGTTGTGTGCGTTTGATGTATGTTTACTGTGTGTTTGTGTGTGCGCATGTGTAATTTAATGACTCGGAGCATCTTTGGCAAGCAGCCTGTACAAGAGGCGGGGCGGAGGGTCTTCCAACCCCGTGTGCGTGTGTGACTGTCCGACACGGTCGCTCACTGTCTGTATCTAACACTGACAAAGCCAAGAAGACAGGCCTGGTTTAATTTTGGCTCCGGAGCCCCTCAGGGCTCTCAAGCACCCACCCACCACCCCCCCCCCCCCCGCGCCCTCCAGCACAGATCCTCTCTGCTGGTGAACGGCTCAGCAAGAAAAGGAAAGACTTTTGTTTGTTGGTCTTATCTTTACGAGGGTCGGGCCCCGCTTTTAGGGCCTGCTTGGCGTTTATGAGGCGTTATCAACATGATGAGATGAAAGACTTAGGGGAGCTCTTTATTTTCACTATCTTCAACAGTAGTTTATTGATGCGAGTTGTTGTCTTTTTTTTTTTTCCCCCCCCCCTTTGTGTGGCAATTACAGTTTGTATGGGGGTAGACCTGGTAAACAGAAGACGCTTTGGTCCTGCTGGAGGTCCGCTCCGACAATGCATCTAATCACTTTGATTCCACGTGACTTCGAGTGAGTCCTCGAGTCTTCATTCGGTTGGGTTTAAAAGATCTTAGGCGGCGTTCGCACTCGGAATATACTCAATTGAAAGCGTGTTGACTTGATGCGAGGCTTCTGCTTTGGTTAGCAATGCTGTTTTTGTTTTTTTGTGATTTTTAATTTTTTTTTTATTGACTTTGTCGATAAGGCGCTGTCCTTCTTGAGTCATGGAATCAGCTTGAATACCGTTGAAAGATTCCATGTTTATGTCCACCTGGGAGACTGTGAGTGCTCCCATTTTGGTGAGCAACAGCGTTCGAAACTCCTCAGTTGACTCCGAAGGTGCCGTCTCCGCACAACCAAAAAACAAAACAAAAACAAAAACCCCATTGTTAAAGGGGAAGCCAAGTCCAACATGTTCCTTACAATCATCTGTTCTGTGCGAACCCCGCTAGTTGAAGCACTATTTTGGTTAGCGGTGGGAGTTCAGAAAGGGGCTCGGCGGCTAAGTGGCTGAGTGGATGTTGTGTCTGTGGCGTATTAGCACCGTCATGTGTGTGTGTGTGCATGCGTGCGCGCCCGTCTGCTTTCAGCACCCAAGCCCCGTGCCAGTTTTGAGGCGCAGCTGGGCTTTCTGTCTGTCCGCCGTCGCGTTCCCCCCTCCCCCCCTGCATCCTGTTGACCGCAATGGCCGCGTGTTTTGACTGGGCTGGTAAATTAGCTGGATCACCGCAGTCGACTCTTTTTGCCTCTCTTCTTCTCCATCACCCCCCCCCCCCCCCCCCCATCTACTTCCGATCTGTCACTCTTTCTCTGTCTGTCTGTCTGTGCAATCAGGACATCGGGTCAAGGAGACGGTGATGAGGAACATATCAGTGAAGCAGAATGTACATCAGTAGGCTCTCCGGGCAGAGACTCACAAACACGCACGCATTTATTTCTACCTCCTCCTTCCATCTCATGTTTATGTCCCTGTTTTTATCCCAGTGAAAGGTATCAGGCACAGGTCAATAATGTGTTGAGCACTATTGATTCGTCCAGTCACACGGCCCTGGATGTGAGACGGAAAATGCTTTTGGCTCCATATTGTGCCGTTACTAGCATCGTTAGCTTCTCGCGGCTGGATTTAAACCCAAATGAACCATCCAAATGAACGCCCGGATGTTATTTTTTTTGTTGTTTGTTTGTTTTGACTGCCCATATTCAAGTGACACATATTGATGGATTATGCTGCCAAAGTGTGCCACTTGGGACTAGAGCGTGAGAATCCAGACCAAGCCATCGTGGCATCTTTGCAAGGGCGCGTAAAATGTTTGGAAGACGCCATAGAAACACTTGTGCGGCCCACCCGCCGCTGCTCGAAGCGCAACTCGCGCCGTTTATGGCAGACATCAAAGGTTGCGCATTTTATGTCGCGCGTCTGCGCTTGTTTGCCTGGGGCCGGATGATCAAAACTTGCTTCCTGCGCAGCAAAGAAAATGAATCACCTCCCCCTGACCCTGAAATCAGCCATAGTGGGGACGACCTCCATGTAAGAGGACTGCGAACTGCCTAAATTGCATTCACATTCCTTATTCTGGGCCTCAATTGAGTTAGTCAGTACCTAAAAACAACAGAACCTATGCAGACGATCATCTCCCTTGTTAAATTTTTATTTAGACGTTTGTTGGAAAACAATCCATTCCACGACACTGGCCCAATTTGTTCAGATTTTTGGAATGAATTTTCCGTCCATTTCAATGAGCCTGCCATGCAAACTCCACACAGGAAGGCCGGAGCCGGGATCGAACCCACGACCTCTGTACTGTGAGGTGGACGTGCTAACCGTTCGTCCACCGGGCCGCCCAAAACAAAAATTCCCCACGTGACATATAGGAAATGGAAACAATTCAGACTCGCTACCTGTCACGTTCCGCTTTCACACAAGTCATCATCAACCCCCCCCCTCCCCCTCACCCCCAGCTCAGTGTGACTTCCCTTCTTTCACCGCAAATCTATTTCATCACGTAATATAATCATGGAGTAATCATTTAAGATGAATCATTTAATCGCCCCCCTCCCCTCCATTAGCAAGTGTTCACGAGAGAGAAATATAGCCTCGGATGTTGGGTCCGGTGCAAATTAATTGAGCTGTTTGGCGTTTTAAAGATCATGTCTTGCTTGTGTACACAAATCAAGTGGACCACCGTGGAGCTCGCTGTCCAATTTTCAAGAGGCTAACAGCAATCATTAGATGAAGTGAAACACTCTTTGGATTGGCCAATCTCGATATGAAGTATACTTACGAGTAGCCTCTAAATACTCTGCCAGCGAAGCTCTACGGAAGCAGGCCATTAAAATACCGTTTACAATTGCGTAAATATTCCCAGACGTTTTTTTTTCTTCTTTACGTGTCCCTCGAGGCTTTGGGTGAATTTATCATGTACTTCAGTGAAATATTTGCTGTATCATCAAAATCAAGCGTCAAAAAAAAAAAAAAAAAAAAAAATCCTTCGAAGTGTATTGTATACCCATGTGCTTATTCGGATCTTCCGCAACGTTTCACATGAACTTGACAATTAGCATCGGTTTCTCCATCTTCTCCGGTGTTCTCTTTTTGCTCGGCGTGTCGCACGCTTTAGCTGCTCCTCATCTGCTTTTAGCGATAACGATTCTTGTCGGGGGTCTACTTTGTTTTTACGCCGCACAGGCAAGGATGCAAACCACGAAAGGAGGGAGCAAGTTAGCTTAGCGCCAAGCTTCCCCCCCCCCCCCCTCATTCGGAAGCTACTGGGAAAACGAGAACTCCAGCAGTGTCAAGAATCACATTTGTTTTCTAAATCCACCTTGAAACAAGAAATTAGTAGACATTGGTAATGGTCTGTATCAGGAACATGCAACAATGATTGATGGTGGACAAATGTAGCCCTCCTCTTCGTCCTCGTCTTCAGTCTCTTTGCATGTTTATCTTAACTCCCTCTCTCTCTCTCTCTCTTTCTCTCTCTGTCTTTCTTCAGCATCTTCTTGTTCTTTCTCCTTCCTGGAGCGGGGGATGCCAGGGGGACAGAGTGCAGATAGGACCTGTCTCCATGGCAACAGCTTCTGCAAGCTTCTGACGCCCCTTACTCGGAAGGGAGAGCGTTGGGGCTGGGGTGGGTTGCGGGGTGGGGGCGTGGGGGGGGGGGTATGCGTGAGGAACGGAATAGTAGCTTTTTTGGGGCACACACGCATGGAAGAATATGTCTTGGACTGGGGAGGGTAAAAGAATAGAGGGATGAGGATGGAGGGAAAGAGGCAGTGGACCCTGTGCTTCCCCAGGGACTCGGAATTAGCATAAAGCTGGGGGGAGGTGTGTTTTGGTGTGTGTATGGTTTTCTTCTTTCTTTCATGCGTAACTTCTTTATCAACGTTTATTAGTGTGCCGGCAAAGAATTGCAAAGGCCTCCATGGGAGTGAAAGTGGGGAAGGTGCGCGCATGTGTGTTGGTTAGCATGAACCTACAGACCTGACGCCCCCCCCCCCCCCCGCCCCACACACACACTAAACCTCCCTCTTGCCTGTCTGCCTCACTACTGAAAGGCAGCACTTTATAAGCTTGTGATGCAACTGTGTGTGCGTGTGTGTGTGTGCGTGTGTGTACCCGTTTGTGTGTGTGCGTGTTTGTTCCGGCATGCTTATGTAAGCGCTTCCGACACGAGTGTACGTGTGTGCGGACGAGAATACGGTTATATCATATTTAACTCCCGGGCTGAATCATTTGGCTCGCCGCCGCCTACCCCTCCACACCACCCCGACATTTCCACTTTCGTTCTGCATTGTTTCCCCCAGACAACAAAAAGATGGAAAACAAGTATATGTTGTGCTATCGTGATTAGCAAAAAAAAAAAAAAAAGTGGTCATTGTGACACGTGTTGTGCTTTTAAATGAGAGTAAATCAAAATCAACTTTAATTTTAATATAGTTTTATGCATCCACCCACTTTTCACACATTTCGTTGTGTCAAAACAAACTTCCAAACACCTTGTGAACATATTTGAACACAGCAAAACGATGCAAGCATAGAATGAACCGAAAATATTTTCCGTCATATATATGTATTGCAGGCATGGTGGGGATAGTGTGTGAGTGTGAGCGTTTGTGCGTGGGCTGTGGCTAACAGCAGCTGCTGCGTGAGTGTGCTTTAATGTACTCCTAGTGTTCAAGAAACCAAAAGTGCATCTGCAATTGCGGCTCTCCTTTCTATTTGCTGTAAAAAGCCTTGAAAAAAAAAACTATCGCTCAATTCCGCTGATTTCAATGATTTAAATTATTAAATCATCACCACTCTTCTCCCTGTGATTGACGAGTCAACTGGGAAAGGCTTTAGCTCGCCCCCGACCCTGAACAGGAAAAGCGCTGTTGAAAATGAATATCTCTTCTCGAAACCGCTTATTGCATGCATGTTCGATGTGTTTGCATTGCACGGTGCCAGCTGCACCCGAGATCATGTTACTGTGTAACTAATGTAATGCGTGTAATTGTTTGATTTGTTGAAATCCCAGTTGGCACATTTGCTTAGCCCGCCTGCTGCAACCGTCCACAATAAACCAACGCCTAATGAATAGACTCCAATTTGTTTGGACTCGGGGCGCCGCACACAAGGGCGGAATTGTGTGATACTCTCAGACGAAGGTTTACGTCAAATGTGGGGGGGGAAATATATATTATAAATCATGCGTTGTGTATCTTAATGATGTGGCTTCCGCTACCTGAATGCTAACAAAAATGGAAAGCGTCATTGGGGTTTGGCTAACAATCTGGCCGTGTAGTTACTCTATATATACAGTGTGTGTGTGTGTGTGTGTGTGTGTGTGTGTGTGTGTGTGTGTGTGTGTGTGTGTGTGTGTGTGTAAAATACCCCCCCAACCCCCCAATCTGTAATTTGCTAGCTTTGAAACTGGTTTCCGCCCAGCATTTACTCCCAGCATCAGTTTATAGAAGTAATACCAATAATTATGTTTCTTAACAAATAATGCGACTGAGCTCAGTAATGTTAAAAAATCTTTTTTTAAAAAGTACCTGTGTAAAGTTGATTCGAAATAAATGACCATATATGCAAAATGTGTACCTCAGGTCAAAGGTTTCCATCATGTATCAACGCACAGTTGCTGACCATGATTGACTCCGTGATTGCCTTCCGCCGAGTTCCTTTCTTGCTTTACGCAAAACGTCAAATTAAAAACTAAAAAAAAAAAAAATTTCTCTTTTGGCAACGCTGAATACGGAAGCCACAAAAATGCTTCCCCAGTCCCACCCTTGCAAA
This sequence comes from Hippocampus guttulatus, assembly GCF_054856545.1. Lineage (NCBI taxonomy): Eukaryota > Metazoa > Chordata > Actinopteri > Syngnathiformes > Syngnathidae > Hippocampus > Hippocampus guttulatus. The sequence goes on from NC_141273.1 coordinate 15,810,966, forward strand.
TCATGCTGAGCTATAAAGTTGAAATAAGCCAAAGTTAAAAGTGACTGCAAACACCAGAGTAGTGAAACAGAGGGAAACTTGCCAGATTGAGAATTTTTTTTTTGGAGGTTTCTCCTTGAACACTTTGCCCTAATTTGTCAGCATAAAAAAAAAAGATGACGCCCTTACATTCTGCTCTTCAGGTAATGCTTTAAAGGCAGTAATAGGCCACACTTTCCTGAATTAGCCATTAAACTTAATATGGTGAATGGAAGCTGGGCCAAGGTGGGAGATACTGCCCCCTTCAGCAAATTAGCAACCATTGCACCCTTTCCATTCCTGCTGCAAACGTAACGTTGAATAACGTGGCTTTTGTTTGTTTTTCAGAGCGCAGCAGCAGCGCCCAGCCCGGTGATGGGCAACATGCCCCCCAACGACGCCATGCCAGGCGGTCCCATGCCTCCGGGCTTTTTCCAGGTACCAGCCACAACCAATCTATCAATCAATCCAACATCTCTTGTGAGCCCCACTCGTTCCTCGAATGCGACGACATTAAAGGGACTTAACTGAAAAAGCGATTTTGAGCGGCATTCAAAAAGAGAGAGTTGAGTTGTAGTATTACAGGAGATAAATTGTCCATTTTATGAGAATAAAGTTAGCGAACATATACAATTTAGTTCACTCACTTGTTTTGAAATGACTTCTTAAAACAAAAACAAAAATCTTGTAACATTAAAGACTTTCATATTTCTTGTAAGAATATAACTACCCCTCGTTTTCGTGAATAACGTATCTTGAATGTTTAACCTTTTCTGAATAATCTGGGGTGTTAAGTGTTTGTTTTTTGTTTTTTTTTTGTTTGAAAAAATTTTTGGAGAAAAAAAAAATTTGAGCATTTATTATAAGTCCCTAACACAGTTTCGACCTCATTCTCAACATCCTGCCGTTCCATTCATTCTTTCATTCACATGCGTGTGTCACTTTCCCACTCCATCATCCTCCATCTCTGCCTGTGTGTGATGCTGAGTTGGGCTCGCATCACCACATCATAGCTACACCGCTGTGCGTCTACCAGAAGACTGTGTCTGCGTGCGTGTGCGCGGTGGCGGCGTGATGGACAGCTTTGGCATTTGTCCGAAGCGTGATAAGGTAGCGGGCAGGGACGGAGAGATGAGAAATGTGAAAGATCACCTCCACCTGGACTCACGGTCACCCACCTGCCACCATTGTTTTGGTGCTCTAAGCAAGGCGGGGAGGCTAATGAGTGCAGAAGGAAAAGGGATGGAGTGAGCGGGGGAGAAAGAGAAAGAGAGTGAGCCATGGGAGAGCTATTGATAACATTGGTGGGGGTGTAGTGAGGGTCTGACTGTGTGTGGTGCTGAGGGGACTTATTTTGGGGGAGCGTCGCTTGTTTTCCGCAAACGCGTTTCCTGTTCGCAGTCGTGAGGCGACTTCGTCCCGATGTCCCAACCATTTTCCCCCCGAAATGACGCGACATGTCAATCAAATGGTCCGGTCTCACGCGACGCGATGTTGCATTTGAGGAAACACGAAAGAAAAACTTTAGCGTTCCCCTAGATGCGTCATCACTCATTCTCAAAGTGTGGTGGTACACAGGCTCCGTTAAATGGAATGCAAAAGAGTCACAAAATTACATGCATGTTGTTACAGAGGCTTAAATCTTTTTCAGTTCAACTCAGTCGTATGTTCTGTGTTTCCCCCACCAGTCTAAAACACAATACTGGATGAACATTGGGGGTCATGGAATACGAATTTAGCAGACGAATACACCTGTTTTCATCCATCTCAGCGGTCTGACGTTTTATCCAACACCGCCCCCGGCCAACGACTGAAATTGACATTCAAGTGCCTTCGGGCTCGCATCACCGTGATGTCCATGATGCGAGGGCGGTAGAATGCCAAAACGGGTGGATTAATCGGCTCCATGTTTATTCCATGAACACAATATTAAACAGAATACAATGTTTCCGATAGTGGCGCTACATAAAGCATTTTTATTGTAAAGAAAATTTGGGACTTGTTACCCTGTAAATAATAAAACTTCTGACTACATATTACACAATTGGTCATTTGCAATTGCAAATTGATGTTAAAGTTCTGATGAGCCCCTATACAGTATCCTGAGGCTGCGATGGTGTCATGAGTATGGGTTATCGCCCCACGGAGCGCCCCCCCCCCCCCCCATGTATCCCAAAATGCGTCTCGAAAAGTAGGAGTAAATTTCCCAAGGTCGTCATCCTTCTCCGACGATTACAGAGGGGCGCTTGCTCCAGGTGTAACGCCCACCCTTCCGCCCCTCTTCTTTCCTAAAGGGACCACCGGGCTCTCAGCAGTCCCCCCACGCACAGCCCCCCACACACAACCCAAGCAACCCCATGATGGGACCCCACGGCCAGGTAAGAGGCAAATACTCACTCTCCAGCAATTCTTCCTCCCTTTCAATTCCCTCGAAAAGCCCACCCAAATGCAAGCGCACCCCCCCCCCCCCCTCCCCACTCCCTTTCACTTTCTTCCTCTTTGACCCTCTGGGCCCATTAGTCTGGTTCTGGTTCTAGAACCATATAAGCCAACACCTCCGGCCACCATTGGGGGACCATCCAGAAGGCGGGAGGCCGTGGCCCCCGTCAGTACCCAGCATCGGGTGTCTCTGTGTGGGATAAATTATTCGCTCCCCTCCCCTCCCTGGAGCTGCTCGTGAGGGGTTGTGCACTTACCGCATGTACACACACACACACACACACAGCCTCCCGTTTGCTTGCTTTTTCTCGCAGCCTATGAATAAAACAAGGAACCAAGCATGTTCTCACATCCTCACTTCGAACCGTTCTCTAAATGGAAAAATCTGAATTGGGGTTAGCCAGCGAGGTTGCTCATTTCTACCCCGAGCCCGGATCGTCGTTCTCGCGGTTTCTGGTTTCCCCGAGTCGGAGCATGCTTCCTCTAAAGGTTGCTGTTATTGTTGTTGGCCTCCAACGCGTTTGCGTATTACCAAGCGCGACCGCAGACCGAGTCGGCTTAGGCTGACTGCAGTGACAGCAGGGGGATGTGTGGCTTTTACACGTCATTCGCCTCATCTGTGCGTCCTCGGCGCTAACATTTATCCCAAATCTCACACGCTTCTGGTCTTTTTACAGCCTTTCATGTCACCGCGCTACCCAGGTGGACCGCGCCCCCCACTCCGAATGCCAAATCAGGTACGAAGCACGCCCCTCTTCTTATTCAACTTGGAGCTGATCATGTCTATCGGTCATTCATTTATTTATTTTTGGTCCGTGTTCAGCCTCCAGGTGGAATTCCGGGATCGCAGCCTCTGCTGCCAAACAGTTTGGACCCGACACGACCGCAAGGTATGGCGTTTATGTTTAAAAAAAAAAAAAGCCATGAATTGAATTCTATTCAAAATAGGTTATTTTTGGAACCCCACTGTTTTGCGGTACATACCTGCATACAAATCCCATGTTATAAATAGAAGTGCAAAACATTTTGAACAAAATTTATTGTCAAAAGTAATCATCTGAGAAAAACTATAAAACAATACATAGTGTAACATTTGGCATGGCTCGCATTCATCCACACTTGTGGCTGGTTATTGTGGCACTGGGCGGAAATTGAATAGAGCGCTATATGCATAAAAGGCATCAGTGCGCAAATTTATTTGCAGCAATAACTATAATAATTATTATTATTGAGTATTTTTTAATTTGCATTGAAAGGACGGCATATGACACAGCACCACAGATTTCTTTATGGAGTCATAAGACTAACCTTAAGCTAAAAGAAAATCACTCCAGCCATACTGGCACCTTTTTTTTTTTTTTATGGGGGAGGGGGGGCATTTTACACACATGTGGCCTCAATGTGAGCTGGTGAGTCTGGCCCAGGTCGGCATAGGTCTTTGGAGATTCTGTCTGGAGATTACAGCCACAGGGTTTGAACTAATGGGATTAGGGCGCAGCCGAGTCTGTCGTGTGTCTCAGATAGACTCTAGGAGACGAGCCATTTCTGGAATTAATGCGAGCTTTTTGGGTTCTCGTTTCAGGGCATCCCAACATGGGCGGTCCGATACGGATGAACCCTCCTCGAGGAATGGCCATGGGCCCACAGGTATCACTGCCACACCCACACGCATAAGGCGGTGCCTTGAGATACGAGTGACCGAATTTAAAAATTCATGTCTACTAAAAACAACCAAACAACGTTGCATTAAACCCAGCCCGCCATCTTGATGCCAACTTACGCTTGAAAATGCCATGAACGTGCCAACAGTTCGCATTGATAGTTGGGTTTTTAAAGCATTCTGATGACCAAATAGTTGAACACAAACGGTGGAGCAGCACATGTTGACAGATACTATAACAATTCAGGTCGGTAGAGCTGCTGTGCAATATGATGACGTATGACTAAAAATGACTGTTGTACGCTCTTCTCTGGGGTTGCAAGCGGTGCACATGCACGGTGAAAATATTTATGTGCATGCCATATTACCGCAGCGGCTCCTCTCTCTGTCCTGTGGTTGAGAGGGAAAAAATTTAGTCTGTGCTGTTTGTTACACATAAAGCATATTTGACAATAAAGTCGACTTGACTTGATATTTGATTGCCTCAGTGTGCATTTGCATTGCAAGTACATGACTGTATTATACTGCCTTCTGGTGGCCAAGGGGGGCACGCCAGAAGCAGAGGCATTGTTGCATTTTTATCATGATGCAGAGTTTCATTCTTTACATTCGGACCAAATGTAACTAATTTCTCAAGGCACCACTGTACTTTCTATGATCAAATGCCATGTTAAATTTGACTTCTTTTTTTTTCATCTCGTAGAATTACGGTGGTATGAGACCCCCGCCCAACTCCATGGGCGGACCCATGCCAGGAATGAATATGTACGGTCAGGTCCTCGCTGTACTCGTTATGACTGTAGTGATCATGTAGTTGATGTTCCACTATGTCACTGCAGGGGTCCAGGAGGAAGAGGGCCGTGGCCCGGGCCGAACACGAACTCAGTGAGTGATTCACTTTTACGTGTGACAACACTGCAAACATTAGCTTTGCCGCGCAGCAGCTGTTCGCAAGATGTGGCCCAGCCGTTTTTGGTGTTTGGCCGTATTACTCGGCTCGAATGTCTGCCCGAGCTGAGGTGTGATGCTCTTATTTCCCTCTGCAGATAGCCTACTCCTCCTCATCTCCGGGCAACTACGTGGTGAGTTGACAAAAAAATGTTGCTCGTGTGCTTCATAAGGCTTTTATGATGGCGAAAAGTTATGAATTTGCTTCGAGTGGTAATATTAATACAATGAAATTAGTAGTAATATTATTTTTAAATTAAAAAAAAAAATTTTTTTGATGCCAGACAAATTCAAGGACAATTTTGAGTCTTTACTGAAACTAAAGTTCATGGTTTTGCAATGTGGGAGGAAAGTGGAGCCCAGATAGGAACTCATAACCTCTGTACTGTTGAGGCGCTTGTGCTATCCGGTCACCCATCGCGCTGCCCAGTTCAAAATAAAAGCAATACCGTCACAAAGCTAGGTTAAAATATCTATCTTAAAGGAAATAGGATTGCAACTGTGATATAATAGACGCTACTGTGTTTATTTGATAATGTGTCTTGGCTGCATAGCTTCAAGTCATATTTCATTTATTTATTTGTCCAATCGGATTTCAGGTTCTATGTGTTGCCATGTCAGTGGAATTTGCCAATGGTCTTCAGTGCCGTAAATGCTGCCCCATGACACATGGACAGTTATGGCAGGTTTTTTTTTGTTTGTTTATTTTATTTTATTTTTTTAGCCAATTAGATTTTAGATTCATCAAACGGGTCCTGCTAGCAGGCTAAGATAGACGTCTGCTTTTTCTGTCATCTGACTGTTTGAGCTATGTAGTCTCACCCCTCCTGTGCGTGCACCAAAGGTTGCCGCAGCAGTCGGCCACAGTAGCAGACATCATCTTGGTGTGTTCGCACATTTATGGAAGAGGACGAATCTCGGACATGATTAAAATTTTATTTTCACTCCGATTTTTCAAGAAAAATATTCCTAGCTGGAGGATTTATTCCACACTTTATCAGAGCAGCACATTTGAGGGCTACAGCTAGTTGACGGGCTGGAGCAAAGAAAAGGGCGTGATTTATTTATTTTTTTTGGAATCTATGAATAAATCAGCATCTCTGTGTCAATGATGTTTTTTATGATTTTGTCATAGTATTCGATAAATATTGATGGCGAACTGCTTCAAATGATAATGCAGTGTAGAAATTTGGAATCGGTTGGAGGAAATAAAGGCTCTGACTCTGAGTATCTTAACGGTTACAAATTCACTTGATGCCATTTGCTGTGGGATTTATACTTTTCGAATTAAAGCAACCTGCAAGCCTAAAAGCTTGACTTTGGAGGTTGCATAATATCTCCGTCCTGTGATGGGTTTGAATTTTGAACTGATCACTCCTTCCTCTTTCTCTCAGGGCCCCCCAGGTGGCGGTGGTCCACCCGGAACGCCCATCATGCCCAGCCCAGGTGGTGCGTCACGTACCTAAGACCCCCCCGCCCCCTGCCCCCCACAGCCCCACCCCCACCATCCCCTGCATCTTGCCTGCTCACCATGCGTGTCTCATCACACTTGCCTCTTGCTGTTCGTCATTATTTTTTGGTTGAAAGCGCGTCTCGATGCCATCTGTTCACTGAGCTCGTTTTGTTTGCCTTGCTCAGATTCGACCAACTCAAGTGAAAACATTTACACCATGATGAATCCTATTGGAGCGGGAGGCAACAGACCCAATGTAAGTGCAAATTTTGCATACATGCATGGGGGGGCATGTGTTCTTCTACGTTCTGTTGTCTCGCCATTTTGGTTTGAAGTTGCTGTGTTCCGAAATGTTGCTCATTTTGAGGGGTTGTACCCGAACCAACTCCTTCTCGTGAAATCACCTGATCGCCACCCAATTTGCGCCCTACGTGCTTGATCGACAAACAGCTCTGAACTGAGGAGAGCTCCGCGACTGAATTCTTGGCCATTTGCAACCGGAAGCCATCTGAATTCCCGTTTCCAAAGCAAATTTCTGTTTTTCTGTCATTTGCGGCAGTTCCCAATGGGACCTGGGCCTGACGGGCCGATGGGCGCTATGGGAGCCATGGAGCCGCACCACATGAACGGATCTCTCGGTGCGTTTTCTATGATCGGTCTTGTTGTGTACCTGTCACGTGTGCTTTATGACTCAATTGCGGCGTGCTCCTGCAGGGTCTGGAGATATGGACGGCTTGCCAAAGGTGAGTCACCTCAACTTGAAACCTTAACCTTGCCTTCACTATCTGACCTTACCTTTACACTATTTTCCTACTTCGTTTACCTGAGTTAACTGAACCTTGCCTGAACTTGCCTTAAACCAACATGACTGACCCAACCGGTCCTAACTAACCCACTTTTCTTACCTACGTTCCTGCCCGTTTAGCTAACATATCTTCATTAACTTACCTAACCCACCCCCCCCCCCTTCCCCCAGGCCCCACCGCTCACTGTTTCACTCACAAGTCCTCCATCATAACGTCAAGTTTTTCCACTGTTTCCTACCCTTGTTTTTATCCAGAGTTCCCCTAATAACATGGGGGGCATGAACAACCCTCCCGGAACGCCGCGAGACGACGGCGAAATGGGCGGGAACTTTTTGAACCCATTCCAAAGCGAAAGTGTAAGTCGCAGCATCACCGCAATATCCCGAAGGCTTCACCTTGGCGCTTTCCCCGACGTACCGCTGGATCAATGCAAGCAGACAGGACGGTCATTTTGAACCCTAACCTTTGACTTTATAAATTCCATTGCAATGAAAATGTCTTATTGAAGTGAGGCTCGCTAGTCCTGCCCAAGCAGTCCTTTGTGTATTTATTTATTTTTTTTGAAGTGTGTCATCTGCTTGCATTGTGCCAGCTTGCTAATAGCCAATAAGTTCATGTTGTGCGTCTATTACAGTGATGTGTGATGATCATCACCTCATCTCCATTATTCAATGCTAAAAACTATTCTGCAGAAGTATCAGATGTACGACCACTTTGTTTTGGGGGATGGAGAATGTTCAGACTAGTTTACTAACCTTTTCGCACCGTACTTCTCTCCTTACCTCAGCTAAACAACCACACCTTACCTTACCTTACTACTTTCTCAAAACAAACTTGGTGATCTTACCTAACCCTACCTTAGCTCCAAAAGCTATGTTACATAACCGTAGCTTTTTACCTATCCCACCTTGCCTTGTTTCGCACAGCTTAGCTGAACTACCTTACCTGACCAACCTACGTGCCTTACAATAGCTACTACCTATATTACCTTAACTTACCTTAGTTACTTACCTGCCTTCCCGATCTACTTGCCTTGCCTTAGCTTACCGACCAACCTTGACTAACATTTTATGTCCTTCCACTACCTTACCTAACCTAACCAATCGTATTAATCATCCTACATGCGGGTACAATACCTTACATATTTACATTGTCTAACGTAAACAGTTAAAAATTGCATACTTTACCTTACCTAGTATCTATATCTTTGGAAGTTGGACTGTATACCTGCAGCATTTTGCTAATGTCAGTGCTGGGTGTGAGCGCCCCCTAGTGTTTAAATGTTGCACATCCACTCATTTTTGCCCTCCTCCCTCCCTTTCCCCTCCTCTCTCTCTTTTCAGTATTCTCCCAACATGACGATGAGTGTGTGATTTTATTTGTCCTTTTTTGGGTGGGGGTATTTTTCCCCCCCTCCTATTTTGTACCCCTACACCTCCTTTTTTGTGGTCCCCCCCCCCCCATCCTGCAATTCTTACCTCACTCTCGGGTCGGGCCTCCCCCTTCTCCTCCTCCTCCTCCTGGCTTATACCACCACGTTCCTCACGGGTGAACCGCAGCCCTCATCCACATCCTCCTCCGGAGCGGCCCTGGAGCTCGCTGGGACTATGGTGAAAAAAAACGGGCCCTCTGGGTGCATGCAAAATGGCCGCCCGGGCCAGGCAGGAAGTCGCAACAGGGCAACAGGAAGACTTCTCGGACTTGAGACGATGAGGACAAATAGAGAAAAAGAAGCGTGACACATGCTTAAGGACACTCTGGAATCTTTATCCACAATCGGACTTATTATTATTATTATTATGATTATTATTTTATTTTTTAAAATAATTTAGTTTCTAAATGTGTTGTTCCGGGCCTCTGTTTGTACATTTTTAACAGAGGTATGATGATCCATTTTTTCCCCTTTTGTGTATTGGTCTTGTATCGTTGCTATTTTAATTATTGTATTTTTGTTATTAATTATATTGCAATGGTCTTTTTTTTCATTCAGAGTGCACAGTACTTTGCAAAAGAAAGGCTACTCATGTGCACACACGTCACTTCACTGCTCCCTGCTGGTAAAATTTTATCCCTGCATTATTGGCCTTTTAAAAATATGTTTTGTTTTTCCAATTTTTTTGTGATTTTTTTTTTCTGATCCCCATTTTTTTACCCAAATTATTTAGTTTTAGAGTCATTTTTTAAAATACTTTTTTTTACCTAAATTATTTTTTCTTTTTTTTCCTCTTATCCCATCTTATTCTTTCCTCAACCTTCATTTTCCCTACCTGCTTTTGCTCAAATATTTCTTTCCAACGCAACTTTTTGTCAGCTTCATGCAGAGTAATGCACAGCTCTATTTATATCTTTACTTTTTTATTCGTTGATTTATGAGCCTATGAAAGCCTGTTTTCGACAGACATCCCGCAAAATAACCATATCAAAACTGTAAATGGAAAAACTGCCATCTATTCACCTTTGCCTTCCATGAAGAACCCTGCAAAGTGGTACATACAAGCGGGGCATTTTTTTTTGTTTTGAAAGCAATGATCAGTTTCTAAAACTATTTGATGCATTGACATCATGTAATTATGAAAAGTATTCTCTATGTCCTTTTCTTGTACATATTCTCCGGGTTGTGTGTGAAACCAAGAACCGGAAAAATGGATGCAGTGTTGCTGTGTAAAAGCACACACACGGTTCCAACAGCAGTTTTTCATGAACACTTCCCAATACAAGACCGGCAAACTCCTGCTTGTAGTTACTGGGTTTTATGTGAAAGGCAAAGGCAGACAGATGGCAGATTTTTGATGCCGTGATTTAACAGGCTCTCTGTGTGAAAGGTTGCATCGTTTTTAACAAGTGTTATTCTCTTCTAGCTGCACCACTCGTAGCAACGGTGTAAATATGCAGATAGTGGGCATGGTGTTCTCATCTGTGTGATGTCATCAGAGCGTCACTCAGACTCACCCTACAAGGTACTGAAGCTTTTTTTGGGGGGGGCGGGCGACGGCCCCTCAGCTCGTGATGCTCCCGCCAACATTGCTGTGCAAGGGTTCTTTTTTATATTTCTTAGTTTGCTCATAATTTGTCAACAAGGAGTACAAACAAGTTTTGATGCCGCCCCACCTAAGATGTCACCTGTCAATCTTTTTTTTCCTGATCATTCGTCAACAATGAGGACAAATGTAGGTTACGTGCCCCCACCCACCCCTTCCCCACCCTCACATACTTTGCACTGGGTGAGGCCCAGGTAGGAGTGGCATCCACTCTAGTTTTGTTTTTTAATTAATTGTAGTTTGTCAACAATAAGTGCAAAGTATTTTTCATTTTCCCCATGTGTCTCTGTTTAAAATGTATTTTGCCAATATTCAGTCAGCATTGGCTACAAATGAATTTTGATGTCACCCCTCACCTTGCCCCACCAGCCTCCCATAATTCGCAACAATGAATGAGAGATTTTGACCCCACCACCCCATCCCTCCCCCAGCCTTGCAGGGGTGCCAACCGCTCTCGGGTTTTTAAATCATGTTGAACTCTCCCATCTTTCATTTGTATTTGTTTTGTTTTGGGGTTGTTTTTTTTTTTTTGTAAATACTGTACAATGCATTTTTGATATCATTGACATGTTTTGATATTTCAAATCACAGAAACATACTTTGAGCGTGTGTGCGTGTTTGCGCGCGTACGTGTGTGCGTGTGTGTGTGGGTGGGTGTGGGTGTGGGTGTGGGCGCACGCGCATTGGGGGCGAATCATGGCGCAAGATGAGTGCATTCTCGGACTTTAAATGAAAACTCTGCAACTATTTAAAAAAAAAAAAAAGCAGAACGTAGGTCCTGAAATTGAAACGTCACGCACAATTGCAACTGTGAATCGGACTGGAGGAGAAGGCCATTTTGTTGATACATATCCCTTCTTCTGAACTATGAAGGATTTTCTTTTTTAATGGGGATTTTTTTTTCCAAATACTCTTGTCCAAAAGTGCAGTCTCTCTCTTTTATTTCTGTCCGCAAATGAACATTTCTGTATTTTTATTGTGCCGTTGTAAAATATTGTAACATTTGAAAAGAACAGGGGCCGCAGGGGACGAAATTGAGGACTGTTTCTGTTCAGTTCCTCATTTTATTTTATTTTAGCAGTATTGAATATAATGAGGCATCGTGTCCACTGGGGGGCTTTGCTTTATTTCATGTTAGGGTAGTTTTCCCATCCTAAATGTCTCGTGTAGTTTAAAGAAAAAGAAGAAAAAATAATAAATAAAAATGTTCCTTCTTAATTGTATGTTTCTTTATATTGTAAATTTTCTTTTGATGGAAAAAAAATGTTATCGGGGAAGGTGGACAAATTGCTTTGGTAAGTGTAATTTTGTTTGTTTTTATTTTCATCAAGTTGTCAGTCATTTTTGCCTGTGTCCTCCCCTTGTTGTAGATGCATATTAAAAATAAATAAAATGATTTCACGCCTGGCGGCATGGTGGCTGACTGGTTAGCACGTCTACCTGACAGTGCAGAGGTCATGGATTCATATCCGACTGTGGTTTTCCTCTGTGGAGTTTGCATGTTCCCTCCGTGCCTGTGTGGCTTTTCTCTGGGTACTCCGGTTCCTTCCCACGTTCCAAAAACATGCATGGTTGGTTGATTGGACACTCTGATCAGGGATGCCAAACCAGTTGGTCGCGATCCACCGGTAGCCCACAGACTGGTCCCAAGTGGATTGTGAGGGGTGTAGTGTGAAATGGAAAAAAATGCATGACTGGAAAGTGTTAGCAGTCTGCATTTGCAGCTTGCCATCAGAGTTGTTGCTATATCCCCCCCCCCCCCCCATTCAAAGTTTGTTTCAGCTGCAATTCATGTCAGGTCTCTACTAAAGTAGGCAGTGATTTTTGATCTTTGAATGTGATCTTTGAAGTCAAGATGGCGCCCGAGTAGGCAGCCGTCAGCAAGTGCTCTCACGAGCCTTGCTTTTTTTGTTGTTTTTGTTTGTTTTGTCACTTTGTATTTCTTGTTACGTCGTGTGGACCTGATGTGGACTTTTTTCAGCATTTTTTGGCCACGACATTCATCAAGGAGGTGGTTGCGCCTTCTCGGCAACATGGGTATACCAGCACTGTTTTTGCCTGGGAGGAATGTCGGCGCCATTTGACTGTCGTTGCTGGACAGTCCCGGGGCGCTTGTGTCTTGCGCCTGTTATGGGCAGCATTTTTCACAGCCCCGCTTTGTTCAGCGGAGAGATCGGTGCTGTTGAACGGACTGCGTCTGGATGGATGTAAGGCTTGAGGAGCCGACGATGAGAAGAAAGGAGCGTTAGCGCGGAGCACCGCTGCGGATTTGGAACTGGGAGTCGCGGCTTGGAGTTTGAAGCGGGTTACGTGGGACAGGAGAAGTGAACTCATCTCTTTTCGTCAATGGACGTTACAGCTTCGTGTTTGCTTTCAAAAACTTAGCTTGTAGCAGACGTGTGCACATTTTCAGCATGACGTCTCTGATCCACTGGTGAAAGGACACTTTGATCCTCTCCTCTTTCATCTATAACTGCTTCAGACAACAAAGTGTATGCAGAAAAGTGGTGAAGATTGCACGACTGTCTGTGTCCTATGTGTTGTGTTGTGTTATTTTTGTTATTTTGACTTCAAAATGGCGCCGCGAGAGTGGCTGCCTTTCCAGCAGCTCCTATATTTTGTTGTTCTACTTCTTCCTTTCATAACTTTGCTGCTGTGAATTGGGAATTTCTCCATTGCGAGACTAATAAAGGTTTTCGTATCTTATCTTATCTTATTTCCTTTTCACAGACTCACAAAATCTTGGACCACAAGTCATGGAACGCTTGCTTCCTCTAGTGGTCTGCAAAAGAATCACACTGCTTTATAAAGTACAAAACCGTATTATAAAATGCAATTTTTTTCATTGTTTTTATTTATTATTATTTTTTGGTGGAGGCCGGAACGGATTATTGGCACCTCTGTAACTATTTGCTTTGTGTGAATCAAATATGATAGAAGCCAGCACCCGCTACATGTATTTGCCTCAACACATTTGTAGACACTCTGTGTTTTGGAATGACTCCGTTAATGACTCCAGGCACCTGGTATCTGCTCGCATGTGTTTGGACTTGTCTTTGTTTCACATCCCAGAGGCTACGAGAGTCAATGAAAGACGCTGCACGTTAGCATTGTGAATAGTGCTCTGGTTTGGACATGTTCAGAACAGTGACATTGAGTATGATGGATGATGAGGATGGGCATCTGGCCAGTCGAGGACAGTTCATACCTGATTTATTTATATATATATACATACTAACTTGTAATAGTTGCATTAGAAAACAAATACTTTGTCCAGTTTCCTGCTTGATCAAAAGCCCCCAGGACCCCACGAAATGTTAAGAAAATAAATGTAATATTTCATTTTCAAGTGTTAAAGTTGCGTGAATGAACGCCCCCCCCCATCACATTTTGTCAAGTTTACAGCTGACAAAGCTAGAGGGTGTTTTGAAGAAATTCCCCCTATGCGTAAGCAAGGACCCAAACAGGAAGTGGAGAGACGTCACTAATTCGTCACCGTTTATTTACGCCTGTTGGCCAATCAAGCCCGACCAGGCGTGTTGACGTCATACGGCGTACTCCAGATCCAGAAGAGGGCGCGAGAAAAAGGGGGGGGACAGGCAGCCTTTTTCATTTTTTATTCTTTTTTTTCCGCTTATCGCCCCTTTCCTTCTTCTCAAATCTCGGCCAATGTGCGTTTGTTTAACCCCCGAGCTCGGGAAGCAGCAGCCGGCCAGCCAGGTAGGCGGGCGGCCCTGCGTGCGGTTATGCTAGAGGAGAACCGCGGCTACGGGCTGTCCGGCGGCTCGTTGGCGAACGTCTCCGTGTTTCACCTCAAACTAACTGACAGCGCGGCTACAGCCATTAGCAAGCTTCACCACGACAAGGTAAGCTAACTTAATTAGCCGCCTTTAGCCTCCATCCTGCTACCTCTAAAAAAGTCACTCAAGTTGAAATAGAATTCCGTGTTACATAAGAGAATGCGGAAAGAATAGAGAGACTGGCGGTTGGGGGGCAGTGGTGGAAGTAACAAGATACAAATACTGCATTATTGGCCCCAAGATTTCTTTTTTGGGGGGGGGGCATTTATATTATAATTGGGTGCCGATATCCCTTCTTTTTACATCCACTCACTGCGTTTGTACGCCAGTGTACTTCAGTGGTTCTCCCAACTAGTTACAGAATACCACCGAAGTTAGAGGTGTGCATCTCCACAAACGAGAATTCAATACGATTCCAGCATGTAACGATTTTAAATGGTAACGATTTGATTCGATGAGATTACAATTCGATTAAAAATCGTACGGCTGTAGCTTTTGTCATGTTTGAATAGAACGAACGCAACGCTCTGCTAACGGTCATACTGTCACAGTTAATTCAACTCAAAGAAAAGAACAAATCATCGGCCATTCCTCTTTGCACAATCTCTTTAAATGCTCCAGCGACTCTCCACTCTCCTCTTTAGCTTCTTCCACAATTTTTCTTTGGGGTTGAGGTCTGGGGACTGAGATAGCCAGGGGAGGAGCCTGATTCTGTCTCTGCAACGAAAGTTGACTTAGTCTTCAGTCTTTTAACACATCTTAACCACGGGTGCGCCATTGAATAAGGAGGGCACTGTATATTGAATTGTTATTAGTGTTTTTTAAAGAATATTTGGCGTTTGTAAAATAAGGAAGCTACTGTAATAGGTTTTTTGTTTTGTTTTGTTTTTTGTCAGTTCACAATGTTCTATTTTTTTAACCCCTCCGTATGAGTATTATCTAAGCTAATATAAGAGAGGAACCATTTTTGTGGAATTTCTCTCTCTGTGGCACGATAAAATATATCACATACAACTGCGAGAAAAAGAACATTTGTACTTTCTACTTAAGTGCCTTTCAGGGTCTATACAGTACTTCAAAAAATAATAATCATCAAGTACAGGAGCTGAATTGGACACATCTTTTTTTTTTAACTGCAAAGGGCGAATTCTTAAGCCACCTCTGATTTTGGGTCATTAAACACTCACATGAAGTCCAAAAATGACTAAAGAAAGGGACAACATTGGTCGATTGCAAACCAACATGGCAGGGTACAGGAAGTCAACACGCTTCCTCTGTTGAAGCACTTCTCCTCGTCTAATGCTTCCTCTGTGCCATAACATGGAAAGAACAGTTAATCTCCTGCCAGTGTTTTCCGCAGTCATGTCACCACGGTGACTGGGACGAGTGGAGTGAAAACACAGTTTGGCACACTCATCAATGTTTAGTTTCCATCCGTGGGGTTTTTGGTAAACAAACCTTCCAGTGCCCTTCGACCAAGGCAGCCTTTGGAGAAAACAGGCGAAATGGTGTTGATTGATCATTTTTAGCCACTTTCTGTTTGAATATGTGTCGCGTCATCAGTGAAAAAGGTGTGACTCATGGTTTGACATTAATGGTGGCCTAGTGGCCAATCCGTGACTGTGTCGAGCCACCTGATGTTCATTGAAGCTGGCCCAACCAGGCTGGTACAAATTTCATAAATAAAAATGATGAAGTCAACATGTTATGCACCCCCCCCCCACACACACACTTATTGATTTATTGCGCGCGTCAGGTTAAAGCCTTCCTTAAGGAATGGCTTGACCAAGCTATCAAGACCAAAAAATGCCAAATCTTAAATATTCACTCTCCTTCAGGCTTCATCTGCACCTCCCACCATCTGTTTCAATGGGAACCAAGGGGTAAGTCAATCCTCCCAACGTAATCCCATTTAAAACATAAAAAGAGATTTTAAACACTTTCTGATTCTAATCCTTTGTATGTTTGTGCCCCCGATGTAGAAAATCACAATTCCCTGCTCCGAGAACGGCGGTGATGCCAGGGTCTTCATGTTCGGGGTCACCAACGTTGCCCGCGACAATCCACACGGCAGCTTCGACTGCATCCAGCAAGTCGGCTCCGGGTGGGATTAAACACGGCGCGATAACCATCCGGCCATAGTCTCTCGTGCTTGTCATCATCCTCAAGGAGCTCATCGGGGGCGAGAAGTGTCATCTCCAGTGATTAAACCGAATGGAGAATGCATTATGTGATGGGCTGCATTACGAACCCATTCAGAAATTACATATTGTTTACATACTGTTACAGTCTGCAATTTATCCTGCGATACGAATTTTGGGCCAAGTCCCTCGGTTCGTCCTTGACCGCTCACCAGTCAATTGCACGGCACGCACAGACAAACGCGTATTCGGTCTGTTAGCCATAAATGCTAACAAAGCGCACGGCGGCATGCGTTGCAGGTCGGCGCAGGAGCTGTCGTGTCTGGGCGTGATCCAGAAGAAGATGACGGTGAAGGCCACGGACGACTCTTATGACAAAGCCCTGCAGAGCATGGCGCAGGCCGAGGAGGAGAACCGCAGCCGGGGGGCCATCGTCATCAAGCAGGGAGGTCGCTTCAAGCAAGGTGGGACGCCGTGTCGGACCTCTCGTTGTAGGATGTCGCTGGGGTACATTTCTGAATGGGGAATTTTGAAAATGTAAAAAAAAATGTACCATCGTATCTTACCGCAAAAGCGATACTTTCACTGCTTTGGTCTGAGAATAAGGATGCCTTGTGTTTTTTTTTTGTTTTTGTTTTTTTGTCCACTGACAAGATGTCTGCTGCCGCTTCGCCCGCAGGAAAGAAGGTGACAGTGCGCGCCCCGGCCCCGGCCTTGGCGAGCTTGACCAAACCCCGCCAGACGGCCAAGTCGCTTCTCCCAAGCGGCGGCATCAAAGCGGGTGCCATCACGTCCAAGGGCAGGAAAGGTGCGGGCGCGTTCAACGGGAGGTGCGGCGTGCAGCAGCGGCCCATCAGAGAGAGAGTGACGCACCTGCTGGCCCTCAGGCCATACAAGAAGCCGCAGCTCCTGTTGAGACTGCAAAAGGATGGACTGACGCCGCCTGATAAAAACATGCTGGACTCTGTGCTCAATGACGTCAGTACCTTCATTTTTCTATGATCCTCTTTAAGGTGGTGGGTGAGCTTTTGAGATGGTCGGCGGCCACTTGCAAAGTCAAAATGAGCTTGCAAGAACTATATGTTTATTGACAAATTTTAGGAGAATAATGGACCAGATTAATGCCCAATTAATTGACCTCAATTCAAGGCGAAGCAGCTTAATTCATAAAGCGCAATTCATACACAAGGTTAACTCAATGTGTGTGCTTTAATTAAAAATGCATTTGAAAGCATTTAAAAAAGAAGAAATGAAGACACTAAAAAAAACAAAGTACAGAAATAAAAGATTGTAAACTGAATGAAAAATGTTTTTTTAAATTAATATTTTAAATGACTTCACTCATTGGTCTTTGAACTCCAAATGTTTACCTTAAGTGAACTGTTGTCACTTGGAGACGTGTTAGATATCGCCACGCGTGATCTGTACAGCTGTGATAGTCAACATTGGGACTCTGAAGAATTTGACCCAAAGGTAGTATCTTGAGGCTGAACAAAAGAGGTCAAAGAACTGACCTTTGAGGGATCCCACATCATGATTCAATGAGATTCAAACACCCAACTTATTTCCTGAACCATTTTAGGACTGTTCCATTTCGTCCTACCCAAGTTTCCAACCTGTTCAACACCATGTGATGATCTGATCAATCTTGATTGCAGACGCAGAGGGTCCCTATCGATAAAAATACAAACACATAAGGTCAAAAATATCATAAAAGATAGAAAATAGTCAATTTCATGAATCTCAACGGACCGCCCCAAATTTCCTCCACACTTTAGCCAGCTCTGTTGTAAACCGCTTATGTTTTTTTGGGGTGCTTTGTGTGCATACAGGTGTGCCAACTTAATAGCCGAGACAAGACCTTGGTGCTGAAGGACGGCCTGTACAAGGAGCTGCAGAAAGACTGGCCCGGTTACACGTCAGGAGACCAGCAGCTGCTCAAACGGATCCTTGTTAGGTACTCTACAAAAGTCTGTGTCTTTGTTTTTCAAATGGAGCCCAGTGTGTAGATGGTCAGACTCTCGGTTCTGAGGTTCTGGATTTGAATTTCAGGCTTGACTGGGTGGCGGTTGGGTCCGCACGCTCGCGTGGTTTCCTCCCAAATTTAAAAGTATGCCCGTTTCTTTGAAGACTCCTGGTAAATACATTCTCTGTCGAGTTTAAGTCTGGATACTGACCTGGCAAATCGGAATCCTTTCTTTTCGATGAGCAAAAGCGCGACGGGAAACGGACGGATGGCTAACCGCTTCACTGTTCCTGTGCAGGAGACTGTTCCAGCCTCAACAGAACCTCCTCACCGTCCCCGAGACCCAGGTGAGCCCGCTGCGGGACACACCCAACTCGTCGCCGGCACACCGTCCCAAACCCACCCCGGTCGAGGAGTACACCGACCCTCTGGCCAGCAAGAAAACCCGGATATCCCACTTGACCCGCAAAGCCGCCGCCGCCGCTGTCCATTCTGAGCACTTGCTGGAACCCCGCAAGCTTTTGGACTCCTTGACGGCGGCCTGCGGACAGGAAGCGGCTGGAGTAACGGCTGGCCCGCTGCCTGTCGTCGACAGAAACACCGTTAAAAGGAAGAAAAGCAAACACAGAGAGCAGGTGAGCATGAGCACGCGTCGCAATCATTGACGGTGTTTCTGAACCGGTGGGTCGCGGATCCGTTTTTTTTTTTTTAGGTAGATCGCGGACGGCTAGTAAAATGCAAAAAGAATTGCACGTATTAGTATTCTTATTTTTTCCAGAGGCGTACTGAAGCGTACGAACTTCAAACATGCTTCGCCAATATTGTATGTTCTGCCACTCTGTAAACAAATACAGTGCAGCTCAGCCTTTGGATCAAGGACGTCATAGCTGTTTTTGTTTTGTTTTTTTTGTACATTTTGCCACACAACTTGCGTTTTCCCCTTCTTGTTCTAATGTTGTCCCTTCAGAGGGAGGAGGAGAACGGAGGAAGCAAAGAAAGGAAAACAGAGACCAGTTCAACCAATCTGATGACTCAAGTTGCGATGGACCGTGCAGGTAGGTGAGCCTGTTTGCGTGCAGTTTTCACAGTACACAAATTCCTAGTCGGGTTGCTCGATTCATTGCTTTTCTATTCCTTAATTGCAGTTTATTTGTCTGGACACTTTTTTAAAAATAGTTTTTACGGCTTCCGTACCTTGCCTCAACTGACTGCTTACACGAACACCGTTATTGCTAGTTTACAAAAGCACAGTCTGTGTTGCCAATTGAGCAATTTTCCAGACCCCTCGAATTACCTTTTTTTTTTTTAAAACTACCGAGACTTTAAATACCGGAAGAAAATGATAAAATTAGCGGGCTAATTTTACATTGTTTTGCTTACGCAGCGTATCACATTGAATATTTCCAATGACATTTATACACAAAGATGCCAAGTGTTCCAGTTTGGCAGTATTTTGGCATCTGATCATTGATTACTGTAATACAGATTCATTGATTGCTTGAGTTTGTTTGAAAATACATGGGATGAGGACCATGACAAAATAATCGCAATATTGAGAGAGAGAGAAAAAAAAACGTTATTTTTCAGCCATAATCCGGAGAAATAAAATCACAAGTGGGAGGCGTGGGCACGAAGAGCACAAACTTTTCCAATCACATCATTGTCTGTCAGTGAAGGGGGCAAATCAATTAAAAATTCTAAAAATGTTTTTGGTGGGTCTGTGGGGGCTTTAAGACAATATCGGCCAGCGCTAATTTCTTGTATTTCATGTAGTTTCATAAGCCATGGTACTTTGTTGACAGAAGCCGCCTATGTGACATTTGACTCGGATGGCCTTCAAGCAGCCGAGCAGAACACGGACTATTTGGCGTGAGTAGACGATCACCTCCACGAGACACTGCAACTTTACTCGGTTGCTCAAGTTCACAATGTTCCCTGATCTAGTTTGGAGTTGATATCCTTTCAGCTTGTTTGTGGAATCCATCCATCCATTTTCCGACCCGCTTTATCCTCACAAGGGTCGCAGGGCGTGCTGGAGCCTATCCCGGCCGTCCTCGGGCAATAGGCGGGGGACACCCTGAACCGGTTGCCAGCCAATCGCAGGGCACACAGAGACGAACAACCAACCGCGCTCACACTCACACCTAGGGAGAATTTTAGAGTGTTCAATCAGCCTGCCGTGCATGTTTTTGGCATGTGGGAGGAAACCGGAGTACCCGGAGAAAATCCGCAAGGGCACGGGGAGAACATGCAAACTCCACACAGGGAAGCCGGAGCGCGATCAAACCCATGACCTCTGCACTGTGGGGTCGATGCGCTCACCACTCGACCACCGGTCCTGCCTTGTTTGTGGCATTATGTTTGACTATCATCAGCGCTCGTCACTCGAATGAAATATCCTTTCATTTAAATGGTCTAACAAAAACCAAAATTGTTTGTTTGCCCAAAGCTCCAGTTGTAAATTGTCATTTAAGAACTGCACCTCGATCCAAACACACACACAAATTAATAAATAAATCAAAGGAATGCTCAATGAATTTTATTTTTTTTTCCTGCCTGGGGTACCCGTTTATTTGGTATTCAGCGTCGGGAAGACAAGACAAGTCACGCCACCTGCGGCAACCATTGTTTATGCGATGCGTCTTGGTAACGTGCTTCCAGCGTGGTGGGGAGTGACAACTTCCAAAATGAAATTCTTCCCAAATACAGTGACGCACGATATCAGTGCCTTGGTTTTCTGATTGTTGCGCTCGCATGTGCAGGACTTACACGGAGATCAGCAGCCCCGCTGAGCGGCAGCGCTACAAGGAGGAGTTCAACAAACAGTACAGCGAGTACCGAGACCTGCACGCCCACATCGACGGAGTCACCCGCCAGTTCATGGAGCTGGAAACGCAGCTCAAGCAGCTCCACCAGGACTCGCACAAGTACAAGGTGAGACAGGGGAGCTGCATGTTCCCTGATCTCCTTGCATGACGTCGTGTGAGACTTCACCGTGACTTTCATCTTTCCGACAGACGATTCACAATCAGATTGTCCAGAATTATCGGCAAATAAAAAAGGTTGGCCCTTCTAAAAGTCAAATTGCTCCGCATGATTTTCCTACCCACCCGTGTGCATTTCTGCGTGACATCCCAGTCTTTCCCCCGTCCGCCTCTCTTTCCACCAGTCCAACCCCAGCTACAGCCAGGACCGCCTGCGCTGTCAGTACCTCCATAACAAGCTGGCTCACATCAAGAAGCTCATATCCCAGTTCGACCAGCAGCAACTGGAGCGACGTTCTGCCCCCAAGTGAGGAGGAAAAACCTTTCCAGTGAACATCACGTTTAACAAGGCACAGGAAGCACGAGTCTCGCTGCATAAATGGTCTCTCGCCGACTGAGACGGGGGAAGCGCACTGACCGGATGGGGTGTGCTGGTCGCTACTGCCAAGGACCTACGGAGCAGCAATCACAAGCAGTGAAGCATATGGAGTGACGGCGCTATGACAGAGGGGGGAAAGGAAAGTATTTTTTATTGTTGATGTACACACTGAGAAGACACTGTTCTCCTTCTGATTTTTATCTTATTTTTGGGGGAGGGCTTGTGAAAGAAAAGCCTGCCGGTGTCCCTCTTATTTGTTTGTACATTTGGTGTTGTTATTCAAAGATGTATTCAGGGATTGTTATTCAATGACTTGCCGGAAGCAAAAAGGATTCTATGGTTGAAAAAACAACAACTTTGTTGCATCCTACCTGTCTTACAGAACGCATGCCAATGAGTCTTCTTTGTGTATGTCATTTTTGTTCACCTCTATTGCCTCGGTTATAATGAAACGGTGAAAAGAAAGCATAAAATCAGATGTGAATAAATTACCGTTTGAATGTACTTACACTTCAAACTGAGTCGCGTTTGTTCATGTTGCATGATTTGTTTTTAGTAGGAGTAGCTGGCGTATGTGGCCGTGTAACCACATCTCATGATATCCTTGTACAGTGATTCTCAAAGTGATTCACTTGACCATAAGTAGAGGCAAAGGGTAAGAACATCAAAAGAACAAGGATGCCACTTCTGAATTTTTTTCCCCCTTTAATACACACACACACAAATGTTTTGTATTCAAAGCACATGTTTTGGCATTTATATATTAAAACAAAAAAAAAACGACCGAAGATACACACCATACAAGTCAAGTTGGTTAACCAGTTTGCTATGGCATGCTGGCGCATCTAGACCTATCATTAGTGGGAAAGTCTCTGAATTACATTTCCAAGCTACATGTTGCAGTTATTGACACGGAGTGTTTACACTAGTGCACTTTTGTATCTATAGTTATGATTACGTACTATAATTGTATCAGTCGTGGATATATCCCGGTTCAAGATGGCGGGCAATTATTTACTTTTTTCTCCCCTATTCCCATTGGCCGTAAGTGACCACGTAGCCACGCCTCTCTAAGATCAACTCAAACGGTGATTGGTCCGTCGTCTTACTAACGGAACAGTCGCTCGATTAATTTTTTTCCACTACGGTACTATTGGCCTTACGTTACCAAGTAGACACGCCCTTTTATCTCAAAACGTTAACTGATTGGTTTGTCTTGCCAGTCACGTGTCATGTAACCCCTGACCCAAACATTTGGTCCTCGCTCTCGATGAGCGAAGTCTCACTTAACCTCCTTTATTGTTGCGATTTACAGTCGAATAATGATCGCCGCTCGGTAATAGTTGAGCGCGTGGTGTCAATCGGCTAATTTGGTAAGCTTTTGCCGTAAATTTCGATTTTGTTGCCCGCTGGCTACTTTTGAAACAACGAGACAAGCTAGGTAGACTGCTAGCTTGTGATGAGGTAGTAAAATAGAGAACAAAACATTTTTTTATTGACAGGTCGCCCACCATATTGTCATTGATGCATCTTGTCTTCGCAAGTCATGGCTGGCATACTTCAGGGGTCATTCCGACTGAGGACAGCCCTCAAAGGGCCCTTGAGCATCCTCGGCTCGTCTTCAGCCTCAGGTGGGCTTTTACAACCTCCACAACCCGCCGGCCTACGTCGTGGTACTGCCCGTAGAAGGACGCTCCACGACAGGGACGATGTGAGCAAGACCACCTCGCCGGGAGCATCCCCAGAAAGGCTGCCGTTTTCCAAAGTCACGCTGGAGGATCTGGACTTCTTCCGGAGAATTCTACCCGGCAGAACCATTACTGACCCCGACCTGTTGGAGTCTTGTAATGTGGACTGGCTCAAATCTGTCAGAGGTCAGTTACGGTGTACAGTATATATATATTTTTTTTCCTCGTGGGAAACAAGCTCATGAAAATTGATGAATTACTAAACCCTATTATCAGTGACAAGTCAAAAATGTTTCTCGTGATGTCTGTGCATTTCCTGCAGGTTCCAGTGAGGTGTTGCTGAGACCTCAGACAACACAGGAAGTCTCTCAAATTCTCAGGTTTGAAACAAATGGAATCCAGTTGTTACCAGACATTAAATTATAACCTAAAGTTCTCTGTATTTGACAGTTACTGTAACAGCCGTAATCTAGCGGTGAACACACAAGGGGGCAACACCGGCCTTGTCGGTGGCAGCGTTCCCGTCTATGACGAGATCATCCTCTCTACCGCCCTCATGAACAAAATCCTGAGCTTTGACAGCGTTTCTGGTTCGTGTCCACACAGTCAAGATGTCAGTGTACTTTCCCGTAACCGCTGTATCTGTTATTATGACCGCTGAGTGGATTTTCTTCACTCACTCTGCAGGGGTCGTGACTTGCCAGGCGGGTTGTGTCCTGGAGCACTTGTCCGTCTACTTGGAGCAGCGGGATCACGTCATGCCCCTGGACCTGGGCGCCAAGGGCAGCTGCCACATCGGGGGCAACGTGGCCACCAACGCGGGGGGTCTGCGGCTGCTGCGCTACGGCTCCCTGCACGGCACCGTTCTGGGCGTGGAAACGGTGAGTTTGTGACAAGTACGCGCACCTCTCTTTGGGCAGTTTTGCCCATCCGCCATCCCCAAAGTATTTCACATCCTCAATTTGAAGCGCTGTCAATGCTTTTCAGTGCATTCGGAAATATTCACGGTTCTTCACATTTCATTTACACATGTATTTTTTTTTTAAATTTGTAATTCATTGACCAAAATTGCCTGTAAAAACGTTCATGTTGCCGTAATGTGATCTAGGTGCTGGCCGACGGTCAGGTGCTGGACTGCTTGTCCACCCTGAGGAAAGACAACACGGGCTACGACCTCAAGCAGCTCTTCATCGGCTCCGAAGGCACCTTGGGCGTCATCACCGCCGTGTCGGTCCTATGTCCTCGCAAGTCCAAATCTGTTCATGTGATGTTTCTGGGTAGGCACACTTAATAACTCAGAGCCCCCCCCCATCCCCCCCAAAAGGTTTTTTAAGCTCTAATTTGTTTTTGTAGGTTGTGAAACGTTTGATCAGCTTCTGAAAACCTTTCAGCTGTGCAGAGGCATGCTGGGAGAAATCTTGTCGGCCTTCGAGTTCCTGGACAGCGAATGTATGCGGCTGCTCAACACGCACCTCAAGCTGGACAACCCCATCTCTGGTACACATGGGATGCTTTTCTCAAGATCTTGAGAAAATTCGCTTTTTGTGAAAACAAAGACCACCCGAAAAACGGTGACTCTGATGTCATTTGCGTCCTGATTAGGATCCAAACCAAAAATGCATTTTTGGGCCATCTGTCGCCTACCAGGCAAGCGTTAAATGTTGATCCGTGCTCTGGCTTGAACTCTCTCCCTAGATTGTCCGTTCTACATGGTAATAGAAACGTCGGGCTCGGACCCGCGGCATGACGAGGAGAAGCTCCACAACTTCTTGGAGGAGGCCATGACATCGGCGCTGGTGAGCGACGGGACACTGGCGACGGAGGAATCCAAAGCCAAGGTGACTTACGAGTGCCCCCAGTTTTTTTTTCTCCAAGTTTTTTGACTTCCAGGCCACTTGGTCCATTTTTTTGCTTTGTGGTGTCGAGAGCAAAAATTTGACATACAAGTGAGCTTCAAGCCGTCCGCCGTTAGATGGCGCCAGATTACTTGACAACAGGCTGCCATCAATTCCAGTTGAGTGCGTTTGTTTGTATTTTCCCGATTTGTGTGTGTGTGGAGAAATATTGACTGTTTGAAAAAATATTTTTTGGGGGGGTGTGGAGGAGGGTTGAATGTCATTATCTTTGTCTCATGCCGGGCCTGACCGATATGGACTTTTTAAAAATTTAATGCGTATGTAGATTAAAAATATATATATACAGTATATATATGAATTTCAGGTAAAACAAAGCGGTGGCATTTTCCTTCATTTTAATGAGGAGAGTTGATTATGTAATTTAATTTTTTTTTTTTTAATATATAATTTGTTTTCCGATGAAGGCGCTGTGGTCGATGCGCGAACGCGTCACCGAAGCGCTGACGCACGACGGCTTCAACTACAAGTACGACGTGTCGCTCCCCGTGGAGACCATCTACCAGCTGGTGACTGACATGAGGGCCCATCTCGGGGACCAGGCCAAGAGCGTGGTGGGATACGGACACATGGGTAAGAGGCGGCAAAGACTTTCAGAGAATAAATGCAGCGAAAGCTGGATTTTCAAAGTAAAATGGCAAGAAACGAGGCGACATGATTGCGTGCTCCAGTGTTTGCTGTTTTGGTCAGCAAAAAGGATCGGCGAAGAAATGTCTTGAACAAATGAAATGAGAGAGTTAAGAGTTGCTCCCTTATTTATCTTTCTGATTGGATTTTCTGAAAGGGGGCATTTGTTTTTCAGAAGTGCTGTCAAGGAAATTCACCAACATATCATGAACGGATGCAAAAGGTTAACCAGCTTTCTCTTCCTGTTTATTTTGCCGATTAGGAAATTCGGGTGTCTATTTGAGGGAGGCGTTTATTTTTTCATGAGTAGATTAGGGAAGAGGACAGCATTTTTTTTTTTTAATTTAAGGAAGGGCTTTTTGTGCAAGTATATTTTTAACTCATTCAGTACCAGCCAATTCCAGACCAAGCCTGAAAAGACGTTTAAAAACGTCTTTGGGAGTGAATGAGTTCATTGGAGAGAAGGCCACTATTTGAGCCAATCAGCTTGTTTAGTACATACAGTAAGACTCTTTCCTCAGCATTTATTGAAGGGAGGAGTTTATTTTCCAAAAGTGGATGTCTTTTCGAGGTAAGCCACTCTCTCGCCGCATCAAGTAAATATCAACTCCAATTTGGCGCGAGGAACATATTTTATGACTCGGCATCTATTTAAGGGAAGGTGTTGATGCAAATACACCCCGTAGCCGCCTCTTCTCTTCCATTGTGGCGCAGGAGATGGCAACCTCCACCTGAACATCACCTCGCACACCAAAGACGCCAAGTTGCTGGCCGCCATCGAGCCGTTCGTGTATGAGTGGACGTCAGCCCGGCGGGGCAGCGTGAGCGCCGAACACGGCCTGGGCCTGAAGAAGAGGAACTACATCTACTACAGCAAGTCCAGCCGGGCGGTGGCCGTCATGGCGGGCATCAAGGCCATGCTGGACCCTCGGGGCATCCTCAACCCGTATAAGACTTTACCCGACAGATTGCTGTGAAAGTTGCGCCGCACTTCTTGAAGTGGACTCGTGTGAACAGGAATTCATTCCTCCACTGCAATACAAGATGAGGATTCATTCCTAGTTTGCAGGTGGCTACTTTTCGACTCCTGAGGCCTCATTTATAACCGTGTGTTGAACAGGTTTGTTCATACGGCTGAAATTTTGTAGGTGCGCAAGTACAACAACAAAAAAAAAAAGTGTCAATAAATGCCATCTGCTCTCAACGGCCGCGCACGTCTCGCCTCATTTGCATTGAAAAAGGCCTCCTGTTGACAAAAATTAATCTAGAAGTTTAAACAGTGGTACCTCAGTTTACGAAATTAATTGGTTCTGGAAGAAATTTCTGAAGTAGGAAATTTCGTAAATTTGCCCATAAATCCCAATTGATCAATCCCAAACTTTGCGTGGAATTTTTCCCCACACACGCTTGATCAACAAAGTCCCCGATAAGATGAATTACACCACAACATTTCAAATCTATTTGGCTGGGCTTCTCTCGCAACTTTTACAATTTGAGTTATTTTTTAATGGTAGCATTTATCGTCTTGCTAACAGCTTGTCGATCGCCTTTAGCCACACCGAAGCCACGGATCGGAAAAGACGACATGAGTTGAAGAAGTCCACGGTCCTCCGCGTGGGGTCAGTCCCACAAGTCCTCAGAAGGCCACCGCGGGATTTAAAAAGGAAGACGCGGGTTTGAGCTTCCCACCCCTAACCCCCCCCCCCCCCTCGCTCTCACGAGTCCTTCACTTTGTCCAGGCAACTGTGAATCTTGTCCAAGGTCTTCTTGATGCGCAGCGCCGTCAGCCTGGCCGACGGGTTCTGGTACCAGCATTCCTTCATCAGCTTCACCAAAGCCGACAGCGTCTAATCCAAGAAGAAGAAAAGTTCAAGTCCAGCATCGGACGTGAGATGAAATGCTACCCAAACGCTCATTCACGGGGAGGGGGGGCTCACTCAAATCCTGGAGGGGGCCATATATAGATTTTTTTTTTCCCATTAGCAACCCTTGGAGAGCCCAAGACATTTGGATCTCCTGCACGTGGGTCACCCAACTAAGCACAATTTTTTTCCCCCCCCGATACGGGAAATTCAGAAGACATTGCAGACGTCGTGCACATACCGGATCGGAGAACCAACGATTAGGAATGAAGGGCCTCTGCTGCTCCACGCACACCACCTTCCTCATGTCCTCGAAGCTCGGGTCGTTCGGCACCTGATCGTAGAACGGAGGTTTGTAGTCTTCGACAATACCTGCGGGGAAAGATCAACTCGAGGTTTATCCTGAAGGAGGGGAGTGGAAAAAAAAAAAAAAAGTTGCTTCACCGTTGCTGTACGAGCGTCTGGCGATCTCCCACAGCACCAGCCCGAAGGCCCAAATGTCCACCCGCTTGAAGGCGTCAAAGCACTCTGTACGTAAGCTCTCGTCCAGGACCTCGGGAGCCATGTAGCGCTTGGTCCCCACTTTGGGGTTGTTGCCCACATCCAGGAGGTTATCGGCCTGGGAATGTGTCACCGCCAGACCTAGAACGTGCACACACACAAAAAAAAACAACATTGAACACATCGGACCGTATGATCGGATTCTTTTTTCCGAATGGTTTCAGCGCGAGGAGGCCTCACCCAGGTCTGCGATGCAGCAACGTAGCTCCTTGGTCACCAGGATGTTTTTGCTCTTCAGGTCGCGGTGCGCGATGGCCGGCTTGCCCTCGGCGCCAAAGATCTCGGTGTGCAGGTGCACCAGGCCGCTGGCCGCCGCCGCCGCCATGGCCAGGCCCTCGCGCGTCTCCACGGCCGCCCGCTGCAGGTAGTCGTACAGGGAGCCGTTCTCGTGGTAGTGCGTGATCAGCCACAGCTGCGTGCTGGAGTTGCGCGACGTCATGTCGGACGCCGTGAAGCCTGCGAGGGTGCAAAGGTGCAAAACACGGCCCGGCGTGACGTTTGGGAGAAGCCACGTTGGAATCATGGTTGGAAGTAGTCAAGGCAATGTGGAAGGAGGGAGATCAATACGTCAATGATCTCTTCATTTGGGAATTGTAGTGTGTAGTCTAAATTGGGCAGTGGAAAGTATTGGCAGACAAGTCCTGCATGAGATGAGTAATTTGACGTTTGATTGGATTGAATCCTCAACCATTTCGGTTGTTTCGGCCAGACAAAAAAAACAAACAAACAATAATTTTGCTACTAAATAACTTGCAGTAAGTATCTCCTGTGCACTTCCATATTCATTCGGAATGACTTGATCCCTACCCAGGATGTTTTGGTGTCTCAGGAGCACAGTGTTGTAAATCTCGGTCTCGCGGAACCAGGACTTTTCGTCCCTGGAGGAGAAGATCTTGACGGCCACGTTCTCGCCCTGCCACTGGCCTCGCCACACCTCGCCGTACCGGCCCTTGCCTTGCCACGGGAGAAACCATTAACACAGACAAGTCACTTAAATGCCCCCCCCCCCCCCAAAAAAAAAAATGGCACTGACACTCACCTACACACTCCATCAGACTAATCTGCCTGGCAACAGTCCTCTGAACCAGGAAAGGAAGGCCCGACCCACTTCCTGATGTGCACGAGTGGTCCAGCAGGTCCTTGAAAGCCAAGACGGACTCGTTGAGTCAGCGCTACAGCTTACCGGTTAGTGGCCACCTTGTGTTGTTCTTACGGCTAAAGTGGTGTCCCCCACGTTGGAGGTGACGAGTCCGTCCACGGCGCCCTGCTCGGTATCGAACTCCCGCAGCCTGTGCAGGTTCCCGCGGTGGAGCCTCCTGCAGGCCAGCGCCGACGCCGCCGCCAGCGCCGCCAGCAGGCCCAGCGCCAGGAGAGCCAGCGTGCCCGCGCCGTAGCCCACCGGCTCGCCCCGCGGAGCTACGCCATCGGCGGGAGGTGAGGACACAAACGAAATTCCAAAACATTCAAAGTTGGACGGTGAGCATTTCGATGGCGTACCCGAAGGCAGCAAGGCGATGACGGCGCTCCTGGTGGTGTTGCCGTTGCACAGGTGGTGCGAGCAGCAGCGGATGGCCCGGTGGGAGGAGGGCGCCGTGGAACAGTGCAGCCGCGTCTTCTTGGGACCCTCCAGGCAGCCGCGCTCAAACACGACGCCGCCGGAGCCCACCCGCACCGACGAGAAGCAGCGGGTGCCGCGGCACTGCTCCTGCAGGCACTTGGGACTGTCGCACAGGCACAGCAGCTGACCCTCTGACAGAGGAGACGCAGACGTCACATACGGGGCTCGCCAGCTAAGTACTCTGCGGGGGTTGCTCGGCTTTTTATGGGCATTTTCTTTTTGCGACGCTGATTCCAAAAAAAAACTGTGAAAAAGCATTTGACCCCTGGCCCTGCGTAAGACGTTTCTGACTATAAATGACCGTTTTCGTCGTTTGGCTGGTTCGGCGAGTTATACTCGGGTACGACTTGTACAGAGCTCGATTGGCACCCAAGATCCTTGTTCCCTAATTGTGTTCAGTGCGGCGAACGAGCTCCAGCTAGATTCGAAACTTCCCTTTTCAACGACGGAATAGTTTTCATTCATCTTCCGAACCGCTTCATCCTCATTAGGGTCGCGGGGGGTGCTGGAGCCTATCCCAGCTGTCTTCGGGCATTAGGCGGGGGACACCCCGAGCTGGTTGCCAGCCAATCGCAGGGCACACAGAGACAAACAACCATGCACGCCCGCACTCACACCTAGGGACAATTTAGAGTGTTCAATCAGCCTGCCATGCGCGTTTTTGGAATGTGGGAGGAAACCGGAGCACCCGGAGAAAACCCACGCAGGCCCGGGGAGAACATGCAAACTCCACACAGGGAGGCCGGAGCTGGAGGAATAGTTTTTTTTTTCTTTTTAGTTTAAAATGGCTTACCTTAACTCGAATCCCATTGTGGCCAAAAGTAGAATCCTGCTTGGCTATTGCGCAATATAGTGCTGTAAACCATTTTAGCGGCGGAAGCCGCATGCTAAACTTGTAATACGTCACACATTTATTGATAGGACTACTTCATCTTTTTCAAATTCTTTTGGCAATTGTTTAATAGTTTTGGTGTATTACCGCCACCTTGAGGTAATTCCATTTCTATTTACATTAAGCCACCCAGTATGTGTGTAGTTAATTCATGGACTTATTTATATCGTGCCTACACAAGTTGACTGTCTTTCATATGAACTGATCGCCCTTTTTTTTCGCGTCATCCTAAACGATAAGACCCTCCAAAAAAATGTATTAAGTTGTTGCGCAATACCTGAGCTCTCAGCTGGTGTCTGCAAGGCCCGCAGGGAGAGCAGCAGCAACAGCGGCAGCGGGGGGACGTGGACGCTCCTAGCCGCCATGGTTCAGTGCACTGGAGCAGGCAGGAAAACAGGACAGTAAATACACGAGGCAGAAGCTTACAAAAGAGGATAATTGCGTTTACGCCCCCTGATGTTTGCCAACATCTCCTAATTGCATTTAATTGTGGCTGGAGGACAACGTACCAAGCTTGCAAGCGTTGCACTTTCTCAAACAGCCTCGAGCTACTTAACATGTTAGTTAAAGTCGCTAAATAGCAGTTTCCTTTGCAAACGGCACCCATGTTAGCAGTTAGTATTGAAGAGTAAGGTCATCTCTCCCCCAACAGCATCAATAGTTGAGGTTTTAGAATCAAAGGACATTTGAAAACAAACGGCGGAGAACACATTTAAACATGTAATACTCACAGGCATATATTATTTATCCTCTATGAAAAATGCCTAATAAAGCTTCTTACTGAGTCACTTAAGTAGTAGAAGTCCTGTTCTTTGTGTCTGCAGGACTGTATCTGCCTTCTGGTGATGAAATCAGTTACACCAAATGTAGCAGCACAATGACTTGGTTCGCAGCAGAAAATAGTTTTTAAAAATAATTAATTATTCTATTCAATCATCGAATTACTCCGTTTTTATACAGTAGGTGAAAGAGTATTATTTTTTTCCTCACCGAGGCGGTAGCTGGAAAGGATAAATGGTACTTTCCATTCATTTCATCGGGCAATGAAAGTTTTAGAAACGAGTGTTTTGAGTCACGAGCACGGTCAGGGAACAAACTGAACTCGCATCTGAAGGCACAACGATACCAGTAAGCAAGATGACACCTTTTACGTGACTCTTACCGGCGGTTTAAACGAGGGCTGAACATTCAGTTAAATTCATATCAGCATCGCAATTTAGAAAAAATGCTTCTTTTTTTTTTCGAATGACAAAAGCTGCTTTTTTTTCCCTCCAAAATAGTCCAGCCCTAGTTAAAACGCAGATGTTCAATAGCAGGAAAACTGTGTTGTTTTCTGTGGCCAGAGAGGCACGCAAACGAGGCGCTTTATGAACCCAACATCGCCGCCTCCAAGGCGCCACTCATGGCAGAAAAGATGCCCGACGCCGCTCCAGTTTAGCCTAGCCAGTAGCCGAGCTAAGGTGGCCGCAGGACGGAGCAAAGCCCGCGCGGGACGATGACACGAACAAGGCGGTGTAATGATTTTACCCACCTAGCACACAACGGACGACGGATTCTACATCATCATGTCACACCTCGTTGCCCTTATATTGGGTTGAAATTGTTCGACTTCTTTTTTGTGCCTCCTCTCGGGCCACAGCCCAGCCCACTAGTGATGTGTCGGTCGCGAACGAGCCGGGACAAAGAGCCGGCTCTTTGAAGTGAACGATGAGAGCCGGCACCCTCCCTCGAGAGCCGGCTCTGTCATTTTCCTTCTTTCTCTCTCTCTCTCTCTCTAGACTAAGGAATTGGCTTTCCCGGTTCCAACTCGTCCAGAGGATCATAAACACAACGACAAAGACCAAAAGGGTGAGACAGCACCTGATAAAGGTACCCAGAGAGTTGTATTTTTTCGGTGGAACTGTACTTGTAAAGTTGAGAGCCACTTCAGTCGAAGGTTTGTCATTCCTATTGGTCACCAGTAGACGGCGCCCTTAAGACCTTGATGAAACTTGCGTCTCAACTATCCTAGCGGAGTTGCCCTGATCAACAAAGCATCTTGACACAATGAATAAAGTTGGCTTGCACGTTTTGGTAGTGTGCGTAATGGGTGTTTTATTTGCATTTTATTCACGAGCGCCAACAGGGTGTCAAACATACGGCCCGCGGGCCGGAAACGGCCTACAAGGAGGTTTGATCAGGCCCGCAGGATAACTTAAAAGTGGAAAAATGCACACGAAATGAATATTTTTTATAAAGTGCAATTCATTGAATATACGCTAGGGGGACACACTGTTTTGATCAAAGGAAAAGACAACATTGTTTTGATCAGAGAAGAAGACAACAGCAGCCTCAGTCTGTCACTGAGCCAGACCCAACACAGCAGATCAAGGACATGTGAATACTTTATTCTTTACACATATTATAGCACTCTCCTTAGTTTGTAAGGTGTAGGCAGGGATTACATTTCGATTTTATATGCTCGTGTAAATGGTTTAAAAAATCCTTTTTGTAAATCTCGTTTAATCTTAAAAGTGCATCACTATATTTTTCAAGACCAATTACTTGTTAAGGTTTTGTGCCTTTGTACAGTCAGCGGGATCAGTTGCAATGCATATACAGTCAAACCTCGGTTTTCATCCATAATCCGTTGGAAAACCGAATTGTTCGAAAACCGAAACCACGCTCTTTTTAAAATAAAAACGTTTATTCAACACGTCTGCTCACAATGGAAAGCAACACGAGGAAGCGTCACTTCCTCGTGGAAGGAAGGCGAGAGGAGTCAAATGGTGCATTGAAGTGCGCTCAGTTTGTTTAAGAACCGAAATTTGTTCGTCATCCGAGGCATAAAAGTCGACTATGGATGGATGGATGGATGGATGTATAGGAAGGCGTTATAAGACGAAAAAAACGACGATATTTAGTAAGGCGTTTTTTTGCCCAAAAAAAAACGACCATGGCGTAAGCCGTATTAACCCAAAAATAACGACTATGTAGTAAGGCGAAAAACGCCTTACTATACATGGTCGTTTTTTTCGGCTAAAAACGCCTTACTATACATGGTCATTTTTTTCCAGCTAAAAACGCCTTACTATACATGGTCATTTTTTTCAGCTAAAAACGCCTTACTATAATACATGGTCGTTTTTTTCGGGCTAAAAACGCCTTACTATACTGTCGTTTTTTTTCAGGCAAAAAACGCCTTACTATACATGGTCGTTTTTTTGGGGCGAAAAAAACCTTACTATACATCGTCATTTTTTTGGGCTAAAAACGCCTTACTATATATACTACGTCGTTTTTTTTCGGGCTAAAAACGGCTTACTATACATGGTCGTTTTTTTCGGGCTAAAAACACCTTACTATACATGGTCGTTTTTTTCGGGCTAAAAACACCTTACTATACATGGTCGTTTTTTTCGGGCGAAAAAAACCTTACTATACATGGTCGTTTTTTCCCGGCTTAAAACGCCTTACTATACTACGTCGTTTTTTTCGGGCTAAAAACGCCTTACTATACATGGTCGTTTTTTTCGGGCTAAAAACACCTTACTATACATGGTCGTTTTTTTCGGGCTAAAAACACCTTACTATACATGGTCGTTTTTTTCGGGCGAAAAAAACCTTACTATACATGGTCGTTTTTTCCCGGCTTAAAACGCCTTACTATACTACGTCGTTTTTTTTGGGCTAAAAACGGCTTACTATACATGGTCGTTTTTTTCGGGCTAAAAACGCCTGACTATACATGGTCGTTTTTTTCGGGCTAAAAACGCCTTACTATTCTATGTCGTTTTTTTGGGCTACAAACGTCTTACTATACAGGGTCGTTTTTTTCGGGCTAAAAACTCCTTACTATACTATGTCGTTTTTTTCGGCCTAAAAACGCCTTACTATACTGTCGTTTTTTTCGGCCTAAAAACGCCTTACTATACAAAGTTCCCGGACTGGTGTCACAAAAGGAACGGAGTGAACGCTGGCGAATTTTTGGACGCCGCTACTCCCCGTGATTTGTTTTGATTTTAAAGTCAATTTTTTGATCTTTTAAAGTCGACATATTTTTGTCGACCTGCTTTTATGGTCACCGAGTGAACAACGATCAATCCACACTCGATCGGTCGAACTGTCATTGCCTGTCATCGAGTGTTGAGTTGCCGTCGAGTTGCGGCTAGCGGCTAACTTACCTGCTACCTGTCGCTGCTTCCCGACTTTATTACTCCAGTCCAGCTATGTCGATCAGCTGTGAGTGGCTTGCTTTCTGCTGGTTCGTCCTGTCTGTTCTCCACCACCCATTGGAAGCGCTTCACCAGTATGCTGCCACTGAGCTCAAACCCTATTTAAATCCACACGGTCCACCACCGCCTGCTCTGCTCCAACACCCGGACATCCTTTACGTGCCCCGGCGAAGGTGCACTCACCGGGGCTCACGTCGAAACTATCAATACGACAACTCCAGCTCCATCAGGTCGTTCTGGTCCACCGCTCGCCGCCCACGGAAGAACACCGGACGCCGTGCGGATGCCTCTGTGTTAACACGCGTCCCGAGGTCGGATAGCATCGCGGTCGCTCGCAGCTGCACTGCTGTCAACGTCGGCCTACTGAACATCCGTTCCCTTACGAGCAAGGGCCAGTTCGTCCACGACCTCCTGACAGACCGTGAGTTTGACATTCTGTGTCTGACTGAGAC
The DNA here is from genome assembly GCF_054856545.1 of Hippocampus guttulatus. Lineage (NCBI taxonomy): Eukaryota > Metazoa > Chordata > Actinopteri > Syngnathiformes > Syngnathidae > Hippocampus > Hippocampus guttulatus. Next base: position 15,846,425 of record NC_141273.1, read on the forward strand.
CTGGCAGCAACCAAATGATTATGGTACTCTTAATGAAGCTACTCCACCGGGCTTTGTTTATCACGCTGTGCCTCGCACGACTGGGAGGGGAGGTGGCCTCGCGATGATTCTGCGCGAGGATTGGAAATTTTCACCCGTAAATGTGCCTGCTTTTTTATCTTTTGAAGCTATAGTTATACAGTTCTCTGGATCAACTCCCACACTGATTGCCACTATTTACCGTCCACCAAAACCAAACAAGCATTTTATCACTGACATTACTACACTCCTCACTCATCTGTATACACTATCACCAAATGTGATTCTCTTAGGAGATTTTAATATACACATGGACAATATCAATAACTCACTCACCAAAGACCTTACCTCCTGTCTGGACAGTTTTGGTTTTCAACAGTTTGTCAACTTTCCCACACACAGTAAAGGACATATTCTGGACTTGATCTGCTGTATAGGATTATCACCAACAAACTGTAAAACCGATCTCCTCCCATACACAGATCATCTATTGCTTTCATTCAATGTTAACCTGTCCTTTGTCAAATCCAACCCACAACGCATTATACATTTCCGTAAAATCAAGGACATTAACCCGGACAATTTAGAATCACTTATCAACAACCTCCCCAGTACTGATTGTCTTTCTACAACAGATGAGTTTTTGACACACTACAATACAAACCTCCATAACATTCTCAATACCCTGGCCCCACTCAAAACCCGAACTGTCTCCTTCAACCAAACAGCACCCTGGTTTACCCCTACCCTCAGACAACTTAAATCAAAAGGCCGTCAACTTGAAAGATTATACAGAAAAACTGGTCTCACTATTCATAAAGAAATGTACACTACCCACTTCCTCCATTACAAGGACTCAATATCCAAAGCCAAATCAATCTTCTACTCTGGTTTAATCAGTTCCAATGAAGGTAACCCCAGATCACTCTTTTCACTCATTTCTAAACTCACCAAACCTGCTGACACTCTTCCCTCACATCTCTATTCCACTGATTTTTGTAATACTCTGGCCTCATTTTTTACATCCAAAATCCAATTTATCCACCAGCAGCTCACCCCTTCATCTGCTCCCAACCCTCCTTCTCCATTCTCCCCGGTTCCTACACACCTGTTCTCTGCATTCACCTCCCCATCTGTCCACCAAATCTCCATCTTAATCCAGAAGTCCAAATCCTCTACTTGTCAACTTGACCCTCTCCCTACTGTTCTAGTCAAAGCTTCTATCCCGGCCCTCTCCCCTCTCATCACTAACATTATTCAAACTTCCCTCTCTACTGGCATTGTACCCTCCCATCTCAAAACTGCTGCTGTCACTCCCATACTGAAGAAACCTGGCTCTGATCCCTCCGACTTGAATAACTTTCGTCCCATATCAAACCTCCCGTTCATCTCCAAACTTCTAGAAAAAACAGTAGCTGCTCAACTTCACACCCATCTTTCCTCCAATAACCTCTACAAACAATTTCAATCTGGCTTCCGTCCCCTCCATAGTACCGAAACTGCCCTCCTCAAAATATGCAATGACCTTCTTCTCTCTGTCGACTCTGGTTCACTCGCCATCCTCCTCCTGCTTGACCTCAGTGCAGCCTTTGACACCATCTCTCACTCCATCCTCCTCGACAGACTCTCCTCCATTGGCATCACCAGCATCCCCCTCTCCTGGTTCCGCTCCTATCTTTCTGACCGCACCCAGTTTATCCAGCTCAAATGTTTTAGATCTCATCCCTATCCCCTCACTTCAGGTGTTCCTCTGGGTTCTGTCCTTGGCCCCTTGCTGTTTCTAATCTATCTTCTCCCCCTTGGTAATATCTTCAGGAAACATCACATTCACTTTCACTGCTACGCGGATGACACCCAGCTCTACATCTCTACCAAACCTAATACCATACTCCCACCATCCTCCCTAACCAACTGCCTGCAGGAATTAAAATCTTGGTTCACCTCAAACTTCCTCAAATTGAATAGCAATAAAACTGAACTCCTCCTCATTGGCACCAAATCCACCCTAAACAAAATAAACAATTTCTCCATTCCCTTTGACAGCTCTTCCATCTCCCCCTCTCCTCAGGTCAAGAGTCTGGGTGTCATCCTTGATAGCACCCTCTCCTTCACCTCACATATCAACCACATCACTCGTTCTGCATATTATCATCTTAGAAACATCCACCGGCTCCGCTCTTCTCTCACTCCTCAGTCCACTGCTATACTTGTTCATACCCTCGTCACCTCGCGACTCGATTACTGTAATTCCCTCCTGCTCGGTCTCCCTCAAAAAACCCTCCATAAGCTTCAGCTGGTCCAAAATTCAGCCGCCCGCATTATCACACTCACACCATACATAAACCATATTACACCTGTCCTCCAACATCTCCACTGGCTCCCCATTTTACACCGCATTCAATATAAAATCCTGCTCCTCACATTCAAATCCATCCATAACCTAGCCCCTCCATACCTATCTGACCTCATCCATATTCCTACACCTGTCCGCTCTCTTCGTTCTTCCTCCTCTCTCCTCCTCTCTGCCCCCCCTGCTCGCCTCGTCACCATGGGAAACAGAGCCTTCAGTCGCTCTGCTCCCCAACTCTGGAACACACTCCCCGCTGACCTTCGTAATACGGACTCATTAACACATTTCAAATCCAGCCTCAAAACACATCTGTTTAGACAAGCCTACTCACTCGGACCATAAAGCCATTATTTTTATTTATTTATTTTTTGTTGTATTTTTTCTTATTTTATTTGATGCTGTTTTTAACATTGTGTTTGTGATTTTAACTGCTTGTTGTAAGGTGTCCTTGAGTTTCTAGAAAGGCGCCCACAAATAAAATGTATTATTATTATTATTATTATGGTCGTTTTTTTGGGCTAAAAATGCCTTACTATACATGGTGGTTTTTTTCGAGCTTAAAACGCCTTACTATATATACTATGTCGTTTTTTTCGGGCGAAAAACGCCTTACTATACATGGTCGTTTTTTTCGGGCTAAAAACGCCTTACTATACTATGTCGTTTTTTTCGGGAGAAAAACGCCTTACTATACGATGTCGTTTTTATCGGGCTAAAAACGCCTTACTATACATGGTCGTTTTTTTCGGAATAAAAACGCCTTATGTCGTTTTTTTTGGGCGAAAAACGAAAAAAACGCCTTACATGGTCGTTTTTTTGGGGTAAAAACACCTTACTATGCATGGTCGTTTTTTTCGGGCGAAAAACCTCTTACTATACTATGTCGTTTTTTTCGGGCTAAAAACGCCTTACTATACTATGTCGGTTTTTTCGGGCTAAAAACGCCTTACTATACATGGTCGTTTTTTTGTGCTAAAAAGGCGTTACTATACATGGTCGTTTTTTTCGGGCTAAAAACGTCTTACTATACATGGTCGTTTTTTTCGGGCTAAAAACGACTTACTATACTATGTCGTTTTTTTCGGGCGAAAAACACCTTACTATACATGGTCGTTTTTTTCGGGCGAAAAACTTCTTACTATACTATGTCGTTTTTTTCGGGCTAAAAACGCCTTACTATACTATGTCGGTTTTTTTGGGCTAAAAACGCCTTACTATACATGGTTGTTTTTTTCGGGCTAAAAACGCCTTACTATTCTATGTCATTTTTTTCGGGCTAAAAACGCCTTACTATACATGGTCGTTTTTTTGTGCTAAAAAGGCGTTACTATACATGGTCGTTTTTTTCGGGCGAAAAACACCTTACTATACATGGTCGTTTTTTTCGGGCGAAAAACGTCTTACTATACTATGTCGTTTTTTTCGGGCTAAAAACGCCTTACTATACTATGTCGGTTTTTTGGGGCTAAAAACGCCTTACTATATACATGGTTGTTTTTTTCGGGCTAAAAACGCCTTACTATTCTATGTCATTTCTTTCGGGCTAAAAATGCCTTACTATACATGGTCGTTTTTTTTCGGGCTAAAAACGCCTTACTATCTATCCTATGTCGTTTTTTTCAGGCTAAAAACGCCTTACTATATATACTATGTCGTTTTTTTCGGGTGAAAATGCCTTACTATACATGGTGGGGGGTTTTCAGGCGAAAAACGCCTTACTATACATGGTCGTTTTTTTCGGGCAAAAAACGCCTTACTATATATATATACATGGTCGTTTTTTGCGGCCTAAAAACGCCTTACTATACATGGTCGTTTTTTTCGGAATAAAAACGCCTTATGTCGTTTTTTTTGGGCGAAAAACGAAAAAAACGCCTTACATGGTCGTTTTTTTTGGGTAAAAACACCTTACTATGCATGGTCGTTTTTTTCGGGCGAAAGACTTCTTACTATACTATGTCGTTTTTTTCGGGCTAAAAACGCCTTACTATACTATGTCGGTTTTTTTGGGCTAAAAACGCCTTACTATACATGGTTGTTTTTTTCGGGCTAAAAACGCCTTACTATTCTATGTCATTTTTTTCGGGCTAAAAACGCCTTACTATACATGGTCGTTTTTTTGTGCTAAAAAGGCGTTACTATACATGGTCGTTTTTTTCGGGCTAAAAACGTCTTACTATACATGGTCGTTTTTTTCGGGCTAAAAACGACTTACTATACTATGTCGTTTTTTTCGGGCGAAAAACACCTTACTATACATGGTCGTTTTTTTCGGGCGAAAAACTTCTTACTATACTATGTCGTTTTTTTCGGGCTAAAAACGCCTTACTATACTATGTCGGTTTTTTTGGGCTAAAAACGCCTTACTATACATGGTTGTTTTTTTCGGGCTAAAAACGCCTTACTATTCTATGTCATTTTTTTCGGGCTAAAAACGCCTTACTATACATGGTCGTTTTTTTGTGCTAAAAAGGCGTTACTATACATGGTCGTTTTTTTCGGGCTAAAAACGTCTTACTATACATGGTCGTTTTTTTCGGGCTAAAAACGACTTACTATACTATGTCGTTTTTTTCGGGCGAAAAACACCGTATAGTAAGAAAAACTTCTTACTATACTATGTCGTTTTTTTCGGGCTAAAAACGCCTTACTATACTATGTCGGTTTTTTTGGGCTAAAAACGCCTTACTATACATGGTTGTTTTTTCGGGCTAAAAACGCCTTACTATTATTCTATGTCATTTTTTTCGGGCTAAAAACGCCTTACTATACATGGTCGTTTTTTTGTGCTAAAAAGGCGTTACTATACATGGTCGTTTTTTTCGGGCTAAAAACGTCTTACTATACATGGTCGTTTTTTTCGGGCTAAAAACGACTTACTATACTATGTCGTTTTTTTCGGGCGAAAAACACCTTACTATATATGGTCGTTTTTTTCGGGCGAAAAACTTCTTACTATACTATGTCGTTTTTTTCGGGCTAAAAACGCCTTACTATACTATGTCGGTTTTTTGGGGCTAAAAACGCCTTACTATATACATGGTTGTTTTTTTCGGGCTAAAAACGCCTTACTATCTATCCTATGTCGTTTTTTTTCAGGCTAAAAACGCCTTACTATATATACTATGTCGTTTTTTTCGGGTGAAAAATGCCTTACTATACATGGTGGGGGTTTTTCAGGCGAAAAACGCCTTACTATACATGGTCGTTTTTTTCGGAATAAAAACGCCTTATGTCGTTTTTTTTGGGCGAAAAACGAAAAAAACGCCTTACATGGTCGTTTTTTTCGGGCGAAAAACACCTTACTATGCATGGTCGTTTTTTTTTCGGGCTAAAAACGACTTACTATACTATGTCGTTTTTTTCGGGCGAAAAACACCTTACTATACATGGTCGTTTTTTTCGGGCGAAAAACTTCTTACTATACTATGTCGTTTTTTCGGGCTAAAAACGCCTTACTATACTATGTCGGTTTTTTGGGGCTAAAAACGCCTTACTATATACATGGTTGTTTTTTTCGGGCTAAAAACGCCTTACTATTCTATGTCATTTCTTTCGGGCTAAAAATGCCTTACTATACATGGTCGTTTTTTTTCGGGCTAAAAACGCCTTACTATCTATCCTATGTCGTTTTTTTCAGGCTAAAAACGCCTTACTATATATACTATGTCGTTTTTTTCGGGTGAAAATGCCTTACTATACATGGTGGGGGGTTTTCAGGCGAAAAACGCCTTACTATACATGGTCGTTTTTTTCGGGCAAAAAACGCCTTACTATATATATATACATGGTCGTTTTTTGCGGCCTAAAAACGCCTTACTATACATGGTCGTTTTTTTCGGAATAAAAACGCCTTATGTCGTTTTTTTTGGGCGAAAAACGAAAAGAACGCCTTACATTGTCGTTTTTTTTGGGTAAAAACACCTTACTATGCATGGTCGTTTTTTTCGGGCGAAAGACTTCTTACTATACTATGTCGTTTTTTTCGGGCTAAAAACGCCTTACTATACTATGTCGGTTTTTTTGGGCTAAAAACGCCTTACTATACATGGTTGTTTTTTTCGGGCTAAAAACGCCTTACTATTCTATGTCATTTTTTTCGGGCTAAAAACGCCTTACTATACATGGTCGTTTTTTTGTGCTAAAAAGGCGTTACTATACATGGTCGTTTTTTTCGGGCTAAAAACGTCTTACTATACATGGTCGTTTTTTTCGGGCTAAAAACGACTTACTATACTATGTCGTTTTTTTCGGGCGAAAAACACCGTATAGTAAGAAAAACTTCTTACTATACTATGTCGTTTTTTTCGGGCTAAAAACGCCTTACTATACTATGTCGGTTTTTTTGGGCTAAAAACGCCTTACTATACATGGTTGTTTTTTCGGGCTAAAAACGCCTTACTATTATTCTATGTCATTTTTTTCGGGCTAAAAACGCCTTACTATACATGGTCGTTTTTTTGTGCTAAAAAGGCGTTACTATACATGGTCGTTTTTTTCGGGCTAAAAACGTCTTACTATACATGGTCGTTTTTTTCGGGCTAAAAACGACTTACTATACTATGTCGTTTTTTTCGGGCGAAAAACACCTTACTATATATGGTCGTTTTTTTCGGGCGAAAAACTTCTTACTATACTATGTCGTTTTTTTCGGGCTAAAAACGCCTTACTATACTATGTCGGTTTTTTGGGGCTAAAAACGCCTTACTATATACATGGTTGTTTTTTTCGGGCTAAAAACGCCTTACTATCTATCCTATGTCGTTTTTTTTCAGGCTAAAAACGCCTTACTATATATACTATGTCGTTTTTTTCGGGTGAAAAATGCCTTACTATACATGGTGGGGTTTTTTCAGGCGAAAAACGCCTTACTATACATGGTCGTTTTTTTCGGAATAAAAACGCCTTATGTCGTTTTTTTTGGGCGAAAAACGAAAAAAACGCCTTACATGGTCGTTTTTTTCGGGCGAAAAACACCTTACTATGCATGGTCGTTTTTTTCGGGCGAAAAACTTCTTACTATACTATGTCGTTTTTTTCGGGCTAAAAACGCCTTACTATACTATGTCGGTTTTTTTGGGCTAAAAACGCCTTACTATACATGGTTGTTTTTTTCGGGCTAAAAACGCCTTACTATTCTATGTCATTTTTTTCGGGCTAAAAACGCCTTACTATACATGGTCGTTTTTTTGTGCTAAAAAGGCGTTACTATACATGGTCGTTTTTTTCGGGCTAAAAACGTCTTACTATACATGGTCGTTTTTTTCGGGCTAAAAACGACTTACTATACTATGTCGTTTTTTTCGGGCGAAAAACACCTTACTATACATGGTCGTTTTTTTCGGGCGAAAAACTTCTTACTATACTATGTCGTTTTTTTCGGGCTAAAAACGCCTTACTATACTATGTCGGTTTTTTGGGGCTAAAAACGCCTTACTATATACATGGTTGTTTTTTTCGGGCTAAAAACGCCTTACTATTCTATGTCATTTCTTTCGGGCTAAAAACGCCTTACTATACATGGTCGTTTTTTTGTGCTAAAAAGGCGTTACTATACATGGTCGTTTTTTTCGGGCTAAAAACGTCTTACTATACATGGTCGTTTTTTTCGGGCGAAAAACTTCTTACTATACTATGGCGTTTTTTTCGGGCTAAAAACGCCTTACTATACTATGTCGGTTTTTTTGGGCTAAAAACGCCTTACTATACATGGTTGTTTTTTTCGGGCTAAAAACGCCTTACTATTCTATGTCATTTTTTTCGGGCTAAAAACGCCTTACTATACATGGTCGTTTTTTTGTGCTAAAAAGGCGTTACTATACATGGTCGTTTTTTTCGGGCTAAAAACGTCTTACTATACATGGTCGTTTTTTTCGGGCTAAAAACGACTTACTATACTATGTCGTTTTTTTCGGGCGAAAAACACCTTACTATACATGGTCGTTTTTTTCGGGCGAAAAACTTCTTACTATACTATGTCGTTTTTTCGGGCTAAAAACGCCTTACTATACTATGTCGGTTTTTTGGGGCTAAAAACGCCTTACTATATACATGGTTGTTTTTTTCGGGCTAAAAACGCCTTACTATTCTATGTCATTTTTTTCGGGCTAAAAACGCCTTACTATACATGGTCGTTTTTTTGTGCTAAAAAGGCGTTACTATACATGGTCGTTTTTTTTCGGGCTAAAAACGTCTTACTATACATGGTCGTTTTTTTCGGGCTAAAAACGACTTACTATACTATGTCGTTTTTTCGGGCTAAAAACGCCTTACTATACTATGTCGGTTTTTTGGGGCTAAAAACGCCTTACTATATACATGGTTGTTTTTTTCGGGCTAAAAACGCCTTACTATTCTATGTCATTTCTTTCGGGCTAAAAATGCCTTACTATACATGGTCGTTTTTTTTCGGGCTAAAAACGCCTTACTATCTATCCTATGTCGTTTTTTTCAGGCTAAAAACGCCTTACTATATATACTATGTCGTTTTTTTCGGGTGAAAATGCCTTACTATACATGGTGGGGGTTTTTCAGGCGAAAAACGCCTTACTATACATGGTCGTTTTTTTCGGGCAAAAAACGCCTTACTATATATATATATATACATGGTCGTTTTTTGCGGGCTAAAAACGCCTTACTATACTATGTTGTTTTTTTCGGGCGAAAAACACCATACTATACATGGTCTTTTTTTTGGGCTAAAAACGCCTTACTATACATGGTCGTTTTTTTCGGGCTAAAAATGCCTTACTAAACATGGTCATTTTTTCATCTAAAAACGCCTTACTATACATGGTCGTTTTTTTTTCATCGAAAAACGTCTTCCTATCCATGGTCGGTTTTTTTCGGCTCACAAAGCCTTACTCTATCTACATGGTCGTTTTTTTTCGGCTCAAAACGCCTTACTATACATGGTTGTTTTTTTCGGCTAAAAACGCCTTACTATACATGGTCGTTTTTTTTTCGGCTAAAAACGCCTTACTATACATGGTCGTTTTTTTTTAGTCGAAAAACGCCTTACGATACATGGTCGGTTTTTTTTCGTCGAAAAATGCCTTTCTATACATGGTCGTTTTTTTCGTCGAAAAACCCCTTACTATACATGGTCGTTTTTTTCGGCTCAAAACGCCTTACTATACATGGTCGGGTTTTTTTCGGCTAAAAACGCCTTACTATACATGGTCGTTCTTTTCATCTAAAAACGCCTTACTATACATGGTCGTTTTTTTTTTCATCGAAAAACGCCTTCCTATCCATGGTCGGTTTTTTTCGGCTCACAACGCCTTACTCTACATGGTCGTTTTTTTTCGTCTAAAAACGCCTTACTATACATGGTCGTTTTTTTCGGCTAAAAACGCCTTACTATACATGGTCGTTTTTTTTTAGTCGAAAAACGCCTTACGATACATGGTCGGTTTTTTTTCGTCGAAAAATGCCTTTCTATACATGGTCGTTTTTTTCGTCGAAAAACCCCTTACTATACATGGTCGTTTTTTTCGGCTCAAAACGCCTTACTATACATGGTCGGTTTTTTTTCGGCTAAAAACGCCTTACTATACATGGTCGTTCTTTTCATCTAAAAACGCCTTACTATACATGGTCGTTTTTTTTTTCATCGAAAAACGCCTTCCTATCCATGGTCGGTTTTTTTCGGCTCACAACGCCTTACTCTACATGGTCGTTTTTTTTTCGTCTAAAAACGCCTTACTATACATGGTCGTTTTTTTTTAGTCGAAAAACGCCTTACGATACATGGTCGGTTTTTTTCGTCTAAAAACGTTTTACTATACATGGTCGTTTTTTTCAGCTCAAAACGCCTTACTATACATGGTGGTTTTTTCAGCTCAAAACGCCTTACTATACATGGTCGTTTTTTTTCGGCTAAAAACGCCTTACTATATACATGGTTGTTTTTTTCGGCTCAAAACGCCTTACTCTACATGGTCTTTTTTTTTTTCGTCGAAAAACGTTTTATTATACATGGTCGTTTTTTTTCGGCTCAAAACGTCTTACTATACATGGTGGTTTTTTCAGCTCAAAACGCCTTACTATACATGGTCGTTTTTTTCGTCGAAAAACCCCTTACTCTACATGGTCGTTTTTTTTCGTCTAAAAACGCCTTACTATACATGGTCGTTTTTTTCGGGCTAAAAACGCCTTACTATACTATGTCGTTTTTTTCGGGAGAAAAACGCCTTACTATACGATGTCGTTTTTATCGGGCTAAAAACGCCTTACTATACATGGTCGTTTTTTTCGGAATAAAAACGCCTTATGTCGTTTTTTTTGGGCGAAAAACGAAAAAAACGCCTTACATGGTCGTTTTTTGGGGGTAAAAACACCTTACTATGCATGGTCGTTTTTTTCGGGCGAAAAACTTCTTACTATACTATGTCGTTTTTTTGTGCTAAAAAGGCGTTACTATACATGGTCGTTTTTTTCGGGCTAAAAACGTCTTACTATACATGGTCGTTTTTTTCGGGCTAAAAACGACTTACTATACTATGTCGTTTTTTTCGGGCGAAAAACACCTTACTATACATGGTCGTTTTTTTCGGGCGAAAAACTTCTTACTATACTATGTCGTTTTTTTCGGGCTAAAAACGCCTTACTATACTATGTCGGTTTTTTTGGGCTAAAAACGCCTTACTATACATGGTTGTTTTTTTCGGGCTAAAAACGCCTTACTATTCTATGTCATTTTTTTCGGGCTAAAAACGCCTTACTATACATGGTCGTTTTTTTGTGCTAAAAAGGCGTTACTATACATGGTCGTTTTTTTCGGGCTAAAAACGTCTTACTATACATGGTCGTTTTTTTCGGGCTAAAAACGACTTACTATACTATGTCGTTTTTTTCGGGCGAAAAACACCTTACTATGCATGGTCGTTTTTTTCGGGCGAAAAACTTCTTACTATACTATGTCGTTTTTTTCGGGCTAAAAACGCCTTACTATACTATGTCGGTTTTTTGGGGCTAAAAACGCCTTACTATATACATGGTTGTTTTTTTCGGGCTAAAAACGCCTTACTATTCTATGTCATTTCTTTCGGGCTAAAAATGCCTTACTATACATGGTCGTTTTTTTTTCGGGCTAAAAACGCCTTACTATCTATCCTATGTCGTTTTTTTTCAGGCTAAAAACGCCTTACTATATATACTATGTCGTTTTTTTCGGGTGAAAATGCCTTACTATACATGGTGGGGGGTTTTCAGGCGAAAAACGCCTTACTATACATGGTCGTTTTTTTCGGGCAAAAAACGCCTTACTATATATATATACTATGTCGTTTTTTCGGGCTAAAAACGCCTTACTATACTATGTCGGTTTTTTTGGGCTAAAAACGCCTTACTATACATGGTTGTTTTTTTCGGGCTAAAAACGCCTTACTATTCTATGTCATTTTTTTCGGGCTAAAAACGCCTTACTATACATGGTCGTTTTTTTGTGCTAAAAAGGCGTTACTATACATGGTCGTTTTTTTCGGGCTAAAAACGTCTTACTATACATGGTCGTTTTTTTCGGGCTAAAAACGACTTACTATACTATGTCGTTTTTTTCGGGCGAAAAACACCGTATAGTAAGAAAAACTTCTTACTATACTATGTCGGTTTTTTTCGGGCTAAAAACGCCTTACTATACTATGTCGGTTTTTTTGGGCTAAAAACGCCTTACTATACATGGTTGTTTTTTCGGGGTAAAAACGCCTTGCTATTATTCTATGTCATTTTTTTCGGGCTAAAAACGCCTTACTATACATGGTCGTTTTTTTGTGCTAAAAAGGCGTTACTATACATGGTCGTTTTTTTCGGGCTAAAAACGTCTTACTATACATGGTCGTTTTTTTCGGGCTAAAAACGACTTACTATACTATGTCGTTTTTTTCGGGCGAAAAACACCTTACTATATATGGTCGTTTTTTTCGGGCGAAAAACTTCTTACTATACTATGTCGTTTTTTTCGGGCTAAAAACGCCTTACTATACTATGTCGGTTTTTTGGGGCTAAAAACGCCTTACTATATACATGGTTGTTTTTTTCGGGCTAAAAACGCCTTACTATCTATCCTATGTCGTTTTTTTTCAGGCTAAAAACGCCTTACTATATATACTATGTCGTTTTTTTCGGGTGAAAAATGCCTTACTATACATGGTGGGGTTTTTTCAGGCGAAAAACGCCTTACTATACATGGTCGTTTTTTTCGGAATAAAAACGCCTTATGTCGTTTTTTTTGGGCGAAAAACGAAAAAAACGCCTTACATGGTCGTTTTTTTCGGGCGAAAAACACCTTACTATGCATGGTCGTTTTTTTCGGGCGAAAAACTTCTTACTATACTATGTCGTTTTTTTCGGGCTAAAAACGCCTTACTATACTATGTCGGTTTTTTGGGGCTAAAAACGCCTTACTATATACATGGTTGTTTTTTTCGGGCTAAAAACGCCTTACTATTCTATGTCATTTCTTTCGGGCTAAAAATGCCTTACTATACATGGTCGTTTTTTTTCGGGCTAAAAACGCCTTACTATCTATCCTATGTCGTTTTTTTCAGGCTAAAAACGCCTTACTATATATACTATGTCGTTTTTTTCGGGTGAAAATGCCTTACTATACATGGTGGGGGGTTTTCAGGCGAAAAACGCCTTACTATACATGGTCGTTTTTTTCGGGCAAAAAACGCCTTACTATATATATATACATGGTCGTTTTTTGCGGCCTAAAAACGCCTTACTATACATGGTCGTTTTTTTCGGAATAAAAACGCCTTATGTCGTTTTTTTTGGGCGAAAAATGAAAAAAACGCCTTACATGGTCGTTTTTTTTGGGTAAAAACACCTTACTATGCATGGTCGTTTTTTTCGGGCGAAAGACTTCTTACTATACTATGTCGTTTTTTTCGGGCTAAAAACGCCTTACTATACTATGTCGGTTTTTTGGGGCTAAAAACGCCTTACTATATACATGGTTGTTTTTTTCGGGCTAAAAACGCCTTACTATTCTATGTCATTTTTTTCGGGCTAAAAACGCCTTACTATACATGGTCGTTTTTTTGTGCTAAAAAGGCGTTACTATACATGGTCGTTTTTTTCGGGCTAAAAACGTCTTACTATACATGGTCGTTTTTTTCGGGCTAAAAACGACTTACTATACTATGTCGTTTTTTTCGGGCGAAAAACACCTTACTATACATGGTCGTTTTTTTCGGGCGAAAAACTTCTTACTATACTATGTCGTTTTTTTCGGGCTAAAAACGCCTTACTATACTATGTCGGTTTTTTTGGGCTAAAAACGCCTTACTATACATGGTTGTTTTTTTCGGGCTAAAAACGCCTTACTATTCTATGTCATTTTTTTCGGGCTAAAAACGCCTTACTATACATGGTCGTTTTTTTGTGCTAAAAAGGCGTTACTATACATGGTCGTTTTTTTCGGGCTAAAAACGTCTTACTATACATGGTCGTTTTTTTCGGGCTAAAAACGACTTACTATACTATGTCGTTTTTTTCGGGCGAAAAACACCGTATAGTAAGAAAAACTTCTTACTATACTATGTCGTTTTTTTTCGGGCTAAAAACGCCTTACTATACTATGTCGGTTTTTTTGGGCTAAAAACGCCTTACTATACATGGTTGTTTTTTCGGGCTAAAAACGCCTTACTATTATTCTATGTCATTTTTTTCGGGCTAAAAACGCCTTACTATACATGGTCGTTTTTTTGTGCTAAAAAGGCGTTACTATACATGGTCGTTTTTTTCGGGCTAAAAACGTCTTACTATACATGGTCGTTTTTTTCGGGCTAAAAACGACTTACTATACTATGTCGTTTTTTTCGGGCGAAAAACACCTTACTATATATGGTCGTTTTTTTCGGGCGAAAAACTTCTTACTATACTATGTCGTTTTTTCGGGCTAAAAACGCCTTACTATACTATGTCGGTTTTTTGGGGCTAAAAACGCCTTACTATATACATGGTTGTTTTTTTCGGGCTAAAAACGCCTTACTATCTATCCTATGTCGTTTTTTTTCAGGCTAAAAACGCCTTACTATATATACTATGTCGTTTTTTTCGGGTGAAAAATGCCTTACTATACATGGTGGGGGTTTTTCAGGCGAAAAACGCCTTACTATACATGGTCGTTTTTTTCGGAATAAAAACGCCTTATGTCGGTTTTTTTGGGCGAAAAACGAAAAAAACGCCTTACATGGTCGTTTTTTTCGGGCGAAAAACACCTTACTATGCATGGTCGTTTTTTTCGGGCGAAAAACTTCTTACTATACTATGTCGTTTTTTTCGGGCTAAAAACACCTTACTATACTATGTCGGTTTTTTTGTGCTAAAAAGGCGTTACTATACATGGTCGTTTTTTTCGGGCTAAAAACGTCTTACTATACATGGTCGTTTTTTTCGGGCTAAAAACGACTTACTATACTATGTCGTTTTTTTCGGGCGAAAAACACCTTACTATATATGGTCGTTTTTTTCGGGCGAAAAACTTCTTACTATACTATGTCGTTTTTTCGGGCTAAAAACGCCTTACTATACTATGTCGGTTTTTTGGGGCTAAAAACGCCTTACTATTATTCTATGTCATTTTTTTCGGGCTAAAAACGCCTTACTATACATGGTCGTTTTTTTGTGCTAAAAAGGCGTTACTATACATGGTCGTTTTTTTCGGGCTAAAAACGTCTTACTATACATGGTCGTTTTTTTCGGGCTAAAAACGACTTACTATACTATGTCGTTTTTTTCGGGCGAAAAACACCTTACTATATATGGTCGTTTTTTTCGGGCGAAAAACTTCTTACTATACTATGTCGTTTTTTCGGGCTAAAAACGCCTTACTATACTATGTCGGTTTTTTGGGGCTAAAAACGCCTTACTATATACATGGTTGTTTTTTTCGGGCTAAAAACGCCTTACTATCTATCCTATGTCGTTTTTTTTCAGGCTAAAAACGCCTTACTATATATACTATGTCGTTTTTTTCGGGTGAAAAATGCCTTACTATACATGGTGGGGGTTTTTCAGGCGAAAAACGCCTTACTATACATGGTCGTTTTTTTCGGAATAAAAACGCCTTATGTCGTTTTTTTTGGGCGAAAAACGAAAAAAACGCCTTACATGGTCGTTTTTTTCGGGCGAAAAACACCTTACTATGCATGGTCGTTTTTTTCGGGCGAAAAACTTCTTACTATACTATGTCGTTTTTTTCGGGCTAAAAACACCTTACTATACTATGTCGGTTTTTTTGGGCTAAAAACGCCTTACTATACATGGTTGTTTTTTTCGGGCTAAAAACGCCTTACTATTCTATGTCATTTTTTTCGGGCTAAAAACGCCTTACTATACATGGTCGTTTTTTTGTGCTAAAAAGGCGTTACTATACATGGTCGTTTTTTTCGGGCTAAAAACGTCTTACTATACATGGTCGTTTTTTTCGGGCTAAAAACGACTTACTATACTATGTCGTTTTTTTCGGGCGAAAAACACCTTACTATACATGGTCGTTTTTTTCGGGCGAAAAACTTCTTACTATACTATGTCGTTTTTTTCGGGCTAAAAACGCCTTACTATACTATGTCGGTTTTTTGGGGCTAAAAACGCCTTACTATATACATGGTTGTTTTTTTCGGGCTAAAAACGCCTTACTATTCTATGTCATTTCTTTCGGGCTAAAAACGCCTTACTATACATGGTCGTTTTTTTGTGCTAAAAAGGCGTTACTATACATGGTCGTTTTTTTCGGGCTAAAAACGTCTTACTATACATGGTCGTTTTTTTCGGGCGAAAAACTTCTTACTATA
This sequence comes from Hippocampus guttulatus, assembly GCF_054856545.1. Taxonomy (NCBI): domain Eukaryota; kingdom Metazoa; phylum Chordata; class Actinopteri; order Syngnathiformes; family Syngnathidae; genus Hippocampus; species Hippocampus guttulatus. The sequence goes on from NC_141273.1 coordinate 15,862,598, forward strand.
CTATGGCGTTTTTTTCGGGCTAAAAACGCCTTACTATACTATGTCGGTTTTTTTTGGGCTAAAAACGCCTTACTATACATGGTTGTTTTTTTCGGGCTAAAAACGCCTTACTATTCTATGTCATTTTTTTCGGGCTAAAAACGCCTTACTATACATGGTCGTTTTTTTGTGCTAAAAAGGCGTTACTATACATGGTCGTTTTTTTCGGGCTAAAAACGTCTTACTATACATGGTCGTTTTTTTCGGGCTAAAAACGACTTACTATACTATGTCGTTTTTTTCGGGCGAAAAACACCTTACTATACATGGTCGTTTTTTTCGGGCGAAAAACTTCTTACTATACTATGTCGTTTTTTCGGGCTAAAAACGCCTTACTATACTATGTCGGTTTTTTGGGGCTAAAAACGCCTTACTATATACATGGTTGTTTTTTTCGGGCTAAAAACGCCTTACTATTCTATGTCATTTTTTTCGGGCTAAAAACGCCTTACTATACATGGTCGTTTTTTGTGCTAAAAAGGCGTTACTATACATGGTCGTTTTTTTTCGGGCTAAAAACGTCTTACTATACATGGTCGTTTTTTTCGGGCTAAAAACGACTTACTATACTATGTCGTTTTTTTCGGGCGAAAAACACCTTACTATACATGGTCGTTTTTTTCGGGCGAAAAACTTCTTACTATACTATGTCGTTTTTTCGGGCTAAAAACGCCTTACTATACTATGTCGGTTTTTTGGGGCTAAAAACGCCTTACTATATACATGGTTGTTTTTTTCGGGCTAAAAACGCCTTACTATTCTATGTCATTTCTTTCGGGCTAAAAATGCCTTACTATCTATCCTATGTCGTTTTTTTCAGGCTAAAAACGCCTTACTATATATACTATGTCGTTTTTTTCGGGTGAAAATGCCTTACTATACATGGTGGGGGGTTTTCAGGCGAGAAACGCCTTACTATACATGGTCGTTTTTTTCGGGCAAAAAACGCCTTACTATATATATATACATGGTCGTTTTTTGCGGCCTAAAAACGCCTTACTATACATGGTCGTTTTTTTCGGAATAAAAACGCCTTATGTCGTTTTTTTTGGGCGAAAAATGAAAAAAACGCCTTACATGGTCGTTTTTTTTGGGTAAAAACACCTTACTATGCATGGTCGTTTTTTTCGGGCGAAAGACTTCTTACTATACTATGTCGTTTTTTTCGGGCTAAAAACGCCTTACTATACTATGTCGGTTTTTTTGGGCTAAAAACGCCTTACTATACATGGTTGTTTTTTTCGGGCTAAAAACGCCTTACTATTCTATGTCATTTTTTTCGGGCTAAAAACGCCTTACTATACATGGTCGTTTTTTTGTGCTAAAAAGGCGTTACTATACATGGTCGTTTTTTTCGGGCTAAAAACGTCTTACTATACATGGTCGTTTTTTTCGGGCTAAAAACGACTTACTATACTATGTCGTTTTTTTCGGGCGAAAAACACCTTACTATACATGGTCGTTTTTTTCGGGCGAAAAACTTCTTACTATACTATGTCGTTTTTTTCGGGCTAAAAACGCCTTACTATACTATGTCGGTTTTTTTGGGCTAAAAACGCCTTACTATACATGGTTGTTTTTTTCGGGCTAAAAACGCCTTACTATTCTATGTCATTTTTTTCGGGCTAAAAACGCCTTACTATACATGGTCGTTTTTTTGTGCTAAAAAGGCGTTACTATACATGGTCGTTTTTTTCGGGCTAAAAACGTCTTACTATACATGGTCGTTTTTTTCGGGCTAAAAACGACTTACTATACTATGTCGTTTTTTTCGGGCGAAAAACACCGTATAGTAAGAAAAACTTCTTACTATACTATGTCGTTTTTTTTCGGGCTAAAAACGCCTTACTATACTATGTCGGTTTTTTTGGGCTAAAAACGCCTTACTATACATGGTTGTTTTTTCGGGCTAAAAACGCCTTACTATTATTCTATGTCATTTTTTTCGGGCTAAAAACGCCTTACTATACATGGTCGTTTTTTTGTGCTAAAAAGGCGTTACTATACATGGTCGTTTTTTTCGGGCTAAAAACGTCTTACTATACATGGTCGTTTTTTTCGGGCTAAAAACGACTTACTATACTATGTCGTTTTTTTCGGGCGAAAAACACCTTACTATATATGGTCGTTTTTTTCGGGCGAAAAACTTCTTACTATACTATGTCGTTTTTTCGGGCTAAAAACGCCTTACTATACTATGTCGGTTTTTTGGGGCTAAAAACGCCTTACTATATACATGGTTGTTTTTTTCGGGCTAAAAACGCCTTACTATCTATCCTATGTCGTTTTTTTTCAGGCTAAAAACGCCTTACTATATATACTATGTCGTTTTTTTCGGGTGAAAAATGCCTTACTATACATGGTGGGGGTTTTTCAGGCGAAAAACGCCTTACTATACATGGTCGTTTTTTTCGGAATAAAAACGCCTTATGTCGTTTTTTTTGGGCGAAAAACGAAAAAAACGCCTTACATGGTCGTTTTTTTCGGGCGAAAAACACCTTACTATGCATGGTCGTTTTTTTCGGGCGAAAAACTTCTTACTATACTATGTCGTTTTTTTCGGGCTAAAAACACCTTACTATACTATGTCGGTTTTTTTGTGCTAAAAAGGCGTTACTATACATGGTCGTTTTTTTCGGGCTAAAAACGTCTTACTATACATGGTCGTTTTTTTCGGGCTAAAAACGACTTACTATACTATGTCGTTTTTTTCGGGCGAAAAACACCTTACTATATATGGTCGTTTTTTTCGGGCGAAAAACTTCTTACTATACTATGTCGTTTTTTCGGGCTAAAAACGCCTTACTATACTATGTCGGTTTTTTGGGGCTAAAAACGCCTTACTATATACATGGTTGTTTTTTCGGGCTAAAAACGCCTTACTATTATTCTATGTCATTTTTTTCGGGCTAAAAACGCCTTACTATACATGGTCGTTTTTTTGTGCTAAAAAGGCGTTACTATACATGGTCGTTTTTTTCGGGCTAAAAACGTCTTACTATACATGGTCGTTTTTTTCGGGCTAAAAACGACTTACTATACTATGTCGTTTTTTTCGGGCGAAAAACACCTTACTATATATGGTCGTTTTTTTCGGGCGAAAAACTTCTTACTATACTATGTCGTTTTTTCGGGCTAAAAACGCCTTACTATACTATGTCGGTTTTTTGGGGCTAAAAACGCCTTACTATATACATGGTTGTTTTTTTCGGGCTAAAAACGCCTTACTATCTATCCTATGTCGTTTTTTTTCAGGCTAAAAACGCCTTACTATATATACTATGTCGTTTTTTTCGGGCGAAAAACACCTTACTATATATGGTCGTTTTTTTCGGGCGAAAAACTTCTTACTATACTATGTCGTTTTTTCGGGCTAAAAACGCCTTACTATACTATGTCGGTTTTTTGGGGCTAAAAACGCCTTACTATATACATGGTTGTTTTTTTCGGGCTAAAAACGCCTTACTATCTATCCTATGTCGTTTTTTTTCAGGCTAAAAACGCCTTACTATATATACTATGTCGTTTTTTTCGGGTGAAAAATGCCTTACTATACATGGTGGGGGTTTTTCAGGCGAAAAACGCCTTACTATACATGGTCGTTTTTTTCGGAATAAAAACGCCTTATGTCGTTTTTTTTGGGCGAAAAACGAAAAAAACGCCTTACATGGTCGTTTTTTTCGGGCGAAAAACACCTTACTATGCATGGTCGTTTTTTTCGGGCGAAAAACTTCTTACTATACTATGTCGTTTTTTTCGGGCTAAAAACACCTTACTATACTATGTCGGTTTTTTTGTGCTAAAAAGGCGTTACTATACATGGTCGTTTTTTTCGGGCTAAAAACGTCTTACTATACATGGTCGTTTTTTTCGGGCTAAAAACGACTTACTATACTATGTCGTTTTTTTCGGGCGAAAAACACCTTACTATATATGGTCGTTTTTTTCGGGCGAAAAACTTCTTACTATACTATGTCGTTTTTTCGGGCTAAAAACGCCTTACTATACTATGTCGGTTTTTTGGGGCTAAAAACGCCTTACTATATACATGGTTGTTTTTTCGGGCTAAAAACGCCTTACTATTATTCTATGTCATTTTTTTCGGGCTAAAAACGCCTTACTATACATGGTCGTTTTTTTGTGCTAAAAAGGCGTTACTATACATGGTCGTTTTTTTCGGGCTAAAAACGTCTTACTATACATGGTCGTTTTTTTCGGGCTAAAAACGACTTACTATACTATGTCGTTTTTTTCGGGCGAAAAACACCTTACTATATATGGTCGTTTTTTTCGGGCGAAAAACTTCTTACTATACTATGTCGTTTTTTTCGGGCTAAAAACGCCTTACTATACTATGTCGGTTTTTTGGGGCTAAAAACGCCTTACTATATACATGGTTGTTTTTTTCGGGCTAAAAACGCCTTACTATCTATCCTATGTCGTTTTTTTTCAGGCTAAAAACGCCTTACTATATATACTATGTCGTTTTTTTCGGGTGAAAAATGCCTTACTATACATGGTGGGGGTTTTTCAGGCGAAAAACGCCTTACTATACATGGTCGTTTTTTTTCGGAATAAAAACGCCTTATGTCATTTTTTTTGGGCGAAAAACGAAAAAAACGCCTTACATGGTCGTTTTTTTCGGGCGAAAAACACCTTACTATGCATGGTCGTTTTTTTCGGGCGAAAAACTTCTTACTATACTATGTCGTTTTTTTCGGGCTAAAAACACCTTACTATACTATGTCGGTTTTTTTGGGCTAAAAACGCCTTACTATACATGGTTGTTTTTTTCGGGCTAAAAACGCCTTACTATTCTATGTCATTTTTTTCGGGCTAAAAACGCCTTACTATACATGGTCGTTTTTGTGTGCTAAAAAGGCGTTACTATACATGGTCGTTTTTTTCGGGCTAAAAACGTCTTACTATACATGGTCGTTTTTTTCGGGCTAAAAACGACTTACTATACTATGTCGTTTTTTTCGGGCGAAAAACACCTTACTATACATGGTCGTTTTTTTCGGGCGAAAAACTTCTTACTATACTATGTCGTTTTTTTCGGGCTAAAAACGCCTTACTATACTATGTCGGTTTTTTGGGGCTAAAAACGCCTTACTATATACATGGTTGTTTTTTTCGGGCTAAAAACGCCTTACTATTCTATGTCATTTCTTTCGGGCTAAAAACGCCTTACTATACATGGTCGTTTTTTTGTGCTAAAAAGGCGTTACTATACATGGTCGTTTTTTTCGGGCTAAAAACGTCTTACTATACATGGTCGTTTTTTTCGGGCGAAAAACTTCTTACTATACTATGGCGTTTTTTTCGGGCTAAAAACGCCTTACTATACTATGTCGGTTTTTTTTGGGCTAAAAACGCCTTACTATACATGGTTGTTTTTTTCGGGCTAAAAACGCCTTACTATTCTATGTCATTTTTTTCGGGCTAAAAACGCCTTACTATACATGGTCGTTTTTTTGTGCTAAAAAGGCGTTACTATACATGGTCGTTTTTTTCGGGCTAAAAACGTCTTACTATACATGGTCGTTTTTTTCGGGCTAAAAACGACTTACTATACTATGTCGTTTTTTTCGGGCGAGAAACACCTTACTATACATGGTCGTTTTTTTCGGGCGAAAAACTTCTTACTATACTATGTCGTTTTTTCGGGCTAAAAACGCCTTACTATACTATGTCGGTTTTTTGGGGCTAAAAACGCCTTACTATATACATGGTTGTTTTTTTCGGGCTAAAAACGCCTTACTATTCTATGTCATTTTTTTCGGGCTAAAAACGCCTTACTATACATGGTCGTTTTTTGTGCTAAAAAGGCGTTACTATACATGGTCGTTTTTTTTCGGGCTAAAAACGTCTTACTATACATGGTCGTTTTTTTCGGGCTAAAAACGACTTACTATACTATGTCGTTTTTTTCGGGCGAAAAACACCTTACTATACATGGTCGTTTTTTTCGGGCGAAAAACTTCTTACTATACTATGTCGTTTTTTCGGGCTAAAAACGCCTTACTATACTATGTCGGTTTTTTGGGGCTAAAAACGCCTTACTATATACATGGTTGTTTTTTTCGGGCTAAAAACGCCTTACTATTCTATGTCATTTCTTTCGGGCTAAAAATGCCTTACTATACATGGTCGTTTTTTTTCGGGCTAAAAACGCCTTACTATCTATCCTATGTCGTTTTTTTCAGGCTAAAAACGCCTTACTATATATACTATGTCGTTTTTTTCGGGTGAAAATGCCTTACTATACATGGTGGGGGTTTTTCAGGCGAAAAACGCCTTACTATACATGGTCGTTTTTTTCGGGCAAAAAACGCCTTACTATATATATATACATGGTCGTTTTTTGCGGGCTAAAAACGCCTTACTATACTATGTTGTTTTTTTCGGGCGAAAAACACCATACTATACATGGTCTTTTTTTTGGGCTAAAAACGCCTTACTATACATGGTCGTTTTTTTCGGGCTAAAAATGCCTTACTAAACATGGTCATTTTTTCATCTAAAAACGCCTTACTATACATGGTCGTTTTTTTTTCATCGAAAAACGTCTTCCTATCCATGGTCGGTTTTTTTCGGCTCACAAAGCCTTACTCTATCTACATGGTCGTTTTTTTTTCGGCTCAAAACGCCTTACTATACATGGTTGTTTTTTTCGGCTAAAAACGCCTTACTATACATTGTCGTTTTTTTTTCGGCTAAAAACGCCTTACTATACATGGTCGTTTTTTTTTAGTCGAAAAACGCCTTACGATACATGGTCGGTTTTTTTTCGTCGAAAAATGCCTTTCTATACATGGTCGTTTTTTTCGTCGAAAAACCCCTTACTATACATGGTCGTTTTTTTCGGCTCAAAACGCCTTACTATACATGGTCGGGTTTTTTTCGGCTAAAAACGCCTTACTATACATGGTCGTTCTTTTCATCTAAAAACGCCTTACTATACATGGTCGTTTTTTTTTTCATCGAAAAACGCCTTCCTATCCATGGTCGGTTTTTTTCGGCTCACAACGCCTTACTCTACATGGTCGTTTTTTTTCGTCTAAAAACGCCTTACTATACATGGTCGTTTTTTTCGGCTAAAAACGCCTTACTATACATGGTCGTTTTTTTTTAGTCGAAAAACGCCTTACGATACATGGTCGGTTTTTTTTCGTCGAAAAATGCCTTTCTATACATGGTCGTTTTTTTCGTCGAAAAACCCCTTACTATACATGGTCGTTTTTTTCGGCTCAAAACGCCTTACTATACATGGTCGGGTTTTTTTCGGCTAAAAACGCCTTACTATACATGGTCGTTCTTTTCATCTAAAAACGCCTTACTATACATGGTCGTTTTTTTTTTCATCGAAAAACGCCTTCCTATCCATGGTCGGTTTTTTTCGGCTCACAAAGCCTTACTCTACATGGTCGTTTTTTTTCGTCTAAAAACGCCTTACTATACATGGTCGTTTTTTTTTAGTCGAAAAACGCCTTACGATACATGGTCGGTTTTTTTCGTCTAAAAACGTTTTACTATACATGGTCGTTTTTTTCAGCTCAAAACGCCTTACTATACATGGTCGTTTTTTTTCGGCTAAAAACGCCTTACTATATACATGGTTGTTTTTTTCGGCTCAAAACGCCTTACTCTACATGGTCTTTTTTTTTTTCGTCGAAAAACGTTTTACTATACATGGTCGTTTTTTTTCGGCTCAAAACGTCTTACTATACATGGTGGTTTTTTCAGCTCAAAACGCCTTACTATACATGGTCGTTTTTTCGTCGAAAAACCCCTTACTCTACATGGTCGTTTTTTTTCGTCTAAAAACGCCTTACTATACATGGTCGTTTTTTTTTCGTCTAAAAACGTTTTACTATACATGGTCGTTTTTTTCGGCTCAAAACGTCTTACTATACATGGTCGTTTTTTTTCGGCTAAAAACGCCTTACTATATACATGGTTGTTTTTTTCGGCTCAAAACGCCTTACTCTACATGGTCTTTTTTTTTTTCGTCGAAAAACGTTTTACTATACATGGTCGTTTTTTTTCGGCTCAAAACGTCTTACTATACATGGTGGTTTTTTCAGCTCAAAACGCCTTACTATACATGGTCGTTTTTTTCAGCTCAAAACGCCTTACTATACATGGTCGTTTTTTTCGGCTAATAACGCCTTACTACATGGTCGTTTTTTTTGGCTCAAAACGCCTTACTACATGGTCGTTTTTTTCGGCTCAAAACGCCTTACTATACATGGTCGTTTTTTTCGTCTAAAAACACCTTACTATACATGGTCGTTATTTTCAGGTTAAAACGTCTTACTGTACATCAGGGTTGTAAACATACGGCCCTCAAGGAGGTTTGATCAGGCCCGCTGGATAATTTTAAAGTGAAAAAATGCGGAATGAATATTTTTAATACGGTGCAATTCATGGAAAATCCACACTGTTTTGATCAGAGAAGAAGACAACAGCAGTCTGTCACTGAGACTGACTCAACACAGCAGACACGATAAAGGACAAGTGAATACTTTATTCCCTTACACATATTATAACACTCTCCTTTGTTTGTAAGGCAGACATGTCCAGCTCCGGGCCTGGAGGGCCACTGTCCTGCCTGTTTTCCAGCTCTGCCGCCTGCAACACCTGATTCAGATGATCAGCTCATCAGCCAGCTCTGAAGCAGCATTAGAACGACCTTGATTGTTTGAATCAGGTGTGTTGCTTCTGGGAAAGCTGGAAAACAGGCAGGACAGCAGCCCTTGGGGACCGACTTTGGACACCCCTGTTGTAAGGTGTTGGCAGGGATTATGTTTTCGCAGCAGAATGGCCGAATGGTAAAAGACCTCGCGTGGTGATCAGGCGAACCGAGCTGGTAAGAAGTCTCATTTCAACAAGCCTCATTTCATTATTCAGAGTTGAAGGAAGATTGTTCTTGGGTCCTCCGTGCCACAAGAGGGAGTAAGCTGCTCACCGCCAAGATTGTTCTTGGGTCCTCCGTGCCACAAGAGGGAGTAACCTGCTCATGCCATAGTCCACCTAAGAGCACAGACCTGCAGGCAACACTTTTTGCTCTTCTTCCTGTTATTCGCAAGGTGCTGAGGTCAAACTTTGGGACAGCCTGAAAAGTAGGAGACATTTACACTCGTTCAATGCACCATCATGACTACTTTTTTGACTTGTTTTTTTTCTCCCCCAGGCAGCAGTAAACATGATCGGCTTTCTGCTCTCAAAAGACCCAACACAGAGTCTCTCTTCCTGGTATATTTCACACCCACCACATCTTTGTCTGCACAAGAAATTGACTTGGGTGTAACTCACGGACGCCTTTCCTCTCAGGTCAACACACCTGTCCCACGTTCTTCTCAAGAGCTGACCACTGCGCCGCCCAGCAACAAGCAGACTGCCATCCAACTTGCAACTTTTTCCTCTGCTTTTGTGATTGTCTACTGTGCAAAAGTAATAAAGCTTGATTACAAAGAACACTTCAACTCAACTTCATTTTAAACACATCACCACAATCTAACTTAAAAAAACGACCATGTATACAGTCAGCCGTTCTAGCCAAATTTCATAACCATGTGTCGTAAGGCGTTTTTAGCCGAAAACCCCCCCACCATGTTTAGTAAGGCTTTTTTTAGCCCGAAAAAAAACGACCATTTATAGTATAGTATAGGCGTTTTAACCCAAAAAAACGAACATGTCTAGTTCGCCGTTTTTAGCCAAAAATCACGACCATGTGTCGTAGGGCGTTTTTAGCCGAAAAAAACCCAACTATGTATAGTAAGACGTTTTTATCGGAAAAAAAGGACCATGTATAGTAAGGCGTTCTCAGCCGGGGGGTTTTTACGGCTAAAAAGGCCAAAGTGCACATGGTCATTTTTTTCGGGCTAAAAACGCCTTACTATCTATCCTATGTCGTTTTTTCCAGGCTAAAAACGCCTTACTATATATACTATGTCGTTTTTTTCGGGTGAAAAATGCCTTACTATACATGGTCGTTTTTTTTTTCGGCTAAAAACGCCTTACTATATATACATGGTCGTTTTTTTCGGCTAAAAACGCCTTACTATACATGGTCGTTTTTTTCATCTCAAAACGCCTTATTATACATGGTCGTTATTTTCGGCGAAAAACGCCTTACTCTACATGGTCGGTTTTTTTTGGGTTAAAAAGCCTTACTATACATGGTTGTTTTTTTCGGCTAAAAACGCCTTCCTATACATGGTCGTTTTTTTTTTTCGTCTAAAAACGCCTCATTATACACACTATACATGGTCGGTTTTTTTCAGCTAAAAACACCTTCCTATACACGGTCGTTTTTTTTTTTTTAAGTTAAAACGCCTTTCTATTCATGGTCGTTTTTTCTGGCTAAACACGCCTTACTACACATGGTGTTTTTTTTCGGCTAAAAACGCCTTACTATATACAGTACATGGTCGTTTTTTTCGGCTAAAATCGGCTTACGAGACATGGGGGGTTTTTTTGGCTAAAAACGCCTGACTATGCGTGGTCGTTTTTTTCGGCTAAAAACACCTTACTATACGTGGTCCTTTTTTTCGGCTAAAAACGCCTGACGACACATGGTCATTTTTTTTCATCTAAAAACGCCTTACTATATAACATGGTCGTTTTTTTCGTCTAAAAACGGATAAGTGGCATTATTGTAACCTTCAAGTTCACAATAATAATAAATAATTAAAATCAACCATGACTTTAAACTATGTATTATCAATATTCATTATTCCAAACATGAGAAAGCATTCAGCAAACATAACTGGAATCGAGCAAAAGGACTCCAAATCCCAATGGCCAAATCCGGAAGTGAAGTGCCGACATTATTGACTCCAGCTGTAACGCAAATTACTTGGTTCAAACAAACATTCTAGGAACGAACCGTGATTGAAATTAACTGTGATGCCGCTCTTTACACGTTGTACTGACTGTCAGTGGCAGCGCCGCCCCTTTTAAAGTGCCAGATAAAGTCATCAACGTGGGTTTCCCTAGATGGATTTTGTTTGATTTCTTTATGATTTCTGCGGTCCTCTGGCCCTTTTTATACCTGTGGACGAAGGATTAGAGGCTCTAATCCCTCGTTGTGTCCGAGGACCGGCAACCCTTGGCCAAGGCCAAGGACTTGACTCCGAGGCCAAGGCCAAGGACCAAGGACTTGACTCCAAGGCCAAGGCCAAGGACCAAGGACCGCCCTTCGGTCCTCGAGGCCAAGGACCGGCTTGAGGAACACATCACTGATACATAGACACATTTTTAAGCTAACTTGGTCCACTTCAAGGTTTAAAAACATATTCCAGAAGTGCTTGATGATGCTCGGGTTGTCTATGTGGAGTTGACATTGTTGTGCAGTACACGAAGCAGAAGTTTAAGTTGAGTGACAGATAGACAGGCGGGCACACTCACCTCCACCTTGTGGTGCAACGTAACATCAGACATCAGCTCTTCAAGCACACCACACAGCTCGATACTCACGCGTGTCCAAATGCAGGTCGGTGTCCCTTCCGCATGTCCTCCGTCTGGCGACTGCGCTTTTAGCCCAGTAATCTCATCTGGTCAGGCAGAAAAACAAAACAAAAGTGGAAAGTCACACACTGTAGTCCATTCAAAAAAAAGTTGTTTCTTTTTTTTCTTTTTAATGTAACCAGGTGAACCATACTTAGACTTGTGTAGTGAATGCTGCCTTGTTTAACAAATGTAGCACTGTCACTTTAAGAGCCACGCTAGATGAAAACATGCGGGAACATATAGAGCGTGTGGGAATCAGACCAGGAAGCTAAGTAAGGGTGACATGCACGTGAAGGAGGGTAGTCGTTGAACTGTGCCTACTGCTTGTCCCAACTTGATACACCCATGATCATCGTTGTAACCCTGGCGATATTCAGAGCAAAATATCGTGGTTTGGAGTTTGAAATCTGCCGCTAGTGAGTCATGTGAACAGCTGTATAGCAGGGGAGATCATTTGTGTTTTTTCACGTGTTTTGTATACACCCAACATGCCGGAAAGTGTCGACAAGCCACTGCTGTTGTTTATTATGGTGAAATTTTCCTTAATCTGTTAGATAATTTTCTTTGATCTCTTAGATCCCTTTTCCAACTCTTTTAAAATTCAGTTAACATCTCAGTCTTTCATCTTAATGCTGAACAATTTTTCATTGTTCAGTCGGGAATAAAGCCCACCTAAAAATTATTTTGTGTCCAGTCCAGTCTTTCCAAAGACCCGGCTACATTAATTTGAGTCATGATTCGTAAAGTGGCAGACTTTTACTTTCAACCCGTCCATTCCCAAACGTGCCCGCACTCGCAATGCATTTGTTTGAGAGATCCACTCGCGGCTCTCTCCCCACACCTAAAGTACAATGAGCAACCTCCTTTCGAAAAACAAATGAACAAAGTCACGGGTGCATTTGTGGAAATTGTTTTGAAACAAATCTGCCCCCCCCCCCATGTGAATCCATCACACTTCCACTGCTGATAGCATCTTTGGTGTGGAAAATATACAGAATAGTATTCAAGTCAAACGCTGTTCGCGATTGTTTTTTAATTGACAGCTGAGGTCTACTTGACGGCGGCGTGCTCGCTCACTGCCCCCTTTGCTGACGTTGTCTTTTTACGTTGAGTCACAACAAGAAAATTAAAGGAGCAACGTGTCGTAATAACTCTCCCCAATTGTCGACATCTATACACTCAGAAATAAACTGCGAAGTCAGTTTAAAATGTTAAAATTACTCAGAGAACAGGGCTTGCGGACAGCGGAAGAACTTGCTCATTGAGTCGGATGTGGTACCATTCTTGTGCTTGTACTTATTCTTCTTCTTGGTAAAGAAGACGATGTCTTTCGTTCATATCGCCCCCTACTGTCCGGGAAACCACAAAGGCATTTGGCAAGCAATCTGAATCTAATTTGCAGTATAAACTAAGCGTGCAAAAACACAAAACACTAAATTAGGGCATATCTTGAAGAACCTCAAATTTCAAGGGCAGCTGATCCACTGAGCTGGTGGAAATACCGATCTTCCGTCTACCCCCGTTTGATCAAAGTAATGGAGAGTAGATTGTGCATTGTAGCAACAACATCTGTCCCATCAGAGAGGGTGTTCTCAAAGACTGGACAAATTGAAGTATTCCAAGTTTAAGTATTAAGTTTTGTTGACTGCAAATTTAAAATAAAGCAAGGAGTAGCTTATGTTTGTTAAAATAAAGCAAGGAGTAGCTTATGTTTGTTTTGTTCACTTCTGCTGTTGCAGTTAATACTCACTATTTTTGTTATGATGCAGCATGTTTCATTGTTGTTGGTTGAAGTTTAATTTTGTTGCTTGTTTATTGTTTGGAGCCTTTTTAATGTTCAATAAAATAAGTAAAAAGTAATTTCTTTGCTTAATAATTGTTGCTATTTGCAGTCAGTAGAGTGCAATATTTAGTTCACCAAGTCATTTATCAAAATGTATGCTAAATTTGTCATAAATATTTAAAAGAAAAGCTAAAGTTAAAACAGCCGTTTGAGAGCCAAAAAGAAGTGGACCCTTTTCACTGAGCCGATCCAAATGAACCGGATCACCGAAGAGCCGAAAATCCCATCACTACTGCCCACCTACTCGCACGCTTGTTTTGTTCCAGCCTCACTTGACGTCACAACAACCCAGGTGCATTGTGGGCCGGTGACTTCCGCGATGAGTGAAACGCAGCGTGCCCAAATTGCGATGCAAAAAGCGTTTTCCTCGACAAACTAAGATAAGTTGTTACCCAACTTCGTACACACACTTCCTCGACAAACTAAGATAAGTTGTTACCCAACTTCGTACACACACATATACAGTATGCCCCAAGCAATACGAAATGAGTCCTTCGAATGGTCACATGCCGATACGTCAGCGCACTGTAGCCTACTTTGCGGCCATGTTGGAAGGGACAAATTGCCATCAAAGCCAATGCATCCATCCATCCATTTTCCGAACCGCTTGATCCTCACTAGGGTCGCGGGGGGTGCTGGAGCCTATCCCAGCCGTCTTCGGGCAGTAGGCGGGGGACAATGCATTGATATTGAATTTCAGTCGCAACTTGGTCATTTCTTAACCAGATTTCATGAGCTTTTTTTTTTTGTCAATGCCAAAATGTGTGCTACCTCTGCTGAACATTTGAAGTCAAATAAAGCCCTTTCTAAAATTATCTGTTACTGCCACCCTGTTTTTAGTTGTTTTCTCCCAGCCCAGTTTGATACATTGAACACTAATCTAACTGGAAATAATCAAACCCGGCAACGTAGCATAAAGTGGGGTTTAAAAACGAAACAATAAACATTTTACTTTTTTAATTTAATCTCATTTGATATAGTGTACTAAAGATGATCAGTAAACTGAGCAAAAATGCATACAGTATGTATGGTAACTATTGATAAAATAGTATTTGACTGTAACAACTCTGAATGTGTATGTAAATTACTATCATTTGTACAAATCAAAACAAGCATTCAATGCACTTTTTTTGAACCCATGACCTCTGCACATGCTAACCAGTCGACCACCGTGTCGCACTCACTCAATATAATAAATACAAAATGTATACGTAAAATTGTTTATTTCATTCGATCAATTATTCTGTGTATTTTACTGAATAGATAAACGATTAGAAATACAATTTTCTATGTGGGACTCTTTGAGAGCAGGTGCGATTTGAGAAGTATGCTCGGCGCTTCCTTGTTCGCTCATGTGTGCACTTGGAGGATCGTATGGTAGAACCCTCCCAAATGTTTTCTTCAAAGTTGCACTAAAACAATGTGCCTTTTCATGTCTCCACCGGGCTTCCACAGCTCAAGTGACATTCATTTCAGCCTCCTTTCTCTTTGTCAAACTACTCGGGACGTCACGAAAACCGATTTGAATCGGAAAATCGTTTTTCACCTCTTTTCAATAATAATAACAAAAATACATTTCATTTATAAGCGCCTTTCAAGACACTCAAGGACACTTTCCAACCAAAACAAGAATAATAAAACCACAGATAAAACAGAGTAAAATAACGGTACTGTATCGCACGCCCGTCTCCAAGTTAGATGCGTCCTTGTTTTCCCGCCGTGCAGCTGCTGCATTTATTTGGCTTTGCCTGTCCGTCGAGGAGCAGTGCTGCTCATACTGTTGATCGCCCACCACTACCTGTGCTCTTCACAGAGCCGCATTGTCCGCAATTTTTTTTTCTTAATTAAAGACTGCCAGTCTGCTCTTAGTGACCTGAAGCACCCCCACCCCCTTCCACATGAAGGGGAAACACTATCCCTGCTATCCTATCCACTGATGGAAATCGGATTAGACACCGGGAATAATGTGGCCTAAGATTTTCGCTTGAGCGACCCCCCCCCCCCCTCCCCCCCAGCCTTGCGGTGAAATCTTGATGCTTTGCATCCTGACTGGCCTGACCAGAGCGGACATGGAGCTTTTCGGGGCAACGTCAACTTGGATATTCGTGCTGCACTTGCTTTCTGTCAGCGGTGTCGCCAATCCCAAGACAACAGGTAGGAGCATCGCCGTTTTGTTGTTGTTGTTTGGTTGTAAATTAAAAAATAAATAAAAATCCTTTTGAAATCAACCGCATCATGATAAATTCAAAGCAATCCACCTTCAAACTCGTTCAGGACACACACACACAACAATTGCACATTCCAAAATTCCCTTTTTTTCTCCCGATACGATGTCTGAATGAAGAGATTTGACATCTTTACATCCTCTTTCCTCATTTCATAACTACTCCATCTTGAAAGTGTTTAGCTCATTCAGGGCATCTTAGGAACTCTTCACTATCTTCTTTAAATTCCTAAATTTTGACAATAAAATCATCAAATGAAGAGATTTAATGACTGGTTGATTCATGACAACTGGGGTGTCAAACTCATTTTTGTCACGGGCCACATTAAAGTTACCGTTTCCCTTGGAATGCCGATATGACTGAAACTATATACAGGAGTCAGGAAGAACAGTTTATTCGACTATTGTGTAAGTTAGGTAATGAGTGGTTTGGTGACAAGAAAATGGTGATAATAATTCTTTTATTTTTTACAAATGAGAAGTTGAAAATTTGGTTCCGATTTTAGCAAGAATCACAGAAGTTCACATGTTTGATTTGCTTTCACGGGCCACATAAAATGATGTGGCGGGGCCAGATCTGGCCCCCGGGCCTTGAGTTTGACACCATACCTTACAATATCTAACGACGACACTTTCTCATGTGTATTTGCGTGCCCAAGTGTCGTGGTGCGTCATATCGGACGCGGAGGCGCAGAAGTGCGCCGACCTGTCCGGGAACGCCACCGCTCGGAATATTCGAGGGACTTTGCAATGCGTGCGAGGCCTCAACGCCAGAGACTGCATGGAGAAAATACAAGTACGTCGACAAACACACCCGAGAAAGTGTAACTTTGGGCATTTGACTTGGCATTCACTTGAAAATGGGGAAACAAAAATTGTATTTTTTAAAAAATTTTCTCAGAATGGGAGCGCTGACGCGGCCTCCATGTTTGCGGATGACATCTACGCTGCGGGCCTGTGTCACGGCCTGGAGGTCGCAGCCGGGGAGTCCCTCAATGGAGTGGGTAGGAATGCAGCTGATAGATCTCTCACATCATCATCATGTTGTATGATAGCCAAAGATACAATCCTGGTGGGTTAATGTGGGGGGGGGGGGGGGGGTCATTTGTTGTCACCACAAGCCGTTAGTTGTTGTGCAGAAAAACTCGACTTTCAAAAGTTTAACCCACATGAGTCATCGTCCCGTCCCGATGGATCTGTCGGCCAGATGGCGTGAGCTACTACGTGGTGGCGTTGGCTCGCCGCTCGACGTCCGACTTGTCCCTGCTGGAGATGCACGAACGCAGCTCGTGCCACCCGGGCATCCGCACGACGGTGGGTTGGACCGTGCCTGTTGGCTACCTGCTCAACACCTCGCAGATCAGCCCAGGACACCAGTGCAACTTCCCCCGCGGTGAGAACATGTAATGTACATGTAATTTTTTTTTTTTTTTTTTTTTTGCAAATGGCTGACACAAGATTGTTAGCTGGCATGGTACATCGCCTAAGGAGGAGGAATGAGCACTTTTTTGCGACCAACTGTGAATTACCAGTTATATATTTTTTCGATTTCATTATTTTATTTTACAAATTCACTTTATAATAATTGTTATCATTTGTATTATTATTATTATTAAGATAACTATGATGTTGTCATGATTATTTGTCTTTTTGATTCAAACTAGACAAACTTTTTATTCGTGTTATTTGCTTGATTTTAACTTTTTAATTTTGGGGGAGTAATATTACAGTAATGTTCTATACTTTTTAATTAGATTTGAATGTTTTGATAAATGCTTGTATTTCTGGTAGTTGGTTGTATTTTATTATTCGTTTTTAATTTCAATACTTTCATGACTTTTGTTCCGCCCTCGCCGCGTCCCTGTTGCGTCAAGACAGACAGACAACTCCTTCAATGACTACACCGTTGATATTTCCGGCGATTTATTCACCAGCGAGTCAAGAAAGTGTAAAACAGGAACAGACAGACATAAAAACACTTCCACGTTGCAACGTAAAACGTGGTAAAACAATGTGCCCCACTGATCTGACATGTGACGCTAACGAGCTAATACGATAATATGCTAATCGCTATGCATAAATGCGAACTAAACAATAGAAACGCCCCACAAATGTAAATCCACGATGAACACACCCCACGAATTAATAATATGGCATACATATACATAAAATATTTACATACAGGCTGTGCTTGGCCGACGACACGAAGTAGCAGTCCATCGTTCGGAGGTTCCAAGTGCAACGTTGGAAGCGGAAGCGGTGCAACCGGAAGTGTCTCACTCCACAACGTCCGGTGTGCCCTTCACAATAACGAATTAACCTTACACAATAAGCAGCTCTTTAGTTATAGAAAATAGGAAACAAATGTTAAATGGATCTTCAGGAGCCAGAACAACTTTAATTATTATTAATAATATTGTGGTTATTATAGCATTCATTTTCAATTTGATGCGACTATTTTGTTATTCTTAATGATACCTTCAAAAACTGTGTTCTGTTCTAATTACATATGAAAATATTTTGATATTATTTGTGTATTTTGAGATGAATGGAATGGAAGCTGTCAGCTGGAAAAAAAAAGTGTGTGTGTGTGTGTGTGTGTGTGTGTGTGCGCGCGCTACTTCCCGTATCCACCGCGCTCCAGCGGTGGGGAACTTGTTCGGCTACAGCTGTGTGCCCGGCGTCAAAGACCCCCAACACGACCCCCAAGGCAACAACCCAAAGAACCTGTGCGAGGCCTGCATCGGCGATGACAACGATCGACACATCTGCGCCAGCAACCCTCGAGAGAGGCACTACGGCGAGGCGGGCGCCCTCAGGTACGCCGTCTCTCACCATGACAGGAACCGCATCCCGGGCAATGTGTTTCCTTCTTTCCAAGGTGCGTGGCAGAGAATCTCGGCGACGTGGCTTTTGTCAAACACACCACCGTCTTTGACAATTCGGATGGTGAGTATTGAAAACACACATCGCAGATATGCGTGCCTGAAGACAGACAGATGGATATGCCCTCCATTAACACGTTGGGTTAGGGTTTCAAATTTGGGTTAGGATTTCAAACTAGGGTTAGGGTTTCAATGTAGGGTTTCAAAGTAGGGTTATAAACTCGGGTTAGGGTTTCATTGTAGTGTTGCAAACTAAGATTAGGGTTTCAAATTCAGTTTAGGATTTCAAACTAGGGTTAAGGTTTCAAACTAGAATTAGGGTTTCAAATTAGGGTTAAGGTTTCAGTGTTGGGTTTCAAACTAGGGAAAGGGTTTCAATGTTTGGTTTGAAATATGGGTTAGCGTTTCAAAGTAGGGTTTGGGTATTTAAAGTAGGCTTTCAATTTAGGGTTAGGGTTTCAATAACTTACCGATATCCTCTTAAGTATCCTGGATTTTTTTTCCTGGACAACGAAATTCCCCACGCCTCAGCCTTCTGAAATCCTGTGGCCTCACCTCACATCCAGGCAGGAACCAGGACTCGTGGGCTCTGGACGTGGAGGCCGAGGACCTGAAGCTCCTTTGCCCCGACGGCACCGAGGCCGACCTGGACGACTTCCGCCGCTGCCACCTGGCGGCCGTGCCCGCCAACGGAGTGGTGGTGCGCCAAAAGGAAAAGTGCCGCATCTGGAAGTTCCTGGAACGACTGCAGGTCATCTTCGCAAACTCGTTTTGTGCCGCCTGCCCATCCATCTTTTTATTATCCGTCATTGCACGACTCATCCGCTCTTCCAGCCTGCCAGTCATCCATGCTTCCATCTCCCAAAAATATCTGTCCATCTTCCCATCCGTCCATTTCATTCATTGTTCATCACACAGTCTGTCCCTGCCATCCATTTGCTGTTCTTGCTCTCCTTTGCTCCGCCAGAACGTGTTTGCTAACGCTACAGACGGCTTCAGCATGTTCAGCTCTTCCGGCTACTCCGACTCCGACGTGATGTTCAGCGACTCCACCCGTTACCTGCTCAGGGTCCTCGGGGGCTTCACCTCCTGGCTGGGCCCCTCCTATACCAGCGCCTTGCAAGCGTTCGAGTGTGAAGGTCAGCCCAGACAATCGTAGTCTCGTTTGATATACAGTCAACCCCGGTTGGGATAGGGAACGTATCGGTTTGCATTTAAAAAAAAAATGTGAATGACATGGTTTGTTTGTTTGGTTTTTTTGCGTGTGTTTTTGTGTCCAACAGGGTTCTGCTGATAAAAAAAGCGGCGGATATCTGCCCTCCTCTTGTCTCGTCTGACATCCATTTACACCTTCAGCTTCCTTGTGTTATTTTCAAAGTTGTCCCAAGGTGCCAACAAGGCCAAGACGATGACATTTGATGAATTTAAAAAAAACATTTTTTTTGTTTAAAAGGTAAAAGAGCATTACTTGATGAGTCGCACGGCAAAACTTTATCGTGCCTTCCGTTGGGTCTTAAAAAGAATGAGAAATGAGAAAAGGTTAGCATGCAACATTTGGGGCTAGCTTTGCCAAATTTTCACGTGGAATCTTTCGGCTGCGATGCCAGCGACAAAGTATGACTCTTGCTCGGTCTTGTGCTATTTGTAGAAATTGTTTTGACAAACGCACGTACACTTTTGCAAATTTCAAATCCGAGCCGAGAAATGGATCGGAGCGACTGAGGAAAAACTATCAATGTCATTTCTACTC
This sequence comes from Hippocampus guttulatus, assembly GCF_054856545.1. Lineage (NCBI taxonomy): Eukaryota > Metazoa > Chordata > Actinopteri > Syngnathiformes > Syngnathidae > Hippocampus > Hippocampus guttulatus. Next base: position 15,882,859 of record NC_141273.1, read on the forward strand.
TGCCAATAAAACATCACATAATACAGAAAAACAGACAGAAAGTTCTACGATGAGGTATTCCAGTCCTTCACTTGAGTGTGAATCACAGACAATTTCATGACAAATCTTGAATCCAAAGTGGTAATCAAGTGGAACGCTTTTGGATCCCGTCGACTCACGAGGCCACTTCGGAGATGTGGTGTACGTTGGACAGGGTGAGCTGAGCCTCTCGCGCCGCCGGGTAGAAGCGCCTGGAACGAATCCACAGTCTCCCTAAGACCCCCGCAACCAGCAACAGGACCACCAGGAACCCCCCAAGGATGAAGGTCTCCACCGGTGGGAGTCCACCTGCACAGGAAAAAAAAAACCACAGTCGTACCTCTGCTTAGGAACGTCTCTTCATACGAAATTTTCAAGTTACGAAACGCCTCAGCAGGAAAATATCGCTTCTTGTTACAAAAGAAATTTCAAGATAGAAAAGGTAAAAATACAGTATGGGCTGCCAGTCACAGCTCCGAGTTTCCTGAACGCAACATACTTAGAGCTGCTCAGCCATTGGCTATTCCCCAGCATCATCCTGGCTTCCCATTGGCTAAGAGGGACCTCTACCATACGTGTCTATGTGTGAAGATAGATAGCGAGGTGTTGATTCAGCGTTCTCGTCATTCACCCAGGCGGTGTTCCGATAGTTTTGTAAATGAGAATCACTCAGAAAAAGTCTTCACCAATCCGGCGATCGCTCACGATGCTGATGGTTTGTTTGCCTCGGACGCTTTTGAAGGATTGTTAAAAGCCGACAAAAGCAAACGTCCTTGGATCGGTGCTTTACAAAACGCCAGGCAAAAACCACTCCTGAGAGAGAACATGAACTAAAGAGGGCAAAAAACGATGAGGACACAGTTAGAAGTTAAATGGCCATCATTTTTATTTTTTTATTCTGTTGTTTACACTGCGCACAACTCTCATTTATTGTGCAATAATCTAATGGTAACATGTACTTGTTACATATTTTGATGCATTTTTGTGCTTCATAAAACATTTATGTCTGAATTTTGGGGAGCTCTTTCCCGATGGGTAACAACACCCCCCACCCAAAAAAAACAAACGTAAACATTTGGCCGCTCGTAGAGTATACAGCGCACCCGAATGGAGCTGCTTCAGGGACGTACCTAAACGGGGATTCTCGCTGTCGTTGGGTCGTCGTCTGATGGGACCGTAGGACACCGTGTGGGACAGCGGAATGTCTCGCCGCGTCCTCAACAGGACATCTTCAGTCGAGCAGTTCTGGCGGTTTCAGTGGGGAAAATATAAAATATTACACACACACACAGAGGGAAAGAGCGTCTTTTATTTACTGAGGCGGTGGACGGTAAATAGCGAGTGCACACACTCACAGGCTGGCACAGGCCGGGGCTGTTGTGGCAGATGTGGACGTTGCAGTGCAGGAAGACGTTGTCGTAGGAGCCGCCCACAAATTTGAACATTTGGATCCTGAACGTGGCGTCAGCGCCGCGGCCGTTCTTCAGCACGCTCAGGGTTTCTTGGTTTGTCAACACGGGGCAGCTGATGGCGGGGAGGGGGGGGGGGGGAACCAGAAAACAAAAGCAAATAAATGGGACCGCCCAGATGGATTGCGACGTTCAAGACACTTGTGTGTGTTCTCTTTCACTGCCGCGATGCGTTGCTGCGCCGTTGCCAATGGCGCCAAATGTTGCCTGGTTGTCAAGGACGTCCGCGGCGGCTCAAAATGTAACACCTGGCCTTTCTGTTCCACCATCACGTGATCAACCGGGGACTCGGGTTTGGCTGAGCGGAGAAACAAACTCTCTCGTTTCACATTTGGAGCCTGAGAAGCATTGTGTAGTCTTGCATTTTCTGTTACGGGTTTTGGGGTAGTCTCCGTTTTGTAACTGCTATGGGGTTGAAAAAGTGGTTATATTTAACAGATTTTTTTACGTCACTTTTATGGGATTTATGGTATTCTCATTTTAGCCAAGGCAAATTTTACGGGGATTTCTATAGTCTCAAACGCATTTGGACATGGACCTGGATTATTTTGACAAGCACATAGCACCGTATAGGTGTCAGGTATGCGATTTGCAGAATTTATTGAAAACGCTGAAATTCTGTTCCCTTGTAATGCTTGAGATAATGTGCCGCCCACCTGTCCCGAATGAAGGTGTACTGAATGTGGCTGTAAGGATCCTTGGTGGGCGTGGCCCAGCATCTCTCCATGCGTAACATCAGGTGAGCTGGAATCTGGGAGGAGAGCACAGGCAGTCCAAGAAAAAGCAAGCAAAAAATATATATATATTTTCAGCAAAATGAAAAGGCTGAAAATATTTCAGGCTTTTTGAACAGAAGTTAAACCAAAGACAATATTTTGCATTGTGAGGAAATGAAATTTGCCTTTTTTAACGATTTCTGAATGAAGAATTTTTAAATTTTTTTAATTATTTGGATTAAAATGTGAAAATATTTCAGTTCCGAATGAAAATGAAACAAAAGTTTTAAAAAATGAGGAAATTATTTGCATGCAATTATTTTTCCAAGTTTTTTTAATATTAATTGTGGGCGGCACGGTAATCAAATCGGTTGGCATCGAACCCCATACAGAGGTTCGGGGTTCGATTCTGGGGCCCGGCCTTCCTGTCTGGAGTTTGCATGAATTTTTAGAGAAGAAAATATCAATTGGATTGGCACTTGACAAACCTTTTAAATAAAGACGTCGACATTATTCTCCGTTTGGCGAACCGCGCATTTTAACGTGCGCTCTCCGAATATACTCGGCTGTCTCACCATGAAGACTTTGACGAAGATGTCATCGTCCAGGGTGAGCGAGGGGACGGTGGTCCACTTGTCCTCAAAGGCCTCGTCCTTGTACAGCAGCATGGACACGGAGAAGTTTCCGTCCTCCGTGTTGAGAGTGATGGTCCTGCATGTGTGTGTGGAGAGATCATGGTCAACCGCAGAGGACCACCGGGACGCCGAGAGACATTTTAACTAACGAAGCAAAGGTACTTCTGGGTGGAAGAAAACGTACATGCAGTGAAACCATGGAAAAAACGAAGAGATTCACAATGAGCTTTTTTTTTTTTTGAGCCAGAGTAAATTTCCCCATTTTCACAACGGCTCCGCCAAATACATGTTTGTCCACAAGGGGCGCTGCTGGCGCAGGGTTGAGCTTTTACCGCCCGGAAGTACGTGTGACGTGACGAAGAAGAAGAAGACAGAGGCTGACCTGACATCCACGCGAATCATGTTTTCCCCGTTGGGCTGCTGCACCATGTAGTTGATGGGGTAGCGGCACACAAAGGTGATGTTGATGTAATTCCTGGTTATGACGTCGGTGTGGTTGTTGTGTATGGTGTTGACGAAGAGGATGTGAGTGGCGTCCGACGTCTGAACAAGGCAAAACAACGATCAACGTATCGTCTACACGTCATCAATATACAGCTTGAATCCCTGGCAACTCCACGACCAGCTTGAAACCCAAATATAAAACCTCATTACAGATTTTAACACTAATTCGTAACTCTAACCCAGAGTTAAAATCCGAAACCAAATTTGAAACCATGACACTTCCTTGAGACCTTAATGTAAAACCTGAACGCTATCCTGAAACCCTAACCAAAGCATGTAAGCTCTCGTTTCAAGCCCTAACCTAGGGTTGAAACCCAAGACCAAGTTTGAAACCTTAATTTGTAAAACGGAAATAAAGCACTGAAACCCAACCCTAACGCTCTTTTGAAGCTCTAATTTGGAGCCGAAAATCGAATTTGAAGCACTAACCATTGCTTGAAACCCTAACTCTATTTTACAACCGTGGTTTGATACAACGTGGTTTGAAATCCCGATGTGAAACCCTAATGTCACATAACCTAGTCCATTCTAGTTTGAGACCTTTACTCTGGCTAAAAGTTTCTTTTGAAACCCTAACCCTCAACCTCCGTTACAATTGCATGCCTCAGAAAAAGAAAAGAAAAAAACTGTGCACTATACCAAAACTATGTTCCAGAGACATGTACACAACTAGTTCCTCCTCATTTAAAAAACAAACAAACAATAGATATGAATAGGCAAAAATAACACGCTCCTTTGAGCTGGTTGCTTGAGGGGATGCTAACCTAATGTCCATGCTTTCCATTCCCTTTATTGGGAATATCGACACTACCAACATGGCCGCCACAGTGAGGCTTTTTTTTTTTTTTTTTTAAAGCTTGCTGTGGTCTATTGTAGGACTGTTTATCTATGACAAGAGCGGGTCAACCCAGAAACGCCACAAACATATAAATGGATTCACAATTGGCCTCTCGTCGCTGAAGTCAGAAGGCAGCCATTTTACGTTGCCACTGTTCCTGAAAACGTATTTATTTTGTTTGTTTGTTTTTGTTATTTTTTTTCGCTGAAAACACTGTTATGTCTTAAGGCAGCATCCCTGTACGAAGTAATGAGAGCCTCTCCAAAAAATTACCGGTAACTCAAATCGTGGTTCCACTGTATGAAGAAGCCAAGCTGTTGAACCATTGCGCTAATGGCTAACTGAGCTCTTCTTGTATTCTATTTCTTCCTTTTCAAACATCTCCACGAGTGTTCTGGTGCTCCAAGTCGTCCGGTTTAAATCTAAAAGTGTTTGTATTTGAAGGAAGCGAGAGACTAAGATGGGGGTAGCGTGCAAACGTTCCTCAATTTCCATGTAAATCACGATCATTTGCAAGCACGGGAGGCTATCTGGGTGGGGCCAACCGGGGGGGCCTCAGAGTTGTTTCAGGGGCAATTCCGGCACCGCCCGACATAAACATCAGCTCTGCCACTTTCTCACAACCATTCTTCTTGACTTTCTGTCTGGGTCTCTTGGTGTCTGACTTCCAGACTCCCGGGTCAGAATTTACGTCAGCGCTTGTAAATTATTCAATTTTTTCGGGCTCTGAAGTAGGGGGGAAAGCGACAGCCTGTTGCTTTAACAGCATCGTAAAAACGGACCACTGACAAGCGGCGGGAATTTTATTTGTCAATAATGAAGACATAAAGCGCACTTTGTCTTTATCTCGGGGTACGAGGTTAAACGTCAAGCGTCCCGTTGGAGGGGCTGTTTACATGAAACCCTAACAATGGCTTGAAACCCTAAATTCAAACCCTAACACTAGTTTTCAACACTAAAGTTAAATCCTTCAACCTGGATTGAAGACCTAACACTATGATTTAAACTACGGATGTTCAAAAATAATGTTTTTTTTCTTCAAGACAGATAATAGTATACAGTAAGTATTCACTCTTTGAGTACTCACCGATACAGAGTACGCTACCTCAAGAACTTTTGATGTATAACATTTCGTTTCACAAAATTAAAAAAACAAAACGAAAACAAAGACCTTTCTTTTGGACGCAAACGAGACGGGATTTCATACTGCCGCAGTATAGCGCCAACTATTGCCGAGGAAGACTTAGTTGATTTTTTTTCCCCCTGTAGTATCAGGTATCGGTTTGATAACAATACCTGGTATCAGTACTCAGCCATCCCTACTTTACACCATAATTTAAAACACCTCATCCTTGTTCGAAACCCTAATTTGAGACCCAGCCCTCGTTTTGAACGCTATCCTGTGCTGAAACCTGAACCCTAGCTTTAGGGCCAATTGGCTTGAAACCCTTACATTGGCTTTAAACACGAAAGCAGACTCGATACCCCAATTTTAAAACCCAAACTTTTAACTGTACCCCAAATACTAAGCTTGAAATCCAAATGCAGCAAACAATTAAATAAATAAAATAAACAAACACCTGCATCCCGAGTTTGAAACAATTGATCGACATCCAGTATTACCATGATGCTTCCGCAGTGGGACAGGTTGCTCTTAATGCTGAAGACGTAGTCGTCGCCCACTTCCACGCCTCGACAGTCGGGGTCATTTAGATGCAAATCCCAGACCTGGACACACGTACAGTATGATTAAAAAAAAATCAGTTTAGGTGGAAATAAAAGGGGGGGGGCGTGCGACGACTTACGTAAACAGGGGGGACTTTGTGCAGGAAGAAAGCGCTGGGAATAACCACTTCCATGTGGTCGTTGGTGCAAATGACCGTTTCGTTCAGCTCTAAATGAAAGCACAAAGACAAAAAAAAAAAACATGCCTGTAATCTGCATGCTTGTGCCCTGAAGACTTTGTCAAAAATTCCCTTTTTCCTTTAATATGTTTTATGTGCCCGCATTAATCCAAACACGATGTTTTGTTAATATTGAAAATCCAGCTCAAGTGGCGGCCATTTTGTCAGACCCCTGAGATGAATAAAATAAAGGCAGTGAATTTTTCTACTTCATGGTGCAAACAACATAAGGAACAATTGTAATGTCTTGTTTCATGAGCGTAAGAAGTGAATAGAATGTAAAGAACAAAACAGGTTTTGTCTCGAAATAGTGTTTTTGTGGCCGATACTGAAAATGAGAACTCCAGGAAGCCGATCACCGACACTTGGAGCTGATATAAATTTTCAAAGGGCAAATATTGGTTTCCAATTAAAAAAAATACAAACTCAAAGTCTTCCCTTGTCTTTCAGCATGTTCATTGAGTCGTTTTTGTTTTCTCTTCTAGACAATAGGGCATTTGTTTTAAAATTCAGTTTAGACAGCAAATTTGTAATTGGGGCCTGGTGATCTTTTTTTTTTATACATTTTGAGCGACAAAATATGTTTTCAGGGGAGAAATCGGTGGAGAAGGAAAAAGTACAGGTTGTGTTCAAAATATGAACAGTGCAACACAGATGCGAAGCTGAAGTAAATATGAGTGCGGCATTCCACAAGTAACTCGTTTTTTCTCCCTTTAATTTTGTTGAAAAATAAAGACTCCGTTTTTTTCTGAGTTTGCGCTGTTGTCACTTTTTTCCTCTTTAAAGAGACCTCAAAGGTGGAAAAATGGCTCAAGTTGTGTTGCAGATGTCAAGCGGCGTTGACAGAAACGGTGCTTCTTTAACTAAGCGCGAGTTCACCCCCACTCGCCCATTTTAATATATTTATTGATATACTTTTTGTCTTCTTTCATAATTTTGCTGCTGTAAATTGGGAATTTCTCCATTGTGAGACAAATAATTAAAACAAAATTCTTATCTTATGAAGGCAAAAAGCTCCAAGAATTTCCTGCCTGCAGTCCAACTTGGCATTTTTCCCGCGCGCAACTGCATTAAATCTGTGTGAAACGAGTTTCAAAAAAAAAAAAAAAAGGAAAAAAAAGAAAAAGGAACGGCTCACCTTCTTCGTACGTCTGCAGATCACCTTGGGCGGAGACGAGTGTCAAGGTCAGCAGCAACCAGGCCCAACGCAAACTTGCCATCTTGTGTCTCCCCTGGGAACGTTTGGCCACCGACTGCCGCTGTCACGGCCACAAGACGTAGCACCCCGGCGCCGGACAGCTCTAACCAAGTGCGAGCCTCCCTCCCGCCCCTAAAACAGCAGCTTGAATGATGTCCTTCGGGGGCCAACAATGAGATTCCGCGCGTGAATAGGGGGAGCCCTGGGAAGTCCGAGGTAACTCCTCTTTTTGTAAACACGCTACGACAACAACAAGTGCGGCGGTAACCATGTACGCCACCGCTCTTTGTGACCAGACTTTAAAAAAAAAAAAAAAAAGGGGGGGGGGGCAAAAAAATCTTTATGGGTAAGCGGGAACCCCTGCAGGGGGGGGGGAGCCGGCAAGCAAAAGAAACTTGGCTGAAGAGTGCACGTGTGCTGTAGGGCCACATCATAAAACACACTCTTCACTTCCAGACAGAAGCCGAGAATGTGAGAATGGAGGAAAATGATGAGAAGAAGCGTACAAAACGACTTTGGAAAAGGACAGGCAGAATGTAAAATGGGAGAAAAATGACCATTATGAGCGTACAGAAAATGGCTCAGCACCACTATACGAAGCAAAAACTACTGTCAGAAACGTATGGTGCAAAATGACTGGCAAGCTTTTAAAATGGTGATGCCCAGGCCCGGCCCGGAAATACACCGGCCGTTTGGGAAAATCAACATTTTTCCCCAAATTCCCAATGGCCACGCCACCTGTGGGGAGAACACAAAATGGCAGAAAATACAAAATGAATCAAGGCAACATAAACTCTTGTTTTGAGAGGGAAGAAATTTCATCTGTGCTGTATGTTACAAATATAGTACATTTGACAATAAAGTTTATCCAATCCAACTTTATGGGGCAGGCAAAATGCCTTTTTTTTCTTTCTTTTTTTTTTTTTTTACAAAAAAAGTTTACCTTGTAAAGTCAAGTTTGAGTTTACAAGTTTGGTTCCCAAGAGAAAGAATCTTAAGATTTCACTGTCCCACCCCCACATTCAACAAAACACCAGCTTCACTGGGACACTCAGTCCGCAAAGAAGATTAAGGAAAAAAAAGAGAAGGAATGTGCAACACTGCGCTAATTTCTTTTGTTAAAGACACAAGCGCAGAAACAAAGTCCTCCTTCCTGCGCGCGAGTTTACAAGGGTGCCGCTGGGTCGCCCCTACTGCCTTTTATTTCCTGGAAGTTGTGAAAACGGCAAAGGGATCATTGAGTCCAAATCAAAACACTTATGTGCTGTATGTTACACATACAGTACATTTGACAATAAAGTTTATCCAATTATCCAATCCAATTGTAAATTCATGTATTCAAAAGTGTATCAATGTCAATTTTATTTTTTTTTTAAGAAAAAGTGGCAGAGTGCCAAAGTGAAGAGGCGTGTCCATCCCTGCCGCCGAGTGCTTTGTGGTTCGTCTTCACTGTAGACGTTGGCCATCTTCTTCGCTAAAGAGGTCGGCCAGGTCGGCCACGGTGAGCACGGCGGCCTCCGAGTGCTTCATGGCGGCCCGGCTGTGACTGCAAAACCGCAAAACAATTTCTTTTAGCGGTGTTACCTTGACTTGAGCGTTGAACTTGTTCCCTGACCCAATGGAATCATATGCTGGAACCTTGATTTCATGGACGAACTGGATGGCAGTTTCGTCCGTGAGAGCCGAACATCCGTTAAAAAGTAATTGACCAAAAATGGCCGCCACTCCCGCAACGCAGATACCGCATTTCGCTCACTTCTTTTCTGGGTTTGAACCCTGATGGGTTTGTGTGACGTCATTTTCAGTAGAAAGAGTTAATGTGCCAAATATTATGCTGTGTATTAAATAAACATTAAAAACTAAATAGGATTGTGTGGAACAAAAAATACCCCAAATAAATAAATACATTTTTAGAGCTGTCATTTTAATATTGAGATACCACGCAATATTTTTGGTCATTGGCTCAAGAGCAGATAACTGGCCTCAGGTGGCCTATTTCAAGCTAAGTTGTAAAAAAATCCGCAAGTTTGGGCGCTCCCGAGTCAAGGTAACACTGCGGATGAAATTCGCCGTTCTCTCTCGCACCTCTTTTCCGCCGTTTTAAGCATGGCCTGCATCCTCTCCTCGATGGTGGACTTGATGAGGAAGCGGTGCACGAATGTCGGCCTGGTGGGACGGAGACAGAAGGGACAGAATGCTGCAAATAACGATTATTTCAATCATTGAGTAATCTGTCAACGAATCAACGAACTGGATGGGAAAAAAAAACACGTTTCAACTTTCATTCCTTTACGCAAAAATAGGACATTAATTCAAATTGACAGTGCCGAAAAAACTCACCTATTCGCTTTTTTTGTGCTCCAATAGCAAAGGATTGCTTTGCAACAAGGACATATGCTGAAGTGAGTTGAGGATTTTCATGTCGTGTTTTAATGTTGTCTTGTGGCACTGATAGGAAATTCTAAAACGTTTTTTAGGAGGCTTTAATGAGGTGCAGATTTTTGCTATTTGTGGCAGGACTCGCTCCCCGAACACTGTGTACTGAAATAAGGATGCGCTCGTCTCAACGTGTGTGTGTGTGTGTGTGTGTGTGTATATATATACATATATATATACACACACACACACACACACACACACACACACAGTATATATATTTTTTAATCTGCTATATTATTGCTAAGGTGCCACATATGATTTCTCTTGACAACTGATTGTATTTTCGGGGTCAATGGACATTTTTCAAAGTCAAACAGATCTATGCGATGTCGTACTTGGTTTGTCCGATCCGGTGCACGCGTCCGATGGCCTGCAGCTCGTGGGCGGGGTTGAGGATGGGCTCCACCAGCAGCACGTGCGTGGCCTCAATGATATTCAGCCCGTTGGAGCCCGTGTGCAAGGGAAGCAGCAGGATGTTGATCTTCTTCTCGTACTTGAACGAACTCAGGTTCTCCTGGGGACGGCGCAGTCGCGCCAGAGGAATCGGCGCCGCCGTGAAAACAGAGTCGAAAAAGTCCACAGCATGCTCGGTCATGCTCGGGTTAAAAAAATAAAAAATAAAAAGGGAGAGGTGGGGTGGGATCCAAAAACTGTCCGAACCTGGAATTTTTGGATTCCGTTGATTTGCGAGAACTCCATGTTGTTGTCAAAGAGTGCTTTGGCGATGATGTCGAGGACGCTCTGCCACTGCAATGGAGAGGGAGAAGCGGCGCAGATAAGTCGGGTCACGCGTGACAATTCAAAAGCCTGCGGCGGTGACGGGTTACCGTTGAGAAGACCAAACACTTGGCGCCCGGGTCGCTCACTTGGATCTTTTTCAGGGTTCTCACCACCGCCTCCACTTTGGTGGAGTGGCTCCCCTGGGAGAGACGACAGTTCGGCCGAGGGGCTGTTATTGTGCGGCTCGGTAGCTGTTGCTATTTTGGCTAGCAACAAAGTCGAAATGGGCTCAGTAGTTAACTCATTGCGTGTCTGAACAATCGTGCCGACGGACTGACGGACGTAAACAGCCAATAGCCGACGGCGTCTATTATTATTTTTTGAAAATTAATTTTCAGTGACTCGGTAGCTCCTGCTGTTTTGGTTAGCGACACGGTTGTCGCTTAGCGGTAAGCTGAGACGATGACAGTTTTTTTGCAATGGGAACACGGAAGTGTTTAACGGTATTTTGCACGTGGCTACATACTGGGCGAAGATATTTTGTTGACCAACCTTCACCGGGATGTCCTGGTCCTCGCTGGACGCCTGCGCGGTGAACACGTAAGAGATTTCGCCGTGAGATGTGCTCTGCCTGCAGATGGCGCAGTTGATGGCGCGTCGCCGCGAGCCCACACTATACTGCTCAAGGATGATGGCGATGCATTGGTTGCAGAAGCAGTGGCCGCACGTCAGCACCGCCCACTGACAAATCAAAGAAAAAGCAAATAGCGGAGGTTTATGAAAAGAAGAAAAACAAGCATTGGAAACAAAGACCCTCACCTCCTGTCCGAGTGGCCGAGCACAAATGGGACACGGTTCCGGGTTCAGCCCGCCAGTGGACTTGTCCTGGGACTAAAATGGGGAAGATTGGCGAGCGTCATCATCTGGATTGGAGGAGGGGAGTACCAAGGGGGGGTACCTTTTCCAGGTTTGTCAGGTATAAAAACTGTCCCAGCTTTTTTTGCAGCTGAGACTTGGCCACCGCTTGGTCGTTGAGAAGTTTCACTCGGTTCTGCTCCAACTGCAAAGATCAAATCGGACGCAAATTTAAAGAGATGGCAACTTTTTTTTTTTTTTTTGCATTTGCATTACTACAGAATTTTTTTTTATAATGACATTTTTCAGAACTGTCTTGTAATATTTTTAAAGTTAGATTTAATTGTAATATTCTGATTAATGTTACTGCAAAATGTTTTTAATGAAGTCAGATTTTTAGAACGCTCCAAAAAATAAATTAAGATAAGATATCCTTTATTTGTCCCACACTGGGGAAATTTACATTAACCACTTTATATTCAATTTAATTATACAGACAGATCGAACATGGTTTTAATTCCTGAAGATTGTATTCATGAAAAAATTTTAAAAAATTAAATAAATACAAAAATAAAAATAAATACAGAATATTCAAATGGCAATGTTTTCAAATGTTTTGATGTGTTTATTTCTTTTTTCAAATGATCAACATTATTTTGGAATGTAATTACTTGCTTAATTGACTTATGTTCCTGAATATTATTTTTTTTTTTTTAATTGAGAAGCTTGAAATACTGAAAGTCTCCAACTTGTGTATGCAGCATGACATAACTGTTGAAATTGACAAATCCACACGCACGGAAGAAGGGTAGGAGGACGTACCTCGTGCGGCTCGATGATGTGCAAGAGTTTTGGCTTGGGCTCGTCGGGGAGACGCACGCGGAGCCTCTCGGTGGCCATTCCCAGCTCATCAATGGCGGACACGTGATTCCGCAGAACCATCCAGTACTCGTGCAGCACCTGACGGATGGAGAGGGGCCGAGCGCTATGGATCCCCAACTGCGAAGGAAGCGCATCGGGTGCCAACCTTGTACTCCTTCTTCCAGGTCTCAAAGAGCTCCATGAAAGCGTTGCCCTCCTCCACCAGCTCGCCGTCCATGCGCTTGGCCTTGGCGAAGGTCAGGACGGCCTTGAGGGTGCGCTCCGTCTCGCTGGCGGCCCACAGGCCTCGACTGGTGGTGGGCAGGCGGTCGTCCACCAGGCCCTCCTCGTCTTCGATCATTTCCTCAAAGATGGCCGTCTGGCCTTTCACGCTGTCGGGGACGTGGGGGCCGTTTTGACGTCACGGAGAGAAAGCGCGCGGCAGGCGTAACAAAAGCGCGTTGGCTTACGTGTGCGAGAAGAGTTTGGATTCGTAGTCGGTGAACAGCTCGTCGGCTTTGCAAAACACACAACTGGGGCATGAAAAGAAAATTTCATATCAGATTCAATTCGTTTCAATGAATCAATGATTTACAGAGTATAGCTTCGATCAAATAAAACACGTCGTGAAATTTATTGAGAATATAGAAAATAAGGAAGTCTCACTTATTAAGCGGCAGTCGCATGGGCCTGAGGTGACAGACGGTGGCCTCGTCAATCACCTTCTTGGATGCCGGACCTTCCAGGCTCTTCACCGCTTCCCGGACAATCTTCTGCGACTTCATCAGGTCTTCCATCTGCGTGGTGAGGAGGAACAGAAGACCATGGCCATCGCGGAACCTGCGGGAGGTGGGGGGGGGGTCGGCTTTGGCTCGAGCGCTCCGACTCGTGAATCAAGTTATGCCCGGTTGAAAAGTTTACTTGTCAGCCATGGAGAGCTTGTGAGCTTGCTGTTTGTAGCTGGACGTCAGCTCGTTCTTGATGCGGCCCACCAGGTCGTCGTCGGTGGCGTAACGGACTGCACGTTGGATGACCTCCAGCCACCAGGGGGAGCTCAAGTTGACCTGGACAAATATAGCAGACATGTTGTTCAGCACCAAGCTACAGAAGCGTGAATTCAACATTTTTGACTGGGCCGTGTCATTCGAACATACTGCAAAGTCGTTCCAACGAATTGATAAAGTTGTCGGACCGTATTGGTAAAGTCTTTCGGATATATTTGGTAAAGTTGTTTGAATGTTTTTGGTAATGTCATTTGAGCATCAAAGTATAATGTAGGCTAAATTCTAAAAACGTTTTCCCCCGAAGGCCATGAGATATTGCGCATGGAAAAAAATGCTATCTTTTTTAGCATTTAGCTTTTCTTTTACAAATACGTTCCACTGTAAGATTCTTCAACCTTTTTATTGGTAATTTTTCAAATGGGTTTCAAATGTAATATTAGTCATCCATTTTTTTTCCCAATTCAAATGCAACATTTTTCAAACATATTTCAACACGTACATTTCCAAAAGCCTGCCGACGGTGTTTATAAGTTAGCCTCAAGCTAGCTGATGTATTTTAGATGAAATGACATGGTTTGGTTGTTTAGGGATACAATGTTTGATTCTCACTCACTTTTCTATCGTAAACTTTGCTGAGCGTGACAAATGAAAGGGTCTTTGTAAAACAAAGGTTCACGAATTGCGCTCACTTTGCGCTTCAGCTCTTTGATGTTCTGCAAGACCGGCTGCAGGGCTTGGTGGGCGTCGGCCACCTCAGAGTCGTACTTCGTCATGTAGTGCTGACGCAGCTGCTCGGCCTGACCAGGGCGAAAAAAACGACCCAAAAATGAAAACCACATTTTCACAATGCAAAAAGGTTTCAGCGGTGGAAACGGACAAGTTGGGAGTCACCTCCTCGCTGAGGCGGGCGTCTCGTAGGGTGGGAGGAATCCCAGGATGCTTTGCGCTCAGCAACTCCATCAGATTGTGAGTAGCGTGAAGCCTCTGTCAACAAACCACACACACCGATCTCAGAAAAGCAGAAGAAATTGGATGGATGGGCGATGATATTTAACTATTTCCTCCAACATTCCAAAACCCGTATTGCAGGCTGATTGAACACTCTAAAAATTGTCCTGAGGTATGAGTGTGAGCACAGATGGTTGTTCGTCTCTGTGTGCCCTGCGATTGGCTGGCAACCAGCACCCCCCCGCCCCCCCGTGACCGTTGTGAGGATAAAGTGGGTCAAAAAATGGCTGGATGAAATGAAACAAAAGTCAGCTGATCAAAAAACATTCCAAAAATAAATGAGATATTCCAAAAATATACCCTGTAACGTGATTGCATGATAAGCTGTGCACTGTAGTACCCGCTGTGTCCCTGAAAGGGTTAAAAGCTTTCTGTCTGACACCACAGAGATTTTTTTTTTCCGCCCCAGGCATTTAAAGAAAACAATTAGTGACCATTTTGGCCTGTGATTGCGATGCGACTCTTCATATGTAAATTGAAGACGAGCATAAGATGCCGCAGATGGCGTTTGGTTGTCTACCTGCAATGAATCCGTCTTCAGTCGCCCTTTGTGCTCCTCTGATGAGCGCAACACTTCTCTGTACATCTCGGCCGCCTGTTCGAACTCATCTGCGAAGGGGCAAGGGGCGGGGGGTGTCATTATTATTGACACTCAATACTTTGGTAATGAGATGCGGCGTACAAAGCAGGCGCTCGGAGCATGCCACAAAGCAAAAAGGGCGACAAAAGGCGAGCTCGTAAGTGATTCCCATGGTTGTTTCTTGTCGTACCGCGGATGATGTGGATTCCGGCCAGGCCGTTGAGAGCACACACCAATTGTCTGTGGGCCTCTTCGCACTCCACTCGACATTTCTTCTGCAGGGACTTGAGGAGCTCCTCCATCGTCATGGTGCTGTCAAGAAGCAAACCCGACTCACTCGTGGTCAACTTCAGAACACTGAGAGAACGCAAAGTCCACATGAATCGTGAAAGTAAGGTTGTTTTTTTTTCAACAGGGATCCTTTAGAATAGCGAGGATTCACTCTGCCTGCGATCTGACGTAACCATAGTGCCCTTGCGGCTCACCTCTTCTGCAGGGGCAGGAACTCGCCACGAACCGCCTGCGGGTGGCAGCAGGCCTGGCGCAGCCGCAGCAGCGGGCACAGGATGGTGGCCACGGTGCGGCGGTCCAGGCTGCCCAGTTTCAGGCTCCAGTCGGAGAGCTTGCGCAGCTTGAGCAGGGCGTCCTGCGAGCACACCTCGTGCTGTCGGTGGTAGAAGTGGCCCTCCACCGGGGAGAACCGCAGCCAATGCACCTCCTCCGTTTGGGGAGGGATCTGGATCTGGAGCAAAACAACAACAAAAATAACAACACAGGGGAAAATAATCTTTAGCCTGGTTGAAGGTAGACTGAATTGTCCTTTGGGTCCAAGGTTGCTTGTCTATGCGTGCCCTCTGATTGGCTTTCGGGGTACACCCCACCTCATGCCCGCAATCAACTGGGATAGGATCAAGCACACCCATGACCCCTGTGTCATAAAATTGCTGCCAATCTTTTTAGGCACTATTTACTGAGAAGTGATTAACTCCTAATTTGGTCATCATAAAGTTCTTTATTTGAACCACAACTACACAAGACCGTTAACTTACTCCAAAGTATCAATGAATTGTAATTAGGACTTAACGGTGGTCATATGACCTTGTTAGCGTTGTAAAATGATCAGTCGATCGATAAATATGACCCATTTCATTCTCCACATCAATTTGGGATCATTTTTGAAAATGACAACACCTGATCAATGACGTCCTTCTTCGCCGAGCGCCACAGCAGCTGCGCCACCACGTTGTAGAGCGGCTCCGTGTTGCCGCGGCGATACGGCCTGTAAAGCAACTGGTCCCACCAGTGCTTCACCCAGAACGGATCCACGCCCAAAAAGAGAACCAGGCCGTATAGGTCTGCAGAGGTGATTCATTCATTGTTGTTAAAAGGCTAAAGGTGAAATGAATACGCGCATTAATTCAGCAAGGGGGATGATAACGTAAATAGCTTGTTGCTAAAAGCTAAATGCGGCTAACATGAGACGACGAGCATGAAAATGACCTGAGAACCTTGCCAACAGACCCCCTCAAAGAAAGGCCAACCACTTTTACTGTATTTTAGCTATATTACATGCACGTACACACACTAATCTTACTAAATGGATGCCATCATAATTAGCATGTTGCTAACATCTAAAAAACAAAAAAAAAAAAAACGCCTGATAATTGGCATAAAAATGACGACTTAATTACACGGGTGCGTTGGCATGTTAAGGATGGGGAGCGGTTGCGGCGGCCATTTTCACAGCTCAAAATACATTCCCACAAACGGCCGCACAAGTCTCAGTCAGGTTGTTTAGTATTTAGCTCTGCAGTCTATATGCAATATTGTAAACGGTTAAAATCTGGTGATTGATTATAAAGGGGGGAAAAATAATTGATCATTTTGCTCACCCTCCAAGCCTCTCTGCACCGGCGTGCCGCTAACGCACCATCGGTTGACCGAGGCGAGGCGTAGCGCCATCTCGGCCGCTTTGGCGGTGGGACACTCCACCATCTGCGCCTCGTCCAGACACACGCGCCACCACTCCACGGCCACCAGAGGGCTGGGCACGGCCATGTAGCGCTTCTGGTTGCGGAAGCGGCGGCCGTCGCGACTGTTGCTGTGCGGGATGTCCACGTAGTTGAGCTCCGAGCGCAGCACGTCATAGGTGGTGATGACCACGTCCTGCTCGGCCAGCAAGCGCGGCTGGATGAAGCCGTGCTTCTTCACGCCCTGATACACCTGGGATAGAGGAGATGATGAAATACAGCCACAAAGAAAATAAAAGCCGCAAGCACACACGAGCAGGCCCTCACATACACATTCTCGTGCCAAACACTCAAAATATGAAAGTTTTTTTTTTCGAGTGGCCGCGACCGAGCTCTCTCACCAGCACGCGCAGCGAGGCAGACCTGACGTGGCGGTTGATCTCATCCACCCACTGGTGGCAGATGGAGCTGGGCGAGATGATGAGCGTGGCCCCGGTGGAGACGGGCGTCATGGCCACCAGGCAGTGGGGGCAGTAGAAAGGCGTGGTGTCCAGGCTCTCCTCCTTGTAGTTGACGCAGCGGGCGTGCTGCCACAGCTGGCACTTCATGCACTGCACGCGGGCCTTGTAGTCCACCAGGCCCAGCTCGCCGCAGATGCACTCAAAGCGGTAGTCGGCTGCGTTGAAGGGTACCACCGACGCCAGGACGGGGGGCTCCGGCTCCGGCTCCTCACGGGAGTGGGACGGTTGAGCCAACACACTTTTTCGTTCCGTCTCGGCGTCTCGGGACACCGTCGGGAACTTGGTGTCGGCGAGATCTTCACTCAGGGAGTTTTGGAGAGCCACCTCGGCCTTCTCCTTCGCGCGTCTCTGGAATGTCTTCCTGGGCGAGTGCTCAGAGAATTTCAGATTCTGAGAGGGAAAAAAAAAAGTATTATTGCAGTAAAGTATTAGGAGGATTTTCACGTATGGGTGTACTCACTTTTGTTGCCAGAGGTCTCGCTATTAATGGCTGTGTTTTGAGTTTTTTTTTTGAAGAGGCAAACAAATGTGCACGCTTATATAAGCTGTGCACTACTTTTCATTGCACTTTTCATTTCTTCAATGTTGTCCCGTGAAAAGATACAATTAAGTATCTGCAGAAATGTAAGGGGTGGGTTCACATCGTGAGATCCCGTATATCATTTAAACGAAAGCATTCGGTGCAAGTATTTCCGGAAAATCCTGGAACAAAATATTTTCCTACTACTAGGTATTTTATTTATTTATATGTATATTGTTTTTTTTCACCGTAATGGAATTTAAAAAATACAATAAAATCACCCCCCACAACAGTCAACTAAGAGTAAGAACTTTTTTTTTTCTTGCTTACAGATTTGGGCACTGCAGCGAGCGTCTTCTTGGAGTCCTTGTACTTCTTGCCCAAGCGGAAGGACCCTGCCAGGCCGCGACCCTTCACCCTCTCCACCAGGCCCTCGTCCGTCAGCTTGGCCAAAGTCTTCTTGATGTGGCTGCGGTTCTTCAGGAGGTCGTAGCCGTAGGTGGCGCGGATGTACGTGAACACGGCGTTGACGGAGGCCCCTTTGCCCGAGCGCATTTCCCCGATGGCGGTGAGGAGCATCACGCGGACGGCTGTGCGCAAGAGACAATGATGAACGCAACTAAAATAAAACGAAGAGGTTGTAAAGCATCGCGTTAAGTACTTTATACTTCAATTTCTTGAGGGAGAATCGCATACCAGGGTGAGATGTTTTTATCTTGGGCTGCGCTTCGGGCTTGCAGCGGATGACTTTCTGGCGCTCAAGAGGAGGAGGGGGAACAAAATAATTCACAGATTTTCCCTGAAAAAAAATGACACCGTAGATTATTTCACATTTGCTGAGTAATTGTCATCTGCAAATGGCGGTCCGCACCACAGGCAAGGTGAGGGCCTCCTGATCCAGGTCCTGTCGGCCGTGAGACAGAATCAGAGCCAGAACTTCCACCGTCTTGCCGAGGCCCATCTCGTCAGCCAGGATGCCGCCAGGCCGCTCCACGCCGGCGAGGGGAAACTCCCGGATCAAACTGAGAGTGACGAACAAAATTCTCAAAAGTAGGACTCACCAATTACTTTCATTCAAATTGATGTCGCAGAGTTCCGGAAATACATTTTCAAATATCGTAATTTTTTTTTTATTTAATTGAGTTACTCACCAGCCGGTAAAAGGGTTGTAGAAGAGTTTCTTTCCACACAAAGTGACCAACTCCCGCCACAAGAAATGCAGCGATTGCTCTGAAAAAGACGGGGGAGGGAATCTCATGAGTGACAAATTTAGCCATACAGTTGTGCCAGTGAGGTGCCTTTGCTGAGTTCAGTGATGAAGACAGCAGATAGAAAGAGTCAACACAGCCGTGTTCAAACGGCAGTTTTTTTTTTTGTCGTGGAAAAGAAATGAGAACAAGAGAAATCAATTTTAAAAAAAGGTTTCACATCGAAAGTTTTTTTTTGTGGTAGAAAAGAAGTGAGACCAAGAGAAATCAATTTAAAAAATTAAGGTTTCACCCATGAATCTGACCTATGACCTGTGCAACTCGATTGATTATGATTTTTATTTTATTTTTTTACTTTTCAAGAGGGGAAATAGTTGCACTTGTGGTTGCATAAGTGTGCACTCCCTCTGGTAACTGGATTGTGGCGGTGGTTAGGATTAACCAATCACATCCGCAGGCAACTTCTACAATTAAAATGCTGAAAATGAAGTTCGGATGGTCTGGCAGGCTTTTCGTCACATTACTTTTTGCTTTCAGACTGAAGCCTGCGAATACGGGCTGCTGTTTCAAACTGTCGTGGTACCATGAAAAACAATCATTGAATGCGAATGAATTTAATTTCAAATGATATGAAACTGAACTGTACTTTAATTCGAATCTCCTTTCATTTTCTTGGCATCAGTCAATGACGTTTTCCTTCAAGCTAATGTCTTTGACTGTAGTTCATGTTTTACATTCATTTTATGTTCTTTGCATTCAATTCGGTGAGTCTTTTTGTACACCAGTCAAGGAAGCTATTTTGTAGTACGCCGTTGTGAGAGAAGTGGCATCCAATTTCAATATCTACCTTTTAGGGCAGTATTCCTGAATTTCTCCCGCATCAGCATCCAGTTGACAGCCTGGCTCTGATAGGGGCGGAGGACCGGGAGCAAAGCTTGGTGCTGGACGTCAGATGTCCCTTCCCGTCGGCCGTCGGTTTGATGCACGCGTCTGACGTAGTCGTAGAGCTCCTCCACGTTCTGCCTCTCCAGGTCTGTGTCGCATTCCTCCTCGTCGTTGTCCACGACTTCTGGCGGAAAAAACATGGCAGAGATGTCAAGACGTCAAATGGCTGCAATATTGCATAGGTCTGGACTAGAAACGCATTTTATACAAACGTACTGTACCAACCAAAGTACACATGAAGCAAAGACTCTCCGTAACTTCCACTAACAACCCAGGCTAAAATTAGCTCATTTTGTCTCTCAGTCCAATTCCTTTTTACAACACTTCAACAGGGCTGTAGCAGCATCTAGAGGCATTTCAGAAAGATCACAAATGATTTTCAGTAAAAGATGGGGAATGGGTTCCACCATTAAAAAAAATATATTTTGGGAATGGTGTGATGGATGCATTACTCGGACCATTAGAGCCCAGCTCTACTGCGGCATGATGAGTTCACTAACCAGGAATGGTGAAGTCGTAAAAAACCTCCACCATCTTCTGCATGAGCTGATTGGCTTTCTTCATGCGAGCGTTTCCCTCGCTGAGGAACTCTGGCTTGCCGAGGCCGCTTTCCAGTAGGTAAATACCAACCTTATGGGGAAAAATAAACACCGGCTGTGTAAAGACTGATTCAGTCACATTCATTCTCTGCTTCCTAGTCATCAGGCGGTCTCCACCTACACTACATAGTTGACAGGGAGTGATTCCAAACGCAGCCATTGGCAAGTCGACAATTCTTTGTAAACAATGCTAACCTTAAAGGAGTCTTCTTCTTTTTGGTGGCAGAGCTGTAGCACACTTCTCTTCTGAAGCCAGTCCAGGTCCTCGAGTAGGACACAAGCGAGGCTACACTCTGCGGCACAGGTGTTGCCATCTGGGTCAGGCTCCTCGGTGCTCCCGAAGCTGACACAAAGCCGATCCACCATCTTGCGTATCACAAATGCCCCGTGTCGAGAGTCCGATGGGAGACTGGCCGGCTGAACGTGGAACTCCCCGACGAGCGCCTTCCAGACGTTGCTGAGTTGGGCAACGGGTAGCACGGTGAGTGCCAGGGAGGTGGAGGCCGAGTCTGACAATGTTCCAGGGAGGTCCTCCAGTGGCAGGGCATTCAAGGAGACACCCGAAGATGGGTTAGCAGGAAGGGAGGAGCAAGATGGTATCACTAGGATGTTTTCCTCATTCCTACGATCCTCCAGCATGTTCCAGTTCAACCTCTGTTTTGCCTCCTCATCCACCCTCACTGGGGGGGCCTTCTTTCTGCGACTACTCATGGTCGAAACTCTAAAACGAAATGCAATGTACACATCATATAGGAGACTCTCAAGCAACCATTGAATGGTGCAAACTGTAAGACACACAAATAGGAACTTGCAGGGAGCATTGAGGAGATGCAAACACCTGTTAATGACATTCAATAAGCCCTCCTGCTCCTTTGAAGACATCACTAGAAGGCACGAAAGTGTATATGTCTTTAAGTTGATTACACTTCATGAAAACAATAGAATTATATTACATTTTATTTTACCCCTCTTTTATATTTCACTCTACAGTGACATTGTTCTTCATTAAAAGCATGACAATGGCGTTTGGTGTTTTTAGGGTGACTGGAAAAGATGAGTCTAATTTCAATTAAGATAGATAGATAGATAGATGGGGTTTTTTTGCTTTGTCAACAAGCTTTTGCCCTTGAATATAATCAAATATATTACATTAATCCAAATCATTTACAAACGAAATATATTTTAAGGCCATATCGCCCACCCCTACTATCAATGGAGGCAAAGTGAGACAGCGTTAGAAATGGAGGCATTTTAAATAGACAATCGCGAGGTATGATTACGTATTAAGACGTTCATGATTAAAAGAATAAAAAAGGAGAGGATATTTACATTTTGGAGCGCCCACAACGAACTCGGTCGTTAATCACCGTCCGTGAAACGATGTTATGTCACCAAAACGCCATGACTGAGCAAGAAATGTACAAAACACTCTTCGTTTAACTAAGCTATTATTGTTGACAATGGTCGCCATGTTTAATCGGATGTGACGACACACATCAGCGCCAGCTTGGCGTCAAGACAAATAATTATATAATTTTTTAAATAGAATTAAGATAATGATATAATGGGAGTATAACTTTTAATTATGTCTCACGTAACATTCGAATCATACGCGATGTACTGATAAGTTATTATTATTATTGTTTACTTTCATGTTGCGCTGTCCCATGTTGATTACGTTTCCTACGCTTCTGTAACAGAATATTTATAGACTGCCAGGGAATTAGTAATTCAAAAATTAGTTTATTTGCTGTGGTGGAGAAACCTTTACTTTAGAAGGAGCGGAAGTGCCAAAATCGAAAGTGCACGGCAACAATTCCACGTCATTTAATCAATATATACACGCAAACATATTCGCACACGCGTTTATGTTTCTGCGAATCCATATTTTTGTAGCGGAAGTCGCAAAGTAAAAGCACACAGAGGCAATTCTGTGATGAGGTAGCCAGCACAATACTGTAAAAATAATGTCTGTTCCCAGGTGTCTCCTGCTGTGTGGCATCACATTTTTATCACAATGCCCCGAAGGTAAAACATTATTGACATATTTCCACAGCTCTCGTCCCGCCCCACATACTGTTGGACCAATGCCAAGCCTGGCTTTGGTTAGAATTGACAACTAAATTGGACGGATTTTAAGAGCACTCTTGCTGGGGGTTAGGCTGTCTCGCCTTTCTTAAACCAAGCTAGGTGGAAAAAAGGAAAACAAAATTGTATCAAAACATCCCTAATGTTAAGGATTATATGTTACTTTATGCTGATCTGACTTTTTTTACACCCCCCCCCCAAAAAAAGTTATATATATATAAAGCAAGAATATTGATGTTGCACCAAAAATAAAAAATAAAAACTAAGTTAAAAACAGAACTTTATTTTCAAATCTTGGAAAACAGATCAAAGCTACATTTGGATGACGAACGCACACTTTTGATGTGCCTCGAGTATCTCTAAAGCTGTTCTGGATTTGAGGAGACATTGCAAGCTGCTCGAGTCATCCACTAAATGGGTCACTAACACCTAAAATTACAGGCGACAGGAAACTTGAATCTACAATTGACTGATGTAACGCTGACATTGGGCGAAATCCTCCTAACTCCAAAATCCTCACTTTTCAGGAGAATCCTTATAACAAATGTGTGTTCAATCCTTAACATTGCATCATCAATGCTTGAGATTGGTTAAAAATAACACCCACACACATGAACTGACCGATGGGTAGAGATTTGTGGAACAATGTGACATTAACCAAATTGTGATGTAGGAGGTTCTGCCCCGACACCAGCGATATGCATAAACAGTTCAAGAAAATCCTTTAAAATGTTCCAGTTCAGCGCTGAGCTGTTGGCCTTGGAGTCCATGTTCTTGAGGCACCAGTCTAGATTTGAGCTGCCATGAAATTTGGCACACGCAGTGTTTCGGGCTGCGCCCCGTCAGAGCGTCTGCACGATGACGGGATACAGAAGGGACATGTGCTCTGCCCCTCGGATTGGCAGTTTGTGTGTGCTATAGTAGTGGATGACCTCCGGGATAGTGGCAAAGGGTGGGCTGTTCTCACCCAGCACAAAGCAGCCATTGGCGGAACGCGTGAACTTCATGTGCATGAAGCCCTTGCAACTCCTGGAAGACAGAACGACAAGAGTCAAACTGGACCCAGTGAAGAGTGGAACATCTCTTTTTCGAAAGAGGCTCCGTGTCTGTGTGTGGATATGCGTAGATACCTGAGTGAGAGAGAAAAGTCGTTGCAGCAGGTCTGGCTGTTCCTCACGAGGTAGGAGCTCTCCTTGCACAGGGTCAGCAGAGTTTCTGCCTCGGAGCGGTTTAGGGCTCCATGGTACCACCTGCACATGGATTTTTTTTTTTTAGGGGGTGGGGGCGATAAAACGTGCACTGTGTTCTGATATATATTTTTTGATGATAAGATGCACAGCAGGTCACATTGGCCCATTGACATTGCTGGCAAGATACAAAGACAACAGTTGGGTTAATTAACGCCCCCCCCCCAAAAAAAATCAAGTAAAACAAAAATAAACCCAGCAGCAAATTTATCATTAAAAAATATATATACTTTTTCCCCCCTTGCAATTATCAGGAATACAACAGAAGAGTTAATAATTTAAAAAAAAAAGAAACCGCTCAATTAAAAAACTATTTAAAAAAGATGTTACAAAAATATATTTAAAAAAATAACTCCAGCTGATTAATTAAAAGAATTACCCCCCCCCCCAAAAAAACTTTTTTTTTTTACAGCCAATACAATAATTATCCTAACTTGTCAGGTCAATTTGACCTGCAATATAACATGAGGGTTAATCACTATAAAGGACGGAGATTTAAAAAATAATTTCAAACTAAAAAAAAAAACAACAAAAAAAAGCCGGCAGAAAACGGATACAAAAAAATGCAAGTTGAAAAATCTATGGGTCAATTTGACCCACAGTCCAACAGGAGAGTTAAATGATAGACATTTGTGATTGGAAGGTGTTGACGTGATGCCTCACACTTGTTTTTCTAGCGGCAGGAAGGGGTCTACTCTCTCTCCGAAGAGGGGAAGCGCGTCACAAACCAGACGCAGGGTGTTGGAGTCCGCCGCCGCCGCCGATGCATTCGCGAGCCTGCTGTGCTCTGTTTGGACGCGCTCCCGCTCCCGCTCAGCGCCCTTGAACTGAACTATGGACAACAAGCAAGAAGTGGCAGCTTAGTCGTCACATTTAAACCAGGCCCCAATTTCGGCTCCATCAAGTGACCCAAGGCCCATTCAAATATTTACAATATGTCGGTTTAATTGACATTACTCTGATGTAACTAGTAGTCCAAAAATAAATACATGTGCATTACAAAAAAGGTTTGTTGTTTTTTTGAGAATGCTGGGACTGGCAAATGGCATTTCCACCAATTAATCGAACGTTTTGGACTGCGCCCCGCAGTTAAGAGATTTGAGACGCACCGGCGAGCGCTTTGGAGATGTCGTCCTTCTTCCACTCCCACGGCTGGTCGTACTCGTCAGCTGGCCTTTCGTCGTTCTGGGGCAGCCGGCTCTCCCGATCATCCACAGGCGTAAGTGCGCCGTCGAGCCTGTGGTGGCGTTGATGCTGCTGCGTCGGTGCCGTCGGAGCCACGCGGCCCTGCTGGCGGCTCCTTTCCTCATACGGGCTGTCGTATAGCTGGCTGCCACCGGCGCTCGTGCACTTGTTGCGCTGCATTTCTGGAGGGACAAAAACACGGGCTTCTTTTGGCTGCTTCCCTATACCCGGATCCTCAATGGAAACACTTCACCATATTGCAACATGTATCGATGTATGTCTGTAAACGTACAGTCATTTCGAGAACAACACCTGAAATAATCTGCTGAGCCTCAAAAGGCTCCATGTAGCTACAGCTGTCTGACGGTGTCGATTTGTGCTCCAAGCCGGTCTGCGTCTTTGCGTCTGGGCGGGCGTCGAAGGGGTCCGAGTAGTCCGTGTCGGCGTCCGGTGCTACCGGGGCGGAGGGCAGCACCTGGGCCAAAAATCGAAGGACAAAGGACAAATTGAGCTTTATTTGAGTGCGGGTGCAAGAGCGGACGAGGCGGTGGTCTTACGGGCTCCTCTTGAACAGTGACAGGACTCAGGGGAATCTTACAATGGTCAAACTCCTGAGACTCCACTTTAATTAGTCTGTGTTTGGGAGACAACAATTTCACCTGCAAACAACACACTTAATCAATCACATGTATTTATATTTCGTTTTGGTTTTTTTAACCACTGAATTATGGGGAGAAAATTTGTTGATTTGACGAAGCGCATTGTGGGGTGGATGTCGATAATTTGAAGATTTTCCTGAATCACTGGATTAAAAAAAAAAAAAAGAGAAAATTGTGTGCCGTACCTCTGCGCCAGTAGACAGGCTGGGGCAAAAGGCAGGGAATGGAGGCTGGCTTACATCCACGCCTCCGTAGCCGCCGCCATTTCGGTGCTCCTTGTCCAAGCACTGGTACGGATCCTCAAAGTCCAGCTCCTTTTGAGCTCGGTAGGCCCGCAGGATCTCACTCTCGCTGTAGTCTGGTCTCGGGGGTTGCGGGGGGTCACGCCGGTTACCAAAGTTTAGGTAGTCCTTCAGCCACTTTGCCATGGATCTGGGAATAAGAATGTACTGTTTATTATTGTGCTTTGCGTGCATTTTAATTCCTTACTGTGGGAAATATTTGTATTGATTTTCAGTGATCAATAAAAGTGTAGGAGCGTCAGAGGCCACATCGGTGGACTGTTTTGGCTGTGAATCCATATTAAAGTATGATCACCTCATTTTACATAATCACAAAAATGGATTAATCACTAGTTTTGAAATGAGAGGCTCGTGAGAACTGTTTGTGCAAATATGATTACATTTATTTGCTCACAATATCTCAAACGTTTTTTTAAAGGGAAGACAAATGGCACTTACGGTATTTTAGAAAGAATAAAATCAGGTCGATTGATGTGATTTGCTTTGGTGGGACACATAAAATGATGTGGCGGACCGGATCTGGGCCCCGGGTTATAAATTGGACACCTGTGCTTCAGGGCATTTTTCTACATCTTTTCATTACGATTCATATTGAAGTCTATCGGCGTCCTAATAGTCACTCAATGGACGTTTTGTTGTTGTTTTTGTTTGGTAGAAAACACACTTGAATGCTTTTGGGGATGCATTTTACGATTTGGAAGAGAATCCGAAAATGAGTTAGCCTGCTAACTTACGGTAGCGAGTATTCTTCTTAAATGTATCGACGCGCGGATTCGGGGGCGATCAGACAAAGACGACCCGAAAATACGGACTGAAAGTATCGTTGAAGAGCGTGACGTATTAACGCCGAATTTGAAGGCGAGCGAGGCATTTAACAAGTTAGCTACGCTCCAGCTAAACTAAGAGTTGACTTGTTTGAAAAGCTCACCCTCCTTCTTCCCGTTGACGGCTGCTCTGCGTTTATTTTACACGGCCCAGCTCTTCCATCCGCGGTTTCTTTTGGGACGCTTTTAAGTCAGAAACGGCAAGGTTCGTAGGGTCTGCAGCACTTGTCTATGATGTGCTTACGGTTAGCCAGCAAGCTAACGTTAGCCTGGCCACAGCGGTCCCTTGTGGAGACCGACAACACGCCCCCGCGGTCGCCGGCTGAATAGGTGAGGCGTGACGTCACACACTGTGGATTTGCCCTCTACATTTTTTGCCGAACGTTTTCGTAAGAATTGTGAATCAAGAATTATGAACATATGTTAATGTGTATCAAGAGGTACCGCTGCATCAAAAAATGTTGTTGCTCATGAATTAGTTGCAGAAAATGATGATGGGTTTATAAATGCATTCCTCCACAGCTGTGGCTCAACATTTAAAAAACCTTTATCAGATTTGATGGTTAAGTCACAGACATTTCCAAAAAACACCATGTTTCTTTTTCAGAACGAGGGCAATGAAAATGAAACCCGTCTCGCCATTGGCCCAGCACTGTGTGGGAGGTGGGATGAGGGCTTGCTCATTGAAAGAAACAGATTTCATCATGGCAAGAAATATTTTTTTTATAATTCTTGATCCTTAAAAGTATTTTGACAAAAGCATCCCGCCAACATGTTTTCAATGCAAAATGTGTCTTTTCAAGGTTTACGTGTCACAATTTAAAGCCTAAAATTGACTTCCACTTAATTGTAAGGAAGGCAAATATCTTGTACGCACCGATAAATATTTAAAACTAAATATTGAGTGTTGTTTGGTCACAAAGAATTCAAAAAACTTCAATTACATTCAAAGAGAATTTATTTAAACACTAAAACTTATTTCATGGATGGCATTATATCACGGCTGCACAGATGCATATTCACCCTCATTCGCTGTCACCGCTCTCACTGTCTGAATAAGCACCCAGCAGATTGAGCGACGACGATCCTTTCGAGGCGGCCGCACAAGGAGTTGAAAGGTTAACCGTGCCGCGAACCGGGGGCAACTTTTTGTCTGTAAAGAGAAATGTTTTATTTTTATTTTTGGTTCATTAGAAAAATAGTTTGGTGACCCAAATCCCACGGCTGACGAATGGCATAAATGACCACCCCATACCCAAAACAGTTCCAAAAATCCCTTCTAAGTCGGGACTTGAGTTCTAGTCTCTATTCTTAAAAAAAGCTGTTTTGTGACAAAATTTGCATTTTCATGGCAGAATAAAGCGGCTTTGTGATCACTTACTGATAAAGCCTGGACCGTTAACTGTTTGTGAGCTCGCAGCAGTGGTCTTGACTGCCGTTTTCTTGCGTACGACGAGTGATCCTAGAGCGCCACCTGCACCCAGCGTGCCCACACTCTTTTCCCAGCTCTCCATCTTGGCCTTTTTCGCCGTGACGGTCCCCTGTGACACAACAAGAACCATTTCTCTGACAGTGGTCAAAAAATGGCAACTTCTACAAGAAGTGTGAAGGTTGCCAAAGGCCAAATTCTCAAGTCTGCAAGTCATTTATGTCTGGCTGTTATGAGCAAGAAATATTTAGGCCACGTTGAAAATGTTAATAAATGAATTCTAACGTATGAAAAATGTACACGAGAAGCAAAAAACAAAAGGGACAGCATATCTTCTTTCTGTGATCTCTCCTTTTTCCCCTTCCACAAATAGTGATGATTTTATTTTTTTTGTAACATCCTATGAGTTTTTTTCTCAAAATGTTTTTTTTAACTCTTATTTTTATCAACTTTCAAAAAACGTTTTCCACAGAGAATGGGGTGAAAAAAATGCCAGAAACACAAAAAAATAAGGATACCCAAAATATTTCAACATTTATTTTCTTTTTGAATGAAAATAGGCAAACCGCGAGCGTGCGTGGGGGAAAACTAACTGCTCCTCATAGCACTTGTGTGGTCATACATACGTGTGTTTCTGCGGGTTTGTCGGCCGTGAGGATGTCCGTTGGATTGTCTGCGTTGGAGGACTTTACCGACGAAACGTCTCGGCTGTTGCTGCCGCCGTCCTCTTCGTTGTCAGAGTCAGAGTCTCGCAGTCTTTTCACCAGCGCTCGCTCCAACATGTCTCTGTGCAACACATTCGCGTCACAATGAGCAATGACGGAGCATCTCAAGTTGAGTACAAGTTGCGTGAGCCCCATTTTGGGGCGTGTAAAGATCTACTGTAATGTAATGTCCAATTACTTGGTCTCCCGCTCGTCTTCTTCTTTCTCACGCTCCCTTTCTCTCTTCTCCAGTTCTCGGTACTGGCCGAGCATCCCCTCAAAGTCCACCTGGGCCTGTCTCTGGTTCAGATCCTTTAGTTCCTGGAGGTTCTCCAGCACCTCCATTTCCATCTTGGAATCCCGGGTGCGGTTCTCCAGCACCTGTTAGACGGGGCCACCAAGCACTGCTATGTTTGAGCTTTGGGCTGGCTAATGTCGGCGGGCACTGCCACATGCTCACTAGTAGTGGATCACTTTTGTGTGTTAAAATGAAGGAGTAAACAAGGAGTTTATTGCACCTCTTTGTGCATATTTTAGACTAAGAGCAGTTTTTAATTGTTAACAGTGTATTCATATTAAGACTGCTTGGCTCCTCACACATGCATCCTCTGTTAAGCTTTACGTTAATTATTGTGGTTTTACATGCGCTGACCTTCATGGGGTTGTTGAGCTCCTCGTCCTCTCGCTCCTGCTGGATTCGCTTCTCCTCCTCCTCGATGAGTTTCTCCGCCTGGAAATTTCGGGTGGCGCCGTGCTCCATGGCGTAGTCCGTGTTCTCCGGATCTGTCTGGAATCACGCGCAGACCATTTTCAACGTCGCACGTCTCGTTTGCCACATTCCTGCTTGAACTCACCTTGAAGGTAATCTCCGCCAGGCACCGAGTACACTTGATGTAAAAGCGGAAGATGGGGAGTCCCATGTACAGTTGGTTCTGGACTGTCTCTTTACGTGCATTGAACTTCTTTCCCTTGTAGATGTACTCGCCGCAGGTTTTACACCTGTTCGCAATCAATGAATTATTATCATATGGCAACAAGCATTTCATGACAGGAGCATAAGCGGATACATGTGCGCTAACATCGTCTCACTTTTGACACATTACAAAAATCCCCAGTGAAATTTTTTTTGTTGTTTTTTAATGTGATAATTGTAAAGGTGAAGTGTTTTGGAATCAAATTTTGGGAACTATTATGGATTCAAATCTTAAAATAGGCACTTCCATCCATTATTTGCCACTATTTGTTGATTGTGGTACACTTACCTCATGTTGAAAGGTGCCATCAATCTGACCACATACTGTCGATCTTTGGGAAGTTTAAGTTTCGGGATTTTGGCCGGATCAAAGTCCGGAGGGTAATATTTCTGTAAATAAAGACATAACACGCGTCAATACAACCTGCAAACACATTTGATTGAAGTAAATTGACCATTTAATGACGGGCCGATTCTCTCTCGCTCGGCTAGCTTGTTAATCGTCACTGCTCATCACATCCGCACACTGCAGCGATGAGTTATTCATTCTTCGTTCGGAATTTATACTTACATTCAATACTTTTCTTTCTGACATGCTTACGGTCGCTCCACAGCCAAATTGAACAAGAACGGCTACCACTGTACTGATGTAAATCCGCTACGTTTAAAATAAACTTCCGGATCTTCTTCTTCTTCCTCACGCGTCAGGGCGGGTGGACGCATCTGTGTCGTTTTTCTGCCGCTTACAGGCCATTCTTCTCATTGCATTTTTACTTTTCTTTTTATTTTAAATTCGGTTCCCTTTTTTACTTTAACAGACACACCTAGGGACAATTTTGAGTCGTCAGTTAACCCAACACGCATGATTCTGGATTTATGGGAGAAAGCACATGGAGCGCGACAGGAGTGTATGAGCATTCGCCTGTGATCGATAGTGAAAAAGCCCTTGAGACAGACGCTGTGTACAGTATTTAAAAGTAATTTTGAAAATCTTCCATTCCCCCTCACCTCTCCTCAAATGAAATACACCGACAACACTAAAAATAGATTTTAAAATATTGGAAACAAATATTGAGAAAAAAAAAACATGGTGAACCCTGAATCTCGTGAATAGGGAGTGATGACCAACACAGCCTGAACTGGGAATCGTTTAAAAATGTTTGTAAATTGTCACTGATAAATTTACACAATTTTCTTGATGTATTTTTACCAAACCAGTTGAAATTCTTTGCACATCAAAACAGTATGACAAACGGATGCGTCTTGTAAATGGGAATTGTAAATGGGGTCCCTGAGGTCAGTGTATGTGTGTGTGTGTGTGTGTGTGTGTGTGTGTGTACACTACTACCTTTAGGTTATTCCAACAAGAGGAAATGGGATGGTGATTACAGATTTGTGTCAACATGTGTTAACCTGGCCTGCTTCCTCCTTCTATTGGTTCTATTGGACAGTGGTGATATGCACAGATTGAATGCAATCCTCAAAAATTAGTGACCTGGGAAATATTACAAGGTGGACAAAAATAATGTACATTGATGGCAATAAAATTTAGTTATAGTGAACCCCCTTCCCCCTATAATGCGATTGCGGTTTAATATGTGATTATATTTTACGGTCCTCTTCACATGCATTTTTTAACACATGCATTGGTTATTGGTCCATCTTCTGATCAGATCAGCAATCGGTTATCGTTAAAAAAAAATCCTGATCATGTAAAGCTTACAGTAATAAAAACTGTTGATTACATAAAAAAAAGAAAATGAATTGTGCATTTGTCATATTGTATTTTTTTAAAATAAAACCTTTGCTCCGTGTCCCGTGGATTCACCTGCAAAATAAAAATTGCACTGCAAAATTCCAAAGTTCCTCCTCAAATGAAGCCATCCATTCACAAAACTGTTCTCGACAGTAAAACAATTATTTCAAGCTTTGAAAAGTGGAAAGGCTACATCTAATGGGCACCCGTGACCATCCATAATTCCTTTGGCAAACCCTCGGTGATGAGGTTCACGAGGGTCATTTCCTCCATCAATATTTCAGACGCTCGCCGATGTCACAGCCCCCTATAAAGAGCGGGAGTACACCTCCAAAGCCAACCTTCACTTGACATCAGCACCATGTTGAGCACCCGGGCCTTCCTCCACCTCTTCCTCCTCCTCGCCACCGCAGCCTTCCTGTTCACGTCGGCTACCGAGGACGCTTCGGTGGAGACGCGCTCGCTGGATTTCACGCTGAAAAATCAACAGGAGAAAGATTTGGTGAGAGCGCCATGTGTGGGGCGTTTGTGTGAAATAAGAGCTGGTTACACACAGTACAGTACTGCATATGTGATTTGATGGCTTTTACACAGATTGATGCTTTACAAGAGGTCCTGGAGAAGCTGAGGAACAAAGAGATGCCCTCTGAGAAAAAGCTGGGCTGGCTGCCCTCGGTAAGTCCTTACCCGGTACTCCTGTCGCAGTTTTATTTGACTCAATTTAGTCCTTTGAGCATTTTTATTTTACTTCAAACTCATTCACTCTCATTGACGGCCATGGACATCAATGATCACTTTTACTGGGCTATATATGATAGTCAAGTCAATTTTATTTATATAGCCGTGAATCACAAAAGGGTTTAACTCAGTTTAACAAACTCATCGTTGGCAAATATTAATCACAACCTCTGATCTGAAGCCCTAAATCCCAGCAAGGAAAAACTTAAAACCCAATTTGGTGAGGAAAAAAAAGAAGAAAACCTTGATAAGGGACCACAGACGGGAGATGAAAGTTTTTGTCCAGATGTGCTGTTTCACCATTTGTGCTAAATTATGCATTGCTTAAAGGGCGCAACAAGGCAACACCAATGCTATTCGTTATCCTGTTTATGGTGTTTTGCATGACTGGTTAGCATTGAGCTAAATTGATTTTCTGGCACTACTGTATTTAGCATTTATTTACTTTTCATGTTATATTTAATTTTATTTTGATGGTTTCTATTTCGCTTCTTTATGGATTTTTGTTGTTGCTATTTTTCTTGACTTAAAAAAAAAATCAGCGGTCTGTTCAATGCAAGTAGTCTGTTCGTCGAGTTGTATATTTTATGAAGGCGATTGTCAATTCAATTCACACAAAATGAACTTTTTTTCTTTCTTTCAGTGTGACGCAGGGGAGCCATGCGCCGTGCGTAAAGGCTCCCGAATTGGCACGCTGTGCAGCTGTCCGCGAGGGACTTCCTGTAACTTCTATGTCCTCAAGTGCTTGTGAAAGATAACAAATGACGCCGGGGTGCATTGCATTGGTCTGCATACTGTCCTGTTTCATGTGTTGTGACAATTCCAAGCGTCATATGAAAATGGCTCAATAGTTGTTTTGCTCAGGGGCAACTTACTTGTTATTTTGGTGAGAATATCAAATATAAGATAAGTACATGTTGTGCCTTAAGTCATTGTTGTAAAAGAGAGGGGGGGAAAATGGAATGTTTGTCCTTGGCGTTGATATGCGAGTGACTTTGGTTCATAATATTTGTGATTACAAAAACATTTGTAGTATTTTATCTGCACGCAAACCATACCTCTGTACAAGAGCAAATATTAATCAGAGATGGCGTGCCCCTTCAAATATTTTTGAAGCAGAGACATTGTTTGCTTGCGCAAAAAAGGATTTTACCATGCGTTGTCTTTTATGGCTATGACATGCCCGAAAAAAAAATCCACCTGTTGCTGAACCTAACCCTTAATTCATAAATATTACAAAACATATTACTAAATCGCATATTATATTATTGTTATCGTATTATGCATTAGAGGGGAAAAAAAAGAGGGCCGATTCGGAATCAGTATGTCAACGGCATCTGTGACTAAAAAAGAAAAGCATTTTCATTATATTGCTATATAGAAAACACATAAATGCACCACAACAATGACCAAGCCAATAAAAATGTAGCATATATAGATTAAAAAAATACATGTTAAACTTTTTAGATTGATTGATCCATGGTATGTTGCTTTAGCTAAATATATATAAAATTAAGAAAGCAACAATTACTACGACAATATAAAAATATGATGTATCATTATGTCTACGTTCTGATTCACTGAGATTTTAACTTATTTCAATTTTCTTCTACTAAATTATTACGCAGCCATGTCTTCTGTTTATCGAATTCTTACATATTTTCCCCCATTATTTTCTACATACAGTGTAGGTAATAATAAAATGAGATCGTGACTATACTATTTATTATTTTCTACGCGCGTTTATGGGGTGGGGGGCGATTACGTCACTCGCGTCATCCAACATGGCGTCCAACAGCCGGTTGCAGGAGGGGGAAGGCTGAGGAAGAAAAGGAGGAGGAGGAAGAGTAAGCGGGACGCCGCACCGATCCTCGCTGCTCGCCCTTGTCGGACGAAACCCATCCGCACAGGTACGTTTTTAATTCATACTTCTATATTTTTCACAATCATGGTGGGAGACGCAAAGAAACAGGCTTGATGGCGACACCGGAGGATGGACTGGACGTCAATAAGTCATGTGGCCAGCATCCGACCCTACAGTCGTATTTTCGTCGGAATTACATAAAAATCATACATTACGATATCAAAGCAAAAGCCTCAATCGGTAATTGTGTGCGTTTATTCTGATAATCTGTTCAATCTGTACCCGATGCTGGCGACTATCGAAATATGACCATCACATTTCATAATACTATGTTGACACAATGTCTAATTACAAAGTGCAATGGTACCTTGAGCGAGGCGTTTGATTGGTTTCTCCTCTAATCATATTTCACAAATTGAATGGAAATGTCACAAGAAGAGAAATATACAGTTGGGACTCAAGGAAATTCAAATGAAAAATCATGAAACCGTTTTTCTCCACGCTTTCTCCCTCATCTATGCTGATCATTCTGAGGTGTGTGTCTTTGCCACCTGTTGACAGTACAAGACTGTCAAGAGAGTCGTACGGATACACTGCACTGGAGCTAAAATAATATTCCTTTCTCAGCTTCTCAGTGCGGGAATAATACGAGCCATTCTTCATAGAGGATAAAGAACATACCGCTGTGAATTATCGGCACAGATAGAGTATTTGGCATTTTGACGCATGTCGGCATTTTTTTAATCTGACGGCCGATTCAAAATTGTGTACAGTTGAGGGAACTATTTATTTAAATTTTCAGTTAATTTTACATGTGATGCTATTGATCCTGGGAATTCTGTATCTTTATTTATTTTTTTAAATTAAAATAGAAAAGTGAGAGTTAAGATTTTAGTTATTTAGAAATGTTAGAAAACTACCGTAAAAAAAATTATAAGGAGCCATTTACCTGTTTAAGTTTTCATTTAATTTTTTTAAGACATCCTGAAGACACTGAGAGCTGACTGGGCTCACATCATAAATACATAAATATTTCTATTTTATTTTATTTTTATTGTATATCATTAATTGAAATGTATATTTTAGTCTTATTTTATCCATGAATCTATACACCACATGGCCAGATATTTTTGGAATTCTTTTCTAAATATTTTTTCCGATGTATATTATTTTCATATGTATTATCCATGTATATATATTGTTTTTACATTATTTCATATATTCAGCTCTTTATGGTATGACATTTTAAATTTAATGCATCGTTTTCATCCATCTTGCGGAGCGGCCATTTTGGCCTCATACCGCCCTCTGCTGTCAACTGAAATTGACGTCGAACTGACGTCAGGCTCGCATTGCAAACTTTGCAGGTCACCCGTTTTGGGGATTTGGTCTTGTGATGTCTATTTTGATGTTTGACATAAACCAGAGCATCATTACATTGAAACGTTCACATTGCTTTGAGTGGCGCAAGTGTACCTAATGAAGTGACTGGTGAGCGGTAGCGAGGTTCTCTGCTGTCAAAAGCATTTTTCCAGCAACGCATCAACTTTTAATGAGGTCGACGTTTCAGCTTAAGTGCACACAACAAAGTGTTGCTGGCGATCACAGGTATTTTGCTCCTGGGATGTCGACTCGAAGCCTGTCGGCCTGCGGCAATTCCCTTCTCATCACACGGCTTGGCAATAGTGCCCTGCCCTGCGCCAATCCCGAAAATTATTCGTGCCTTCTCAAAAAGGGATTGTAATTGCGTATAAATGCCACAAGAAAGTAGCCAAGCCCGTGAAAAGTAACGAACTATCAACACCTATTAGCATGCACACAATTATGAGCGCATGTCACATAAACATTTGTAAAGTGGTTCCATGAGTTACAAGTTAGATTTGATTTTCAACTTTTTTCTTCCTTTTTGCAACTTTATTTCTGTTAGGTCGTGACGCGTTAACTTGTAAACAGCCTATAAAAATTGCCTTTTTTTCTCCTGACTTTTCGATCTGAGAAAAATGACACTTGCATTTTGGTGAAATGACAATTTTATCATTGGACTGATGACTTCATTTTTGCATAACTGTGATTTTGTTGTTTTTAATATTCAATTTTTTTCTAATTTTGCGGCTGTGTTTTCATGATATTACTTTTTAAATTTGGAAAATTACATCTTTTTTTCATGGAAAGTTGCGACTATTGTCAAATTCTGACTTCATTCTTGTAATAGTACGGTACATTTTTTTTCTTTTCTTTGGAGCAGCATATGAAGGCTGAAATCCAAGTGGACAAAAAAAAAAAAAAATCCAGTCCAACTTTCACATCCAATTTCATGGAGCTAATTTAGAATTTTGGTTGTAAATGCAGATCCGAGCTTCTGGTAGGGTTGAGGCCAGCAGGGAAGGTCTTAACCGCCCCGATGGCCCACCACAGGCTGTTGCCATAGTAACCCGCCCTCTTGGGAAGGAAGGAAGTCGAGTGAAGGGCAGCAACAAAGTGAAGTGAAAACAATAGAGACTCACACCCATACATACGCTTTTGGTGGAATTTTAGATCAAGGACAAAAGTATCAGGGCAACATACAGGAAGTGAAAATGGGGCAAAAAAAAAAAAAGGCATCCGGTGGATTCCCATTTTCTGCAGCTGGTGGAGTTTTCTCAAATGAGGGCGCTAACCTACTACGACAGGAGAGTCCGTGATACTGCCCCATACCGAAAATTAAGTCAGCTGGAGTTGGACTCGGGTGCAAAAAAAAAAAAAAAGAATACCTCTTTTGTTAAAAAATGGATTTGATGCATTGCTTTAGTGTTAAAGGAACTGGTCAGCTGCGAAGGTACATTAGCATGCAGATTGATTCGTGCCTATTACACTGTTGAGTCACTTAATTGTTTTTTTTGTTTTTCTTTACATCGCTCACGGCTCCCAATAAACAACTGAGATTTTCTGGTTGGACATTTGTGCACACCTTGTGAACTTTAACCCGAACTGCGGACATGGATATGTGAAATGGAAGTCTGCAAACACCTGTCACCATTTAAAGTACCTCAGATTCACGTCCCGGATAAGGTTTTGTTGTTCTAGTAGGCTTTTTGGATACTAGCCTCCAAAAACCTGCCGCTTAAACGAGGGTGCGGCGACACTTAAGATGACTTACGCAGTCTCTCTTATCCTTCAGTTTTTAGATGAAGACCACGCCCGCTCTTCCTCACCTTCCTCTTCGCGTCCCCCGTCCACATTCAGCCTAAGGGTGAGCTGCCCCGGCAACAACAGCGTCGCACGCGGACTACCTCCCCCGAAACAGAAAGAGGTGGAATGGCGACCCTGAGCCCGGCGTCCCCCTTTGAACTCCTACCTCCGCCTGCCACGGTGGGCTTCCTCAAGTTGTCCCGTCCGTGCTGCTACGCATTCCCCGCAGGTCGCGGCGACTGCGCCTTCTTCGCCGTCAACGGCTTCACGGTGCTGCTGGACGGCGGCTCGGATCCGCGGGCTTGCTTCTGGAAGCTGGTGCGCCACCTGGACCGCGTGGACGCCTTGCTGCTGACCCACGCCGGCGCCGACAACCTGGGCGGCGTCAACGCTTTCCTGGAAAGGAAGGCGGCCGAGACGCAGTTAGACGCGATGAGTGACGAGGGGTCCGCGAGGCTCATCTCACCGGAGCTTGGGGTGGTCTTCTTCAACGCTCCCGGAAGCTTACGGGCGGAACGGCGGTCTTCCGAGTTGAAGGTTTCCAATTGTGAGCGCACACTCAGAATGACGGCGAACGGAACCCACGCGTGAAAAATTGCTGGGTTGTTTTTTCTGAACCGCTCAGTGGGTAGCCGGGGATTTTGAGCAGGGTGGGTTACTTTGACCCACACGCTACGGCAAGTAGAAGACATTTAAGTCGTGAAGTCTAACGGAATTCTTTCAATCATGTCTCATCAGGCGCAGACAACGTCGTGAAGAATCTAAACCAGGCAGCCGTCGTCACCCTACGCCTGTTGAACGAGTTAGACATCCAACCCCAGCCCATGTTTCGACCGGCGGTGGTCCCTCCGGAGCCCATCACCTTGTTCCAAAAATTGGGCGTGGGACAGCTGGACTTGTACATCCTCACTCCAGCCAAAAACAGCCAAGAGTACCAGACGCTCGTGCGGGACTGGCCCGACGGGGCGTCGCCCCGAGGGATCCCCCTCGCCGCCTTCGCCCCGGTGTCCGCCCTCCTCGTGTGGCACCCGGCTTGCCCTCGCGAGAAGGTGGTCCGGGTGCTGTTTCCGGGTATTACTCCGCAGTCCAAACTGCTGCGGGGCCTGGAGACGCTCAAGAGCTTGGCCTTCCTAAGGAAACCCACCGTGACTACCG
Organism: Hippocampus guttulatus; assembly: GCF_054856545.1. Taxonomy (NCBI): domain Eukaryota; kingdom Metazoa; phylum Chordata; class Actinopteri; order Syngnathiformes; family Syngnathidae; genus Hippocampus; species Hippocampus guttulatus. Next base: position 15,921,463 of record NC_141273.1, read on the forward strand.
GCGACCTGGAAAGGATGGGCTATAGTGGGAAAACTAAACGGACAGAGAGCCAGGACGGCGTCCGTTCCAAAGGGAAGGAGGTGGCCAACAAACCAGGAAGAGAGGCTAAGAACACGGGGAAACTATTGGTCGCGGAAAAGAACGGATCCAAGAAAGCCGGCGGGAAGGAGGCTAAAAAGAATGCAAAGCAGGGCGGCGAGGGAGAACACGTTGTCCTGAGGAACGGCGCGGGGAGGAAGGAGACCCTCACGTCCAGACCAAAGAATGACAACAAAACAAAGCTCAAAAAAGACGCCAAAAACGACTCCAAAACCGAGTCCAAAAAGATGAAGAAGACACCCGGAAAGGACGGCAAGAACGCACGCGTCCAGACCGAACTTAGCCACGCCAGACCAGACAACGACACCACATTAGAAGAGTTGAAACAAAAAAAAGAGCCCCGCGGTGCCTCCAGAACATCAACCCCTGAGGATATGACTCCTGATTTCCTCCGACTTCGAGAGGAAACGGAAAAAGAAGAGGCGGATACGGCGGATGAGAGGAAAAAGACGGACGGCGGCCCAGGGGAGGGGGCCGCAGAAAGTCTCGGAGAAGGTGCGAATGTGCAGGGCGCGAAGACCGCAGACCGGCTCGGAGTCGCTAAGAAACCAACAAAAGCGGTCGGATTCCCAACCCCGTTGAAGCAGGCGCCAAAGAACCAGCCCAGCATCGACTTTGACTTGACCCCGACCGAGTACACCCTCCTGGACGGCGCTTTGAGAAGCAGCCCGCCCTCGCCATCCTCCTCGGATAACCAGGCCACCTCCGAGGAGAGGACCGTCAGGCAGAGTTCTTCGGATTCCCGGCCCAACAGCGCCGGCCACACTCCTTATTGTCTGTCTCCGGATGACAAGTGGTGCAACAGAGACGCCCTCGGCAGGCTGCGGGCGCAGCGAGCGGCAGAAGTCGCGCAACCCGACCCCAGAGAGAAACAGCTGACTTTCCTCTCTCTGGGGCCCTTGAAGGACGGGGCCTCCGAGCCATCCGCCTCCGTGGCCAACAACACCACCACCACCACCTCCACCCACTCCATGCCAGCAGAGGTGAGCTCGCCTCAGTCCACCGAAGTGGACGAGTCGCTGTCCATGTCTTTGGAGCACGGCCCCGCCCCGGGAAGTCAGCGGGAGGCGGATGACGCCGGCCATCATCCCAACGGTGGTCATTTTGCCGCCGTGTCCAAGAGGCCTCTCAGGTCTTTGGCGTCGGAAGCGGGGCGGCCTCCGGTTCCGGGCACCTTGCATTTTGAGACACCGGCTCACGACGTGGACCTGTGTCTGGTTTCCCCTTGCGAGTTTCAGCATTTCAAAGCGCCAGACTGTGGCTCAGGCGACAACATCCACAAGGTCGCCGCCAAGGACGCGACGCCGGGCGAATCAAACGCCCCCGTCTGCGCGGAGGAGTGTCCGTCCACCACGGCCGACGGAGTCCTGGACTCGGACGAGGAGGAGTCGTGCGGCATTCCGACAACCCCGGGCGCCTGTCAGGCCTTACCCCGGGACCCGCTTCCCGCCCGGCTCAGGGATAGCCCGCCTCTGCCTCCGCATCCCGACACCACCATGCCCGTCCCGCAGTCTGACGTCGGCGCTCACGGCAAGAAAGTAAAAACGAGTGCCGTGCGAGGGAAAACGCCTGGGGTGAGTGAACATCGATTCTTAACAGTAAACGGCTCCGCAGGATTGTTCTTAAAATATTTTCTACATGGGTTGAAACATCGATTTTTTTCATTTATTTTTGTTTTAAATATTAAAACAAATCGCTATTTTTTTTTAATGGTACAAAATAGTATACAGAACCACATATTTGTTATCTTCAAATTCTTCTTCTAAATGTTTTTTAAACCCTTTCAGGGACGGCGGTAACCGCAGTGGACAGCTTCTCATGTTATCAGGTTACAGGGTGCATGAAAGGGTTAAGATATTTTTTTTAAATGTTCTTCACGTGTAAACTTACACATCTTTTCAAAAAATCGACTTACCAACTACTATATATTTTTAATAATCGGGTTATTTATTTATTTTTCGTATTATTTTCTGATAATTATTGAACAGCAAACAACAGGTCAGTCCGGACACCCGAGTAACTACTAATTTGAATTTGTTCTGAGGTGACGGATTCCTCCCCGAAGGCGAGCCCGGGGACAATCCAGGTAGTAAGCGTCATCACAAAGGCTAAAAAGGACGCGACGTCGTCACGTGCGTCCAACACTCGCACGTCAAAATCGGCGCCGTCAGAGTGCCCCTCCTCCACCGAGGACGCGAGCGTCTTCGTGGACCTGGCCTACGTCCCCTCCGGGGCGGCGTCGCCCACCGTGGGCGTGGACTTCTTCAAAAGTGTCCGCTCATCCTGCTACGTCGTCAGCGGCGACTGCCCCGAGAGGGAGAAGCTCATGCGGCAAACGCTGGACGCGCTGCTCCACGCCAAGACGGGCTGGGAGCACGCCACGCAGGTCAGAACGCCGACATGTTGCACGTCATGCCAAGTAGTGTCGGAAAGTTCCATGGACTGCCACTTCCAAAACAAATGAGTCCAGATTTTCAAGATGAGCATGTCCTTTCTGCTCTTGCGCTTGCACAGGTGACACTGATCCCCACCTTTGAGTCGCCGGCCATGCAGGACTGGTACCAGCAGACGGTGGAGCGTCAGAGGGAGCTGGGCGTGCTGGTCCTGGGCTCCAACAGCACCGTGGCCATGCAGGACGACACCTTCCCGGCCTGCAAGATTGAGTTCTGAACAACCACTGCTCCGTATTTGGCCCCGGCCTTCCTGTGTAGAGTTTGCACGCCCTCCCCCACCCTCCCTCCCCGTGCCTGCCTGGGTTTTCTCCGGGTACTCCGGTTTCCTCCCACGTTCCAAAAACATGCATGGCAGGCTGACTGAACACTCCAAATTCTCCCTCGGTGTGATTGTGAGCGCGAATGGTCGTTCGTCACTGTGTGTGCTGCGATTGGCTGGCAACCGGTTCAGGGTGTCCCCCGCCTACTGCCCGAAGACAGCTGGGATGGGCTCCGGCATGCCCGCGACCTTCGTGAGGATAAGTGGATTAGAAAATGGATGGACAGAGAGCGTTTCATCCGCATCATCAGGGATTAGAGAAACGAAGCCAACCCATTCCAGGCTGCTATTGTGATTGTAATCCGTTGATACTGTCGCTGCTTAAATTGGATTGTAACGCAAGAGAACATTTGCTTGTTGTTGTTGCCCGTGTCATGATTGTCACATAGATTAGAAATCTATTTTGTCAGGCCCGGCCGATTTAATCATCTGATATAATTATTAGCTCTTTAAAAAAATAAAAATAAAAAAATCGGACGATTTTTTTGTTGATTTATGAATATTTTTAGTTTGTAACACTATACAAATGGAACAATGACTTTCAACCCTCTCACCCTCAAAACATTTTTTTGTTGTTGCTGATTTCTCTTTCTATTGTTAACTGTAAAGGACAAAGTACTACGAACCAGTCCAGTGTTCTGCCTGTAATTCCAATCTTTATTGTATTTTTTTTTTACTTTGGGGGATAAAAAAAAGACGCTATTTTCTTCATTATATTTTGATTAATCTGCTGATTAATCAGTTATCAGAATTTGATTCTGGAAAATAGCGCAATCTGCCTAAGAAAATAAAATAAAATAAAAATCCGTATCAGTCAGGCCGTAATATTTTGCGCATCACAAAGAGTGACGGTGACTTTATGTGAATAAAATAAAGAATATTTGCCCTGAAAAGAAAGTGTAACGGTGTCATTCGGGGCATGAACGACAACGCGAGTTTGGAAGCATTTCCCTGACAGGAAACAAGATCGGGCCGACATGTAAAAATACTTCCTAAGTGACATCTGTCCTCACAACTACAATAATGCTCACATTTTATTCACTATCATTGGATTCTCATTTGGATTTTTACTTAATATTTAGAAGGATGTTTCTTTTTTGGGTAATATCTTTTTTTCTGCATTTCCTTATTTCTAAGAGTTTTGGTTTATTTTTAGTTCCAAAGATAATGGCTTTCATTTGAACAATTCCGTTACAGTATACATATTTTTTTTCTACAGCAGAAATGTATTTTTTGTCATTACACTTTTGTTTTTAAACAACCTACTCTTCATGTAAAATATTTTATTTCGTTTTCTCCTTTTGAACGTCAGTTTGCCGTGCATGCCACGAGAGGTCACAGACGTGCGTTTAACCAACACAATCAAACGCTGACGTTATTTAAAAAAGAAAAAGCACTCAGAGTCATCAAGTTGTTGCACAAACGTCGTCACATTCAAAAAGCGGAAAACACTTATTGTGACGTCAGCTGACCTCACCGTGACAACGCAAGAAGAAGAAGAAGAAAAAAAAATCAAGGCAACGACGCAAGCTAAAGAAACGGCTCAGCCAATCAAAACGCAGCACAGGTTTCGGTAACAACCACCACCCCCCCCTCCCGAAAAAAAAAAAAAAGTCTTGTGACATTTGCGGCCACCGAACAAGCAGCAAGTGCGCACTCACGCGTTTGTTTTCCCCTGCAAGCATGAGTCCGGAGGGGAGCTTGACTTCCAGCGTCACCGAGAACAGGTGAGCCACCAAGCCCACTTGCACTCGCTCTCGTCGACTTCAGGTCTGGTGGAGAAGTCGGTGGAAGAGCGGAGCGTGTGGAGGGGGTGGGACTTTTTTTTTCTTCCAGTTTTAGTTTTCGATCTGTTGACTACTATTAACTTTCTGAACCTTTTTAAACTATTATTTCATTTTTAGTAGTTTCAAATATTTTTATGACTAAACCCGATTGCCTGCGAGAAGTCACATGACTCGACGCAAGGGTGGCCAACCGACGGCCCACGGGGCCATTGGCGTCCATTGTGCTGCGCTACACAATTAGCAAACTTTAGTTTATCGCCTCCTTCCTTGGGTGCGTTTTCCTCACAATCCAAGTAGCAAACGGGCATTTGTGGTCCCCCACTAAGGAAGCGTTTTCAGCAAACTAGTGTTTTCGCATGATGCATTTTCCCGCGCAGTACAGCGCTAGCCTATGTTGTGGTTTACGGTCACCCTAAATTAGACGCATTTTGTTGCATCATGCAGATGGTTTGTGTATGTTTATGGTCCCCTTCTTAAAATGATTGCACTCAGGTAAGTTGCATTTTGCTTCCCAGTGCAAAGAGCTAGCCAGCACGTGTTTACGGTCACCCACATGAGACATTTTTTTGCTGCACGATCCAAATGTATTGCACGTGTTTATGGTCCCCTGCCTAAGATTTACGCCAAGAGGTAACGTGTTTATGGCGCACCTCATTTCGCTGCAAACAAGACGTTTATTGCTCACCCACGTAAGACGCATTTTGCATATGGCTCGCATGTGTTTATGGTCCACTTCCTAAAATGCATTTTGTAGCATAATGCAACAGGCTAACACGTTGATGCATTTTGCGTCTCATTGGAAAGCGCTAACAATGCCGCACAATCTAATGAGCCAACTGTGGATGCATTTTTTTTTTTTTTTGCATCCCAAAGTGCAAAATAGTGTTGTTGCTTGCAACTTCGGGAGGCAAAATGTGACCCGGTGTTTATGGTCCCCTTTCAGGATGCAGTCGGTAGGCGTGGCGCTGGAGGAGCTGCTGGTGACGGCTCGGAAACAAGAGTGCCTGACCGTCGGCATCTACGAGTCCGCTCAGTTTCTCAACACGTGAGTTGAGCTCGTCCGCTTACATAACTCCAGAAAATGTACCGCATACGCACACACACACACATATATATATATGTATATACATACATGTTTGTGTATGTGAACAGTTTTCAACCTGATGCAACATTTTAGGAACACTGTCGAAAAACCAACCTTTGCGAATCTCCCGTGTCTCACAGATCAGTGAGATACGGGCTTTAATTTCTATAGACGTTACTTAGTTTTGGTTTTTTTTTTCAAGAAATTTTTAATTTATTTTACTCCGCACCCCCCACTCAATCTTAGTTTCATTAGTTTTTGTTAACTGTAATAACCTTGCCGTATACTTGTGGTTATTCCTTGTTGTTCCTGTTAATGACGACGGCACGTTTCCAACTTTGAAAATTCTCGCAATTTTACAACCAGAGGCCCAACAACGATGAAGCTCGCCTTCATCTTTTCCCTCTTCCAGGGACCCGGACAGCGTGGTCCTGTGCGTGCTGGCCGCCGATGGCGACGAGGCGGACGTGGCTCTGCAAATCCACTTCACGCTACTGCAGTCGTTCTGCTGCGACAGCGGCATCACCATCCTGCGCGTGTCTGGCGTACCGCGACTACGCCGGCTGCTCGCCAGCGTAGACGACGACGACGACGACAACCGGCGCCAGGACGGAGACATACACTGCATGCTGGTCACGGTATGACCACCGACATAATCTTTTTTTTTTTTTTCCCCATCCAAGTATTTGGTCACAAATGGCAACTGCTTGATTTTCCACAAAAAACGCTTTCTCGATAGAAAATGTTGTTCCGGATGGCTTTATTTTTCCAGACACGTGTTATTATAAGGTGCTGCGTTATGACATCAAGCTTCTATTCTTTACCATACAAATTCTGTTTTGTCACAAATTGATATTTTTAGCCAGCAGAGAACTCCCACCATTTCGTGTTCGGTATATTATATTGCCTTTCTGTCCAGCAGAACCCCCAGGCTGACCACTACCGTCTCCAGGAAGTTGGCATCTACTGCCAGGAGAGCCTCCGCGTGGACCAATGGGTCCCCGAGCTGGTCTTGCAAGATCGCTGAAGGGAAGAAAAAAAAAGAAAAGAAAAAAAACACGGCGGACGTGTGCTGCTTCGCTCCCAGATGAACTTTGAGCCCGCACACACAAACAGGCGTGAGGCTGGAACTCGGGACACATGACAAAGCTGGACTGGAGGAAATTCCACACCAGGGCACGCTTTGCCGAGGAGCCGGCGCGGGCCCTGCCCGGTGCGCGTTTCTGAGAAGCGAGACAGGAATGTGGCAAAGGCGCAGCAATCCCGTGCGCTTTGACGCACACAAGAACTGAAAGTGCAATTTAGTAGTCTGCTGTTTGCTTCGGTGCCTTCAACATCCCAGGAGTGTTAAAAGAGAAATGTACTGGAACGATGTTGCTGCCTGTTGTTATTTGACTCAAATAAAATGATTTATTTTCATATGAGCTCGACGCTCTCGCCGTTTCAGATTGAGCAGGAAGTTGTACAACACGTGTCAATCCCTTCCCGCAATGACTTGTCAGTTTAATTGACCATAACAAAAAGATTTTCTCTCGGCACAGGAATGAAAAATGATTCCGTATTTTTCCATGAAAGCTAAATTTTGCTACAACATGGATAGGGCGTTCCAAAGATATGCTATATTTTCAACAAAGGGGAACCGGTTCCGAGAAATAAACCGCCCAGCGTGGCGGTGAGGCTCTGACATATATATTACAGATAGAAAATATGAATGTGTTTTTCAAACGGTGGCCCGGTACCAACGTATCGCTGATTGGGGACCAATGTTTGACTGCGCCATATTAAAAAAAAAATTGTAAGATTTGACAACAACCTTCCATAGTTTTCCTTCCTATCGTTTCTCACAAATGGCTTTATTTAGTTGTCTGAATCTACAATTGCAAAGCAATATTTCCCACAGAAAATGCTGTATTTTTTCAGTGTTCCCCCCCCCCCCCCCCATGAAATAACGTTCCGTTTTGGCACCACGATGCAAATTAAATACCTTTTATTAAAAAAAACTGTAGCAGATAAGTAATAAAATGCAGCATTTTTACAGAATGGTTTTGATGGCAAAATATAGCAGTCGAGTCACAAAAGATTTCTCAGTGAATACAACTTGCATAGCAATGTCAAAAAACTTTCTGGCAGTCAAAAGTCAAGCTTTCAAGGTTTCCCACGGAGCTAAATTGCCACTGAAACTGCCAAACAGGCAAAGCAGCCAATGCACAGATCAGCTTATGCTTCCGATACCGAAACCTGCAGATGCATCTTGCCAACCGCTCGGGGCATGACTGCTATCTTGCTGCACATGATCATGTACGCCCTCACACCCCCACCCCTCCTTCTCCAACCCGGAATCTTCCCCTCTTCACTCCCCCCGTATTCGCCGCTCACGTTTTTCTGACAGGCTGGGACAGCAGGAGAACACACCGAGGCACATGGACGTACTCGGGTTGTTTTCACCAAGAGTGCCCAACCTTTTTTTTTCTTTTTTGAACCGGAGATCTATTTTCGAACAGCCAACCTCCCGTTACCGCACGTACACGCGTACCCCCCACCCCCCGCCCTCCACACACATACGCTTGAACGAAACAAAAAACTAAAGTAGATACAAGAGTTTGTAGTGAGAAAATTTCTGCCTACCTTCGTGTGGGAGAACTGAAATGGAGGCAGCGACACACTTTCGCTGCGAATTAAGTGCAGAAACATCACTATCGTAGCTCACGTGTAGTTTTAAAATGCTTCCCCTGGCCATTATTTTTTGCTAATGCCATCGGCGAATTGCACCCGGCACAAACTTTGAATGCGAATAAAGGAAAAAAAAGAGATGGATTTCAACAGCCCAAATCCCAAGCTACAATTGCAGACTGCTAACTGCTAACAACTTCCGGTGTTATGGGTCATCTGTAGGTTACAGGTGACCTGCTTTTTTATTTTATTTTTCCTCTTCTTTTTTTTGTGAAAGTGAAACTGATAGGATGCTTGAGGTGCAGTGTACAATAACACAAAAATATAGACGATTAATAACGCACACAAATTTTCCAGCTACCATACCTCCCCCCCCGCCCCTTCCGTTGGGCACTGCTGGTTCACACCACACGAAGAGGACGTGGAAGCCTGGGAAACGGTTTGGTTGAGTCCGCTTTGAAAACTTTTAAAGGACTAAGGAGATGCTTGGCATAATATTTGCCACAAACCATCCCCGTTTAGCAAACAAAATCCCAATATTTTTCCACTGAACTGCTATTCAATCCACCCCCGCTATTCACGGGACATGGAGAACAGGCCGGCCCGCGAATGGGTGAAAGTCCCCGTATGTCTGACTTCCTGCATTTTGGGGGGGCTGGGGGATCCTCTTTAAAGATCAAAATATGGTACTTAACACATCCATTTATTGTCGGGCTCTGATTTGAAGAAAACAGCGACAACTGCAGGATCTGAGCACAAAAAAAAAGAAATCACAAAAAAAAAGACAACAGAAGAGCATGTCTGTTATATCTTTTTATTGTTATCTACCTGTCAATATATTTTTTTTCTTCGACAACAAATATCCACAAAATATTAACAGTGTGAGAGAAAAAACATGACTTGTGTATGTATGGCACATCAGAGAACCCCCCCCCCCCCCAAAAAAAAATTGATGTTCCTTGCAATCATCAAGGCAATAAAAATAACCCCACCACCACCTCCCAATAACAAGAATGGCAGATTCCGGGATGGATGTTTTGATATGAAAAGTATGAAATGTACGTTTTTCACACTCACAGGCACGACGAGGACGCAGACTGACAACGGGCCAATCAAATGCTTGGCATGTAAGATGGCCCTCACCGCGGCCATATGGCCAATAAGTAAGTAGAGTCAACGCTGACTAACTGACAGAATCGAGATGGTTCAAATCAAAAATATGAGGCCACTTCACATCCCCATTCTGTCACTATCTTTCACACAGCACAACGACCAGAGAAAAAGTCGACTTGATGGGTAGTGTGAGAGGGGGCTTCTGATACTACGTCCACAGATTAAAAAAAAACAAACAAGGAGGGTCAACTCCATACCCCGTTCTTTCGCTACCCTTCACACAGGGAACGACGCAAGGAAAAAATATGGAAAAACCAAACTTTGACAAAGTGGTGAGAGAGGGGCTACTGGTCACAGAGATGAAAGAAAGTTTGTACAGTTTTTTTTCTTTCTCTTCACTTTCATTATTTTCACAATCAACGCAAAGGAAGCAGCATTCTTATTTGTTGCATTAAAATCAAGACGAACAAGAAGGGGGGGGGGGGGGGGTTCGGCGGGAATTTGTTACGTTTACATCAGGGTTGGGTCATCGAATGGTGGGCATACACTGTGCGGGATTTACCATGTTTCAAACGCGATGAACAAGAAATCAAAATCTATTTCAGTTATACCTCTTGTATTGAGATGCATAACAAATGGTCTTTAATGTATTTAATCGCTTTTCAATCTATTTGACACTGCTCGTAATTTGTTATTTTCTTTTTAATGAACTTGGGTAGTTTGGGGTTTTTGGAGAGCTTTGACGTTGTCGTGTCAGATGAAGAAGCGTGACGAAACTTACTGCCGTACCACATCGCCAAATCCAATCGATTCCCAATGAATCGAACCGAATTGTTCCATTTCAAAATCTTAACATTCGGATGGTGCCTCATGTTTCGAGAGGTCAGCTTTGATGGGCAACGCGGAAGGGGCGCTTCTGTTCAAAAGAGGGAAAATTGGATGGGTGGACTACGTTGCCAGCAATATGAAAGAGGCTTCTGATGCTACCTCCAAAAGGTGGAAAATGATCCCGCCAGCTTTGTACCCATATTCTGTGGCTACTTTGTACACAGGACAGCGTTACGGAAACAAATAAGAAAACGCCAGCTCGTATACGTTGTACTGTACTTCCATCTTAATGAAGACAAAACGTCAACAATGTACATCGAGTTAAACCTTCCGTCTGTCCCCACGTCCCCGCGCCTCGATCCTTGGCTCCACCCCCAAAATAAATGCATCCCCTTCAAATTAAGATGACACTTGTCGATAGTTGACCAGCATGATGTGAAAATTAGACTGAAGCACCTTGGCTCACACGGATCTCAAACACTCTGATCAGAAATAAGAACACCATCATTACCCCACCCCCCACCACTCCCCTACCTCCATCTTGACTCCGACCGCAGATTATGGCGCTTTTCCAGAGAGGCTATTTCAGGCGTGTGCATGTGTGTTTGTGTGTAGGTGTGTGCGTGTGTGTGTGGAGCGCAGCTATAGGATGATGCAGGGCTTCTTGTCCTTAAAAGGGTTTTCGGAGGTGGGAACGCCAACCAGCAGCGGGTCGCTACGAGCATGCTGCTCGCAGTAGCTCATCAGGTCAGCGGCCGCTTTGGACACCTGACAGGTAGGGGGTGGGGGGGGGGGTGACGCAGGGGATGGAGGAGGATATGATAACAGATGGTGGATGAGAAAGAAGGAAGAAATAGGCAACGGGGTTTAGGTAACACTAATACCACAGTACAGCAATATCTGCGATAATCCATATACTGAATCAAAATCTACTGCAGGAAGGAATTTAATCGGGTTGTAACACAAACCGATTTGAATCGGAAAATTGGTTTGATTCATTCCTATGTATATGCAGGTAAAATGACAACAACAAATGCGTTGCCTCCTCCCCGCTCGAATCAAATCATAAACCCTCGGAATTGAACCCAAACAAATCGTGACACTTTAAAATGAAACTGTTTTTGAATCATGTTCATACCGTTTGTGTAAAGTGCTAGCGCGCATATTTTTTTTGCCCAAGTGGCAAATTAGTTTGCGCTAACATGTTATTTAGTTTAGCATGCGAGCTAATTCTATTGCTTAGCCTCATGTGGAAGCGGTTTGTGTTGAATAACTTAACTACTGAGTGCAGTTACTTATCACCCATGGGTTTAGGATTGCGTCATAGCTAAATGGATGGTGTTGATGCTTGATTATCCCCTCCACCTTAAATGGTTTGCTGCCGTCTTGTGTCACCTCTACACAATTACAAACCCATTTAGGGACAGGACATCGATTATTTGTGAATTTTCACTATTTGCAAGGGGGCTACATTGGTACACTGTATTTAAAAAAAAATCTAAGCAATACCTTAATCCGCTCAATGCCCGCTTCAATCCTCAGCTGCTCCACCAGTTTCCTGGCCTGGGCGATATTATTAGTGGTGGACATACTTATCCATGAGAATGCACCAAAACTGCAGAAAACTGCTTCAAAGAAAGAGAGAGATTTTGTAAATGAAAAAAAATCCGCCATGTACACTCGGTGGCTAGCTAAAGGCATCCAATAGAAGAGCTGTCCCAAAAACCTCCGCCTTCTGAAACTTCTTGTGTTATTGTAAGCTTATGTTCTATTACTAATCTATCTAAGAATATGATGTTCAAACATAAAATGATAATTAGTCATTATCATTTTATGTTAGAACATCATATTCTTTCATGTTAAGATGACCTAAATTGCATTCTGTTGTTTAATAATTGCTTAGACGTGTTTTTATGTTGATAGATTCTGATTGGCTGTTGGAGTAAGGGAAAGCAGGAAGTGATTTTAGTTGCCGAGGAGTGTTTTCTTGATCGTGCTGCGGTGCAGACGACCTTTTTTTTTCTCCTTTCAATAAAGCTGTTGTTTAAACGGAATCCACCTCTCCTTTTGCCGTTCGTAAAGTAGAGCCATCCATTAAAAAACAACGACCCCCTCAATTTACATTATTACAGATGGTGCAGGCGTACCTAATGATGTGCCCCATCTCAACTAAGTCACTATTGAGTCGTTATAGCGCCTCTGTGAGGTGACCAACGGGCAATGCAACAGAAGCGCCTCGAACAGCAAACATTGATATCCATCCATCCATCGGGACAATTTAGAGTATTCCATGAAACTTATTATCCCCCCCGCCCCCAGGAACCTTTCATCGCTTATTAGCAAAAAACACAAACGGACCTATTTGCTGTTAAACTTTATGCGCCCTCTGGCGGTATCTTTGCACTGAACAATTTAAAGTGAGTTGAGAAGTTTCATGAGATGCAAGTGGTCATTTGCTGCTATCTTGTGGTATTTGTACGAAATTACAAACAGTTTGCGTCTGGCCGTCAATAAGAAGCAGATTTTCACTATTTATGGCAGTTGAGTGTATTTACAGTCATGAATATTTGCACTCTGCATTCAATCTAAAATGCATCAAAAACAGCCCCAAATGCAGGCAGCGAGTCAATGGCGTTTACCCAAATAATGTCAGGCAGGAGCTGGATGAAGGCGGGGTAGGAGATCGGCGAGAGCGGGACACGACAGGTGGGCTCACATTGACGTCCTCCTGCAAGAACAGTGGAAGTGTCAGCGAAAAGAGGCATTGCCCAATTTAGTAACCCAGCGGTCGCACACTTTGGATGTTGTGTAACCAATCACATTTCCTCCAGGCGTGCTCACTGTGTCCTTTCTCACTCGGATCGTCACCCTCTTGGCTCGGGAGAATCCAGTTTAATTACTCCACTCGTAAAGTGTGGGCTGGCTTTTTTAATCATGAGAGAGAGAGAGAGAGAGAGAGAGAGGGACAGAGAGAGAAATTGTGACATGAGGTATTAGCATCATTCCAATCTTAATTGGTGACACCGTTAAAAAAAAAGTTGGGTGAACTCAAAATTTCAAGGTTGAGCAATTCAACCGAAATATTTGAGGTTTTGCAGTTGTGAAAATTGGCTTGTCCGCATTTCACAAACAACAGAGAAATGAGTTGTCAGAACTAATTGTCTCTTGTATTGTCGTCCCCAACTTCAAGATCGAAACTAAAACGAGTCAACAAATTGTTGTGGAGCAAACAACTTGCTTGCTTTGTCGCGCTTGAACACGATTGCCCAAAATGTCAAAAATGTAAACATGTTTTCGCAATGTCATGTAAAAATGATATATTTTATGATCTAAAATTACATGAAATATATCCAAATAAACCCGCTGTTATTTTTTTTAAATACAATATTGTAAAATCATCTGCATAAGGTCATTTATATGGAGGAAAATTTGCATAATGTAATTTGCAAAATGTTACTTTTTTTAACACAATACATAATTATGCAATTGAGTTAAAACTTCAAATGGTTCTTATGGTCTGTTCGTTTTTAAAAAATATATAATTACTGTTTATCTGTATTATGAAGGATTAAATAAAACAAGTCCAGAAAAATGCAGACAAAATGCACTGTTTGATTATGATCGATACTTTTGATATAGTTTTACATGAATTGAAACGATAAATATCTTACCGCTTAAATCGTTTTTTTTTTCGTTATCATTATTAATATTTGATTGCATGGCTGGTCATTATTATTAATGTGCTCAACCTGTTGATCGCCCCCTGCAAACTTTCTCTTCTGCTTTCATGAATTGGTCGAGTTCGGGGAGTGCAAGCAACACGCGCGCATACGCGTGCGCGCGCGTACGCACACAACCAATACGATTTGTGGAAAGAGCTGACGCTGATCAACCACCGTTGCGCGCGTGCGCACGCGCACACGCACGCCGCTCTATGCATCAATCGTGTATCGATCCAAACGGGCCTCCGCTTCGGAACCGACGTGCACGGTGCACACGCATGCAGGCCAGTGCACGAGAAGCACTATGCGGGGGTTTGGACGGCTGGAACAGCGTGTCCCTTTTCGGATGTTCACACAAACGCCCTCACACACACACACACATATTTACGCCAACACGAAGTGAGGGTTGGGGGGGGGGGGGCGCAACAGGCCCTGATGGGTGTCACTTAGCTAAGATGAGAAGGTTTTAAATATGGGGGGGGGGGGGGGTTGAGGAGGAGGATGGGGGTTGTAGTCAGACATATAATAGCCACAATGGCCACATGCCTTCATGTTAAGATATTCTGCAAATGGACCTACTTGTGTGAGCAGTCCGCTTGGGTAAGCCAAAAAAAGAAAAAAAAATCTTCCAATCAAGCCAGAGTCCAACACCGGCGGCAGCGGTCTCTCCGAGCCGGCGATGGGTTGGGAAATCCGGCTTCGTGACACAGATGGAGTCCGCCTCCGCTGCTAGGGACAGGGGATGGAGGCGGGGGGGGGGGGAGAGAACAGGGGGGGTGGGCGGAAGGCCGGCCGCGCAATCGGTACTAGAGTCAGGCTGCGCGTGCATAACGTGGGGAAAATACCGGCAATCGAAATCGTGATCATGAAAGGAGCGATTAATGTGGCCCAACTCACCTCGGAATGCGCTATTGGTGATTTAAAGGGCCAGTCGGCTGTTTCGTCAGCAAGCTCTCCCGCCGTCGACCAGGAGCCAAACGTCTCCCTCCTCTCTCCTCCCCCTCTTCGTCTTCCTCCTATTCGCTCCCCCTAGCGTCTGTCTACTGGGGTCCCATCCCTCGAGCCACAACATCAGCGTTTTCCCAGTGCACGTAAAAAATAAAAAAAAAGCGAAGAAGACATTTCATGCGGGCGGCCATCATTTAAAAGTGCTCCCAGGTGCATAGAAATAGTCTACACACCCCTTGCCCAGATGAGCGAGGAGGACAATACTCACAAAAACTCAAATATTACCCATCTGGCATCAAAATACTTTGGGGAATTGGTGACAGAGCTTTGTTTTGAAACTGAAGTGAATTGAGTGAAACATTCTCAGAAAGATGTTGGTGGCGGCGAGATAGATTAGTGGGTAACACGGCTGATTAAAGTCCTGAGGGGGGGGGGGTCAAAAAAGGACTGACCGCTACTTAATAATAATAATAATAATAATAATAATAGATTTTATTTATAAGCGCCTTTCAAGACACCCAAGGACACTTTACAATAACAAAAAACACAAAACAATACGGGTTGAGCAGCGGCAGCCAAAACGCGCCAGCGTTCACTCAACCCGAAAGTCAGAAAGAAACAAGGGAGGGAGAGGGGGAGAAAAAAAAACCACGCTCGAACTACCCTCATTTGAGGATAATTTGAGTGAGGCAAAAAACTCCTGCACAAGCATATGACAGTTACAACAGGTCACAAATCAATTTGACCTTTTTTTGTACAATCCAATCAAAGGTTGTTTGAGAAGGTTGACAAAACAATGGAAGCTTTTTGATGTGTGCAAACATTGGCAACCCCAATTTTAAAAAAGTTGCGTTGAAGTGGCCCAAGGAGCAGGCGGTCATTTTTTTAACCACAATTTCGTGATTTTGGTCTTGTTTATTTATTTTTTTACATTGTTTTGGGTAAAAATCGACCGCTACGTGAGTCAATTTTTTTTCTCTTTTCGAAAATATCCCTTTTTTTATTTAAAAAAAAGCTGGTCCATTTTTGACCCCTAATTCGGTTAATTTTGACCCATCTGTTATTAAGGTGCATCATTGTTTATCCTGCAGTCCACTGTTCTGTCACAGGAGGGCGCAATCATCCCATTTGTGCTAAGGTGTGTGTGTGTGGGGGGGGGGCGCTCCTTCGATTGCGGCACAAACAAAAGTGCTGCATGAGCTGGATGCTGGATGTGAGAACCTCAACGTGACATCCACATGCGGTGCTCAGCCGGCAGCCATGTTGACAGAGAGTGGGAGGAAGGCTTGGGGATGACGGCTGGGGTGTCCTCGAGCGGCGCACAACCCACCGCCGAGCCGTCGTAATTTGCCGCTCAGCTTGTCCTCAGCCGGGGTCAGGCGCCGCGCAAAAACCGCGGTCGACGTCACGCCGTCTCCATGGCAACAACGCGACGGTGGGTGACCGGTTAACGGCGTGGGAAGGGGGGGGGGGGGTAGGCAGGCCAACGCGTGGGCTGTGAATTCTGATCCCGATGACAAGTTCTGTTTTACGTCATCGGAGTGGGAGGGCGTGGTGGTTTCCGTTGCTTACATGGGCAACTGCTGCGGATGTGAGGAGATTCGATTTGCCTGTGGCGTGCGTGCGGTCAGGGCCTCGCTTCTTCGAGGTCTTCTCCGCCGGCTCACCTGTCAGAAACACAATTTGCAACAAACTCAAACACACACGCCCACAAATACGGTTTCATTCATATTCCACTTTGAACCGACGCAAAGGCTGAACGTGACGTCGGCATTCTAACGTCTCTGGTTACCCCTTTGATTGGTTCATCTTAAAATACGCGCCAAAGATAGATTTACAGTCAGACGACAATGTCGACGATGATTCAAAAATCTTATTTGGGAGAAATACTGGACTTGATGAGGCTGGATCAAACAACAGTGCTGTTGGCTGGCATGTTCCAACCCAACAATTCTTCATTGTCAGGACACTTTCGGAGGCGCATCTATCGTATGAGTTCGACAGCTACCTTACCCCAGACAGGAGCAAAAGAAGGAGGTCTCGATCAGCATCTCCGGTGAGGAGGAGGTATTTCATTTAGAGGTTTTATGTTGTGAACTGCTGGATTGTAGTTTGGAGGTGAAGTCAGACATGATGCACAACAATGGAAAGAAAAAAAAAGTCAGGCGACATGCCTCAAGTTCACAATTTTATTAGGAAAATCATTTGCAGATTTGATTATTATCATCAATATCATCATCTATATTTATATACTGTATATGTCATTTTCAGTTATTCAGAGGATGCATCAGCACAGTATATCTTAATAGGAAGACTATTGCTAGAATAAATATCTATACACCAGAATGACTTCACTTAACTTTGTTTGAAAAAAAAGAATTTAAAAAAAACACGGGAGTGCGAAAAAAAATAATTCGCAAAACCATTTGGTTTTGTTTTATTTCATCCAGTTGCGCTGCAAGTTTCGAAAAAAGACAAAAGATGATTCACAGTTTGTGTCCTTGTTCTCATGCTGGCAGGAACACTAAAAATGAGGGAGCATGCGGGACTGAAGAGCCTGGAGGAGCGCCGAAAAAAAGAAGAAAAAAAAAAAGAAAAAAACAGCCTTCCGAGACATCCAATCAACGGCTCGCGGTTTTCCCCCTTTGCAACTTGTCGCCGTGGCAACCAGTGACACCACGGTTCACAAAACAAGAAGAAAAAAAAAAACAAGACCATTTGCACTATTTGTCACCGATTTGAACCGGCTTCCGCCCCCCAATCCTCCCACTTCTCCAGGCTCCATACAAATTTCCCCGTTGCGCCTTTTTAAGCCTCTGCCTTCGTCGGCACACGATTTATTTACAGCTATCTACAAGGACCTGTGAGCAGTGCAACCTACACTTCAATTCATTAAAAAAATATATAAATAAACCAAAGACAGATGGATCTCTGCGAGGAACATTGGAATGAATGGGGTTTCTGATGCCGCCCTGTGTGTGTGTGTGTGTGTGTGTAGGTGTGTTGGTGACTCATGCCGCCGATAGCATCGAATATGTAACCACACATAGAAGACGATGTGCCGCAAGTACTGTACGACAGAAGTAGGTGAGCTGTGGATCGTGAGCAGATTTGGTTACTTTCAACCAAGGTTGGGTTCGTTCTTATTACCCAGCGGATTGGGTTGAAGAGTGATTAGATTTGGGGCTGGCTAAAGAGCTGGTCGACATTTTGGATCATGGTGTGCTGAAGTCAAAATAAATTGAATGTACCATTTCCCCGATGGCTCGGTATATAACTGCGGTTCTAGCCTCATGGCGGTCAGTACCTTGTAAAAACATTTGGGTGAAAAATAACCCAATTTGGGTCTAAAAGGGACCTAACTGTAACTTAATTGGATTGTATTGTGAAATATGACCCAGAAAGTCAGGTCAGATCGAACCAAGTAGTGGATTACTCCCCTTTTGACCCAAATTGGGTTATTTTTCACCCAAATGCTTTTGAGAGTGTAACACCCCATTGGGTCCCTATGCCAGACCCTTTTTGCACCATATGTTGATTCCCAACCACTGCTGGTCTCTAGGCTTGATAAAAAAAATGGGTGGCTTTTGTCGTGTAGGCGAGCCGGTGTAAAAACGGTGCAAAAGGTACACTACACTCCAAAAATTGACAATAAAGTTTATCCGATCCAATCCAAAACAATTTGGTCAAAAATAAACAATTTGGCCAAAAAAAAAAAGGACGGAGGGCTGACCAATCTGAGTTAGCTTTCTGGGTTGTTTTGCACAAAATAACAAAAAATTGGGTTGATTTTATATAAAACAACGTAAAAAATGCGGCTGACCAACCTATAAAGTTGGGCCAATTGATCCAAGGAGCGAGTCAGTCATCTTTTGATGGAAAGTGGCTGATGCAAATGATTTAAGAGTGAATCCGAGTGACAGGGCAAAGATGCTTCTTCACCTAGGCTGATTCTGATACTTGGAAGTACACAAAATCACCAAACCCATTCACTGGACAATTCACTTAAAGCACATATAATGAATTTAATTATTTATTTTGGGGTCCTGTAATGCTTAAAACAAAAACAAGATGAACCACAGGTAGCAGATTTGACTGTTTTACAACAATTTGTCCCTCGGTGTTTTGTTTAATTGTTTTAACGGAGAGGAATTTTCAAGGACAAACAGCCAACATTTTTCTGATTCATTCATTCAAACAAAAAAACATCACCAAAAAGTTTCCTCTTACGAAATGTGTGCATCCAGAGTCACACAAAGGCTGAAACTTACCCGAAACTTTCTCCAAACTGCCTTTCTCGTTGTTAACCACAGTGGATTTAAGACCACGTTCTATCTGCAGTCGCGCAAGAAACGTCGTCTCAGGCAAAACGTCCACTGGGTTGAACTGAGTCGCAGCTCCATCTAGCGGACAACTGGCATATGGAGATCATTCTGACTAAGTTCAACAATGAAGAACGTTTACTCTTTCATGAGATCGGCGTTTAATCGGCAAAATTTAACTCGATTTTTTTGAAAAGGACTATTATCGCCAATAAAATCGTCTGATCTTAGTTCTAGCATTGCTGTCTGGTAGTGAACGTGTCCTTTGTCTACTCATAGTCTACAAGACGGGCCCATTACGTCAATCACGATTGACAGGTAGCTCGCGGACTGGTCCCAAGTCGCGAGGTGTCGAGGAAAACAAACAAACAAACATTTGTGTGTCTCTGTGCATGTTAGTAATATATTTTTTGTGTTAATGCACACTGCACCCTAAAAAAAAACGTATTAAATACGTTTTAATCGACGTTGGCGCGTGACCTCCGTCACCGAAAATTGTTCGCGCAGCAATCTGCAATGGCGGTTTGTGATCAGCGCTGTTGCGCTGTATCTTTTATCGTTATCATTATTCTCACGGCACGGGGCAAAGAATGGGAATCTGGAGGGCCGAGAGAAGCATTGTAAAACGGTACGCGTGAGCTACGATAGTTTACAGGCTGCAATCGTGCGTCGCGTGCCTTCGCGTCAGGCTGTTGCTCATCACGGCATGCGTGTTTAAGTGCGTGCGTATGCAGGCGTGCGCGGGAACGGGTCGATCGCGACAAAAAGTAGAGCTTCGGTCAAAAAAGGTTTGGATACCTCTGCTCTACAGGGTGAAGCAAAAGAGGGCAGACATAGGAACAAAACATGGTTTTTAACTTTACCCCGCACAGTACTAGTGGTCTTATGTTCTTGCCCACTTGTATCCAAGATATCCTTTTATTCTCCAATACTTGTGTCATTCATGGTGTACGTGAAATTCAAATATTGACCTTAACCCAAATAATGACTTCATGTAAACGTAGTCCTGGTGTGTATCTTAGAGCCCTAGCATAGTTTTGACAAGATCAACATATCTTGTGTTTTAGCTGTCTGTCCTGGTCACTACTTTGATTTTTCTCTTAGCAAATGTGAGAACTGTTGTGAGTTAGTGCACGTGCTAAGCTGTAGGCCCTTTTATTTCCCAGGGTAATGGTAATATCAGATGAATCTGAAAAGTGTTTTGGGACCAATTTCGGCTGAATATATATATATATATATATATATATATATATATATATATATATATATATATATGGTGTTTACACAACAACTACAGGCAGTCATGCACCTTTTTTTGCTGTTTTTGGTCGGCTACGATTTCAGAATTTTTTAGGTGAGAATCCACAGCACGACACGACCCAAGTAGTTGGTGGCCCGCCATTTTGTTTCCACATAACAAGTGCATGCGTCAAGCCTTATGCACAGGAAGATTAGCGCAGCCTCTCCTCCGTATTTTCACACCCCTTTCCTATTCATAGCTCCCTCGCTCTGCCTCCCACTCGCACAACAAACACGTCAGCAAAACAAATGCCGTCAGCCGACAATCTGGTACGTAAAGGGGTACAGCTATCATAAAGTTTTCCAAAACTGAGGGTCTTGGGCCTGAAACGAGTTCTTTTTTTTTATCAGCTTAGCTCCAATGATCAGGCCGTTTCTTGAACTCATGTGGATGCTACGTTTAGGAAACCCTGATCTTTAAACAATATACACGTGTCTGTACTGTACCACCGCACGTTGTTCAGCTGAGCAGAACAAGATTGTGCCAGTGATGGAATAGCGAGCGGTGGCGTTGCGGGGGGTGGGGGTGGGGGGGCACGATTGTTCCTCAGGACCGGTGAATCTAGACGAGTGCGATTAAAATAAACAGGGAAAAAAAAAGTAGAAATCGGTAAAAAAGTATTGTGCTTTTTGTGTGGAAAAAAAAAAAGGATGGCGTATACAATGTATGAAAATGTGTGTCCTTAATATCATAAAGTGCAATGTGTGAGTGTGTCGAGTGGGCGATTATATTCATCAGTGGGTCATGAGGTGATATCATCAAAACAACAGCCCCTTTTACACGGCCTGCATTGGCCCATGTGGACACACAAATGGGAGATGACGAATCTGACAACTCACAGCGGACACTGCCGCTGATGTCTTCTCATCGTATGAAAGCGCATGCTGTTTGCGGCAATATCCCAATTTATGCCGGGTTGGTTGTAAAAGGCGAGGGGGACACGTGCTGCGTTAAAAAAAATCAATAAAATTATGTGGCCATTTGGCAAGGTCTCTGTATGAAAGCGGTAACAGGCGGGTCGACACCTCTGTCAGGCTATTGCGGAATGCAAGGACAGTGGTGTGAAGTTCACTTTCGTTTTGTTGATAGCCATGCTGTGTCGCTGTGTGAAAGCCCACGCAGTGGTCAATTTCTCTCTCTTTCGCTGGGTTCTGCGTAAAAGGCCGATCGGGTCTCGTGTTACGGCTCAGATTGTCACTTTACTGGGTACTCTCCAGGTAAAAGAGGCAAGACCTAAGGGCATACAGCAATGCCGGGGGAAGCCGTGTGAAATTTTCACACTCACTCTTCTAGTCCTACGGTGTCAACATCAATCGTCGGCAAGCGGAAACGACTTCATGCATCACATCAGCGTTTATGGATGTGATGTGAAAGCGCTTGCTTTTGGGGCGGTATCCTGCTTTTTGCCGGGTTCTGTGTAAAAGGCAAATGCAGACTAATGCAGAGTCTTTTGTGATGGCTCTGATGTTGCTATTTTGCGGGGTCTGCGTTTGAAATGACATTTGACGGGACGGGGGCCGACAATCGTTGCCACGCGTCACACCGGACGTTCTCGTTGATCTCATGTCGCAACCTGAAGGCGGGATTTTTGCGTCGTCGGGTCTCGACGTGAAATAGACTCGTGAGTGTGAGATGAAGAACAAATGATAAAAATAATACGGATTCAGGCTGCACAATGAAAATAAATATTTTTTTGTTATATTCGTGTGCTTTTGTTTGTTTTTTGTTTTTTTTGTGTTTTGACTTAAAGCATCAAAAACAAGGCCCAAAAAAAAAAAGAGACATTCTTGACCTTCAGAAACCTCCCAATTCCCTTTGAGTCTCACCGTCTTGGCAATAACCATTCCCGTGGATGAGTCATCTCGAGGAAAAAGCAAGCGAGGTGAGACGAGGCCGCTGGAGCGCTCCGGTTTCCCGACGTTCCCCAAACGCGTCAGGCTTTCAGAAAGAGTCTTAAAAGGATCATTGCGTCGTGTGGTCGTGTGTGCATTCCCACTTTGGGTGACAAATGAGGAGAGAGGATTGTTGTTGTTTTGTCTCGTCTGTAAATTGTTTTCGGGGTGGGGGTGCGAGGGGGAATCTGGTCGTAAACGGCGTTTTATTTACATCCTTCTTGTGTGGCGTTCATGCTCTCCCCCACCTCGGGGGGAGGGAGGGGGGGGGGGGAACGAACTCTTTTAACATCTAGTTTGTCTACACGATGAGTATGTGGAGGGTGGATTGGCGGATTCCCGTGGACGCTCTGATCCGCGGCGTTAAACTTCCGCCGAGTCATGACTGGGAGGAGGATTGCAGGGGGGGGGATTCCTGTTTTCGAGTCGTCGTCGTCCTTCTTTCTCGTCTACATGACGCTGCACTTGCCCTTCAGTCTCTCGGCGCGCGACTGCTTCCCCGAGCGCTTGCCGTCGATGTTGAGGCTCATGTTGCGCTTCTTGTCCAGGTTGAGCAGCTCCTGGAAGAGCTCGGTCACGTTGTGGTTGGTCTTGGCCGACGTCTCCATGAAGGCGCACTTCCACTGGCTGGCCTGCGCCTCGCCGTCCTTGGTGTCCACCTCGCGCTGGGTCTCGTCGCTTTTGTTGCCGACCAACATGATGGGGATGGCCTCCACGTTGCCCTTGATGGCCAGCACCTGGAGGAACCGGCACAGTTTGTCGGGAGTCCAGAATCAGCATCTCAACCCTCGGCGACGGATCAATTGAAACGTCCAAGAATGCAAAGAACTTCTGCTGATCAACGACTTGATTTGAGGCGCAACTTTTGAATGATGAGGAGTAGAATACACTTTTGGTGCCACATTTTCGAGTTGACGTAAGCGGTGCTAAAACGATTCATTTCTGCTTTCGGCCCTGTTGGCTGTGCATCCTCGTGATAATTGTCAATCAATCGTGTAGCTCAGGGGTGTCAAACTCATTTCATATGATGGGCCACATACGGCCCCGGTCAATGTCAAATTATACCATACTCTGCTATAAATAACCAAAATATCATGTCTTTCCTTTGTTTTGGTAGAAAGGAGCACAAGAACATGAGGAAAATGTTGAAATTTAATCAACATACCTTTTACAAAACATTTGACAAAAAGACTTGACTCTGTTTCATTTGGCTAAATCTGCCGACAGGTCCGAAATGCTCGCTGGTATTCCTCGTCAGGCTAATACTGTATTGGCAAAAGCTTGTCGGTTCTCGGGACATACAGGTTCAGCCGCCTTCATCGTGCGTCGTTTCACAAAGTCACCATTGCAATATGGCTTTGATGCTAATGCTATTTTGCTAGCAATTCGGTAGCTGGCTTTTACTGCCGTGTCGGGTCTGTTTCAGTGAAAGACTGAGACTGCTGTTGTCTTCTTCTCTGGTCAAAACAGGGTTCCCCTAGCGCAGGGGTGGGCAAACTTTTTGGCTCGGGGGCCGCATTGACTTTTAAAATTTGACAGAAGGGCCAGGTCAGCACGAGTTATGGTACATTAAAAAAAAACAACTGCATTTGTTGACAGTCCATATCAAAAGGAACAAAAGCATGAAAGTACTGTATTAATATACTTTTTTAAATGACAACAGTGTTGTTGATAACCTATTTTAGCCTGTGCATTGCTGCAGATGGGTTGTGATCAGACCAGTAGAAGTAGAGCGATACATACCTGTAGGTCCTAGGTGGTCGAAAAGATCCCCCCACCCCTCCCCGTGTTCTGCAATTTCAAGTCAATGCGCCACCTGGCGGTGAAATGCCTGTCATTACAAGTCCAATTGAAATGAATGCAATCATTCACATCGAACCTTAATTGCGGACCAACCTTCGGCGGGCCGGATTAAAAAGACCAACGGGCCGGATTCGGCCCGCGGGCCGTAGTTTGCCCACCTCTGCCCTAGCGGATGATCCATGAATTGCAGCTTCATTCATTCTGTGTCTTTTATGTATTCTTTCCCTTTTAAATGATCCTGCGGGGCCTGATCGAACCTCCTCGGGGGCCAGTTCCGGCCTGCGGGTCGTATTTTTGACACATCCGGTTTAGCTTATTCGCCGCGACAGACACCCCCCACCCACTCACCTGTTGGTAGATGGGCTTGAGCTCCTCGAGCGACTGCTTGCTGGTGATGGAGTAGACCAGGATGAAGGCGTGTCCCTTGGAGATGGACAGGCGCTGCATGGCGGGGAACTGGTGACTCCCGGTGGTGTCAGTGATCTGCAGCGTGCACACGCTCTTGTCGCAGCTGATGACCTGGCGGTACGTGTCCTCCACGGTGGGGATGTAGGTGTCGCGGAAGGTGCCCTTGACGAAACGCAGCACCAGGGAGCTCTTCCCGACGCCGCCCGCCCCGAACACCACCACGCGGTAGTCGTTGCTCTGCTCCGGCATTCTGGCTCCCCTCGCCTTTCAGCCTTCAGACGTTGTCACACCTGAGTCGGGAGAGAGTCGGGAGTCTTTGGTGTTTTACGCTGCCGTTCAGTTTCTGCCCTCCTTTCGATCTGTTTTTTTTTTTTAATCCCCACCGTCTGAACTTCATTCCGAACCGACAAACTCACAAATGTACAGACAAACAGAATCGACGGACAAAGTAACGGACTGCGCGACCGCCGAACTCGCGCAACCGCACGCTTTCAACCAACTTAAGTGACAAAACTCACCAAATGACACAAGAACAAAAGTGAAACACCAGGTCACCTCATCCGAGCCCCTTGAGCGACAGCCCTCCGTCAACAGCGGTGGCCCGTGACCGAAATCCACCGGTCGCAGCAAGTATTGACGCGAGTCGAGTGTTTCATTACTGTGGCAGCTTAGAGAAGGAGCCTATTATGGGACCTTAAAGCCCGCTTGCAACCGCTGCATCAATAATGCATCGGGCGCTCGCTCGAATGATGCCGGGCCGGGGACGCACGTGTTTCTGCAAGTGTTGGCAAAATGGACGTTGGCGGTCAGCTCCGCAACGTACAAAGCGGGACTCCAGAATAAAAGTCATATTTCATCACGCGGTTGGTGGCCAATCGCTGGAATGGACGTCACCTCTCGTCAAATAGACACGCCGTCTGCCTCCCAAATGGGCACGTTCAAAAGGAGGCGACTGCCAGCTGCCTAAGATGAAAGAAGGTGCGTTTAACTAACCAATCAACCAACCAACTAATTATCAACAAAGTCACCGTGCAACATAATACTCAAGTAACAAACACACAAGCAAACCAGCTACTGAAAAAAAACCCATGCAAACACATGAGCAAACCATCTATCAATCCAGATAATTTGCACACTAACTAATCAACTAACAAATACACCAACCAACCCATCTAAACAACAACAAACATACTGAAACTAACAAATCCAAATAAACCCCGACCTCGACAACTATCCATCCATCCATTTTCCGATCCGCTTTATCCTCACAAGGGTCCCGGAGGGTTGTGCTGGAGCCTATCCTAGCCATCTTCGGGCAGTAGACGGGGTGGGGGGGGGGGGGGAACAACCTGAACCGGTTGCCGAGACACAAACTAAGCCTCCACCTCCAACACGAAACTAACCTGCAAGCACCGTTGCTTATCTCCCAAATGGTTTTGGGCGCTGCCTTGGAAGTGACGCTTGTGGTGGCGTTTGATCAATCGGCGAAGGCCTTGCGTGCTTCTCAACGTCGTCTGACCATCTGTCTTATCGGTCTGGATTGCATCCTCCCGTCATGTTTTTCTTCCCGCTTTCCTTTTCCTCCCAAGGGGGGGGTGCCAGCTCCGTGACGACGCCACCGCCGCTCGTCAACAACCCCCCTCCAACCCCCACCGCCTTTTTCATGCAGCTAAAATTAGCCATCCACACACAAACAGGTGACACACACACACACGACCCCCCCTTCCCACCCACTCCCATCCCGCCCACACTTGATAAGCGTGTGCAGCTCCATTTAATGAATTCATGCTACAAATGCATCTTGTGCGGCCGGCCGCGGTCTCCATTAGCAGATAGCTTTGGCACCACACAGCCCAAAAACATCACTCTGTCCATCCATCCATCCATCCATCCATCTTTCCTTCCGCCTCCTTATTTCCCAGCTGGGGAGGAAATGTCACCTTCGGCCGTGGCTTAAATATGCACATAATTTGCCCCGGCGAGAGCCACTCGACGCGGCGCGCATTTAGCAGCAGGCATGAAAGACAATGGCCGATTTGCAGATCAAGAGCGTGATTAAAAGCAAGCGCCGCGCGGAGGTATCCATCTTTTAATCGGGGATATTGGAATGTACAGTCTACGAGCGCGCCTATTTGAGCCGCCGCTGGCCAAACGGGATCAACAGATTTAGTCACACACACATACACACACACACACACACACACACACACAATCGATCAAGCACGAACGTGTGTAACTGCAGCCCCTTTCCCAGCATGCCGTGGGAGGAATGTGCGATTCTTTTTTTTTTTTTCTCTTCCTCGTGACTCACTCCAGCCAGCGTTTTCGTCATCGTCAAGCCGCGCTGCAGTGCCGCACTCGCAAGCACTCGCAAACATACGCAGGCAATGCAAACGCGCGCTTCTGCGTGGGCGAACCGACGACGCCACAGCCAACGAGCAGACGGACGCCTCGGTAACGAGCCAACCAACTAGAGAACGAACCTACTCACTCAGTAACGACAGACACGCGAACAAACCATCAAACTACCCTCCGAACAAAGACATCACAAAACAACCGCACCAAATAACGAACCAATCACAAAGCTGGCACAAAAAAAGTTGTTCTGCGGAACTGCAGCAGTGTATACGTGTATGATGCATCGTTAACTTTTTGAAAAAAAAATGCATGTGCATTTCATAAATATTTCACAATTGCAATTACATTATTTCCTTTGGGGCAATATTAAATGGTTGGGAAAGCAAAACGACCGATTAATCGGAAAACAGCTCGTAACGGCGACTAAAACTGCCAGCTACTTATTTGCAGGGCCCTAATAAAAATAATTAACACATTTCAACAAACACATTTTAGAGGACAAAAGGGCTAAATCAATGCAAAAAAAAGAAATATCACAGGACTCTTGATCGTCTAAATGTGCAGTGGGCCGGGTAAAGATCCAGGTGGAGTGTCTGTGGCCCACGACCCACACTTTGCTCAATTTTGTGCGCGTGTATGCGTATGTGTGTGCATTAGACAAGATTGTAAGGCTGTGGTCTCGGCTTAGTCACTAATCACGGAGCTTAACCTTCCGTCTGTCTGCATTGACCCAATTCCCAAGACTTAAGGTTCCCACTCGCCTTCCTACAAAAGACCACGAGCCACAAAAGCAAAATTCATAACTCACTTGTGATTGTTTGTGTACAAATAGTTGTGTGTAGAGTGCCTTCCCAGTCATTAAGAGGAAGAATAAAAACCAGGTAAGTCGTGTGATCTGGCCTACGTACCTGAGAACGGGCCCTTTTGTATATTTGGTATGTAACAATGTTGCATAATAACCTCCATGTTGAGTTTTGCTAACCATGACTTGAAGCCAGGCTGAGGAGGAGGAGGGAAGTACCTATTACTCACAAATGTTTGCTTTTCGTGTCAGGGCGACAAAACTGTTCATCTGAGGCGTCTTACAAGGCTTCTGATGTTGAGTGATGTGACATCATCATCATCTTCCTCAGTTAGTAAACGCGAGGAGTCAGACGTAACGTGATCGCATGTAAGAGTGCGGTGTAATTAGCGCACACCCGCGTGTATTAGCGCCGCGTATTAGCCAGACCGGGGCAAGCCGGAGCATCTCTGGCTAGGAAGCTGCTAATACCGCAACTTGTCATGATGAAGAGTCACATCGGCTCACCCTCGTCGCTAATATGGAGCAATCATCCGCGTTTCACATTTCACGTTTTTTTCCCCCTCCTTGCAGCACATCCAGAAAGAATTTTAGACATTTTTTATGTTGCAGCAGGGGTGGGCAAAGTGTGGTCCGTGGGTCACATACTGCCCACTAAGCTGTTACATGAACAAATATTTATATACATTTTATACATATAAATATTTTTGATACAATTTTATGGTTTGATTCAAATGTTTTAATGGGTTAGTTTCATGTATTGCATTAATCGATCCCATTAAATACATGGTTACATGATTTACTACAGAATCATAAATAGCATTGAAAGAAAGCGTATTAAAGCCACATTGATCTCTTTTATTACTTGATGAAATTTGTGTTGATGCAATTTTATTGACGACATCTTACATACATTGTGCAGTCTATTTATTTGACCGTGTAATAAAATTATAATGAATTAAATTTAAAAAAAGTAAAGCTCCCATTTTTACACAGTAAAATACATGTTAAATTTATATCAATTATTAAACTTTGGATTTCTGAAAGATTTTTGTGTTAGTTGATTATAATCCAATAATTATAAGTAATAAATATTTTTAAATTATTTTTTTGATGAAAGTCTTATACATACGTACTTTTGAACTTCATTTTGGGGGGTCTTGAGATCAAAAATAGAAACATTTTTTCAAAATTCACACACAGACACAAAAAATCCCAAGGTTTTTGTCATTATGAGGTGTTGGTGATTCAACCCAGTTTGGAGTAAGGCTGCAACATAAAATGGGGAGAACATCAAACGTATCTGCAAAGTATTGAGAGCAAGTCACATTTTCCACTTTTTAAATTACCGGTAGTTTGAAATATTTGCACAAAATATTTTACTTTGTCATTAAAGGTTGTTTTGTGTGTATATTTTGAGGATCCCATTATTTTAAACAATTTTGGGAAGAGGGCGATTTAAAAAAAAACAGCAAAATGTGGGAAAAAAATCAAGTGCTGTGAATATTTTCTGGCATCTGGAATGCATTCACATTACGTCACTTATTTTTCCCTCCACCATATTTTGTTCTTTACTTTCAATAAATGTCCAATACATTCCAAATGTATTTCTTCTTAGGCTACGTCCATGTGATACAGCTTCCCGCAGTGACAGATGGGAGGCGAGGCGGACCACTTGGATCCACTCGTGCGCTTTTTTTTTTTTTTTTTTTGCTCACTAATTCCGCTCGAGCCACGGCCGAATGCAACGCAGATGGCAAACAAAGAGAGGGAATCCTGCTCTGGATAGCACGTGATACAACCGGGATGAAGGCCATGTCATGCATGCAAAGTCCCAGAAATGCAAAACGCTCCCTGGTGTGTTAGAAAATAGTCGCATTCAGCATCAGTGTGTCCGACTGACACGAAATCCGGCAGGCGAGTTCACCATGACAAAATGCGAGGAAATTAATAAGGAGCCGTGCTGTGAAGATACGCCGCGCAAAATACTGAGCAATTTACGGCTTTTTTTCCCTGTAAGTTGCGCAAAAACAAAAAAAGAAAAAAGAAAGAAATTGCAGCATCTGGCAGCACTGCCTCCGACCGGTTCCATAATGACCAATATTAAAGTACAGTAGCGTAGTAGTCCCAAGTGTTTACAAAGGAATGAGTCAAGAGGTGTTTTTAATAGTTTTGTAAGCCACTGTAAGAGTAAGCACAGCTTGAAAATTTCAATGTGCTGAAATATACGACAGTTTAACAAAAAGCCAATTAAATGATGTCAATTATTGAGTGGAAAAACAATCTAAAAGATGAAATGTTTCGTTCTCCACTAAACGGAACTTTAACAAATACACTGCACTGAATTTAACAAAAAAATAAATAAAGTTTAAGCCATGTGCACCCCTCCCCCGAAATGAAAAGATTCCCACCCTGGTCACGTGTAACTCGTTAGTGAGACAAGATCTCAGCTGTGAATAGGGAGCAGGCGTGTTCTCTATCGGACGGGGCCTCATGGCACAAAACATTCTGAGAATCGCAAAATTCTGGTTGCCAACCTGAAATGGTGCTGCAGCACAGTGGCCACCAGCGCACGTGCTCAGCGCCACTTCCAGAGGTTGTTTTTGGAAAATACAAATCTGAGTACTGCCAGAGTTGGTGCAGAGGTTGAAGGGGTCGGAGGTCAGCCTGTCAGTGCTCAGGTACATCAATTTGGCCCACGCGCCGTTGTCACCCCAGAAGCAAGCCACTTCTAAAGATGATGGACAAGAAAGCCCCCCAAAAACTTTGATGAAGAAAAGCAAACTAAGGACACGGATTAATGTGCTGTGGTCTGACGAGACCCAAGTTAAACACGTGAGCAGGAACGAGCCTCTCTGTGTCTGGCCTGTTGTCAAACATGTTGGTGGGAGTTTC
Organism: Hippocampus guttulatus; assembly: GCF_054856545.1. NCBI lineage: Eukaryota > Metazoa > Chordata > Actinopteri > Syngnathiformes > Syngnathidae > Hippocampus > Hippocampus guttulatus. The sequence continues at coordinate 15,952,266 of NC_141273.1, forward strand.
ATGATGCAAACGAAGGACATAAATGGATTACTGGAAACTTGTGCTGTGGTCCGATGAGACCCAAGTTAAATTTGCGTGTGGGTGGCGGCAACCAGTTGAGAGGTGCAAAGGCGAGTGTGTCTTGCCTAGAGTCAAGCATGGTGCTGGAAGGTTCATGACACAGGGCTACAACTACAGGAATGGTGTTTTTCCAGACATAAAATCGATCAAACGTCTACATCTCACTTTTTTTTCCTAGCTGTTTACAGCTTGTTTAGTTCAAACAAGCACATCGCCATGCCTTTGAGTCTGCTAGCGTAATGCTAACGCTAAATAGCCTCCATGTTGCGCTGCTATAAATCTTTCGGCAACGGATTGAACACAGATGTTGCTGTAGCACGTAGCGGGCAACAAAGCTACTCACAGTCACATATTCCTTTTCCTCTGCGAAGAACAACTAATATGAGTGCCATAGTGGTGCGCTGAGAGACTGTGTGACAGAAAGGTTTAATTCTTTAAAATTGTAATGTCAGTATGGTCGTAAATTATGGAGTGCAATTTTGCATGTTCGGGCTTGAACTGATCCATTTCCAAAGCTGTCAAACGACTTTTTCGCACGAACAAAAATCAATACTAAAGTGAAACGTAGGGAATACGTGAGTAAATATTCACGATGCCTCAATTTGTTGGAGCCCCCCCCCCCCACGTTTTCAAATAAATGTGCAATTTGTCTTGGCATAAAATGCGGCTTCAAATCAACATCCAGATCGGTGGATTAAGTCCCACCACCATCCTCATAATCGTCAGAACCACAGTCATCAGCGGAGCGGCCTCATGCGTCACGATGACAAAGAAGGAAGGAAGGCTGCAAAGAAGGAAGGAAGGATGGAAGGGAGGAAGGAAGGATTCGAGGGGGCGCCATTACAGGACTCATTCATAAATACCGGAGCAGCGCCATCTCACAGAGGTAGCATTATTTTGGGCAGAGGTAACCCCCCCCCCCCCCCCCTTCCAACCCCGTCGTCCTCCCTCAACGCCTCACCTCAAAAGAAACGAAAGATTGCCCTCTGCGTACGCGCAGCATATACCGCTCCAACATGGCTCCTTAACATGACAAATGCAACACAATCGCGCGTGTGTGCGTGTGTGTGTAATGGTCACACCTGCGTGTGCGTCTCCTCCTCGTCGTCGTCGTCGTCGTCGTCACGAGCGCAAAAACGAGGGGAGGGGGAAGAATAAAAAATCAAAGCCGGAAGGTTTAAAAAAAAAAACAAAAGAAAAGAAACAGAGATTTTTTTAAAGCATCGTGAACGCGCTTTCACGTCGAGCTCATCGTCGTCCCGGTTTGTGCCACGGTCGCTTGGCCCCTCTCCTCTTCTCGCTCTCTCTCACCATCTCCTCCTCGTCGTCGTCTCTCTTTCTTTCCGTCCCTCTCTTTTTGCCTCTCCCACTCGGACGTGGGAGGGGCTACACGTCCTCCTTTCCCTTCTCGCTCACGTCCTGAGTTGTATTCGCAGCCCTGACAAATACAACAATAAAGTTCTGTACTGTACATACGGAAATTAAAAATAATGATTAAAAAATGATGTAAAGAAAAGCCGACTATAAATGAAAGGCATTCAATGCATCGTGCGTTTCCACAACTTTTTACACAAAGTAGCGTAGTAGTCCTATGTGTTCATCAAATCAAAGTTTTATGCCCAAAAATGTGGACAGTGTGCACCTTGACTTGTTCGTATAATTTGTCCGGAATGCAAAACACATGCGATTTTCCACCAAAATGGCCTGCCCTCCCCCCTTAAAAAAAGAGAAAAACACATTTCTGACCCCCCCCCCCCCAGTCACAAAGTAGTTTTTTTTTCCTTAATGAAAAATTAATCAAGGAGACATTTAGTGTGTAGTTCAAGTACCAATTGGACAGACCAAAAGTGACAACAATGTGTCCATAGTCATGACGTCCACCTCATACTTAACTTAGTCGACGGGGGGTTGCACGTGGGTGAGCGACATTTTTTGAATGGGTGCGTCCTGTGCTCATTTCCTGGTTGTTGAGCGCTGAATCAGCACCGCGGACAGCGACGAAGGAAAGCGTTTCAGCTTCGAGGCCGAGGAGGGAGAGAGAGAAGGAAGTCAGGAATTTAAAAACGCTTGCGGCCTGCGGGTGTAGCTTGTCAAGTCAAAACGTCCATTATTATCATTGAATGCGTGGCCAAAAAGGTCCAGATAAAGACGAAGTCTGGCGCTATTTCAAAGAGCACAACCGTTTTGTCTTTTTGATTCACCGTCAGCTGGAAATGGTACTTGACTACCACCCAACGATGATCAGAGGAACTACACAAAATCCAATTGGTGCAAGGAAATCGCCAAACTGCTTTCGGTGTTTTGTGTTTTGTTTGAGCTCAATGAAATGATTTGTTGAACGATTTGGAAAGGAGACGTATGTACACATATTTGAAAATGACGCTACAGTTTCAAAATCAAGTAAAAACATAATTCATTTTACTAAGTCAGCAAAGAAAAAAACAACACCAAAATCGAACACAACAAAAAAATAGGCATTAACCATTTGAAAATACATACAATAAAAACTGGAAAAAAATTAAAGGGTCTCTGCAATCCAATAGATGCAACAGATTTATTGACCATGTTTTTTTAAATTAAACGTCATTTGAATACAATTGAAGTGTTTGGGGGTTTTTTTCAAAAATAATCTGCAAATAGGTGTATCCACAGGTGTCAAGCCACGAAGAGGCGAGGGAAAAGAAATGATCTTTCCAAATGTGAAAACACCAAATAAGCTCCTTGAACAAAATAAATATAAAACATGCCAACCCTCCCATCTTTTTTTGTCACAGTAACTAGTCAAGAATAAGGTGCTTCCGGAATAAAACAGGTCAGTTTGGGGTCATTGCGACTGTTTTAAGGCAAAAATGACAACACACACACACGGTGGTGTGCACGTGATGCTTGGCCGGACCAATTCTTGCGCATTCTCCACAGAGCGCCCGGCACAAAAGGGCTTCTCATTGAAGGCCTTTCGAGCGTGAATTCAACCAAACACAAATTAGCGTCCGGGCAGTTAGGCCGACTGAAGGCGCCGTAAATGTGCTCTCAAGGCTTGGGGGCGGGGAGGTTGACAGGACGCCTTAAAAGGATCAAGTGGTGGATGTGTTGGCCTGCTGAACTGTGTTGGGGGGGGGCATAGAATGCACCCCCAAAAATAAATCGAATAAAACATTTAAAACTCAATATACTGTATCGTAAAAAGATCAACATAAAAAGATGAGAAAGAAAAAAAAGTGTGTAAAAAATACAGAAAGAAATAGAAAAATTAAAATTTAAAAGTCTGGGGGGAGGACTACAAAATAGAACAAAAATTTAGTTCTATGAGCTATTTAAAAAAGTGCATTAGCTATTTAAACACATTTTAAAAAATGGTTGGAAAAAAATCAGTAAGGAAGCCAATTTAAAAAGTTCAACAAAAAAAAGAATAAAACTGAGGAAAATGCTTCTATGAGCCATATCAAACAACCAAAACAATAAAAAAAACTTTCAGAAACACAGATGCAGTTAAAAAGTGAAAAGAGGAAAAAATGATGCAATAAAACAGGAAAAACAGCATCTATAATCACCCAAAAACTGTATATGAGGAAAAAAAAAAAGACAAGGTAGCGACAACGTGACAAAAGCATGAAACGGTGGACATTTTGGCCAGGAGAATTTCAGTACCGCGCGAAAACCACACAGCATTGACCGTATCAGTGACACACTACCCACAAGAAAGGAAATGAAATCGCCGCGGCAAAATTTTGATTGTCAAGTTCAAGACACAGCAACGGTCCAACACTTACATCTGTTCGGTCATTTTTGAACGCGCATCCTGTTGCGGGCAGCAAAGCAAAGACGGTGCTGCAGCATCAAGACCAGAGGCAAAGCGACAAGCTAAGCTAACGTTCGCAAGCGGGCTTGTCTATTTATTTATCTTTATTTTATTTTTTAATTTTTGTCACCAGGGGTGCACAAAATGCAGAGTGACAAAGGTCTGACAGTTGATCACATTTCCAGTTTATTGTGTCTTCATAATCACATAATCAGATGAAAAAAGATGCGAGCCATGCTTTTAAAGAGGAACACAAACGTGCTATCATTTGGTTTTGGGTTTCGTTTCCAGACTGAAATGGCTCAGTAATGCAAAACATCTTGCAGGAATGCTTCAACCATGATGACTGTGTCCCACATTGTCACACTGTGCTGATCGTAGCCACGGTAGTGTTTTATGTTTAGTGGGGTTTTTTTCTCCTTTGAACAAACAAAAACACACAATCATTCATACACAAATACACACATTCTCACACAAACTAGTGTTCCCATGCTCCTCACTGGTCCTTGTTGAGGTTGAGAGCTCGATTAACAGCTGAAGACAAAAGAGAAAGAAACATTTTTTTTCCTCCGCTAAAGACTCATTTTGAAATACTCAAACCAGCCAATGAAAGAAGAAGTAGGCTCAATTGCACACAACCAGTTTTACTTAGAATCACGAGATTTGGTCGTCGAGTCGGTCGTAAGATTACCCCCCCACCCACCCCCCAAAAAAAGCCTCAAAGACACATGACTGAAAGGACACAGGAAGTCTGCCATTTTGGTTTGAAAACCATTTTAGAGTGGTATGCCTCCCAATTTAAAAACAAAATAAAAATCTCCACCGATGGGTTTTGCTGAGCACCAAAAAGAGGCAGTTTGGTCGATGATGAACAGAGCCGTAAAAATCAGATTGAATAGACACAGGAAGTCTGTCATTTTGCTTTGGCAACCATTTTCGACTCAATTGCGCGCGAAGCTAGTTTCACCGAACACCATGAAATTTGGTAGTCATGTTGAATGAAGTGACACGAGGAGACCCACAAAAAAAGACTCAAGAACCCAGACTCATCACTTTGGCTTCAAGTCGCCATTTTAGTGTCATTTTGGCCATTTTGCGGAGTTCCTTCAACAACAAAGTCCTCCTTCTTCTTTCAGTGTGATGGCGACCAAATTTGCAACAGGTAGAGTATTAGACAGCTGGCAAGCTAACATAACGAACGTTAAAGAGTTTTGCCATTGCGTGCCAATGGAGTCCGAGGACTCGCCGTGTAACCGGAAACGACAAGCCTGCGCGGTTTTGGACTTGCCGCACCACAAACTCCGACGTACCACTGTATCATGGATAACGTGTACTTCTGGGTGGCAAAATCTCTTGACGTCACTGCTGATGAAACAAACTCCTTTCACGCCATGAAACCGAAGCAAGGTGACCGAGAAAACCGGCAAGTGGTCGCGAATGCTGAACGTCTTGAATGTCGTCTTCTCTACCGCCGTAGTTTGACAGTTTCAGATGAATGGTGCAGCCGGGAAAGCTGCTTCCGTGCTGACGTTAGCTACCACGCTAGCCATTTTGCGAAATGACTCAGTCTGAGTTTCTCCCACCCAGAAGTACCTCCGCACCTACTTACACGTATTGCGAAGCGTGAATGTGGCGTGTGAATAGTTGATGCTTGCCGGGTGAGCGCATGCGGGCGAGAAGGCGGCCGCTGCACCGGCATGCCGTCGAGATAAAATGTGCTGGTACTTGCATGTAGACTGTGGGTATCTCACCCTCCTGCGTGACGCTCTCCGACACGCTTTTGGCCTTGGCGCTCAGGTCGCTCACCACGCCGTCCATGGCGGCCTGGTGTTTCAGGAAGAAGGGCCGGATGAGACGCTTGTACAGGACGTCGGAGCCGTTCCACGTGACGGGAGCCATGCACCAGATGAGGAAGGCGCACTGCGGGGGAGACGCCGTTCGTCACCAAATTGACAATTCTCGAGGCAAATTGGCGTTTTCGTAACGCCGTCGAGCGTAACGATTGTTTTTCAACATTGTTGAGCCCTATGAAGAAGCATTAAGAAACACCACATCATTTTTTTTCAGCCTTACTATAGAGCGGTTCATTTTTTGGGGCACATATATGAAGAAAAGATCCGTGGGCGATTGCTTTTTCTCTTTTGAATCTTCTTTCGTTGTATCAAGTTTTGAGATGTGCCCGCACCGTCCACAAGAGGCTGCTGTGCACTCACGCGCGTGTACAGACAGACGTACCTTGCCCGCGTAGTAAAAGGGGAACCAGAAGAGGAAGATGTCAGAGAAGGCCTCGACTATGCTGAAGAGTCCGTACACCACCCAGTAGGTGAGCCACTGCGTGTCGTCTTCCTTCACCGTGCTCTCGATGGCTTTGATACTTCAAAAGAGGACAAGTTCCAAAGTCACGAGCACAAATGCACTTGATATTCTTACGTTACATATTTCCGTCCCCTTTGTCCAAAAGCATGACAATATTCCGATGAGTTTTGAAAATTTCGCCTCGAGAACGTACTCGCAAGTACTTTCAAACAGATCGAAATGAGTTTGGACAAATTTGCCAGTCGGAAATGTTGACTCCACATTGGCAGTTTCGTGCTTCCATACTACAAGAATAAATACAATATTGAAAACACTGGACCATTGCGTTTATCGACTCAAGTATCTGTTGTAAGGGGTGAGGCCTATATATGTGTTATATTACTTATTTATTCGTGTCACCAAATAATGCTAATCCCCCAAAAATGTTAGAATCCCTACAGCATATTTTCACAAATAGTCACATTTTTCAATCTGTCCACAGATGGGGGACAATTAAATGGTGATACGGCATCTATTCCGGTCGCTAGTTGAGAAAAATGCTAATTACAAAAATCCACAAATGTTGGACGAAACATACACAAATGTTACAAAGGTGGGAAAAAAGTCAAAATATTAGAAAAAAAATTACAAAAGAATACTGAATTTATGAGAACAAAATCCTCAAATATTAGAAAATATACGATTTACAAAAAATAAGTAGAAAATGAAAAAAAAAAGAACAAAGTCATTGAATAAAATCGGACCACTTTGTGTGTCATAACATTGGCGGGTATGCCATGTGGTGGAAGGGACTAACGGCGTGTGCGTGAAGCCGATACATACGAGAAATAGGCCGGATAGACGAAGCCGATGAGGTTGCATAGCAACGATGCCCCGTAGCCGAACAGGAGGTAGACTCCGACCAAACCCAGGGCACCTGCGCAGGGCAAAGCAGAGCACAAGTTTCACAAAGGAAGTGAGTGGGTGGCAAATTTGAATCAGCAATCTGAGTGACGTGCAGCCGCGCCGCCAGCAGCAGGATGCCGGCAGCAGGATGAGGAGGAGCGCAAACACCGAGAACCAAATGGGCGACCTGAAACTTTCTCAGAGTCTCTCAGCTGAAACGTGAGTCATCACCATTGCCGGCAAAATGTAAATATTTGACTTGCAGATATGACACGAGACAAAGTGTGGACGCTGAGGGGGATGGGACACGATGTGGTGGAGCAGAACGATGACACCGCATCTTATTTTGCCCGCGAAGAATAGCCGGCTGCCTCCATGAGAAGACTGAACTGGAAGAGCGGCTTCAAGCTAACAAAGAGGCCAGCCATGAAAGCACACGTGATGTTCAAATGGGAAAATGAAGCTGTGAGAAATGTTATCACTGATGTGGAAATTGATGTAGGAGAAAAATTAACTACAAATACCCCCCCCTCTCCCCCCAAAAAAAATCTGTATCATTGTGAAAATTACTGGGATGAATATTTTCAAGACGCCTTATAGCATGCGCACCTAAAATTTCAGGTTAGGGCCATTCCACCTTAATTTAAAAAAAAAGTTACTGCCAAGCCCTGTACAAAAAAATTAACCCCAAAAATATACGAAGGACAAAAAATTTCAAGCGTATCAAAAAGGTGAGCCGTACCCTGGAAAAACATTTAATCCCTAGTGAAAAGTGGCGTCATTTGCATAAAATTTGCATGTACTTTGCACAAGCGTAAACACAGGCGCAGGTGTTCTACTGTCAGCTTCAACTGAAACCAAGAGTAGGTTTGCACCAACTCTTTCTCAAAGTTTGCCAACTTGGTCAAAATGATACCTGCTCAGTACAGCCCCCCCTGGAAATATTAATGGCTTAATTTACTACTCACAATATTAAATGCACTTTTTACTGGTCATTTTTGACGAACACTTGAGCCTACGACACTGATCTGTTGTAATATCCTGATGGTGGCAGTTGAAGAGCTAAGCTTTTTTTAGGCGGCACGGTATATTGGCAATTGTGATCGCTTTTGAGGAAGCGTCAGTTAGTGATGAGAAATTAACTGTTTGCTGTCGCCCCTATAAGTAGCAACGATCCATTAACAGTTTTTTTGTACAGTACTTACTGTACATGCCGGTTTGTATTTTGGGGGGGCTCAATCAGTACTTCTCTTGGTATACTTTTCTTTCGAGGCGCGCATGCGTACCTCTACTTGAGTACAGTACTTTGAACACCTGGGTGTCTAATTAACGGAAGAGGAAGAGAAAGTTTGCAGTAAAGTCCAGAATGGGCAAATGTGTGCTCGGTGACGTCATCGCAGCTAGCTCAGGGATTCTTGCTAGCTTGATGTCGAAGAGGACGCCTTTATTTTCAAACGTCATTCTCAGACTTTCTTGTTTGTTTTGTTTTGTTTTTTCAATTCGGAAAAAGAAGAGGTTACAGCGAGTGTCTGGACGTACCCAAGACGATATATTCTCTCTTCATTCCCGTTTTTTGCTCCAGCGTCGCCAGCTGGTCGGTGACAAAGTTCTTCTCATGGAGCAAAGTCACAAATCGCTCCTTGAAATGACTCATTTTCGAGCCTGGAAAGCGACGACAAACACGGTGGTGTGACAAATGACACAAAAGACGGCGACTGGTGGGGATTCGGTGTTGAAAACCGGTTGTTTTACTGACCTTGATAGGAAAAGTTACCACTGAAAAGAGCAGCGGACGGCAGCTGCGGTGCAATCGCGAGGGGGGCGGGAGAGGGAACCGAGGGGGACGCCGGCCGGCCAATCATAAGACTTGTGACATTGGGAGAGGAGTTGAGTGCCGCTCGCTGGCCAATCAGAGACGAGAATAACGTTCACGGCGGCAGGGGAAGAAAAAAAAACGGTTCTTGGAATCTAAAGAAAATCATTGCGAATATATCTATCTATCTATCTATCTATCTATCTATCTATCTATCTGTCCCTCCATCCACCCGTTTTCTGATCTGCATATCCTCACGAGAGTCTCGGGGCGAGCCCATTTCAGCACGGGGACACCTGAACTAGTTCGGAGCCAATCTCACACAGACGAACAACCATCCGCGCTCACACTCACACCTCGGGACAATTTAGAGTGTTCCATTATAACATGCCGTGCATGTTTTTGGAAACCGGAGCACCCGTAGAAAACCCACGCAGGAAGGCCCGAGCTGAAATCGAACCCTGCACCTCTGCACTGTGAGGTTGATGAACTAACCAGTTGTCCACTGTGCTGCCGCCTAATAAATAAATGCATCTTAATTGATTGGCTGTCCTGTTAATTGATTGGCTGTCCTGTAAAATACAAATTTGTAGCACCTGAAAAACTTGCCCAAATGTTTGCTGAATAAATAAATTACAATGGATTTTTTAAAATAAAATTTATTGTGACTCGATGATCAAGGTAACGTGATTGCAAATCAATGCTCGAATTGGATTTCGCTCAAGAGTACATGCTTGCAGTGTTGGGTGCCGTGCTCGGTGTTCGGGAACAAACTTCGGCATACAACAAGAAAAGAAACATTTTGTATATCATGCGTTTTATGAAAATATGAGTCAGGTTGTGTTGGTTTCAGTAAAATATTTTTAAAAAACTACAATTCATGGTCAGAGCAATTAGTTTGGGGTTATTTCTGCTGAGTCACATAGGTCACCTAATTTCTCTCGCTCTGGGTGGTTTAGAAGTTGAAAAGTTCAGAGCATAATTTCTCCTATTCCTATTATCATCTCCACTGAGTCCCACTGCTCACTTTCTTTACTCTTCCTTGAGATGACCGCGAAGTTTTTAGTACCAGGGTTGGTTGACACCGTATCATTGTCAATATGAGCGATTGCGATGGACTGGCGACCACTCCTTGCACCCGATGAACGTAATTACTGTAGTTCTTCGGTTTACGACTAAGGACAATAATCACAAATGGGGACTCGACACCAGAGCTGATTGTCCACACAAAAATGAACCGCATCCTTCACGAATGCCAACTGGGTCCTCACAGTGACGGATGTAGCCAAGTACAGTCATGCAGCGACCGATGGCCCTCAGACTGACGTGGTCCAGAGTCTAAAAAACAGGAAGCGGCGACCTCTCACTTTCGCAAAGACAGGTGCGCTCGCAGCTTGATTTGCATGAGCTTCTACGCTTAGCCGCTTCGCCGCTTCTTCAAAAGTCCGCACCCTTTCTTTTTACGCAAACTCCACTCGCAACCTGAGTCAGGATGTGGTCTCACGCGCTCGCCCTCGCCCTTTGGGCTCTCCTGATTCCAGGTGAGACACTTGAAAACTTAATTTCGGATGGATGATAAGAATAATAATAAATAATGTTTCAAGCTTTTCAAGTCAGAATAAAAGTTTTGGCTTTGACTTAAGATTTGGTGTTGCTTCAAGGTGGAGGTTAGGTTCTCATTCATCTCATTTCAGGATCTTCCGCCGAGGATTTTCCGAGGCAGACGGACAGAGTCAAGGCCGTTTCTCTTGGGGGCACGGTGACCATCACCGCCACGGCGAATCCAAACACTGGAGCTGATCTCAGTTGGTACCAAGTGAAACCTGGACAGGCTCCCAAACTCCTCATCTACTACGCAACCAATCTCTTCTCTGGCACGCCATCTCGATTCAGCGGCACACGATCCGGTTCCGACTACACTCTGACCATCAGAGGTGTCCAGGCAGAAGACGTGGCTGATTATTACGCTTTTGCCGATTACGGCTCCGGAAGGTATACACGGTGATTCAGAGGCGTACAAAAACCTCTTTTGGACTTTGAGAGAAGTGAAAGTGGCCTGCGGAAGGTGCCAAGCATGACTGAGAATCAAACAAGCTGCTGAATCACTCAATTAAGTGGATGTGATTTTTTTTTGGGGGGGGGGGGGTCGGCAAACTCTATTTATTTTTAACATGTGCAATAACTATTTATATTTCATTTCTAAAACTCTGATGTTTTCATTTTATTGAGGAGTGCGTGATTATTTCTCTTTTTTTATAAATTATTTAAATGTGGTTATTATATTTTTTATTATTATTCAAGAGTAAACTACTTCAATAAGTGTTTTTTTTTCCTTTTTTTGGAGTGTAAACTTTACATGTCAATAAATAGTTGCTATTTTCCATTTGACTTCATTTTATTTTCAGCTCAAACTATATGTCAGCGAAATGTCACACTGCAGGCTTTCATCTTTCATGTTCCCGTGTCCAAAAGGCAGCTGCTACGCAGACTGATGGTGATACTCAGACATTTTATTTCACAATGCTTCAACGTTGCAAGGACATGATTTCAGGCTTGGGCTCGGGTTCGGGCTCTACTGAGAGCATCGTCCCGGATCCGGCAGGGTTTGCGTGACGGGGTTTTGCCCGGCGAGGATGGCCTCGCAGCTCACCGATTGGGCCTTGGTCCACTGGTCTGCCGGGAGGCTCAAGGTGCTGGTCCAGCTGTAAAGGCCGTCCCCGCCTGCCTCTCCCAGGGGGCTGTGGAACACACCCGAGGTACTGGGGGTCCCCCCCAACTTCCAGCTCAGGGTCCAGGTTGAGGGGAAGCCCCCTTTGGCCACGCATACGGCCGTGGCGTTGCTAGTCTGCAGCTGCTCTTTGGAAGGGGGGAAGACGATCACGGTGGGCCGACGCACCTCACCCGCTGTTGGGAACAAGACGGGAGAGGAGAAGTTTTTTTCATTTTCAACGGCACTTGGGTCAAGGTTCGGGTCATGTGAATCCACATGGACACACTTTGTTAAGCACTTTTTTTTTTTTGTTAGCTTGTCGTTGGCAACATAAAGTAAATCCACAAGAACGCATTTTGCGAAACACTTGTTTGTTCGCTTCTCACAAGGCAATTTGAACCCAAACCTTTTTGGCAGATTTTATCTTAAACATTATTCAATCGTTGGATTTTAAGTAGGGCCAAACTTTGCCAACAAGCCATAAGCAGCTAATATCAGCGTTGCAGTTCTGTTTTGTTTTTTTTAAGCTCTGATTCAAATCTGGGCGTTTTTGTTTTGATATCAATATTTTGTACTTTCAAAAAGCTGGAAAATGCTAGTTAGCTAATGCTAACTGTGGCAACAAGCTCACGGCCAAACACTTAAAACAAGTCGTTAGCAGCTAATATAGCAGCTCGAGTTTTGTTCCTACGGCTTACTTAAGACGCAGCTGTGCATTAGTTTGTTGTGCAAAACATTGACATTGATGCTTGACCATAATGATAAATTGGAAACTGGAAAAAAAAGCTAGCTAATGTTAGCTAGATATTGCTAGATTTGAAAACAAACAGACAGCCAATCACTGAAAACAATCCAATATCATCTAACATTAGCATACTGAGTTGGGTTTTTATTAACAAATTCAAGTTTTGTAACTCGTGTAGAATATGTGGCAATAAGGACGAGTTACGCCCCTCAAAAAAAAAAATTATAATAATAGGTCTCTGGTCTTAATTGCTTTTATGAAGCGACCACACACACACTAATGTAAAAAAAAAAAGAAATAATGGGAGAATGACGCCTTATCTTTCAAGATAAAAAAAAAAGTATAAATGATTGAAAGATTTTCAAGACATTTTGAAAATCTCTGCGTTTTTGACGGAAGAAAATTACTTGCGAAAGGAAAAGTATTTCATTTATTTGCTAAATGTCGAGTCTGTTGAATGCGCTTCTTTAATAATGTCTGAACTGAATATTTTAGCGCTGAACGAGTTTGAATCGGTCAAGAAATGTTGAATTTGAGGTAAATTTCTTCAATTCTTTTTTTTTTCTGGAAACATGGATGCTCTGAGTACACAGAATACTTTGGGATTCGAATCACATGAATTTGAGAATTGAGTGTCTTAAGCGGTGAAAAAGAAAAAAAATGATCATAAAACTTTTTCGGGGGGTGCAAAACAGCAAACGTTAACCTAAGTCGCAACGAAAAGTCTGTTACTTACAGCCAAGGACGACTTTGGTTCCATCACCGAAACTCCACCACAGTGATGCAAAGCGATGAAGCGGGCCGTACAAAAACCTCGGCGACAGTCGATGAGCGCCGATCAGAGGCCGTTGCTGACCATTTCCAACTGTATATGTTCGCGGGCTGGTCGAGGGCGGACGTGGGACTAAACGTGTCCATTTTTGCTGAAAACTGCAAATACCGAAGCCCTCAGACTGATGTAGAAGAGTCCAAAGAGTCCAAAAAACCCCCATAAAGCAGTGGCCTCTCACTTTCACAAATGTACATGAGCCCTCACCTTCATTTGTATGTGGCGTTCCTTTAAAAAAAATAAAATAAAATAAAAAAATCATCAAAACATGCATTTTCAGTTTACTGACAACTCCAAATTGATGTTCGGCGTGAATGACTTTGTGACTGATGTGAAAGAATCCAAAGAGTCCAAAGAACAGGAAGCCGTGATTTTTCACTTTCACACGGACAGCTGTGCTCGCGGTCTTATTTGCATGAGCTTGTGCGCTCGACCGCTCCGTCGCTTCTTCAAAAGTCTGCACATCCCTTTTCACACAAACTCCACTCGCAACCCGAGTCAGGATGTGGTCGCCCGCGCTGCCGCTCCTTCTCTGCATGGCTCAGCTGATTGCAGGTATGATTCGTTGAAACTTGGTGTCTGAGCAGAATATACGGCAATCGTGATGATAAGTCTCTTCAGTTTTTATATTGGTGTGGAAAATGATGTCTTTGACACTCACACTCCGTGTTCCATTCATCTCATTTCAGGTTCTTCCGCCGAGGATGATTTTGTGACGCAGACAGACAGAGTCAAGGGCGTTTCTCTTGGGGGCACGGTGACCATCGGCGCCACGGGGAGTTCAAACATCGGAGCTGATCTCAGTTGGTACCAAGTGAAACCTGGGCAGGCTCCCAAACTCCTCATCTACACCGCAACCAATCTCTTCTCTGGCACGCCATCTCGATTCAGCGGCACACGATCCGGTTCCCACTACACTCTGACCATCAGAGGTGTCCAGGCAGAAGACGTGGCTGATTATTACGCTTTTGCCTATTACGGCTCCGGAAGGTATACACGGTGATTCAGAGGCGCGCAAAAACCTCTTTTGGACTTGGAGAGAAGTGAAAGTGGCCTGCGGAAGGTGGCAAGAAGAAGACATTCTGAATGATGAGCATGACTGGTCATCAAACAAAATTTGCTGGATCGCTGAAGCAGACTGACAAACACTAGCTGTTTTTAAACATGATTGTCTTTAAACTGTTTTTATGTTACCTTATGAGGATAATTATAATCTAGTAGCTCTGTGTGTGTGTGTGTGTGTGTGTGTGTGTGAGTGTTTGTTGCTCTATTATGATCTGTTGCTATTATTCGCTATGATTATATTATATGATGGACCAAAAATTGTTGTTATTTGTCATCACCAAGGGTCATTTTGATTTTGGGATTGAAATCAACGAATTCAATTCAACCAAATTTCGGGTCCAAACACAATTTAATATCACATTTTTTTAGCATAAATGTGCAGTTGTGATCATCGTTTATTATTGCTCAAAGATAAAACTCTATTACGTTATGTCTTATGATATAAGACATGGCGCGGGCCAGATTTTAGTTACCGTTTCACTTGGACGGACGGCCGCTATGACTGAAACCATAAAACAGAAGTCAAGAATAACTGTTCATTTAAATATTGTTTCAGTTACTATCATGAGGGTTTGGTCACCAAAAAATGATCAGAATATAGCTCTTATTTATTACATATGAGGATTTAAAATGTTGGCAGCCATTTTAGAAAGGATCATGGAAGTTGACATGTTTGAGCTGCTTTCACGGGACACATAAAATGAGGTGGCGGGCCAGATCTGGTTCCCGGGGCCTTGAGTTTGACACCTGTGTATTAAAATCATGTGTTTATTATTCTTTATCTTTTACAGAACTTTTCTTTTTGAGTCCAAACTACAATTATTTAGGTCACAATAATAGAAAGCGATAAGACGCCAACTCAACTGCACTATTTTTCACTAAACTAATTCAATTAAACTTTACGGTGTATTATTATTATTATTTAATGGAAACTACTTCCATTAAATAATATTGACTGCTACGACAAAATATATTATTGTACTTTGTATTCAAGGGCAAACTATATGTATGTCTCCCAATAAATGTGTTGTTCAACATTTATTTGATTTTATTCACAGAGGCTACATGTCACAATCCGCGTGTGCTTGTCACAGTTTTGTAATGGACGCCGTCCACATGAGCGGTGAGGGTTGCATTTTTCATTTGACCCAATTTGCTTTCCTTGTCCAAAAAGTGGCTACACAAGCAGATACTCAGACACTTTATTTCACAATGTTTGAAAAAGACACAGGCTGGGGTTCGGGTTCGAGCTCGGGCTCTACTGCAAGCATCGTCCCGGGTTCGGCAGGGTGACCTTGACGGGGTTCTGCCCGGCGAGGGTGGCCTCGCAGCTCACCAATCGGGCCGTGCTCCACTCGTCCGCTGGGAGGTTCAAAGTGCTGGTCCAGCTGTAAAGGCCGTCCCCGCCTGCCACCCCTAGGGGGCTGTAGGACACCCGCGAGGTACTGGAGGTGCTGCCCACCCTCAAGCGCAAGATCCAGGCTTGGGGGAGGCCCCCTTTTGCCACGCATACGGCCGTGACGTTGTCTTTCTGCAGCTGCTCTTTGGAAGGGGGGAAGAGAGTCAGCGTGGGACGACGCACCTCACCCGCTGTTGGGAACAGGACAGGAGAGAAGCAGTTATTTCAATTGCGCACGCTTTTAACGGCAGTGAGGTCATGGTTCGGATCATGTGAATCCACAAGGACACACTTTGTTAGGCACTTATTTTTGTTGTTGTTAGCTTCTCGTTGGCAACATAAAGCCAAATGCTCATAATGTGTCATAAACATTATTGTATCATTCCAATGTATGTATAGCCACACTTTGAGAAGAAGCCATTAGCAGTTAATATCAGCGTGTCAATTTTGTTTTTTAGCTCTTATTCAAGGCCCGCCTGGGCGTTTTTATTTTGTAAAAACTGACAATAATGACTTATTTACTTCTTCTTCTTCTTCAAAAAAAAAGGCTAATGTTAGCTAGCTGCTACTAGCCGTGGCAACAAGCTCACAACCAATCATTAAAAACGAGTTGTCAGTAGCTCATGCGGCACGCCAATTCTTGTTCCTCGTGCTTACTTAGGAAATGTCTGCACAGTTTCATTTTGGTGACAACTAGTCCACGGCCGAACATTGAGGAAAAAAAAAAAAGACAGACGTTAGCAGCTAATATTAGCATGTCAAATTGGGTATCAAGCACAAAGTATGGTTTTGTTTCGTAAAAGTTGACGATAATAATGTTGCTTCCTTTCATTTTTATTGTATTTATGTTTATTTACATCTTACTGGTACTTTACCTATAGGCTATAAATTTTAAAATGTCATATGACACAGTTACATGTTCAGTGCTGGGTACAGTAAAAGATGAAGAATACAGCTACAGAATGAAAAGTGAATAGCTAAAATAGACAAAAAGTCCTCCAAAAGCATGTTTATAACTCGTGTAGGATATGTGGAGATGAGGACAAACTGCACAAATAAATTGGCCTCAGTCTCTGCTCTAGCTTGCGAGCACTCTTCTGTTGCGACCACATAGGCACAAAAACAGAAAATAAGAAAAAGCTTGAATGAAGGCCTTATCTTTAGAGATTCTTGAAAAAAAGTAGAAATCATGGGAACTGTTTGTTGAGAGTTCTGGAGTTTTTACAAATGTGTTATGTCGGTTAGGTTTCTGAATGAATGTCATGGAAAAGTGCAAATTTAGAGGAAGTGAACAATAATTGAAAAATGTTTTTGAACATTGAAAATGAGGATTTTGGGGGCGGGGGGTGCAAAACAACAGATGGTAGCGTAAAATAATAGTGATGAAAACTCTTACCAAGGATGAGTTTGGTTCCTTCAGCGAAACTCAACCACAGCCATGCAAAGTGGCGAGGCGGCCGTTCGAAAACAAAACTCCCCGAGTGTCAGTGAGCGATGGCCCACTGATGCTGCTGACAGTTTGCTTCCATAAATGGGAGGTCAGTCACCACGGGGCCTTTTGGCATCGGTCAGCACTTGGCCGACGGATGTGGCAGAATCCAAGAGGTACTAAATACACGTCCATTTTTGCTCAAAACAATGCAGACACCAGTGCCCTCAAACTGATGTGGAAGAGTCCAATGAGTCCCCAAAAAACAGGAAGCAGTGGCCTCTCACTTTCACAAAGGCAGGTGCACTCGCAGATTCATTTGCATACACTTCTGCATCACTTTTCTCATAAATTGATTCTTAAAACAAGCATGTTAGTTTTATTGGCGCGAAACCAGTGCTTCTCAAAATACCACTTCAAAAAATATTTTGCTCTCAAAGCACCACCGTGGCCAACATTAAAAACAGTCAAGGAACACATAGTGAGGTTTTAGTCCTGAAAAAGCATATTTATGCTACTTGAGTGAAATACAACTGAATTGCATTGCACTGGATTTAAAACAAAGTTGTTGTTTTTTTAAAACTGTTTCATTTACCTGGAGCTAAAAGCTTCACTCTTATGTTTGTTTTTCAATCAAACTGTATTCTATTTTAAAAGTTGGGAAGGTTAATTGTTTTTCTTTCGGTGATTCTTTCACGCGCCACAAGAGAGTGCCCGTGCACCAATCGTGGTAAATGTACATTTGGAGAATCGCTGCTCCAAATCGACCCTTAGGATTCCACAAAATTGATTCGATTGTGTGAAACACGTAAAATAAACAAACAAACAAATAAATAAATAAATAAATAGACGATTTAAACTTCTTTCTGTCACGTGACTCCGACCTTGGTCGATTGACGGGTAAAAGGACGGTTTGAAAAAGGTAATGCAAAATGACCGTTGATACGATGTGGAGACGACCGGCGGAGGAAAAAAAAATCTGGGGTTCAAATATCAGTTCAATATTAGCTGTGTTGAGCTCGTGAGCACTGAGAACGAGGCAATAAAAAATGTGAATGTTCGCCAAGTACAGTCATGCAGCTACCGATCCCTTCAGACATGGAACGGTCGAAAAAACAGGAAGCGGCGACCGCTCACTTTCGCAAAGACAGGTGCGCTCGCTAGCTCGCAGCTTTATTTGCGTGAGCTTCTACGCTTGGCCGCCCCGCTGCTTCTTTAAAAGTCTGCACCCCGCTTTTCACGCAAACTCCACTCGCAACCCGGGTCAGGATGTGGTCGCACGCGCTCGCCCTCGCCCTCGCCCTTTGGGCTCTCCTGATTCCGGGTGAGACGCTTGAAAACTTAATGTCGGCGCAGAATACATGATAAGAATAATAATTTTTGGGCTTTGGCTAAACATATGATGATGCTTCATGGTGGAGGTTAGCTTCTCATTCATCTCGTTTCAGGATCTTCCGCCGAGGATGATTTTGTGACGCAGAAGTTCAGAATCAAGTCCGTTTCTCTTGGGGGCACGGTGACCATCGGCGCCAGGGGGAGTTCAACTGTGGATGATCTTACTTGGTACCAAGTGAAACCTGGACAGGCTCCCAAAATACTCATCACCGGAGCAACCACTCGCTTCTCCGGCACGCCATCTCGATTCAGCGGCACACGATCCGGTTCCGACTACACTCTGACCATCAATGGGGTCCAGGCAGAAGACGTAGCTGATTATTACGCTTTTGCCTGGTACAACACCGGCTGGTAGACACGGTGATTCAGAGGAGTGCAAAAACCTCCTTCGACTTTGAGCGAAGTGAAAGTAGCTCGCAGAAGGTGGCAAGGGAAAAGCACTCTAAAACTGTGAATGATAAGCATGAGTGGTCATCAAGCAGAAACAGCAGCAAGCTCCAGAATCATTGAAGCAGAATGACAACGTGCATATACAGCGCAAACAATTCTTAAAAAACAAACAAAAAACAAAAACAACATTCACGTCGTTTCTCGCCACTCCCAGTTGAAGTCAAACGAAATAGAAAGAAAAGGGAGTGACATCTTGTCTACTTAAAACAGGTCGGCTAGCTTAATGCTAATGCTAAATAGCATCTGCGTCACAGTGCTTTTGACCCTTTCAGCAACGGATTGAAAACTGTGCGGCAACACATGTAGACAGATAATATGATGGTACTCAGTCATATATATATTTTTTCATCCTCGGTGTATAATTGCTAATAGTGCCGTACTGACGAGCATAAAACAGTTTAACTATTCTATTCAATTCTATTTAACTATGCCATGACTGTACGTTATAAAATAGTGCAAATTCCTCGCTAAAATACACATCAGAGCAAATATTGTTTTTGGAGGGAAGGGTGGAACAGATTATATACGTGTCCATTTCTTTCTATGGAAAGTGTGTGAGTTACTAATGAGACGGAATACATGAATAATAAAGACATAATTATGAACTTACCACACATGAAATTCCTACCCCCCCCCAAAATAAATACACCAAGAGGAGAGCTGATTTGAACAAGACACCAACCCCCCCAAAAAAAACGTAATCGATTTGACCGATGTATTATGACGTGAACTGAAGCTAAACAACGTTTGGCTTTCACAGCCCGACACGGGTGCCATTGGGCAAGGCACTGAATCCCCAACTGCTCGAGACACCTCAATAGTTGGTTGTTGTTTCCAGATTCATGACAGAATTTTGAAATAAGGCTGCAACATAGCAAAATGTGGAACGCTTTCCTAATGCACCAAAAATGTTGTGCTCGGACTCAAAGTCTTTTTTTAGTGTCACAACACTTCGAGTTGTTACATTGTTCCCAACGGAGATTACAGGTGATTGGATTGGTGGCGAGTGACGTCGCCGGACATTGTTAAGCGAAGCAAGTTCAGGACAGTCGAGGGGTTAGCGGAGGCGCCGTGACGTACGGAGGCTTAAGAAGGCACACTGCTGGGCTAATTGGGTTTGCATGTGGGGGGTGTGGCATGGCCATTCAAGAGGTTTATTGCCACACCCAGGTGAAGTTTACTGTAATACTTAAGGCCCAACAACTTTTTCTTCTTCGTTTTGATAACACCGACTCCTTCCAAAAAACGTGGAAGTTACTCTCGGGGGAGTTGCTGAAGTGGCCGATAAAACTAGCATTGATGTTGCGGCAGGTATAAACCTTTCGACATCGGTAATATGAAGACTGATGGTGCAGCACATGTAGACAGACAATATAACGATACAGGCGTGCGTGTGTTCTTTCTCCTCTCCGACAAACGAGTAATATTCCTGCATCTTAGGCTTCCTTGTATTCACACCATCGACATGGAATACACAGCATGTGTGTATGACGCTGCCCCTTGTGGTCAGGGTGCGCACACCAGAAGGAGCAGCACAATGTCCGCTGAACTAAAGCATGGAATTTTTATTTTATTTTATTTTTAATTTTTTTCCGACTATACGTTCTAATATTTTACAAGATGACAGAGTGCGATTTTTCTCATGGAGAACATGTTCCATTTTTTTTTTTTTTGGAGTCAGTTGCATTGTCTGGAACAGATAAATGGCTTTTCCATTGATTTTAATGCGGAACCTTATTTGAGTGACAAATGTAGCCACAGAATAAATTAAACTCTTACAATAATCATTTTCCGGATAAGCATTTTGAAACAGGCCGTTAAATTGCTCGGGTATGAACTCACTGCGGTGAGCCAGTTCGCCCGTTGTTTCTTTGTGAATGAAGCGGCTCTAAAAGGCTCGGTCGTGATTTTCTCCTCATGAGCTATGAATGGAAACAGCACTACCACCTTGTCTTGAGCCCTCTTAAGCGTGAGCGAAGCAAAAGTGGGAGGGGATCTCGATTGACATGGGAGGAGGATAATCCAATACAGGGAGACTTTACCAGGAAAAAGTCAGGGAACACTCGCGCTCTCCGAGACCTGGATGAGCACCTCACAGACCGACACAGGAATTGTGCAGGCCGACTGATCTCCCGGAAGACGCGGTGTACCTCACTGGCCCTACGACTTGGGCGGCTGCTCCGGCTCAGGGGGTCGGGCGGGGAGGGCGCCGGGTACTGGGACGGTTGGTCAGGATGGAGCGGTGGAAGAAAATGCTGCCAAGCGTGTGGTTGAAGGTCAGCGCGTACATCAGGCAGTACTGCAAGAGGAACGGCCTCCTGACGCTGTCCGTCTTTGCTGTGGTGACGGGCTGCACTCTGGGATTCCTCTTGAGGTCGCTGAACCTGTCAACACAGGTACGGACAGACGAATGGATGGATGGAAGACAGATGGGTTTGAACGGGTTGGATTGATGACATCATAGAAACACGGCAAATGAGCCAGTTGCACCAAACTGCTCCAGAAATTGTGATTTATTTACTCCAAATAGTGTATCATCATTCAAATATCCAAGCCGGTGACAGACAATTCAATTGTCTTCTGCAAGATGGTAATAATACATTTTGCGCATACATCAGCATTATTTCAGTACTTGTCGAGTTGAGTCATGACATCTAATTTCTCGAGCACTGCGGCTTTCTCTGCGCATTCATGTTGAGGTCTCCCGCTGCGCTCCACGGAAAATCATTCCGTCGACTGTTTTTCTTGAAATTGCCCGTTGTCGTCATCGTCTCCAAGCTTTGACTTCACGGCAGGTTTTGGAAGAGACGTGACTGGGAATGGGTGACAGGATAGGGACTTGGTGCCACTTCAGAATTACGTTTTGCTGAAAGCTGTCATGAGCCTGCGCTAGGGTAGACCAAAAGTTATTCCCCCCTCCCCCACCCCCAAAAAACAGCTCACTAAGTTATCTCAAGCAGGTGCCCGCAAAGCATTGACCCGCAGATTGCAAATGGCCCCCTGGACTAGAGACGGCTCACTGGATGCATTTTAAAAGGGTAGTGGGCGGGCGGTTCACAATTGATCGATCGATTGGAAAAAGAATATACAGCAATCATGTCATCTGACGCAATGTGGAGTTTTTGTTTTGTCGAATTTTCTTGCCTGTGGTACCGAGGGTGTGTTTGGGGTTTCAAGTTTGCCACCCCCTCCCCTCTTTCCATCACCAGGCCAAGATCTACTTCTCTTTCCCTGGGGAGCTGCTGATGAGGATGTTGAAGATGCTAATTCTGCCTCTCATCACATCCAGGTACAAAAGAATTGTCCCCGGGTGGAGTCACGGATACACACCGCATAGATTGTTTGGTTGTCAAAGAACCTAATGTATGTGTTGTAAAATTTTTTTAAAAAAAGCTAGTGTTCAAGTTTTGATATACATGCAACACAATTTTAGTAGTTGAAAACCCAATTGGTATTTTCTTGCCCGAAACACGGCCATTTTTTGCAACCATCTTTAATTTATTTGTTTAAAATTACTTTGAAAAAAATCTGTTTATTAAAAAAAAAAAAACAACTCTTACAATTGATCACAATTTTTAATTGATTTTTTTTTCTAAAAGAAGACTTGGTATGTTCCAACATATCAGACAAATAGCAAATGTTTTTTTCTCCTTTCACTAAATTTAACTGCATAGCAACTGACTTACAATTTTTTGGATTGGTTTTTAACATTTTTCCTCATCCTACGCGACATCGTGGCGGTCTCTATGCGGCCCTCGCCCCAAGTTTGGACATTCCTTTTTGTCATCAATAGTCATGACCAAAACATCTCACTTGTGACCAGACGATTAACTCCACGCCTCCTAATTTTGCATTTCAGTCTCATGTCTGGTCTGTCAGCCATGGACACGAAGGCCAGCGGCCGGCTGGGTGTCCTGACCATCACTTACTA
Source organism: Hippocampus guttulatus (assembly GCF_054856545.1). Classification (NCBI taxonomy): domain Eukaryota; kingdom Metazoa; phylum Chordata; class Actinopteri; order Syngnathiformes; family Syngnathidae; genus Hippocampus; species Hippocampus guttulatus. The sequence goes on from NC_141273.1 coordinate 15,975,092, forward strand.
CCTATGGACAACTTTCATCGCCGTGATCGTGGGCATCGTGCTCGTCCTCATCATCCACCCGGGGGTGGGCACGGAGAAGGACAGCCACCACGCCAGCTCGGGGCCTGTGATGACTTCGGCTGATGCTCTGCTGGACCTCATCAGGTAAACGCTGCGCATCTCACCAGGGAAGTCAGTATTGAACGTAGTGTAGTATTTGTGTGTTTGATTGCGTGAGCTCAGGACGTGCAGTTGGAGTGGCTCCTGTGAGTGTTGTCATTTGATATTATCTAGCGCACGTCATTAGAGGGGCAGTGGGGACCTTTGACTTTGCCCGACCCACGATTTGAACACTGAACCTTTGGCTTTGAAATCATGGTGGGTAATAGAGTTGTAGTGTCACCGGTCGCCTAAGAATAGGAAGCTACTTAATGGTAATCTGTTAATCGCGCACTCACTCTCCCTCTACGTTCGCCCCGAGTGTGCTTTAGCGCAGCGCCATTCATGTAAGAGCTCCACGAATACATTAGCGCTAAATCTGATTATTTAAGAGCGCCGTGTTCGTCTGCCTGCTGCGCTGGCCGAGCAAACTTTTGACAACAGAGGCGCACTTGCCATGTGCGCACAGCCCCGGCCTCGCTTTCGGTGACGTACACGTTGGATAAAACCCCGAGACTGTTGGCGCATTTGGCAAGCACCCCGCACAAGGGGGGTTTACGTGGGAAAATACTCCATATAAACGCCTCAATCGGAATCGATACCGATTCATGCAGTGCCGCATGTGTTCGTCAGATCGGAATATCTGACGTCATGGGTCAACAGGTGACAAACCGGCTAGCGTAAATCGCCGCGAATGCTAATTTGCGTGCCTGAGACTGTTGGCGCATTTGGCAAACACCCCACACAAGGAGGGTTTACGCGGAGCCACGAAAAATACTCCATATAAACGCCTCAATCGGAATTGATACAGATTCATGTCGTGCCGCATGTATTCGTCAAATCGGAATATATGACGTCACGAGTCAACAGGTGACAAGCCGGCTAGCGTAAATCGCCGCTAATGCTAATTTGCTTGCTTGAAACACACGTTCACGTTTTATAAACACCGCGAAACACTTTTCAAACGTGAGAAACCACACGTACCGGTCCAAGGATCGCTTCCAGCTCACCGGCGACTTTCAAGAGAACAACTTGAAAATGGATGGATGAGTTCCATTCAAAGTGAACGTGGTTGTCGGTATGCGGCTGCTGGTCACCTGCGACCCTGTGTTTGGCTGGCGATCAATCAGGGTGTACACCCCCAACCCCGCCCCCTTTTGCAAGTCGACTGAAGACAAGCGTTATAGAAAATCAATGGATGGGATACATTCAATATCATATTTGAGCGCAGACATGAAAATGCACCGTTTTTCGTCTTTTACAGGAACATGATCCCTTCCAATCTAATCGAAGCAACCTTCCAACAGGTAAGCAGATCCATTAATAAAATATCACAGCGAGTGTGAAATATCTTCACATTAACTCTTGTATTGTGGTCCCCCCCCCTAGTACCGAACGGACCTAGTGCCCATCGTGCAGAGTTCCAACGCGAAGGAATCACAAGCCAATTACGTCTACGTCATGCCCGACTATCACAATCCCCGCCTGGGCCACCCAGTCTTTCTGGACATCACCCCAGCGCCGGACATCAACTACAAGATCGTGCCCAGTACCAGCAAGGGCATGAACGTACTGGGGATCGTCATCTTCTCGGCCACCATGGGTAAGATGAGCTGATTTGGAGTTTGCGGATAAATGAGTAGCGGAGGGTGGGGGGTATTTCTGTATTTGAAGATTCAAGGTTTTCCATATTGGGGACAAGGATTGGGGTCCTGCAAGTGAAAACTCTTCCCCCCGCAACCCCGCGTGCTCTCAGGGCTGCTCCTGGGAAAGATGGGCGAACGTGGAGCGCCGCTGGTCAATGTGTGCCAGTGCATCAACGAGTGCGTCATGAAGATCATTAACGCGGCCATGTGGTGAGCAACACACTCGCACACGCGCATGCTTGCTTGAAAAATAAACACAGAGCACAGGCAGATTAGATCTAAAAATAAATAGCACGCAGCAGTTCAGCAGTACCTGAAGTGCCCTAGTTGACAGGTGGTAGGTAGTTGACTGTCCTGTATGAAATCAGACTCAACTTTTTTTTTTCTGCTTCAGGTCAGGTAGGATCATCAAAATGATTTCTATTCGCTAAATTGATTCCGTCCTGCAGGTATTTCCCCTTTGGCATTGTGTTCCTGGTGGCAGGGAAGATCCTGGACATGCACGATCCGGCCCACCTGGGAGAAAAACTGGGCATGTACTTCATCACGGTCCTGTCCGGCCTGTTCGTGCACGGCCTCATCTTGCTGCCCCTCTTCTACTTCTTCTTCACGCGCAAAAACCCATTTCCCTTCATCAGGGGCCTCCTGCAGGCTCTGGTCATCGCCTTGGCCACGTCTTCAAGGTGAGCGCAGTCCAAGTGTGACTTGCGGCGCATGATACCCGCGTTGACCCCCCAAGGTGGGTTTCGTCCTCTTTCAGCTCGGCCACTTTGCCAATCACCATGAAGTGTCTGCTGGAGAACTGTGGCGTGGACCGTCAGATTGCTCGCTTCGTGTTGCCCGTGGGAGCCACCATCAACATGGACGGAACGGCCCTGTATGAGGCGGTGGCTGCCATTTTCATCGCTCAAGTCAACGAATACGACTTGGACTTCGGTCAGCTGGTCACCATAAGGTATCTTTCGGATATTCAATCTGCTTTACTGTTGGAAGAGTAAGAATAAACGTCACTCAAGCGTGAATGGCGGCTTGTCTATACAGTGGTACCTCTACTTATGAAATTAATTGGTTCCGAAATAAATTTCCTAACGAGAAAATGTTGTAAGTAGAGACGCGTTTTCCATGTAAATGCCCTAATCCATTCCAAGCGGCCTCCAAAACTCAGACAGAAATGTTTTCTAAAGCATAAAAATGCATCACAATATGTAAGAAATACATGTGACAATTAGATTATTGCACAATTGATTGATTGATTCGCATTTACGTAAGCTACTGGAACGGCTCATGGCCGGAGGGGTGAATGACAAGGACGCTGCATAGACACATTTCTATCTATCTACACACATAGAGACATGCAGTAGAGGTCCCTCTTAGCCAATGGGATGCCAGGAAGATGATCGGGTAGTAGCCAATGGCAGAGCAGCTCTAAGTATGTTGCGTTCAGGAAACTCGGAACTGCGACTAGCAGGCCATACTGTATTTTTACCTTTGGTATCTTGAAATTTCTTTCGTAACAAGAGGCAATATTTTCCTGTTGGGGCGTTTCGTAACAAGAACATTTCGTGTGAAGAGACGTTCGTAAGTAGAGCTACCACTGTATCTGCCCGGCAATTGGCTGGCACCCCGTCTAGGCTGTAGCCGGCTGACCGTTTGCCGGTATAACCTGCAAATTTAGTCAGGATCACCGGTATGGAAGTGTCTGTATTTGACTTCTTCCGCCTTAGCATCACGGCGACAGCAGCGAGCATCGGCGCGGCTGGAATACCTCAAGCTGGTCTGGTTACCATGGTGATCGTCCTGACCTCTGTGGGCTTACCCCCTGCGGACATCTCTCTGATTGTGGCCATCGACTGGGTTCTGTGAGTCCCGCCGCCGCAAGGCACTTTCATGGCAAAAGATTTTTTTAAAATTCGACTGAGGTCAAATGTCCCCCGTTTTCATTTTTCACAGCGATCGCTTCAGGACGATGATAAACGTCCTCGGTGATGCCTTAGCAGCCGGTATCATGGCACACGTATGCAGGAAAGACTTTGAGAAAGCCGCCGCCACAACGGGGGTCGCCGCAGATGTCATCGCCCCCACCATGGTCAATAACGGAGGATCATCAAAACGGGTAAGGAGAAACATAGGCATTTATGTCCTAAAGGATTCGGTTATGGATAAGAATTCAAGAATTAAGACAGTGTTGAGGTTTTTAACTCATTCAGTAACCAATTCTAGACCAAGTCTGAAAAGACGTTTAAAAACGTCTTTGGGAGTGAATGAGTTAAGGGTCTTGGGTCAAGGAACATATTTTAGTCATCTCACAAAGACCAACAAATGTTTATTTGCTTCCCCCCCCCCCCCCCAACAGAGAGACACGGTGATCTCCGTAGGCAACCAGAGCGTGACGCTGTCTGACGCACCCCTGATCGCGCACCGCTGTGATTTTATGTTTGAGGTGGATGGCGACAACATCTTGGAGAAACCCGTGGCCTGCTACAACTTATGCCAAGTTTGAGCCAGCCTTGCACGGACGAACACTAAGCACTCAGCTCACCGAGAGACCAAAAAGGGAACCCGAGTTAAACTCAGGATGCAGCTTTTCAGTTCCTTTGCCAGTGCCAAGACAAAACAAAACAAAAAACCTTCACGACTGGATGTACATCGCGCTCTAGGTCTCGTCACGGATTCCGTCTGTGGGCACCGATTCGATTAGCGGCTTACAGACTTCTTGCCGGCGTGCCCTGACGACGATCGAGACTCCAATCCGGATGCCTTAACACGATCGGTCGTGCTGAGATGGCAGCGGCTCATGAACGTCACATTGGTCAACTCAAAGCGCTTTCAAACTGTATCTTCATTTGATGAGCATCGTGGGGGGGGGGGGGGGGGGGTCAGCATTTTGCTCAAGGACACTTCAACATGGTCATGATGGCCAGGGATCGGAACCCCAACCTCCGAGTTGGAAGATGAGCGCTCGACAACTGAGCCATGCCACCCCAACATTGTCAATTCAACCTCATGTATAGATGAAACAAAACAAAACAAAAAAAGCAATTATAACCGAGGAGTTAAGTATTTTTTATACCAATGTCACTGTTTTTTTGTGTGTGTGTGTGTGTGCTTGTTTTCCAATTAAAAGTTGGTTCACTCCACCTGTCTGAGTTATTTCTTTTTGGTCTGTTTTGCGGGTACAGCTAATTTAGATGAAGCTGTTACTATCAGATGCCCACTTGAAAAAAGCGGAAAGTGCTTTTTAAAGTAAAAACAGATGCTCACATGCATTGAGTAAACGCAGTGAGGGTCTGCTTGTGTATGGATGTACAAACATACATGCACACCCACATTTCTGGCGTTGGGCAGAATCTTGAAAGCTCCAAAATCATCACTTTTCAGGGGAACCCAATCAGCTGGTTTATTTGATCATTGCATGTCAAAACACTTTAGATGTAGACCGAACCAATTTTATTTTTTGCCAATTGTGATATGAGCTTTCATTCTTCCAACCACCCACCAATCATCTCTCCGGTTGTCCTCCTCCCCGAAAACACCAACTCGTTCCTTCACTTCAAAGCCACCGTGATTTTTATTACCGTGATAAAAAATTCAGACATTTAACGGGCGCTAGGGGTCAAGACCGGCACAAGTCTTCCATGGGAAAATAATTCAAATAAAACGCACACATTAATAAATACTGTCGGCTTATAAATTAAGGCTGAAAGCAGCGCCTCTCCGCCTGACTCACCTGTTTTGAGGAGCACAAAAGCAGAGGCAGCTGAACGAAAACGATGAAACTAAATTTACGGTGAAGATAAAAGTCCAACAGGAGACAGGTATGACCTGCTTTGAGCAAGAAATGACATATTGCACACATTTCAAAGACCCTCAAGACTGGTGGGAAACGCCCCGGTGATGTTGGGGAATCTACAGCCCCTTTGATCAAGAGTCCCATGTAATTAAAAAAAAAAAAAAAATCTTAAAGGGAGTGTTTTTAAAAGGCACCGAAAAACACTTGCTTGAACCGTGTTTCAGATTCACTAATTCATTACGAGCCATCAAGAACTTGAGGATTTCAATTAGCCCCAACGGAAAGAATTCATCCTAGCAGCTGTCACCTGACAGCCACTTGAAATCATTTCATATTGAGTTGTCCTCCAAAAAAAAAAATATATTTTTTTTTATCCATGTCGTCAAATAAGCAGGAAGTAGCATAACACAGCTTCCACTCAATTTGATTACCTTCCCCCGACCCCTCAAAAACCTCGATTTTCTACACTTAAAAGTATTTGTCACAATGGAATGTTTCAACATTGTATTTATTTTATTTGGGCCAAATTGGAAGAATTAAAAAAGACAAACAGAAAAAACAAAGCAATGGTTTCGCAAAAGAAAAGTAAATTTAATGGTTTGAGCTGAAAAGTGAAACGAACCAAAAAAAAAAAAAGTGAAATGATCAACAAAGGCCATTGGTTTCACTCCAAACTTGAGATGAGCACTTGTTAAAAGTTGTTAAAACAATGAAAACCAAACAAAACAAGCCTGCCTCTGCTAAAAAGAAAAATCACAAAAAGCAACTTTTTTTTTCTTTAGTTATTGATTAAACAACACGAATGAAAAGAGGCGGGAGGAATAAAGTGATGTTGCGTCCAGTCAGTCTGATAAAACTCTTGAGTACCTCTGTCCATTGTGGGAGGGGGAAGAAGAAAAAAAAGCCAGTTTGAAGAATTGACTCATTCGTTGCCTTGCATTTGGTCCATCACCTTTCCCTCCTCAATCTCCCCCCCCCCCATACAAATAAGAACGACAATAATTAAAAGATACCCAGATTTCAATCTGTAGGGCGGGCAATTTGTTGATTCACGTCAAAATTTGATCTTTAGATCAACTCGGAGGGGGGCTTGAAGCGAAAACCAAATTGGAAATGCATTTGCTCGCACATTTACGTCCACTGGATGATTAGAATCCAAGGCCTGCATGTCTCGAAGTGACAATACTACAGGGCTGCTGCCTCGAGGAAAAAAAAAAAAAAAGCACGGAGCAAAACGTGGCTCAGAATATGAACGAACGAGGCGAAATTATGTTTTTAATTTCACGCCAAAAACACCCCTCGCCCCGGCAAGAAAGTATACACACCTTGTGAGTATTGCCATGATGTTCTGTCTGAATTTCTCGCTACCGTGTGTGCATTAAAGTAGCAGATTTTTGACGGTTTGGAATTACTGTAACGACGATACAAAAGTCTCATGCTCCGGAAGAAAAAAGTGAAAACCAACAACGAGCAATGTGAGTAAGTTGGGAGCCTTTTTTTTTTTTTTTTGGACGAAAGGTGCAGTGTTGAATGAACGCGTTAAACCAAGCGGAGCGCACTTCCCAACGCTCCCCCCCCCCCCCCCCCCCCAAGCTCTCGCCTCTACTTGTGGCCCTTGCTGGTCTTGAAGGACACCTGCAGGGTCTTGTCGCCCAGGCGGTAGCCGTTCAGGCTGGCGATGGCCATGGCCGCCTCCTCGTAGTTGGTCATGGTGACAAAGCCAAAGCCCTTGCACTTGTTGGTGTTGAAGTCGCGGATCACCTTGACGTTGGTGACGGCGCCGAAGGGGCCGAACATCTGCCACAGAATGCTCTCGTCGGCGTCCTGGCCGAGGTTGTAGATGAAGATGCACCAGCCCGAGGCCGAGTTGCCCGGCACGCCCACGTTGCCCACACTGCCCATGTGGTCCACGCCCATCGGGGAGAATCTGAGGAAGGCCGCCGGGCACAAAAGCGTGACTGACGCGCTCACCCTTGCCGTTGCGCTTGTTACCGGACCTACAGTGGGACTTTGACTTGTATTTTATTTGTTCCGCATACAAATTCCGAAAAAGCAGGAAGAAGCCAGCTGGTTGGATGGATACTGAAATCGTAGGTGGACGCAAAGACCTAAATTTTCTTGACACCATGTTCCATGCGACCCCGGTATCCTAAACACGGCGGTCTGATTCATCTTGCCTTTGTGTCCGTGATGTCATATTTAGTTGACAGTAAGTAGCAAAATGGCCACCCCGTGAGATGAAAGATGACAAAGTGTATTTTGCGGCTTCGTTCATGTTCCACGACGGCAACATGAATCAGAATGCCACGTTTCGACTGGTGGGGGCGCACGGAGCTTATTGTAAAAATGTTTGACTTGACCCCCCCCCTTTGATTGAAAGGTCAATCAAGCGGTTAAGCAGTACCCCCTTCCCCCAAAATGCAATTTTTTGGAGGGTCGTTTTCTCTTAAGAAAAGCATCTTATTCCTGCACGTAAACGCTTCCAAATTAACAAATTCACCTTCTCGCGGATCTTTTGGCGAAACATATCCTCCGTTATACGCCGAAAAGCTCATGGCGAAAGCCTATACCACGCCAGCTTTGGCATCCGTAAGCAATGAGCAGGCTTTTTGGGCCCTCAAGCCATTTTCATGGCGAGGCGTAATCATTGGAAGTATAATCAAAAAGGTACGGGAGGAGAATGTTGAAAGGAACGAGCTGCTTTTTCTCAAGTGTATTTATTTCCTGTCCATCGGGACTCACCTGAACCGCTGCGCCTGGTGGTGCATGGGCCCGGCGAAGCGTCTGGACTGGTTGTGGTAGAGCTGCGAGAGGAGCTGCGTGTTCTTCATCATGTTCGGGTCGGCGGCGAAGCGCACCGAGATGGGCTCCGAGGCCCCGGGCGGCTTTTGCCCATTAATATTTTTCGCCGCCTCCTCGGCCTCGGAGCGCTTGTCGAAGCGGATGAAGGCCTTGCCTCGCGACATGCCTGTGCGCCCCCGGCAGGACAAACGAGCGAGTGAGCGAGCGAGCGAGGAAGAGGTTTCAACGACACCGTCCTACCTGTAGACTGGTCGACGAGCACGCGGGAGTTGATGATGCGGCCGTAGCGCGAGAACATTTCCTCCACGTCCTTCTGCATCATGGTCTTGGGCAGACTGGTGATGTACAAGTTGGCGTCCTTGATGGTGTCCGAGCTGGGCCGCGCGTACGACACCTGCGACGGGAAGGCAAGCCGTCGCACGATAAAAAGTGGGGTCAACCTCAATCTTTCACTCACTCACTCGCACGCACACACGCGTGGGTATTTGATCAAATACGATTTGTGCTTTGGCGATGGCAAATACTTGACTTCTATATTGCTTGTGGACACATCGTTATGGATCTCAAGTACTTTCCCACAATCAAGCGTGACAGCCATGTCAATCTTTTGTGAGCAGCCTTATGGGAAAAAAAAATCTCTTGCGAGAATGACGTCCTTCACTTCTGCCTGCCCGCCCGCCCGCCCAACCATGCAACGGCCACTGGATGCATGCGCCACATGCACAGATTTGCACTCTAGTTGACAAGTGTATGATGTGTTCACTCTGAATGAGAATGCTTTTATTGTTGACATCACGGATCCCAGAAGAACATTTTGAGGCTATCGTTAGAAATCATTTTTGTTGGCGGCTTTCAAACAGCCATGCATCTCTTCATGTCCTTTTCCTAAAAGTGTGATGTGAATTCCGTCACTGCTCTTCATTGTGGATCCTCGGCCGAACCAATGTGGCAACGACCCTGCCAGCACGGCGGCGTAAGCAAATGCACGCAGGGATCTGTCAAAATGATGTCTTGATTGGCACTTTTGCCACACATTGCACCTACAAGCGCAAGCCGCTCGCCTAGCTGCAACGCCTTCATCTCCCGGTGAAACGGAGCAGATTTCGGATTGGGAAGAAATTGCGTTTATAAAACGTAAATGGGCCGTCACTCGTATTGCAGTTTTCGACCTTTGGCACTCGAAGCGCTCCGCACCGTTACCTCCAGATGACGGCGCATCAGGAGCAAATGAGAGACTTCAGTATTTTGCTCGAGGACACTTCGACATGATTGCAATGGCCAGGTGGCGGACCCTCAAAGAGCATTCCAGCACCATTTTTGGAGGGAAAGCAGGTCAAATGAACATTCAGACAGCCTTTGAAAGGGTTATAATTGTGGGGAAAAAAAGTGCAGTTCTGCTTTAAAATATATATGTTGCCAGCCCCGCTTTTGTCCAAAGAAATAAAACGAATCATTCGTGCCGTTGTTTGCTGTGCAGCGTTTTAGTGCAAACAAATTTCTGTGACGGCGAATCAAACTCGCGGTAACCGACGAGCCGTTGTCAACGGCGCCACTGCCTGCATCTACTCGCTAGCCAGCGGACAGCACGGGTGTGTTACATGACAAGACATCGTTTGACAAATGGTAGAACACCTGATATGTGCACGTTACCTTGATAGTTTTGGAATGTAGCCTTAGTCCATTCAGTGATTCGATAGCTCTTTCTGCATCACTAGGGTTAACATAGTTAACAAATCCGTACCCTAAACTGTGGCCTAGAAAAAAAAAAAAAAAGAAAACAATAAAATGAAACAAACAAAAAAACGTGTAAAGTTAGTGGCTAGTCTAAACAAACAAACGAACAAACAAATAAAATGTTCACAGATCATTAAGGGCCGATAGAATAAATCCAACTTCGGGCTCTAGCCCCCCCCCACCCCTCCCCCAATAAATAAATAAACAAATAAATAAAATCAGCCAGTCCCTAAAATGGATGAGCAAAAGTGAAGATTTATGTTTCCCCAACTTAACTTCTTGCCATTCACAAATTTTGTGCTCTGGTAGCTCACCGGTTGTTTAGGTTACCCCCCCCCTCTCCCTCCCCGTCCCCGAGCGCGCCCCGGCGTACCTCCGACTTTATCTCGAATCAGCTTGGCCGACTCCACCTCGCCGACGCTGCCGAAGAGGTTGCGCAGGTCATCTTGCGACATGCCCTGCGGCAGGTAGTTGACGATCAGGTTGGTCTTGGCGTTCTTTGCGTCCTCGCCCGGCATGTCGTAACCGTTGGACATATCGTATGCCTCCTGCTGCTGGAAAGCGGGTGCACAGAGAGTGTGGGTGGGGGGTGGCGCAGTGGGGTGTTAGGCAACGAAAAGCACGAGGAGTTGACTTGAGCATCACTTGGTGTTTCCCAACCTTTCTCAAGCCAAGGCACAACATTTTGGCATGATAAACATCTCACGGCACACAAAACAAATCATGTCAAAAAAAATATACAAACCCAATTCCAATCAAGTTGGGACGTTGTGTGAAACACAAAGAGAAACAGAACGCCGTGATTTATTTCACGTTCAAACTGATGAAGGACAATGTTGTTCAACGTAAAATTGCAAGAAACGTCGGGGTTTCTTCATCGACGGTCCAGAATGTCACTAAAATATTCAGAGAATCTGTAGAAATCGCCGCATGCAAAGCGGCAAGCCCGTAAACCGACACTGAATGCCCGTGACCTTCGATTCCTCGGGCGGCATCAAAAAGCGACATCAATGTGTCAAGGATACCATCACGTGGGCTCAGGACCCCCCCCCCCCCCACCCAAAATGTGGAGTGAGGTCAGCCAAGTTCCTCCGTTGAGAGCGAGAGGCTCTTTTCTAACATTCCATACTGACGAAAAAAAAGTCATAAAAGTGACCTAAGATCTGAGATGATGTCAGATTTATGTCGGCCAACGCTCAATGCTTCCATATGAGTAGCGTCTCTGAAAGGAAAAAGGGGGTATCGGGAAACCCCAATTTAAGTAGCATTTAAAGAAGGCCGCAAGAAGCACGACTCCCCCGTAAAGTCAGAACCGCGTGTCGTGACTACAAACACGCTTCCAAAACAACACAAGAGTTCATTAGGGCTAAGAAGTGGAAGACTTTGGACTAGCCAAGTCATTCTCCGGACTTCAAATCGATCGGCAGGGCTTGACAGTGCGCCATTTGCTCGCTAAATGCTGACATATATCAAGAAGAATGACAAAATGAAAGGGTGTGACCAAATTTGTGTTGGTGCGCCCAACTAAGTGCCGCCAGTGGAAAAGTGAGGGTGGATCCGCCAATCTTGTTGATGGTTTCTGCCCCGCGCCAGCAATATGTACTCGAAATCAGGCAACACTCATCAGAGGGCCAGTATCCGAGGAGACGACAAACGTCGAAGGCAAACTCTCGCCGCATCTGCACACTGTGCAGATTTCGGTGAATAGATTTGCTGTTGGCTGACACACAATCAGGCCTGACGAGACAAGCCGTCACCATTACGTTCCTCCCCGGTGACGCCGATGTGCCTGTTTTTGATGGTATTGGAGATTAATACACAAGTTGGTTTAACTTGACCTTTGCCTAGTGTCCAACTAAAGACAGAGAGTCCATAGCGATGCAGCAAGGGCGATGAATCGAGTGGTGCCTTGAGATACGAGTGGCCACATTTATGAGTCTCCAGGCTGTTGTCAAGCAACCACAAAGCCCGTGCTACCTTAACGCGACCATACAAAGGGAGATTTTGTAAACGCACGGGCTACAAATTTGCATTCATGATGAGGCGTCGCTACCCTTTAAGCAACGGCCATCCGTACACTGACAGATGCGACAGAACCAAACTGAACTATGGCGCGGCGTGCAGAGTTCAGCAACTACAAATGGCCAATGCCTTTTGCGGCGTTTCAACATTGGCATCACAGTTGCACAATGTGGCAACATCTCAAACTACAGCAATCAAAGTGCATATATTTCACACATAATAAAAAATAAACAAACACCTGGGTTTTACCCCTCCCGGACCCAACCAAGCAATAAAAATATAGCATAAAACGGATACATGTTGTTGTACAGTAAAATTTTACCGTATTTAAAATTTCATAAAGACCTGTGTATAAAATAGCAAAGTTTGTGGTGATGTGTGCGAGTGGTTATTACAACGCAGTTATAATCAAGTGAATGGGAGCGCGCACCACTTTTCAACGTCTTTATTCTCAAACGCGACCTTTTTTTGCAGCAGCCTCAGAGTCTTTCTTAACTGAAACTAGCTTTGCATGGAATGAAAATATGGCACAACGTATAGTTATGGGGAGCTGATAAACCAGATACGGGGTTGCTTTGTGATGGGCCGGTCCAGGTCTGGTTCAGACGCATCGCACGGTCTGTTGCGGCCCTCATACAACTTGACTTGTCCAAACTTTTTTCTGGTATCGGTGTGTTAATGGGAAAGCTATTTCAAATGATTTGATCTTACAGTTACACTTTGTAGTGAGCAAAACAACTTACATCCAAGTACTGAATGTGTCCTCTACGAACTGCCATGAAGACACTTCACTGCTCCAGAAGCTGAATAAGGGGGTGGAATGTCATCACTGTAATTTTTTTTAAGACATTGGAATTCACGAATGAAATTCGTATTTTCAAACCGATTCAAATCAACACTGGACGATGTAGCGGTTCACTTTTTTTTTTAAAATACTATGCACTCCATAGGGGGCTAGCACGATTTCACCGCTTTTGACGGCAAACTGAAGACATGAAAATATACGTGATTTGTCAAAGTCTTTGCTAAAGGGAAAAAAAACCCCGGCCTCACCAGTTATTTCACGGAAAATGAGCACGGCGTGCAAGAGCTACCCACGATAGCATTAGCAACGCCGCTTGGCCAACGTTGCTCGGGCTTAACCGAACGAAAAGAAAACCACACAAAACACACACCTTACAACGCCTCAAGAGCGCGACTAAGTCGCTTTGAACGTATCAAAGGACGTTTTTCCTCGCGCGAGTGGCTCGCTGACTCAAAGCACCGGCTCTCCATTTTCGTATGCGACGGTTTGCGCCACTCCCGCCCGTACTTCAAAATCACAGCGGCCTGCTACAAGGCCTCAAAGCCTGACGTTAGCCTCAGCCGAGTTAGCCGGAGCCCTCAAGGCCACGAAACGTTAACAAAACAAAAAAAAACAGAGCATCAAGCCTCCACGGTGCATTGGTGAACATTTTAGAAACTTACCAGCTTTTGGAACAGGGGCGGCAGGTTGTTCTACTTGATAAAACCGATCCCCCCCCTCCCCAAGCTCGTTTTTTTCGCGTTGACCGATCACACGTCTCCTTCCCTCCGGTCAGGGAGTTTCTCGCTAGCAATGTGGTGAATGAGTGACGCTTGAAACCACGCCCACCTACCGCGGTGAAACGTGTTTGTTCGCCAATTTTGCTGGAGATTGTGAGTGAGCACAACAACATAGCAAGCCAGTTGTTTGCCCAAAAATAACTTGCTGAGTTGTTATTCAACCAGGTAATCCTAAAAAAAACGTCCCATTGCATCACATTAAGATATTTATTGAAAGGGAAAGGCAAACACACAAATCAAAACGCACATTTAAAAAAAAAAATCTTATTGCCGATTCACCTGAACTGCAGTGAGGGGCACTGACAAATGTCAATAACAAGAGTCCACGCGGCATTTACGCATAATTTACCAATTGCTTTATTCCACTCCAGTCACTTGTTGCATGAAAAACATTTTGTTTTAAATTAGAAAATTCCTCTATCACATACCTGTCAACTTTTCGGAGCGCCAACCTGTATAAACTACCAAAAAATCCTTATAAAGAGCAAAAAATCCTTATAACATACCAAAGCATTTTATATGTCAAAATAACGGCAGAAAAAACCCCCACGAAATTTTCAATGATATTTATTGTAGATCTCCATAATACAATGTCTGGTTAATGTCTAATCATCATTCTACTTAGTGGCATTACTGTGTTCAGAGTTGTATTCCTGCGTTACTTTTTTCACCAACTCCAAATCATTTGGAGTTGGTGAAAAAAAAACTGAAATTTTCAGAATCCGTATGATTTGTGCGATACGGCCATATACGTAAGATTCACCACAAAATCCGTATGAACTATGGCTAAACCGTATGAGTTGACAGGTATGCTATCAGCCTGCTTTGGTCCTTGGCCACATCATATGTAACACAGTGACGCATTATGCAAACAGAACAGTTTAAAACCACATTTAAATCTGACCAGTGATTGTCTAAACTGTCAATGGATACGTTTCTATCAAAACAATGGAAAATACTGTACCACCTGTTTAATTTTCAATGTTTGGGTACAAGGACACTAAATATTCTTGAGTTACACATGAAACAAGTCATTTGGAATTTTTGTTGTGCATTCTATAAGATATAAAATAAGTCTCACACAGAGACACACACAAACGAGGCCTCAAGGACAAATTGTAGGACAAACTAAATTTTGAGCAAAAGAAATAGTGAGGAAAAACATTTTTGTTGGTAGTATGCATGGATGTGTTTGAATCAGCAGAAACAAAGCAGTACAAACCTTTGAAATGCCATTAAAAAAAAAAAAAGTAAAAATTGTTTTTCAGGTGGTTTGACTTAGCACCAGAATAGCACTCTTTGGTTTAAATTCACACAACCATCCCAAAAAGTGTATTATCACATGGTCTATAATTCTTTTCATTTGTTTATTCATGTTTTTAGGAAAATCAATTGTTTAATGGCTTGTATACAGATGGGCGTTTCTCTGGAGTTTATTCACCCATGACATGTTGATGCAGAAACGGCAGATGACGGGTGTTTGGGTTCCTTGATTTCTACATATGCCACATATACACAGTACAGCGTATGAATTAAAATGCTTTGATTGTCTTGATGGGCGCTCACTTTCCCAACCTCCCTCACTCATGATTCATTTTGACACCTGAGTTCTTCGGCTAACCCCCCAAAGACTGATAATATGTATCCCTGATCTGTGTGTGTGTGTGTGTGTGTGTGTGTGTGTATGTGCGCATGCGCGCATGGACCGGGTAATTAATTTAACCAGTTCAAATTGCACGTGGCGTGTCGAGAAACACCTCGCAAATAAGGCACCGAGATGAAAAAAACCAAAAAAAACCCACTGACACTGGGTTGTTAAGGGAAGTACACTTTTGCATACTTAGCGGTTGCTCCTCATGGCCTCCTTGGCAGCCAGGATGAGAGGAGTCAGACTGGACAGGGGCTTAGCCAGCTTCAGGAAAGGATGCTGCGGACAAAAAACAGGCACATGGACAATTGCTTTTTTTTTTACCTTGTAACGTCACAAACTTTAAACTGAGGAGGGCTGAAGCAGTGACCATGTGGCCTAATGGATAAGGCGTCTGACTTCGGATCTCCAAAAAGTCACGGAGAAGTAAAGTGATTGTTTTGGAGCTGCAAGGTTTCTGCCTGATGCTAGCAATGCAAAAAAAAAAAAAGAGAATTTCTGGCTTTTATTTTGAAAACTTGGAGAATGGGACGATGCTGAAGTTAGAATGGGATGAAGTGATTGAGAAATGTCGAAACTGGAGGTGAATAAAATAAGATTAAATTAAATTAAAAAAATCCAATTTAATAAAATTGTAATTAAATAAAATTAAAAGCTCCAAATTGAAAATTTGAAGCTTTAAATTTTAAATGTGGGTAATGTAAATAGGTCACACGATGGCTTGAATCAGCAGAACAAGATTTTGAGACATGGGTGTGCATTAGTGGTACCTGCAAAAGTTCTCGGCCCGACCCTCGCTTCTCCACGTCCATCTCCAAACATCGCGACAGGAAGGATCTGAAGACGGGGGACAGCTTCTCTGGACTTTGCAGCTCTGGAGTGCCGTTGGTGGCGATTAAATACAATGCCTAAAAGACAAACACAGCAAGGTGTGAGGAAAAAAATGAATGATGTCATTTGTCCCCGGACTAATACAATACTATCCTGCATATTCTTTGTTATTCGGGGAGGAACTCAGTTTAGCCTGGGTTGTTACCGGAAGAAGTTGCTCGCTGCATGTGCATGTACACTCGCACTTCAGGTGCATTTTTCAAAGGCATGAACAATTTTTCATCAGAAACGTGCATCAATCAATTGTCGAAACGTTGACTTTTTGGGGCTGCAAAATGACCAGGCGTCAGTTCCAAGAAACCATGGGATATTAAAATGCTGCTTTGAGACTGTGTGACCATGTGGCCTAATGGATAAGGCGTCTGACTTCGGATCAGAAGATTGAGGGTTCAAGTCCCTTTGTGGTCGGATGATCTCTACCCTGTGTCACTCTTTCTTATACTGCAGTTGGAGTGGGTTGCAAGTTGTCTTGTATTGGACAATGCGATCATCTTGTCACGTTGGCGACAAGTATTAAAATCTCCAATGACTTCACTGATATTTTGGGTAACGTAAATTCCAGAAAACCTTGGCATATTTAAATGCTCCAGGCTGACTGCGCGACCATGTGGCCTAATGGATAAGGCATCTGACTTTGACTTTGGATCAGAAGATTCAGGATTCGAGTCCCTTCATGGTCAGATGATGTCTACCCTCCATCACTCTTTGAGGGTTCACTGATTCAGGGTGTCCCCGCCTACTGCCCGAAGACGGCTGGGATAGGCTCCAGCACCCCCCGCGGCCCTAGTGAGGATCAAGCGGTTCGGTAAATGGATGGATGGATGGATACATTGAGACCAAGTGCGAGTTTTGCATTGCTGGTGTCATCGTTAACAAAATGGGACTTCGCTAAAAAAGAACATGTTAAAAAGAAACACACTTCCCCATGTGAGGATTGAACTCACGACCTTCAGATTATGAGACTGACGCGCTACCTACTGCGCTAACGAGGCTACATGTCTGGTACAAGTCATGATTGGATCACAGGCAGGAACAATTTTTGATTCGGAAATTCAGTTGCATTAGCGCACATCAACAAATCATTGATTTTTTGGGGCTGCAAAATGACGAGCAGTCAGCTCTAGAAAATTGTGGCAAATTCAAACGCAGGTTCACTGGTGAGTGGCCATGTGGCCTAATGGATAAGGCGTCTGACTTCGGATCAGAAGATTGAGGGTTCGAGTCCCTTCATGGTCAGATGATGTCTACCCTCCATCACTCTTTCTTTTATTTAGATCGGATTGCAAATTATCTTGGATTGGATGATGGGATAAACTACTCATCCTCGGCGACAAGTCTTAAAATCTGCAATGAGTTGACTTATGTTACATTGAGACCAAGTGCGAGTTTTGCGTTGCTGGTGTCATCGTTGACAAAATGGGACTTCCCTCAAAAAAAACATGTTTAAAAGAAACACACTTGCCCCGTGTGAGGATTGAACTCACGACCTTCAGATTATGAGACTAACGCGCTACCTACTGCGCTAACAGGGCTACATGACTGGTACAAGTCATCATTGGATCACAGGCAGGAACAATTTTTGATTCGGAAATTCAGTTGCTTGAGCGCACATCAACAAATCATTGATTTTTTGGGGCTGCAAAATGACGAGCAGTCAGCTCTAGAAAACTGTGGCAAATTCAAACTCAGGATCACTGGTGTGTGGCCATGTGGCCTAATGGATAAGGCGTCTGACTTCGGATCAGAAGATTGAGGGTTCGAGTCCCTTCATGGTCAGATGATGTCTACCCTCCATCACGCTTTCTTTTATTTAGATCGGATTGCAAATTATCTTGGATTGGATGATGGGATAAACTTCTCATCCTCGGCGACAAGTCTTAAAATCTGCATTGAGTTGACTTATGTTACATTGAGACCAAGTGCGAGTTTTGCGTTGCTGGTGTCATCGTTGACAAAATGGGACTTCCCTCAAAACAAACATGTTTAAAAGAAACACACTTGCCCCGTGTGAGGATTGAACTCGCGACCTTCAGATTATGAGACTGACACGCTACCTACTGCGCTAACGAGGCTACATGACTGGTACAAGTCATGATTGGATCACAGGCAGGAACAATTTTTGATTCGGAAATTCAGTTGCATGAGCGCACATCAACAAATCATTGATTTTTTGGGGCTGCAAAATGACGAGCAGTCAGCTCTAGAAAACTGTGGCAAATTCAAACGCAGGTTCACTGGTGTGTGGCCATGTGGCCTAATGGATAAGGCGTCTGACTTCGGATCAGAAGATTGAGGGTTCGAGTCCCTTCATGGTCAGATGATGTCTACCCTCCATCACTCTTTCTTTTATTGGGCATTGGGTCTTTCTGACCACAATTTAATCCACTTAATACCTACATACAGACAGAAACTCAAATGTGCTAAACCGGTTGTTAAGACTGTGAAAAAATGGACAGATGAAGCAAAGCTAGCTCTACAAGAATGCTTAGACTGCACTGATTGGGGCGTCTTTGAAACTTCAACGGGCACACTGGATGAATACACAGACACTGTAACATCATACATCAGTTTCTGTGAGGACATGTGTGTACCAACGAAGTCCTTCCGCTCCTTCAACAATAACAAGCCATGGTTTACTCCCAAACTCAGGCAACTCAGGAAAGAGAAAGAGGCCGCATTTAGAAGTGGAGATCGGGCACTGTACAAACACGCCCGAAACCAATTGACAAAGGAAATTAACATCGCTAAGAGAAGCTATGCAGAGAGGCTGAAAAAACAGTTCTCTGCTAACGACTCTGCATCTGTATGGAATGGCCTGAAAGCAATCACTAACTATAGAATGCCATCCCCCCAAACAGTGAACAATAAGGGTCTTGCTAATGAACTAAACATGTTTTTCTGCCGATTTGAAAAGGACACCCCCATTTCCCCCACACACACACCTCTACCAGAAACTACTCTATCTACCCCTCCACCCTCTTTTTCTCCACTACAGATCCACGAACAGGACGTGAGACGGCTCTTCAAGCAGCAGAAGATCAAGAAAGCTGCGGGGCCCGACAAAGTGTCCCCCTCCTATCTGAAAGTCTGCGCTGACCAGCTGGCTACGGTCTTCACACAAATCTTCAACAGATCTCTGGAGCTGTGTGAGGTCCCATCCTGCTTCAAACAGTCTACCATCATCCCAGTTCCCAAGAAATCTGCAACATCGGAACTGAACGACTATAGGCCTGTCGCCCTGACGTCTGTGGTCATGAAGTCCTTTGAACGCCTTGTGCTGAACCACCTAAAGAACGTCACCGGACCCCTGCAGGACCCTCTCCAGTTTGCCTACCGGGCAAACAGGTCTGTGGAAGACGCAGTCAACATAGGTCTGCACTACATCCTCGAGCACCTCGACAGCACAGGGACCTATGCAATGATTCTGTTTGTGGATTTCAGCTCTGCGTTCAACACCATCATCCCGGAACTCCTCACCCCCAAACTTCTCCACCTCGGTGTGTCCCCTACGATCTGCCAGTGGATCCTCAGCTTCCTGACGGGACGGACACAACAGGTGAGACTGGGAGCAACAACATCATCAATACGCACCACCAGCACTGGAGCCCCACAGGCATGTGTCCTCTCTCCACTGCTCTTCTCTCTCTACACAAACGATTGCACCTCAACAGATCCAGCTGTCAAACTCATAAAGTTCGCAGACGACACCACGGTCATCGGTCTCATCAAAGACGGCGACGAGTCTGCGTACCGCCAACAAGTGGAGCAGCTGGAGCTCTGGTGCAGCCGACACAACCTCGGGCTGAACACGCTCAAGACTGTAGAGATGATCGTGGACTTCAGGAAACATTCTTCTCCACAGTTGCCCCTCACACTATCCAACTGCCCTGTGTCAACCGTCGAGACCTTCAAGTTCCTGGGAATCACAGTCTCCCAGGACATGGAGTGGGAAGTCAACACCATCTCCATCCTGAAAAGGGCCCGGCAGAGGATGTACCTCCTGAGGCTGCTGAGGAAGCATGGCCTGCCACAGGAGGTGCTACGACAGTTCTACACGGCAGTCATCGAATCAATCCTGTGTTCTTCCATCACGGTTTGGTTTGGGGCCGCCACAAAAAAGGACAAAAACCGACTTCAACGGACAGTTAGGACGGCGGAAAAAATCGTTGGCACCGCCCTACCCACTCTTGAGGACTTGCACACTGCAAGAATCAAGACAAGGGCACGGAAAATCCTCCTGGATCCCCCGCACCCTGCCCACCACCTTTTCCAGCTACTCCCCTCAGGCAGACGCTACAGATCCATGCGCACCAAATCCAGTAGACACTTAAACAGCTTCTTCCCTCTAGCCATTAACTCCTTAAACAGTCACTGATGTAGTCACTCTTCTTGTACTACAAATACTGCTACTGGTTACTCTAAAATGGTTCAATGATTTGTTGTTTACGATGATACTAATGCAGCGTGTTATACCGGAGACAAATTCCTTGTGTGTTCTACATACTTGGCCAATAAAGATGATTCTGATTCTGATTTATTTAGATCGGATTGCAAATTATCTTGGATTGGATGATGGGATAAACTTCTCATCCTCGGCGACAAGTCTTAAAATTTGCAATGAGTTGACTTATGTTACATTGAGACCAAGTGCGAGTTTTGCGTTGCTGGTGTCATCGTTAACAAAATGGGACTTCGCAAAAAAAAACATGTTAAAAAGAAACACACTTGCCCCGTGTGAGGATTGAACTCACAACCTTCAGATTATGAGACTGTCGCTCTACCTACTGCGCTAACGAGGCTACATGACTGGTACAAGTCATGATTGGATCACAGGCAGTAACAATTTTTGATTCGGAAATTCAGTTGCATGAGGGCACATCAACAAATCATTGATTTTTTGGGGCTGCAAAATGACGAGCAGTCAGCTCTAGAAAACTGTGGCAAATTCAAACGCAGGTTCACTGGTGTGTGGCCATGTGGCCTAATGGATAAGGCGTTTGACTTCGGATCAGAAGATTGAGGGTTCGAGTCCCTTCATGGTCAGATGATGTCTACCCTCCATCACTCTTTCTTTTATTTAGATCGGATTGCAAATTATCTTGGATTGGATGATGGGATAAACTTCTCATCCTCGGCGACAAGTCTTAAAATCTGCAATGAGTTGACTTATGTTACATTGAGACCAAGTGCGAGTTTTGCGTTGCTGGTGTCATCGTTAACAAAATGGGACTTCGCTAAAAAAAACATGTTAAAAAGAAACACACTTGCCCCGTGTGAGGATTGAACTCACAACCTTCAGATTACGAGACTGACGCTCTACCTACTGCGCTAACGAGGCTAAATGACTGGTACAAGTCATGATTGGATCACAGGCAGGAACAATTTTTGATTCGGAAATTCAGTTGCATGAGCGCACATCAAAAAATCATTGATTTTTTGGGGCTGCAAAATGACGAGCAGTCAGCTCTAGAAAACTGTGGCAAATTCAAACGCAGGTTCACTGGTGTGTGGCCATGTGGCCTAATGGATAAGGCGTTTGACTTCGGATCAGAAGATTGAGGGTTCGAGTCCCTTCATGGTCAGATGATGTCTACCCTCCATCACTCTTTTTTTTATTTAGATCGGATTGCAAATTATCTTGGATTGGATGATGGGATAAACTACTCATCCTCGGCGACAAGTCTTAAAATCTGCAATGAGTTGACTTATGTTACATTGAGACCAAGTGCGAGTTTTGCGTTGCTGGTGTCATCGTTGACAAAATGGGACTTCCCTCAAAAAAAACATGTTTAAAAGAAACACACTTGCCCCGTGTGAGGATTGAACTCGCGACCTTCAGATTATGAGACTGACACGCTCCCTACTGCGCTAACGAGGCTACATGACTGGTACAAGTCATGATTGGATCACAGGCAGGAACAAATTTTGATTCGGAAATTCAGTTGCTTGAGCGCACATCAACAAATCATTGATTTTCTGGGGCGGCAAAATGACGAGCAGTCAGCTCTAGAAAACTGTGGCAAATTCAAACGCAGGTTCACTGGTGTGTGGCCATGTGGCCTAATGGATAAGGCGTCTGACTTCGGATCAGAAGATTGAGGGTTCGAGTCCCTTCATGGTCAGATGATGTCTACCCTCCATCACTCTTTCTTTTATTGGGCATTGGGTCTTTCTGACCACAATTTAATCCACTTAATACCTACATACAGACAGAAACTCAAATGTGCTAAACCGGTTGTTAAGACTGTGAAAAAATGGACAGATGAAGCAAAGCTAGCTCTACAAGAATGCTTAGACTGCACTGATTGGGGCGTCTTTGAAACTTCAACGGGCACACTGGATGAATACACAGACACTGTAACATCATACATCAGTTTCTGTGAGGACATGTGTGTACCAACGAAGTCCTTCCGCTCCTTCAACAATAACAAGCCATGGTTTACTCCCAAACTCAGGCAACTCAGGAAAGAGAAAGAGGCCGCATTTAGAAGTGGAGATCGGGCACTGTACAAACACGCCCGAAACCAATTGACAAAGGAAATTAACATCGCTAAGAGAAGCTATGCAGAGAGGCTGAAAAAACAGTTCTCTGCTAACGACTCTGCATCTGTATGGAATGGCCTGAAAGCAATCACTAACTATAGAATGCCATCCCCCCAAACAGTGAACAATAAGGGTCTTGCTAATGAACTAAACATGTTTTTCTGCCGATTTGAAAAGGACACCCCCATTTCCCCCACACACACACCTCTACCAGAAACTACTCTATCTACCCCTCCACCCTCTTTTTCTCCACTACAGATCCACGAACAGGACGTGAGACGGCTCTTCAAGCAGCAGAAGATCAAGAAAGCTGCGGGGCCCGACAAAGTGTCCCCCTCCTATCTGAAAGTCTGCGCTGACCAGCTGGCTACGGTCTTCACACAAATCTTCAACAGATCTCTGGAGCTGTGTGAGGTCCCATCCTGCTTCAAACAGTCTACCATCATCCCAGTTCCCAAGAAATCTGCAACATTGGAACTGAACGACTATAGGCCTGTCGCCCTGACGTCTGTGGTCATGAAGTCCTTTGAACGCCTTGTGCTGAACCACCTAAAGAACGTCACCGGACCCCTGCTGGACCCTCTCCAGTTTGCCTACCGGGCAAACAGGTCTGTGGAAGACGCAGTCAACATAGGTCTGCACTACATCCTCGAGCACCTCGACAGCACAGGGACCTATGCAATGATTCTGTTTGTGGATTTCAGCTCTGCGTTCAACACCATCATCCCGGAACTCCTCACCCCCAAACTTCTCCACCTCGGTGTGTCCCCTACGATCTGCCAGTGGATCCTCAGCTTCCTGACGGGACGGACACAACAGGTGAGACTGGGAGCAACAACATCATCAATACGCACCACCAGCACTGGAGCCCCACAGGCATGTGTCCTCTCTCCACTGCTCTTCTCTCTCTACACAAACGATTGCACCTCAACAGATCCAGCTGTCAAACTCATAAAGTTCGCAGACGACACCACGGTCATCGGTCTCATCAAAGACGGCGACGAGTCTGCGTACCGCCAACAAGTGGAGCAGCTGGAGCTCTGGTGCAGCCGACACAACCTCGGGCTGAACACGCTCAAGACTGTAGAGATGATCGTGGACTTCAGGAAACATTCTTCTCCACAGTTGCCCCTCACACTATCCAACTGCCCTGTGTCAACCGTCGAGACCTTCAAGTTCCTGGGAATCACAGTCTCCCAGGACATGGAGTGGGAAGTCAACACCATCTCCATCCTGAAAAGGGCCCGGCAGAGGATGTACCTCCTGAGGCTGCTGAGGAAGCATGGCCTGCCACAGGAGGTGCTACGACAGTTCTACACGGCAGTCATCGAATCAATCCTGTGTTCTTCCATCACGGTTTGGTTTGGGGCCGCCACAAAAAAGGACAAAAACCGACTTCAACGGACAGTTAGGACGGCGGAAAAAATCGTTGGCACCGCCCTACCCACTTTTGAGGACTTGCACACTGCAAGAATCAAGACAAGGGCACGGAAAATCCTCCTGGATCCCCCGCACCCTGCCCACCACCTTTTCCAGCTACTCCCCTCAGGCAGACGGTACAGATCCATGCGCACCAAATCCAGTAGACACTTAAACAGCTTCTTCCCTCTAGCCATTAACTCCTTAAACAGTCACTGATGT
This sequence comes from Hippocampus guttulatus, assembly GCF_054856545.1. Classification (NCBI taxonomy): domain Eukaryota; kingdom Metazoa; phylum Chordata; class Actinopteri; order Syngnathiformes; family Syngnathidae; genus Hippocampus; species Hippocampus guttulatus. Next base: position 15,999,531 of record NC_141273.1, read on the forward strand.
AGTCACTCTTCTTGTACTACAAATACTGCTACTGGTTACTCTAAAATGGTTCAATGATTTGTTGTTTACGATGATACTAATGCAGCGTGTTATACCGGAGACAAATTCCTTGTGTGTTCTACATACTTGGCCAATAAAGATGATTCTGATTCCGATTCTGATTTATTTAGATCGGATTGCAAATTATCTTGGATTGGATGATGGGATAAACTTCTCATCCTCGGCGACAAGTCTTAAAATCTGCAATGAGTTGACTTATGTTACATTGAGACCAAGTGCGAGTTTTGCGTTGCTGGTGTCATCGTTAACAAAATGGGACTTCGCTAAAAAAAACATGTTAAAAAGAAACACACTTGCCCCGTGTGAGGATTGAACTCACGACCTTCAGATTATGAGACTGACGCTCTACCTACTGCGCTAACGAGGCTACATGACTGGTACAAGTCATGATTGGATCACAGGCAGTAACAATTTTTGATTCGGAAATTCAGTTGCATGAGGGCACATCAACAAATCATTGATTTTTTGGGGCTGCAAAATGACGAGCAGTCAGCTCTAGAAAACTGTGGCAAATTCAAACGCAGGTTCACTGGTGTGTGGCCATGTGGCCTAATGGATAAGGCGTTTGACTTCGGATCAGAAGATTGAGGGTTCGAGTCCCTTCATGGTCAGATGATGTCTACCCTCCATCACTCTTTCTTTTATTTAGATCGGATTGCAAATTATCTTGGATTGGATGATGGGATAAACTTCTCATCCTCGGCGACAAGTCTTAAAATCTGCAATGAGTTGACTTATGTTACATTGAGACCAAGTGCGAGTTTTGCGTTGCTGGTGTCATCGTTAACAAAATGGGACTTCGCTAAAAAAAACATGTTAAAAAGAAACACACTTGCCCCGTGTGAGGATTGAACTCACAACCTTCAGATTATGAGACTGACGCTCTACCTACTGCGCTAACGAGGCTAAATGACTGGTACAAGTCATGATTGGATCACAGGCAGGAACAATTTTTGATTCGGAAATTCAGTTGCATGAGCGCACATCAAAAAATCATTGATTTTTTGGGGCTGCAAAATGACGAGCAGTCAGCTCTAGAAAACTGTGGCAAATTCAAACGCAGGTTCACTGGTGTGTGGCCATGTGGCCTAATGGATAAGGCGTTTGACTTCGGATCAGAAGATTGAGGGTTCGAGTCCCTTCATGGTCAGATGATGTCTACCCTCCATCACTCTTTTTTTTATTTAGATCGGATTGCAAATTATCTTGGATTGGATGATGGGATAAACTACTCATCCTCGGCGACAAGTCTTAAAATCTGCAATGAGTTGACTTATGTTACATTGAGACCAAGTGCGAGTTTTGCGTTGCTGGTGTCATCGTTGACAAAATGGGACTTCCCTCAAAAAAAACATGTTTAAAAGAAACACACTTGCCCCGTGTGAGGATTGAACTCGCGACCTTCAGATTATGAGACTGACACGCTCCCTACTGCGCTAACGAGGCTACATGACTGGTACAAGTCATGATTGGATCACAGGCAGGAACAAATTTTGATTCGGAAATTCAGTTGCTTGAGCGCACATCAACAAATCATTGATTTTCTGGGGCGGCAAAATGACGAGCAGTCAGCTCTAGAAAACTGTGGCAAATTCAAACGCAGGTTCACTGGTGTGTGGCCATGTGGCCTAATGGATAAGGCGTCTGACTTCGGATCAGAAGATTGAGGGTTCGAGTCCCTTCATGGTCAGATGATGTCTACCCTCCATCACTCTTTCTTTTATTGGGCATTGGGTCTTTCTGACCACAATTTAATCCACTTAATACCTACATACAGACAGAAACTCAAATGTGCTAAACCGGTTGTTAAGACTGTGAAAAAATGGACAGATGAAGCAAAGCTAGCTCTACAAGAATGCTTAGACTGCACTGATTGGGGCGTCTTTGAAACTTCAACGGGCACACTGGATGAATACACAGACACTGTAACATCATACATCAGTTTCTGTGAGGACATGTGTGTACCAACGAAGTCCTTCCGCTCCTTCAACAATAACAAGCCATGGTTTACTCCCAAACTCAGGCAACTCAGGAAAGAGAAAGAGGCCGCATTTAGAAGTGGAGATCGGGCACTGTACAAACACGCCCGAAACCAATTGACAAAGGAAATTAACATCGCTAAGAGAAGCTATGCAGAGAGGCTGAAAAAACAGTTCTCTGCTAACGACTCTGCATCTGTATGGAATGGCCTGAAAGCAATCACTAACTATAGAATGCCATCCCCCCAAACAGTGAACAATAAGGGTCTTGCTAATGAACTAAACATGTTTTTCTGCCGATTTGAAAAGGACACCCCCATTTCCCCCACACACACACCTCTACCAGAAACTACTCTATCTACCCCTCCACCCTCTTTTTCTCCACTACAGATCCACGAACAGGACGTGAGACGGCTCTTCAAGCAGCAGAAGATCAAGAAAGCTGCGGGGCCCGACAAAGTGTCCCCCTCCTATCTGAAAGTCTGCGCTGACCAGCTGGCTACGGTCTTCACACAAATCTTCAACAGATCTCTGGAGCTGTGTGAGGTCCCATCCTGCTTCAAACAGTCTACCATCATCCCAGTTCCCAAGAAATCTGCAACATTGGAACTGAACGACTATAGGCCTGTCGCCCTGACGTCTGTGGTCATGAAGTCCTTTGAACGCCTTGTGCTGAACCACCTAAAGAACGTCACCGGACCCCTGCTGGACCCTCTCCAGTTTGCCTACCGGGCAAACAGGTCTGTGGAAGACGCAGTCAACATAGGTCTGCACTACATCCTCGAGCACCTCGACAGCACAGGGACCTATGCAATGATTCTGTTTGTGGATTTCAGCTCTGCGTTCAACACCATCATCCCGGAACTCCTCACCCCCAAACTTCTCCACCTCGGTGTGTCCCCTACGATCTGCCAGTGGATCCTCAGCTTCCTGACGGGACGGACACAACAGGTGAGACTGGGAGCAACAACATCATCAATACGCACCACCAGCACTGGAGCCCCACAGGCATGTGTCCTCTCTCCACTGCTCTTCTCTCTCTACACAAACGATTGCACCTCAACAGATCCAGCTGTCAAACTCATAAAGTTCGCAGACGACACCACGGTCATCGGTCTCATCAAAGACGGCGACGAGTCTGCGTACCGCCAACAAGTGGAGCAGCTGGAGCTCTGGTGCAGCCGACACAACCTCGGGCTGAACACGCTCAAGACTGTAGAGATGATCGTGGACTTCAGGAAACATTCTTCTCCACAGTTGCCCCTCACACTATCCAACTGCCCTGTGTCAACCGTCGAGACCTTCAAGTTCCTGGGAATCACAGTCTCCCAGGACATGGAGTGGGAAGTCAACACCATCTCCATCCTGAAAAGGGCCCGGCAGAGGATGTACCTCCTGAGGCTGCTGAGGAAGCATGGCCTGCCACAGGAGGTGCTACGACAGTTCTACACGGCAGTCATCGAATCAATCCTGTGTTCTTCCATCACGGTTTGGTTTGGGGCCGCCACAAAAAAGGACAAAAACCGACTTCAACGGACAGTTAGGACGGCGGAAAAAATCGTTGGCACCGCCCTACCCACTTTTGAGGACTTGCACACTGCAAGAATCAAGACAAGGGCACGGAAAATCCTCCTGGATCCCCCGCACCCTGCCCACCACCTTTTCCAGCTACTCCCCTCAGGCAGACGCTACAGATCCATGCGCACCAAATCCAGTAGACACTTAAACAGCTTCTTCCCTCTAGCCATTAACTCCTTAAACAGTCACTGATGTAGTCACTCTTCTTGTACTACAAATACTGCTACTGGTTACTCTAAAATGGTTCAATGATTTGTTGTTTACGATGATACTAATGCAGCGTGTTATACCGGAGACAAATTCCTTGTGTGTTCTACATACTTGGCCAATAAAGATGATTCTGATTCCGATTCTGATTTATTTAGATCGGATTGCAAATTATCTTGGATTGGATGATGGGATAAACTTCTCATCCTCGGCGACAAGTCTTAAAATCTGCAATGAGTTGACTTATGTTACATTGAGACCAAGTGCGAGTTTTGCGTTGCTGGTGTCATCGTTAACAAAATGGGACTTCGCTAAAAAAAACATGTTAAAAAGAAACACACTTGCCCCGTGTGAGGATTGAACTCACGACCTTCAGATTATGAGACTGACGCTCTACCTACTGCGCTAACGAGGCTACATGACTGGTACAAGTCATGATTGGATCACAGGCAGTAACAATTTTTGATTCGGAAATTCAGTTGCATGAGCGCACATCAACAAATCATTGATTTTTTGGGGCTGCAAAATGACGAGCAGTCAGCTCTAGAAAACTGTGGCAAATTCAAACGCAGGTTTACTGGTGTGTGGCCATGTGGCCTAATGGATAAGGCGTCTGACTTCGGATCAGAAGATTGAGGGTTCGAGTCCCTTCATGGTCAGATGATGTCTACCCTCCATCACTCTTTCTTTTATTTAGATCGGATTGCAAATTATCTTGGATTGGATGATGGGATAAACTTCTCATCCTCGGCGACAAGTCTTAAAATCTGCAATGAGTTGACTTATGTTACATTGAGACCAAGTGCGAGTTTTGCGTTGCTGGTGTCATCGTTAACAAAATGGGACTTCGCTAAAAAAAACATGTTAAAAAGAAACACACTTGCCCCGTGTGAGGATTGAACTCACGACCTTCAGATTATGAGACTGACGCGCTACCTACTGCGCTAACGAGGCTACATGACTGGTACAAGTCATGATTGGATCACAGGCAGTAACAATTTTTGATTCGGAAATTCAGTTGCATGAGCGCACATCAACAAATCATTGATTTTTTGGGGCTGCAAAATGACGAGCAGTCAGCTCTAGAAAACTGTGGCAAATTCAAACGCAGGTTTACTGGTGTGTGGCCATGTGGCCTAATGGATAAGGCGTCTGACTTCGGATCAGAAGATTGAGGGTTCGAGTCCCTTCATGGTCAGATGATGTCTACCCTCCATCACTCTTTCTTTTATTTAGATCGGATTGCAAATTATCTTGGATTGGATGATGGGATAAACTTCTCATCCTCGGCGACAAGTCTTAAAATCTGCAATGAGTTGACTTATGTTACATTGAGACCAAGTGCGAGTTTTGCGTTGCTGGTGTCATCGTTGACAAGATGGGACTTCGCTAAAAAAAACATGTTAAAAAGAAACACACTTGCCCCGTGTGAGGATTGAACTCACGACCTTCAGATTATGAGACTGACGCGCTACCTACTGCGCTAACGAGGCTACATGACTGGTACAAGTCATGATTGGATCACAGGCAGGAACAATTTTTGATTCGGAAATTCAGTTGCATGAGCGCACATCAACAAATCATTGATTTTTTGGGGCTGCAAAATGACGAGCAGTCAGCTCTAGAAAACTGTGGCAAATTCAAACGCAGGTTCACTGGTGTGTGGCCATGTGGCCTAATGGATAAGGCGTCTGACTTCGGATCAGAAGATTGAGGGTTCGAGTCCCTTCATGGTCAGATGATGTCTACCCTCCATCACTCTTTCTTTTATTGGGCATTGGGTCTTTCTGACCACAATTTAATCCACTTAATACCTACATACAGACAGAAACTCAAATGTGCTAAACCGGTTGTTAAGACTGTGAAAAAATGGACAGATGAAGCAAAGCTAGCTCTACAAGAATGCTTAGACTGCACTGATTGGGGCGTCTTTGAAACTTCAACGGGCACACTGGATGAATACACAGACACTGTAACATCATACATCAGTTTCTGTGAGGACATGTGTGTACCAACGAAGTCCTTCCGCTCCTTCAACAATAACAAGCCATGGTTTACTCCCAAACTCAGGCAACTCAGGAAAGAGAAAGAGGCCGCATTTAGAAGTGGAGATCGGGCACTGTACAAACACGCCCGAAACCAATTGACAAAGGAAATTAACATCGCTAAGAGAAGCTATGCAGAGAGGCTGAAAAAACAGTTCTCTGCTAACGACTCTGCATCTGTATGGAATGGCCTGAAAGCAATCACTAACTATAGAATGCCATCCCCCCAAACAGTGAACAATAAGGGTCTTGCTAATGAACTAAACATGTTTTTCTGCCGATTTGAAAAGGACACCCCCATTTCCCCCACACACACACCTCTACCAGAAACTACTCTATCTACCCCTCCACCCTCTTTTTCTCCACTACAGATCCACGAACAGGACGTGAGACGGCTCTTCAAGCAGCAGAAGATCAAGAAAGCTGCGGGGCCCGACAAAGTGTCCCCCTCCTATCTGAAAGTCTGCGCTGACCAGCTGGCTACGGTCTTCACACAAATCTTCAACAGATCTCTGGAGCTGTGTGAGGTCCCATCCTGCTTCAAACAGTCTACCATCATCCCAGTTCCCAAGAAATCTGCAACATTGGAACTGAACGACTATAGGCCTGTCGCCCTGACGTCTGTGGTCATGAAGTCCTTTGAACGCCTTGTGCTGAACCACCTAAAGAACGTCACCGGACCCCTGCTGGACCCTCTCCAGTTTGCCTACCGGGCAAACAGGTCTGTGGAAGACGCAGTCAACATAGGTCTGCACTACATCCTCGAGCACCTCGACAGCACAGGGACCTATGCAATGATTCTGTTTGTGGATTTCAGCTCTGCGTTCAACACCATCATCCCGGAACTCCTCACCCCCAAACTTCTCCACCTCGGTGTGTCCCCTACGATCTGCCAGTGGATCCTCAGCTTCCTGACGGGACGGACACAACAGGTGAGACTGGGAGCAACAACATCATCAATACGCACCACCAGCACTGGAGCCCCACAGGCATGTGTCCTCTCTCCACTGCTCTTCTCTCTCTACACAAACGATTGCACCTCAACAGATCCAGCTGTCAAACTCATAAAGTTCGCAGACGACACCACGGTCATCGGTCTCATCAAAGACGGCGACGAGTCTGCGTACCGCCAACAAGTGGAGCAGCTGGAGCTCTGGTGCAGCCGACACAACCTCGGGCTGAACACGCTCAAGACTGTAGAGATGATCGTGGACTTCAGGAAACATTCTTCTCCACAGTTGCCCCTCACACTATCCAACTGCCCTGTGTCAACCGTCGAGACCTTCAAGTTCCTGGGAATCACAGTCTCCCAGGACATGGAGTGGGAAGTCAACACCATCTCCATCCTGAAAAGGGCCCGGCAGAGGATGTACCTCCTGAGGCTGCTGAGGAAGCATGGCCTGCCACAGGAGGTGCTACGACAGTTCTACACGGCAGTCATCGAATCAATCCTGTGTTCTTCCATCACGGTTTGGTTTGGGGCCGCCACAAAAAAGGACAAAAACCGACTTCAACGGACAGTTAGGACGGCGGAAAAAATCGTTGGCACCGCCCTACCCACTTTTGAGGACTTGCACACTGCAAGAATCAAGACAAGGGCACGGAAAATCCTCCTGGATCCCCCGCACCCTGCCCACCACCTTTTCCAGCTACTCCCCTCAGGCAGACGCTACAGATCCATGCGCACCAAATCCAGTAGACACTTAAACAGCTTCTTCCCTCTAGCCATTAACTCCTTAAACAGTCACTGATGTAGTCACTCTTCTTGTACTACAAATACTGCTACTGGTTACTCTAAAATGGTTCAATGATTTGTTGTTTACGATGATACTAATGCAGCGTGTTATACCGGAGACAAATTCCTTGTGTGTTCTACATACTTGGCCAATAAAGATGATTCTGATTCCGATTCTGATTTATTTAGATCGGATTGCAAATTATCTTGGATTGGATGATGGGATAAACTTCTCATCCTCGGCGACAAGTCTTAAAATCTGCAATGAGTTGACTTATGTTACATTGAGACCAAGTGCGAGTTTTGCGTTGCTGGTGTCATCGTTAACAAAATGGGACTTTGCTAAAAAAAACATGTTTAAAAGAAACACACTTGCCCCGTGTGAGGATTGAACTCGCGACCTTCAGATTATGAGACTGACACGCTCCCTACTGCGCTAACGAGGCTACATGACTGGTACAAGTCATGATTGGATCACAGGCAGGAACAATTTTTGATTCGGAAATTCAGTTGCTTGAGCGCACATCAACAAATCATTGATTTTTTGGGGCTGCAAAATGACGAGCAGTCAGCTCTAGAAAACTGTGGCAAATTCAAACGCAGGTTTACTGGTGTGTGGCCATGTGGCCTAATGGATAAGGCGTCTGACTTCGGATCAGAAGATTGAGGGTTCGAGTCCCTTCATGGTCAGATGATGTCTACCCTCCATCACTCTTTCTTTTATTTAGATCGGATTGCAAATTATCTTGGATTGGATGATGGGATAAACTTCTCATCCTCGGCGACAAGTCTTAAAATCTGCAATGAGTTGACTTATGTTACATTGAGACCAAGTGCGAGTTTTGCGTTGCTGGTGTCATCGTTGACAAGATGGGACTTCGCTAAAAAAAACATGTTAAAAAGAAACACACTTGCCCCGTGTGAGGATTGAACTCACGACCTTCAGATTATGAGACTGACGCGCTACCTACTGCGCTAACGAGGCTACATGACTGGTACAAGTCATGATTGGATCACAGGCAGGAACAATTTTTGATTCGGAAATTCAGTTGCATGAGCGCACATCAACAAATCATTGATTTTTTGGGGCTGCAAAATGACGAGCAGTCAGCTCTAGAAAACTGTGGCAAATTCAAACGCAGGTTCACTGGTGTGTGGCCATGTGGCCTAATGGATAAGGCGTCTGACTTCGGATCAGAAGATTGAGGGTTCGAGTCCCTTCATGGTCAGATGATGTCTACCCTCCATCACTCTTTCTTTTATTGGGCATTGGGTCTTTCTGACCACAATTTAATCCACTTAATACCTACATACAGACAGAAACTCAAATGTGCTAAACCGGTTGTTAAGACTGTGAAAAAATGGACAGATGAAGCAAAGCTAGCTCTACAAGAATGCTTAGACTGCACTGATTGGGGCGTCTTTGAAACTTCAACGGGCACACTGGATGAATACACAGACACTGTAACATCATACATCAGTTTCTGTGAGGACATGTGTGTACCAACGAAGTCCTTCCGCTCCTTCAACAATAACAAGCCATGGTTTACTCCCAAACTCAGGCAACTCAGGAAAGAGAAAGAGGCCGCATTTAGAAGTGGAGATCGGGCACTGTACAAACACGCCCGAAACCAATTGACAAAGGAAATTAACATCGCTAAGAGAAGCTATGCAGAGAGGCTGAAAAAACAGTTCTCTGCTAACGACTCTGCATCTGTATGGAATGGCCTGAAAGCAATCACTAACTATAGAATGCCATCCCCCCAAACAGTGAACAATAAGGGTCTTGCTAATGAACTAAACATGTTTTTCTGCCGATTTGAAAAGGACACCCCCATTTCCCCCACACACACACCTCTACCAGAAACTACTCTATCTACCCCTCCACCCTCTTTTTCTCCACTACAGATCCACGAACAGGACGTGAGACGGCTCTTCAAGCAGCAGAAGATCAAGAAAGCTGCGGGGCCCGACAAAGTGTCCCCCTCCTATCTGAAAGTCTGCGCTGACCAGCTGGCTACGGTCTTCACACAAATCTTCAACAGATCTCTGGAGCTGTGTGAGGTCCCATCCTGCTTCAAACAGTCTACCATCATCCCAGTTCCCAAGAAATCTGCAACATTGGAACTGAACGACTATAGGCCTGTCGCCCTGACGTCTGTGGTCATGAAGTCCTTTGAACGCCTTGTGCTGAACCACCTAAAGAACGTCACCGGACCCCTGCTGGACCCTCTCCAGTTTGCCTACCGGGCAAACAGGTCTGTGGAAGACGCAGTCAACATAGGTCTGCACTACATCCTCGAGCACCTCGACAGCACAGGGACCTATGCAATGATTCTGTTTGTGGATTTCAGCTCTGCGTTCAACACCATCATCCCGGAACTCCTCACCCCCAAACTTCTCCACCTCGGTGTGTCCCCTACGATCTGCCAGTGGATCCTCAGCTTCCTGACGGGACGGACACAACAGGTGAGACTGGGAGCAACAACATCATCAATACGCACCACCAGCACTGGAGCCCCACAGGCATGTGTCCTCTCTCCACTGCTCTTCTCTCTCTACACAAACGATTGCACCTCAACAGATCCAGCTGTCAAACTCATAAAGTTCGCAGACGACACCACGGTCATCGGTCTCATCAAAGACGGCGACGAGTCTGCGTACCGCCAACAAGTGGAGCAGCTGGAGCTCTGGTGCAGCCGACACAACCTCGGGCTGAACACGCTCAAGACTGTAGAGATGATCGTGGACTTCAGGAAACATTCTTCTCCACAGTTGCCCCTCACACTATCCAACTGCCCTGTGTCAACCGTCGAGACCTTCAAGTTCCTGGGAATCACAGTCTCCCAGGACATGGAGTGGGAAGTCAACACCATCTCCATCCTGAAAAGGGCCCGGCAGAGGATGTACCTCCTGAGGCTGCTGAGGAAGCATGGCCTGCCACAGGAGGTGCTACGACAGTTCTACACGGCAGTCATCGAATCAATCCTGTGTTCTTCCATCACGGTTTGGTTTGGGGCCGCCACAAAAAAGGACAAAAACCGACTTCAACGGACAGTTAGGACGGCGGAAAAAATCGTTGGCACCGCCCTACCCACTTTTGAGGACTTGCACACTGCAAGAATCAAGACAAGGGCACGGAAAATCCTCCTGGATCCCCCGCACCCTGCCCACCACCTTTTCCAGCTACTCCCCTCAGGCAGACGCTACAGATCCATGCGCACCAAATCCAGTAGACACTTAAACAGCTTCTTCCCTCTAGCCATTAACTCCTTAAACAGTCACTGATGTAGTCACTCTTCTTGTACTACAAATACTGCTACTGGTTACTCTAAAATGGTTCAATGATTTGTTGTTTACGATGATACTAATGCAGCGTGTTATACCGGAGACAAATTCCTTGTGTGTTCTACATACTTGGCCAATAAAGATGATTCTGATTCCGATTCTGATTTATTTAGATCGGATTGCAAATTATCTTGGATTGGATGATGGGATAAACTTCTCATCCTCGGCGACAAGTCTTAAAATCTGCAATGAGTTGACTTATGTTACATTGAGACCAAGTGCGAGTTTTGCGTTGCTGGTGTCATCGTTAACAAAATGGGACTTTGCTAAAAAAAACATGTTAAAAAGAAACACACTTGCCCCGTGTGAGGATTGAACTCACGACCTTCAGATTATGAGACTGACGCTCTACCTACTGCGCTAACGAGGCTACATGACTGGTACAAGTCATGATTGGATCACAGGCAGGAACAATTTTTGATTCGGAAATTCAGTTGCATGAGCGCACATCAACAAATCATTGATTTTTTGGGGCTGCAAAATGACGAGCAGTCAGCTCTAGAAAACTGTGGCAAATTCAAACGCAGGTTCACTGGTGTGTGGCCATGTGGCCTAATGGATAAGGCGTCTGACTTCGGATCAGAAGATTGAGGGTTCGAGTCCCTTCATGGTCAGATGATGTCTACCCTCCATCACTCTTTCTTTTATTGGGCATTGGGTCTTTCTGACCACAATTTAATCCACTTAATACCTACATACAGACAGAAACTCAAATGTGCTAAACCGGTTGTTAAGACTGTGAAAAAATGGACAGATGAAGCAAAGCTAGCTCTACAAGAATGCTTAGACTGCACTGATTGGGGCGTCTTTGAAACTTCAACGGGCACACTGGATGAATACACAGACACTGTAACATCATACATCAGTTTCTGTGAGGACATGTGTGTACCAACGAAGTCCTTCCGCTCCTTCAACAATAACAAGCCATGGTTTACTCCCAAACTCAGGCAACTCAGGAAAGAGAAAGAGGCCGCATTTAGAAGTGGAGATCGGGCACTGTACAAACACGCCCGAAACCAATTGACAAAGGAAATTAACATCGCTAAGAGAAGCTATGCAGAGAGGCTGAAAAAACAGTTCTCTGCTAACGACTCTGCATCTGTATGGAATGGCCTGAAAGCAATCACTAACTATAGAATGCCATCCCCCCAAACAGTGAACAATAAGGGTCTTGCTAATGAACTAAACATGTTTTTCTGCCGATTTGAAAAGGACACCCCCATTTCCCCCACACACACACCTCTACCAGAAACTACTCTATCTACCCCTCCACCCTCTTTTTCTCCACTACAGATCCACGAACAGGACGTGAGACGGCTCTTCAAGCAGCAGAAGATCAAGAAAGCTGCGGGGCCCGACAAAGTGTCCCCCTCCTATCTGAAAGTCTGCGCTGACCAGCTGGCTACGGTCTTCACACAAATCTTCAACAGATCTCTGGAGCTGTGTGAGGTCCCATCCTGCTTCAAACAGTCTACCATCATCCCAGTTCCCAAGAAATCTGCAACATTGGAACTGAACGACTATAGGCCTGTCGCCCTGACGTCTGTGGTCATGAAGTCCTTTGAACGCCTTGTGCTGAACCACCTAAAGAACGTCACCGGACCCCTGCTGGACCCTCTCCAGTTTGCCTACCGGGCAAACAGGTCTGTGGAAGACGCAGTCAACATAGGTCTGCACTACATCCTCGAGCACCTCGACAGCACAGGGACCTATGCAATGATTCTGTTTGTGGATTTCAGCTCTGCGTTCAACACCATCATCCCGGAACTCCTCACCCCCAAACTTCTCCACCTCGGTGTGTCCCCTACGATCTGCCAGTGGATCCTCAGCTTCCTGACGGGACGGACACAACAGGTGAGACTGGGAGCAACAACATCATCAATACGCACCACCAGCACTGGAGCCCCACAGGCATGTGTCCTCTCTCCACTGCTCTTCTCTCTCTACACAAACGATTGCACCTCAACAGATCCAGCTGTCAAACTCATAAAGTTCGCAGACGACACCACGGTCATCGGTCTCATCAAAGACGGCGACGAGTCTGCGTACCGCCAACAAGTGGAGCAGCTGGAGCTCTGGTGCAGCCGACACAACCTCGGGCTGAACACGCTCAAGACTGTAGAGATGATCGTGGACTTCAGGAAACATTCTTCTCCACAGTTGCCCCTCACACTATCCAACTGCCCTGTGTCAACCGTCGAGACCTTCAAGTTCCTGGGAATCACAGTCTCCCAGGACATGGAGTGGGAAGTCAACACCATCTCCATCCTGAAAAGGGCCCGGCAGAGGATGTACCTCCTGAGGCTGCTGAGGAAGCATGGCCTGCCACAGGAGGTGCTACGACAGTTCTACACGGCAGTCATCGAATCAATCCTGTGTTCTTCCATCACGGTTTGGTTTGGGGCCGCCACAAAAAAGGACAAAAACCGACTTCAACGGACAGTTAGGACGGCGGAAAAAATCGTTGGCACCGCCCTACCCACTTTTGAGGACTTGCACACTGCAAGAATCAAGACAAGGGCACGGAAAATCCTCCTGGATCCCCCGCACCCTGCCCACCACCTTTTCCAGCTACTCCCCTCAGGCAGACGCTACAGATCCATGCGCACCAAATCCAGTAGACACTTAAACAGCTTCTTCCCTCTAGCCATTAACTCCTTAAACAGTCACTGATGTAGTCACTCTTCTTGTACTACAAATACTGCTACTGGTTACTCTAAAATGGTTCAATGATTTGTTGTTTACGATGATACTAATGCAGCGTGTTATACCGGAGACAAATTCCTTGTGTGTTCTACATACTTGGCCAATAAAGATGATTCTGATTCCGATTCTGATTTATTTAGATCGGATTGCAAATTATCTTGGATTGGATGATGGGATAAACTTCTCATCCTCGGCGACAAGTCTTAAAATCTGCAATGAGTTGACTTATGTTACATTGAGACCAAGTGCGAGTTTTGCGTTGCTGGTGTCATCGTTAACAAAATGGGACTTTGCTAAAAAAAACATGTTAAAAAGAAACACACTTGCCCCGTGTGAGGATTGAACTCACGACCTTCAGATTATGAGACTGACGCTCTACCTACTGCGCTAACGAGGCTACATGACTGGTACAAGTCATGATTGGATCACAGGCAGTAACAATTTTTGATTCGGAAATTCAGTTGCATGAGCGCACATCAACAAATCATTGATTTTTTGGGGCTGCAAAATGACGAGCAGTCAGCTCTAGAAAACTGTGGCAAATTCAAACGCAGGTTTGCTGGTGTGTGGCCATGTGGCCTAATGGATAAGGCGTCTGACTTCGGATCAGAAGATTGAGGGTTCGAGTCCCTTCATGGTCAGATGATGTCTACCCTCCATCACTCTTTCTTTTATTTAGATCGGATTGCAAATTATCTTGGATTGGATGATGGGATAAACTTCTCATCCTCGGCGACAAGTCTTAAAATCTGCAATGAGTTGACTTATGTTACATTGAGACCAAGTGCGAGTTTTGCGTTGCTGGTGTCATCGTTGACAAGATGGGACTTCGCTAAAAAAAACATGTTAAAAAGAAACACACTTGCCCCGTGTGAGGATTGAACTCACGACCTTCAGATTATGAGACTGACGCGCTACCTACTGCGCTAACGAGGCTACATGACTGGTACAAGTCATGATTGGATCACAGGCAGGAACAATTTTTGATTCGGAAATTCAGTTGCATGAGCGCACATCAACAAATCATTGATTTTTTGGGGCTGCAAAATGACGAGCAGTCAGCTCTAGAAAACTGTGGCAAATTCAAACGCAGGTTCACTGGTGTGTGGCCATGTGGCCTAATGGATAAGGCGTCTGACTTCGGATCAGAAGATTGAGGGTTCGAGTCCCTTCATGGTCAGATGATGTCTACCCTCCATCACTCTTTCTTTTATTGGGCATTGGGTCTTTCTGACCACAATTTAATCCACTTAATACCTACATACAGACAGAAACTCAAATGTGCTAAACCGGTTGTTAAGACTGTGAAAAAATGGACAGATGAAGCAAAGCTAGCTCTACAAGAATGCTTAGACTGCACTGATTGGGGCGTCTTTGAAACTTCAACGGGCACACTGGATGAATACACAGACACTGTAACATCATACATCAGTTTCTGTGAGGACATGTGTGTACCAACGAAGTCCTTCCGCTCCTTCAACAATAACAAGCCATGGTTTACTCCCAAACTCAGGCAACTCAGGAAAGAGAAAGAGGCCGCATTTAGAAGTGGAGATCGGGCACTGTACAAACACGCCCGAAACCAATTGACAAAGGAAATTAACATCGCTAAGAGAAGCTATGCAGAGAGGCTGAAAAAACAGTTCTCTGCTAACGACTCTGCATCTGTATGGAATGGCCTGAAAGCAATCACTAACTATAGAATGCCATCCCCCCAAACAGTGAACAATAAGGGTCTTGCTAATGAACTAAACATGTTTTTCTGCCGATTTGAAAAGGACACCCCCATTTCCCCCACACACACACCTCTACCAGAAACTACTCTATCTACCCCTCCACCCTCTTTTTCTCCACTACAGATCCACGAACAGGACGTGAGACGGCTCTTCAAGCAGCAGAAGATCAAGAAAGCTGCGGGGCCCGACAAAGTGTCCCCCTCCTATCTGAAAGTCTGCGCTGACCAGCTGGCTACGGTCTTCACACAAATCTTCAACAGATCTCTGGAGCTGTGTGAGGTCCCATCCTGCTTCAAACAGTCTACCATCATCCCAGTTCCCAAGAAATCTGCAACATTGGAACTGAACGACTATAGGCCTGTCGCCCTGACGTCTGTGGTCATGAAGTCCTTTGAACGCCTTGTGCTGAACCACCTAAAGAACGTCACCGGACCCCTGCTGGACCCTCTCCAGTTTGCCTACCGGGCAAACAGGTCTGTGGAAGACGCAGTCAACATAGGTCTGCACTACATCCTCGAGCACCTCGACAGCACAGGGACCTATGCAATGATTCTGTTTGTGGATTTCAGCTCTGCGTTCAACACCATCATCCCGGAACTCCTCACCCCCAAACTTCTCCACCTCGGTGTGTCCCCTACGATCTGCCAGTGGATCCTCAGCTTCCTGACGGGACGGACACAACAGGTGAGACTGGGAGCAACAACATCATCAATACGCACCACCAGCACTGGAGCCCCACAGGCATGTGTCCTCTCTCCACTGCTCTTCTCTCTCTACACAAACGATTGCACCTCAACAGATCCAGCTGTCAAACTCATAAAGTTCGCAGACGACACCACGGTCATCGGTCTCATCAAAGACGGCGACGAGTCTGCGTACCGCCAACAAGTGGAGCAGCTGGAGCTCTGGTGCAGCCGACACAACCTCGGGCTGAACACGCTCAAGACTGTAGAGATGATCGTGGACTTCAGGAAACATTCTTCTCCACAGTTGCCCCTCACACTATCCAACTGCCCTGTGTCAACCGTCGAGACCTTCAAGTTCCTGGGAATCACAGTCTCCCAGGACATGGAGTGGGAAGTCAACACCATCTCCATCCTGAAAAGGGCCCGGCAGAGGATGTACCTCCTGAGGCTGCTGAGGAAGCATGGCCTGCCACAGGAGGTGCTACGACAGTTCTACACGGCAGTCATCGAATCAATCCTGTGTTCTTCCATCACGGTTTGGTTTGGGGCCGCCACAAAAAAGGACAAAAACCGACTTCAACGGACAGTTAGGACGGCGGAAAAAATCGTTGGCACCGCCCTACCCACTTTTGAGGACTTGCACACTGCAAGAATCAAGACAAGGGCACGGAAAATCCTCCTGGATCCCCCGCACCCTGCCCACCACCTTTTCCAGCTACTCCCCTCAGGCAGACGCTACAGATCCATGCGCACCAAATCCAGTAGACACTTAAACAGCTTCTTCCCTCTAGCCATTAACTCCTTAAACAGTCACTGATGTAGTCACTCTTCTTGTACTACAAATACTGCTACTGGTTACTCTAAAATGGTTCAATGATTTGTTGTTTACGATGATACTAATGCAGCGTGTTATACCGGAGACAAATTCCTTGTGTGTTCTACATACTTGGCCAATAAAGATGATTCTGATTCCGATTCTGATTTATTTAGATCGGATTGCAAATTATCTTGGATTGGATGATGGGATAAACTTCTCATCCTCGGCGACAAGTCTTAAAATCTGCAATGAGTTGACTTATGTTACATTGAGACCAAGTGCGAGTTTTGCGTTGCTGGTGTCATCGTTAACAAGATGGGACTTCGCTAAAAAAAACATGTTAAAAAGAAACACACTTGCCCCGTGTGAGGATTGAACTCACGACCTTCAGATTATAAGACTGACGCTCTACCTACTGCGCTAACGAGGCTACATGACTGGTACAAGTCATGATTGGATCACAGGCAGTAACAATTTTTGATTCGGAAATTCAGTTGCATGAGCGCACATCAACAAATCATTGATTTTTTGGGGCTGCAAAATGACGAGCAGTCAGCTCTAGAAAACTGTGGCAAATTCAAACGCAGGTTTACTGGTGTGTGGCGATGTGGCCTAATGGATAAGGCGTCTGACTTCGGATCAGAAGATTGAGGGTTCGAGTCCCTTCATGGTCAGATGATGTCTACCCTCCATCACTCTTTCTTTTATTTAGATCGGATTGCAAATTATCTTGGATTGGATGATGGGATAAACTTCTCATCCTCGGCGACAAGTCTTAAAATCTGCAATGAGTTGACTTATGTTACATTGAGACCAAGTGCGAGTTTTGCGTTGCTGGTGTCATCGTTGACAAAATGGGACTTTGCTAAAAAAAACATGTTAAAAAGAAACACACTTGCCCCGTGTGAGGATTGAACTCACGACCTTCAGATTATGAGACTGACGCTCTACCTACTGCGCTAACGAGGGTACATGACTGGTACAAGTCATGATTGGATCACAGGCAGTAACAATTTTTGATTCGGAAATTCAGTTGCATGAGCGCACATCAACAAATCATTGATTTTTTGGGGCTGCAAAATGACGAGCAGTCAGCTCTAGAAAACTGTGGCAAATTCAAACGCAGGTTTACTGGTGTGTGGCCATGTGGCCTAATGGATAAGGCGTCTGACTTCGGATCAGAAGATTGAGGGTTCGAGTCCCTTCATGGTCAGATGATGTCTACCCTCCATCACTCTTTCTTTTATTTAGATCGGATTGCAAATTATCTTGGATTGGATGATGGGATAAACTTCTCATCCTCGGCGACAAGTCTTAAAATCTGCAATGAGTTGACTTATGTTACATTGAGACCAAG
Organism: Hippocampus guttulatus; assembly: GCF_054856545.1. NCBI lineage: Eukaryota > Metazoa > Chordata > Actinopteri > Syngnathiformes > Syngnathidae > Hippocampus > Hippocampus guttulatus. The sequence goes on from NC_141273.1 coordinate 16,017,785, forward strand.
TGCGAGTTTTGCGTTGCTGGTGTCATCGTTGACAAGATGGGACTTCGCTAAAAAAAACATGTTAAAAAGAAACACACTTGCCCCGTGTGAGGATTGAACTCACGACCTTCAGATTATGAGACTGACGCGCTACCTACTGCGCTAACGAGGCTACATGACTGGTACAAGTCATGATTGGATCACAGGCAGGAACAATTTTTGATTCGGAAATTCAGTTGCATGAGCGCACATCAACAAATCATTGATTTTTTGGGGCTGCAAAATGACGAGCAGTCAGCTCTAGAAAACTGTGGCAAATTCAAACGCAGGTTCACTGGTGTGTGGCCATGTGGCCTAATGGATAAGGCGTCTGACTTCGGATCAGAAGATTGAGGGTTCGAGTCCCTTCATGGTCAGATGATGTCTACCCTCCATCACTCTTTCTTTTATTGGGCATTGGGTCTTTCTGACCACAATTTAATCCACTTAATACCTACATACAGACAGAAACTCAAATGTGCTAAACCGGTTGTTAAGACTGTGAAAAAATGGACAGATGAAGCAAAGCTAGCTCTACAAGAATGCTTAGACTGCACTGATTGGGGCGTCTTTGAAACTTCAACGGGCACACTGGATGAATACACAGACACTGTAACATCATACATCAGTTTCTGTGAGGACATGTGTGTACCAACGAAGTCCTTCCGCTCCTTCAACAATAACAAGCCATGGTTTACTCCCAAACTCAGGCAACTCAGGAAAGAGAAAGAGGCCGCATTTAGAAGTGGAGATCGGGCACTGTACAAACACGCCCGAAACCAATTGACAAAGGAAATTAACATCGCTAAGAGAAGCTATGCAGAGAGGCTGAAAAAACAGTTCTCTGCTAACGACTCTGCATCTGTATGGAATGGCCTGAAAGCAATCACTAACTATAGAATGCCATCCCCCCAAACAGTGAACAATAAGGGTCTTGCTAATGAACTAAACATGTTTTTCTGCCGATTTGAAAAGGACACCCCCATTTCCCCCACACACACACCTCTACCAGAAACTACTCTATCTACCCCTCCACCCTCTTTTTCTCCACTACAGATCCACGAACAGGACGTGAGACGGCTCTTCAAGCAGCAGAAGATCAAGAAAGCTGCGGGGCCCGACAAAGTGTCCCCCTCCTATCTGAAAGTCTGCGCTGACCAGCTGGCTACGGTCTTCACACAAATCTTCAACAGATCTCTGGAGCTGTGTGAGGTCCCATCCTGCTTCAAACAGTCTACCATCATCCCAGTTCCCAAGAAATCTGCAACATTGGAACTGAACGACTATAGGCCTGTCGCCCTGACGTCTGTGGTCATGAAGTCCTTTGAACGCCTTGTGCTGAACCACCTAAAGAACGTCACCGGACCCCTGCTGGACCCTCTCCAGTTTGCCTACCGGGCAAACAGGTCTGTGGAAGACGCAGTCAACATAGGTCTGCACTACATCCTCGAGCACCTCGACAGCACAGGGACCTATGCAATGATTCTGTTTGTGGATTTCAGCTCTGCGTTCAACACCATCATCCCGGAACTCCTCACCCCCAAACTTCTCCACCTCGGTGTGTCCCCTACGATCTGCCAGTGGATCCTCAGCTTCCTGACGGGACGGACACAACAGGTGAGACTGGGAGCAACAACATCATCAATACGCACCACCAGCACTGGAGCCCCACAGGCATGTGTCCTCTCTCCACTGCTCTTCTCTCTCTACACAAACGATTGCACCTCAACAGATCCAGCTGTCAAACTCATAAAGTTCGCAGACGACACCACGGTCATCGGTCTCATCAAAGACGGCGACGAGTCTGCGTACCGCCAACAAGTGGAGCAGCTGGAGCTCTGGTGCAGCCGACACAACCTCGGGCTGAACACGCTCAAGACTGTAGAGATGATCGTGGACTTCAGGAAACATTCTTCTCCACAGTTGCCCCTCACACTATCCAACTGCCCTGTGTCAACCGTCGAGACCTTCAAGTTCCTGGGAATCACAGTCTCCCAGGACATGGAGTGGGAAGTCAACACCATCTCCATCCTGAAAAGGGCCCGGCAGAGGATGTACCTCCTGAGGCTGCTGAGGAAGCATGGCCTGCCACAGGAGGTGCTACGACAGTTCTACACGGCAGTCATCGAATCAATCCTGTGTTCTTCCATCACGGTTTGGTTTGGGGCCGCCACAAAAAAGGACAAAAACCGACTTCAACGGACAGTTAGGACGGCGGAAAAAATCGTTGGCACCGCCCTACCCACTTTTGAGGACTTGCACACTGCAAGAATCAAGACAAGGGCACGGAAAATCCTCCTGGATCCCCCGCACCCTGCCCACCACCTTTTCCAGCTACTCCCCTCAGGCAGACGCTACAGATCCATGCGCACCAAATCCAGTAGACACTTAAACAGCTTCTTCCCTCTAGCCATTAACTCCTTAAACAGTCACTGATGTAGTCACTCTTCTTGTACTACAAATACTGCTACTGGTTACTCTAAAATGGTTCAATGATTTGTTGTTTACGATGATACTAATGCAGCGTGTTATACCGGAGACAAATTCCTTGTGTGTTCTACATACTTGGCCAATAAAGATGATTCTGATTCCGATTCTGATTTATTTAGATCGGATTGCAAATTATCTTGGATTGGATGATGGGATAAACTTCTCATCCTCGGCGACAAGTCTTAAAATCTGCAATGAGTTGACTTATGTTACATTGAGACCAAGTGCGAGTTTTGCGTTGCTGGTGTCATCGTTAACAAGATGGGACTTCGCTAAAAAAAACATGTTAAAAAGAAACACACTTGCCCCGTGTGAGGATTGAACTCACGACCTTCAGATTATAAGACTGACGCTCTACCTACTGCGCTAACGAGGCTACATGACTGGTACAAGTCATGATTGGATCACAGGCAGTAACAATTTTTGATTCGGAAATTCAGTTGCATGAGCGCACATCAACAAATCATTGATTTTTTGGGGCTGCAAAATGACGAGCAGTCAGCTCTAGAAAACTGTGGCAAATTCAAACGCAGGTTTACTGGTGTGTGGCGATGTGGCCTAATGGATAAGGCGTCTGACTTCGGATCAGAAGATTGAGGGTTCGAGTCCCTTCATGGTCAGATGATGTCTACCCTCCATCACTCTTTCTTTTATTTAGATCGGATTGCAAATTATCTTGGATTGGATGATGGGATAAACTTCTCATCCTCGGCGACAAGTCTTAAAATCTGCAATGAGTTGACTTATGTTACATTGAGACCAAGTGCGAGTTTTGCGTTGCTGGTGTCATCGTTGACAAAATGGGACTTCCCTCAAAAAAAACATGTTTAAAAGAAACACACTTGCCCCGTGTGAGGATTGAACTCACGACCTTCAGATTATGAGACTGACGCGCTACCTACTGCGCTAACGAGGCTACATGACTGGTACAAGTCATGATTGGATCACAGGCAGGAACAATTTTTGATTCGGAAATTCAGTTGCATGAGCGCACATCAACAAATCATTGATTTTTTGGGGCTGCAAAATGACGAGCAGTCAGCTCTAGAAAACTGTGGCAAATTCAAACGCAGGTTCACTGGTGTGTGGCCATGTGGCCTAATGGATAAGGCGTCTGACTTCGGATCAGAAGATTGAGGGTTCGAGTCCCTTCATGGTCAGATGATGTCTACCCTCCATCACTCTTTCTTTTATTGGGCATTGGGTCTTTCTGACCACAATTTAATCCACTTAATACCTACATACAGACAGAAACTCAAATGTGCTAAACCGGTTGTTAAGACTGTGAAAAAATGGACAGATGAAGCAAAGCTAGCTCTACAAGAATGCTTAGACTGCACTGATTGGGGCGTCTTTGAAACTTCAACGGGCACACTGGATGAATACACAGACACTGTAACATCATACATCAGTTTCTGTGAGGACATGTGTGTACCAACGAAGTCCTTCCGCTCCTTCAACAATAACAAGCCATGGTTTACTCCCAAACTCAGGCAACTCAGGAAAGAGAAAGAGGCCGCATTTAGAAGTGGAGATCGGGCACTGTACAAACACGCCCGAAACCAATTGACAAAGGAAATTAACATCGCTAAGAGAAGCTATGCAGAGAGGCTGAAAAAACAGTTCTCTGCTAACGACTCTGCATCTGTATGGAATGGCCTGAAAGCAATCACTAACTATAGAATGCCATACCCCCAAACAGTGAACAATAAGGGTCTTGCTAATGAACTAAACATGTTTTTCTGCCGATTTGAAAAGGACACCCCCATTTCCCCCACACACACACCTCTACCAGAAACTACTCTATCTACCCCTCCACCCTCTTTTTCTCCACTACAGATCCACGAACAGGACGTGAGACGGCTCTTCAAGCAGCAGAAGATCAAGAAAGCTGCGGGGCCCGACAAAGTGTCCCCCTCCTATCTGAAAGTCTGCGCTGACCAGCTGGCTACGGTCTTCACACAAATCTTCAACAGATCTCTGGAGCTGTGTGAGGTCCCATCCTGCTTCAAACAGTCTACCATCATCCCAGTTCCCAAGAAATCTGCAACATTGGAACTGAACGACTATAGGCCTGTCGCCCTGACGTCTGTGGTCATGAAGTCCTTTGAACGCCTTGTGCTGAACCACCTAAAGAACGTCACCGGACCCCTGCTGGACCCTCTCCAGTTTGCCTACCGGGCAAACAGGTCTGTGGAAGACGCAGTCAACATAGGTCTGCACTACATCCTCGAGCACCTCGACAGCACAGGGACCTATGCAATGATTCTGTTTGTGGATTTCAGCTCTGCGTTCAACACCATCATCCCGGAACTCCTCACCCCCAAACTTCTCCACCTCGGTGTGTCCCCTACGATCTGCCAGTGGATCCTCAGCTTCCTGACGGGACGGACACAACAGGTGAGACTGGGAGCAACAACATCATCAATACGCACCACCAGCACTGGAGCCCCACAGGCATGTGTCCTCTCTCCACTGCTCTTCTCTCTCTACACAAACGATTGCACCTCAACAGATCCAGCTGTCAAACTCATAAAGTTCGCAGACGACACCACGGTCATCGGTCTCATCAAAGACGGCGACGAGTCTGCGTACCGCCAACAAGTGGAGCAGCTGGAGCTCTGGTGCAGCCGACACAACCTCGGGCTGAACACGCTCAAGACTGTAGAGATGATCGTGGACTTCAGGAAACATTCTTCTCCACAGTTGCCCCTCACACTATCCAACTGCCCTGTGTCAACCGTCGAGACCTTCAAGTTCCTGGGAATCACAGTCTCCCAGGACATGGAGTGGGAAGTCAACACCATCTCCATCCTGAAAAGGGCCCGGCAGAGGATGTACCTCCTGAGGCTGCTGAGGAAGCATGGCCTGCCACAGGAGGTGCTACGACAGTTCTACACGGCAGTCATCGAATCAATCCTGTGTTCTTCCATCACGGTTTGGTTTGGGGCCGCCACAAAAAAGGACAAAAACCGACTTCAACGGACAGTTAGGACGGCGGAAAAAATCGTTGGCACCGCCCTACCCACTTTTGAGGACTTGCACACTGCAAGAATCAAGACAAGGGCACGGAAAATCCTCCTGGATCCCCCGCACCCTGCCCACCACCTTTTCCAGCTACTCCCCTCAGGCAGACGCTACAGATCCATGCGCACCAAATCCAGTAGACACTTAAACAGCTTCTTCCCTCTAGCCATTAACTCCTTAAACAGTCACTGATGTAGTCACTCTTCTTGTACTACAAATACTGCTACTGGTTACTCTAAAATGGTTCAATGATTTGTTGTTTACGATGATACTAATGCAGCGTGTTATACCGGAGACAAATTCCTTGTGTGTTCTACATACTTGGCCAATAAAGATGATTCTGATTCCGATTCTGATTTATTTAGATCGGATTGCAAATTATCTTGGATTGGATGATGGGATAAACTTCTCATCCTCGGCGACAAGTCTTAAAATCTGCAATGAGTTGACTTATGTTACATTGAGACCAAGTGCGAGTTTTGCGTTGCTGGTGTCATCGTTAACAAGATGGGACTTCGCTAAAAAAAACATGTTAAAAAGAAACACACTTGCCCCGTGTGAGGATTGAACTCACGACCTTCAGATTATAAGACTGACGCTCTACCTACTGCGCTAACGAGGCTACATGACTGGTACAAGTCATGATTGGATCACAGGCAGTAACAATTTTTGATTCGGAAATTCAGTTGCATGAGCGCACATCAACAAATCATTGATTTTTTGGGGCTGCAAAATGACGAGCAGTCAGCTCTAGAAAACTGTGGCAAATTCAAACGCAGGTTTACTGGTGTGTGGCGATGTGGCCTAATGGATAAGGCGTCTGACTTCGGATCAGAAGATTGAGGGTTCGAGTCCCTTCATGGTCAGATGATGTCTACCCTCCATCACTCTTTCTTTTATTTAGATCGGATTGCAAATTATCTTGGATTGGATGATGGGATAAACTTCTCATCCTCGGCGACAAGTCTTAAAATCTGCAATGAGTTGACTTATGTTACATTGAGACCAAGTGCGAGTTTTGCGTTGCTGGTGTCATCGTTGACAAAATGGGACTTCCCTCAAAAAAAACATGTTTAAAAGAAACACACTTGCCCCGTGTGAGGATTGAACTCACGACCTTCAGATTATGAGACTGACGCGCTACCTACTGCGCTAACGAGGCTACATGACTGGTACAAGTCATGATTGGATCACAGGCAGGAACAATTTTTGATTCGGAAATTCAGTTGCATGAGCGCACATCAACAAATCATTGATTTTTTGGGGCTGCAAAATGACGAGCAGTCAGCTCTAGAAAACTGTGGCAAATTCAAACGCAGGTTCACTGGTGTGTGGCCATGTGGCCTAATGGATAAGGCGTCTGACTTCGGATCAGAAGATTGAGGGTTCGAGTCCCTTCATGGTCAGATGATGTCTACCCTCCATCACTCTTTCTTTTATTGGGCATTGGGTCTTTCTGACCACAATTTAATCCACTTAATACCTACATACAGACAGAAACTCAAATGTGCTAAACCGGTTGTTAAGACTGTGAAAAAATGGACAGATGAAGCAAAGCTAGCTCTACAAGAATGCTTAGACTGCACTGATTGGGGCGTCTTTGAAACTTCAACGGGCACACTGGATGAATACACAGACACTGTAACATCATACATCAGTTTCTGTGAGGACATGTGTGTACCAACGAAGTCCTTCCGCTCCTTCAACAATAACAAGCCATGGTTTACTCCCAAACTCAGGCAACTCAGGAAAGAGAAAGAGGCCGCATTTAGAAGTGGAGATCGGGCACTGTACAAACACGCCCGAAACCAATTGACAAAGGAAATTAACATCGCTAAGAGAAGCTATGCAGAGAGGCTGAAAAAACAGTTCTCTGCTAACGACTCTGCATCTGTATGGAATGGCCTGAAAGCAATCACTAACTATAGAATGCCATACCCCCAAACAGTGAACAATAAGGGTCTTGCTAATGAACTAAACATGTTTTTCTGCCGATTTGAAAAGGACACCCCCATTTCCCCCACACACACACCTCTACCAGAAACTACTCTATCTACCCCTCCACCCTCTTTTTCTCCACTACAGATCCACGAACAGGACGTGAGACGGCTCTTCAAGCAGCAGAAGATCAAGAAAGCTGCGGGGCCCGACAAAGTGTCCCCCTCCTATCTGAAAGTCTGCGCTGACCAGCTGGCTACGGTCTTCACACAAATCTTCAACAGATCTCTGGAGCTGTGTGAGGTCCCATCCTGCTTCAAACAGTCTACCATCATCCCAGTTCCCAAGAAATCTGCAACATTGGAACTGAACGACTATAGGCCTGTCGCCCTGACGTCTGTGGTCATGAAGTCCTTTGAACGCCTTGTGCTGAACCACCTAAAGAACGTCACCGGACCCCTGCTGGACCCTCTCCAGTTTGCCTACCGGGCAAACAGGTCTGTGGAAGACGCAGTCAACATAGGTCTGCACTACATCCTCGAGCACCTCGACAGCACAGGGACCTATGCAATGATTCTGTTTGTGGATTTCAGCTCTGCGTTCAACACCATCATCCCGGAACTCCTCACCCCCAAACTTCTCCACCTCGGTGTGTCCCCTACGATCTGCCAGTGGATCCTCAGCTTCCTGACGGGACGGACACAACAGGTGAGACTGGGAGCAACAACATCATCAATACGCACCACCAGCACTGGAGCCCCACAGGCATGTGTCCTCTCTCCACTGCTCTTCTCTCTCTACACAAACGATTGCACCTCAACAGATCCAGCTGTCAAACTCATAAAGTTCGCAGACGACACCACGGTCATCGGTCTCATCAAAGACGGCGACGAGTCTGCGTACCGCCAACAAGTGGAGCAGCTGGAGCTCTGGTGCAGCCGACACAACCTCGGGCTGAACACGCTCAAGACTGTAGAGATGATCGTGGACTTCAGGAAACATTCTTCTCCACAGTTGCCCCTCACACTATCCAACTGCCCTGTGTCAACCGTCGAGACCTTCAAGTTCCTGGGAATCACAGTCTCCCAGGACATGGAGTGGGAAGTCAACACCATCTCCATCCTGAAAAGGGCCCGGCAGAGGATGTACCTCCTGAGGCTGCTGAGGAAGCATGGCCTGCCACAGGAGGTGCTACGACAGTTCTACACGGCAGTCATCGAATCAATCCTGTGTTCTTCCATCACGGTTTGGTTTGGGGCCGCCACAAAAAAGGACAAAAACCGACTTCAACGGACAGTTAGGACGGCGGAAAAAATCGTTGGCACCGCCCTACCCACTTTTGAGGACTTGCACACTGCAAGAATCAAGACAAGGGCACGGAAAATCCTCCTGGATCCCCCGCACCCTGCCCACCACCTTTTCCAGCTACTCCCCTCAGGCAGACGCTACAGATCCATGCGCACCAAATCCAGTAGACACTTAAACAGCTTCTTCCCTCTAGCCATTAACTCCTTAAACAGTCACTGATGTAGTCACTCTTCTTGTACTACAAATACTGCTACTGGTTACTCTAAAATGGTTCAATGATTTGTTGTTTACGATGATACTAATGCAGCGTGTTATACCGGAGACAAATTCCTTGTGTGTTCTACATACTTGGCCAATAAAGATGATTCTGATTCCGATTCTGATTTATTTAGATCGGATTGCAAATTATCTTGGATTGGATGATGGGATAAACTTCTCATCCTCGGCGACAAGTCTTAAAATCTGCAATGAGTTGACTTATGTTACATTGAGACCAAGTGCGAGTTTTGCGTTGCTGGTGTCATCGTTAACAAGATGGGACTTCGCTAAAAAAAACATGTTAAAAAGAAACACACTTGCCCCGTGTGAGGATTGAACTCACGACCTTCAGATTATAAGACTGACGCTCTACCTACTGCGCTAACGAGGCTACATGACTGGTACAAGTCATGATTGGATCACAGGCAGTAACAATTTTTGATTCGGAAATTCAGTTGCATGAGCGCACATCAACAAATCATTGATTTTTTGGGGCTGCAAAATGACGAGCAGTCAGCTCTAGAAAACTGTGGCAAATTCAAACGCAGGTTTACTGGTGTGTGGCCATGTGGCCTAATGGATAAGGCGTCTGACTTCGGATCAGAAGATTGAGGGTTCGAGTCCCTTCATGGTCAGATGATGTCTACCCTCCATCACTCTTTCTTTTATTTAGATCGGATTGCAAATTATCTTGGATTGGATGATGGGATAAACTTCTCATCCTCGGCGACAAGTCTTAAAATCTGCAATGAGTTGACTTATGTTACATTGAGACCAAGTGCGAGTTTTGCGTTGCTGGTGTCATCGTTGACAAAATGGGACTTCCCTCAAAAAAAACATGTTAAAAAGAAACACACTTGCCCCGTGTGAGGATTGAACTCACGACCTTCAGATTATGAGACTGACGCGCTACCTACTGCGCTAACGAGGCTACATGACTGGTACAAGTCATGATTGGATCACAGGCAGGAACAATTTTTGATTCGGAAATTCAGTTGCATGAGCGCACATCAACAAATCATTGATTTTTTGGGGCTGCAAAATGACGAGCAGTCAGCTCTAGAAAACTGTGGCAAATTCAAACGCAGGTTCACTGGTGTGTGGCCATGTGGCCTAATGGATAAGGCGTCTGACTTCGGATCAGAAGATTGAGGGTTCGAGTCCCTTCATGGTCAGATGATGTCTACCCTCCATCACTCTTTCTTTTATTGGGCATTGGGTCTTTCTGACCACAATTTAATCCACTTAATACCTACATACAGACAGAAACTCAAATGTGCTAAACCGGTTGTTAAGACTGTGAAAAAATGGACAGATGAAGCAAAGCTAGCTCTACAAGAATGCTTAGACTGCACTGATTGGGGCGTCTTTGAAACTTCAACGGGCACACTGGATGAATACACAGACACTGTAACATCATACATCAGTTTCTGTGAGGACATGTGTGTACCAACGAAGTCCTTCCGCTCCTTCAACAATAACAAGCCATGGTTTACTCCCAAACTCAGGCAACTCAGGAAAGAGAAAGAGGCCGCATTTAGAAGTGGAGATCGGGCACTGTACAAACACGCCCGAAACCAATTGACAAAGGAAATTAACATCGCTAAGAGAAGCTATGCAGAGAGGCTGAAAAAACAGTTCTCTGCTAACGACTCTGCATCTGTATGGAATGGCCTGAAAGCAATCACTAACTATAGAATGCCATACCCCCAAACAGTGAACAATAAGGGTCTTGCTAATGAACTAAACATGTTTTTCTGCCGATTTGAAAAGGACACCCCCATTTCCCCCACACACACACCTCTACCAGAAACTACTCTATCTACCCCTCCACCCTCTTTTTCTCCACTACAGATCCACGAACAGGACGTGAGACGGCTCTTCAAGCAGCAGAAGATCAAGAAAGCTGCGGGGCCCGACAAAGTGTCCCCCTCCTATCTGAAAGTCTGCGCTGACCAGCTGGCTACGGTCTTCACACAAATCTTCAACAGATCTCTGGAGCTGTGTGAGGTCCCATCCTGCTTCAAACAGTCTACCATCATCCCAGTTCCCAAGAAATCTGCAACATTGGAACTGAACGACTATAGGCCTGTCGCCCTGACGTCTGTGGTCATGAAGTCCTTTGAACGCCTTGTGCTGAACCACCTAAAGAACGTCACCGGACCCCTGCTGGACCCTCTCCAGTTTGCCTACCGGGCAAACAGGTCTGTGGAAGACGCAGTCAACATAGGTCTGCACTACATCCTCGAGCACCTCGACAGCACAGGGACCTATGCAATGATTCTGTTTGTGGATTTCAGCTCTGCGTTCAACACCATCATCCCGGAACTCCTCACCCCCAAACTTCTCCACCTCGGTGTGTCCCCTACGATCTGCCAGTGGATCCTCAGCTTCCTGACGGGACGGACACAACAGGTGAGACTGGGAGCAACAACATCATCAATACGCACCACCAGCACTGGAGCCCCACAGGCATGTGTCCTCTCTCCACTGCTCTTCTCTCTCTACACAAACGATTGCACCTCAACAGATCCAGCTGTCAAACTCATAAAGTTCGCAGACGACACCACGGTCATCGGTCTCATCAAAGACGGCGACGAGTCTGCGTACCGCCAACAAGTGGAGCAGCTGGAGCTCTGGTGCAGCCGACACAACCTCGGGCTGAACACGCTCAAGACTGTAGAGATGATCGTGGACTTCAGGAAACATTCTTCTCCACAGTTGCCCCTCACACTATCCAACTGCCCTGTGTCAACCGTCGAGACCTTCAAGTTCCTGGGAATCACAGTCTCCCAGGACATGGAGTGGGAAGTCAACACCATCTCCATCCTGAAAAGGGCCCGGCAGAGGATGTACCTCCTGAGGCTGCTGAGGAAGCATGGCCTGCCACAGGAGGTGCTACGACAGTTCTACACGGCAGTCATCGAATCAATCCTGTGTTCTTCCATCACGGTTTGGTTTGGGGCCGCCACAAAAAAGGACAAAAACCGACTTCAACGGACAGTTAGGACGGCGGAAAAAATCGTTGGCACCGCCCTACCCACTTTTGAGGACTTGCACACTGCAAGAATCAAGACAAGGGCACGGAAAATCCTCCTGGATCCCCCGCACCCTGCCCACCACCTTTTCCAGCTACTCCCCTCAGGCAGACGCTACAGATCCATGCGCACCAAATCCAGTAGACACTTAAACAGCTTCTTCCCTCTAGCCATTAACTCCTTAAACAGTCACTGATGTAGTCACTCTTCTTGTACTACAAATACTGCTACTGGTTACTCTAAAATGGTTCAATGATTTGTTGTTTACGATGATACTAATGCAGCGTGTTATACCGGAGACAAATTCCTTGTGTGTTCTACATACTTGGCCAATAAAGATGATTCTGATTCTGATTCTGATTTATTTAGATCGGATTGCAAATTATCTTGGATTGGATGATGGGATAAACTTCTCATCCTCGGCGACAAGTCTTAAAATCTGCAATGAGTTGACTTATGTTACATTGAGACCAAGTGCGAGTTTTGCGTTGCTGGTGTCATCGTTAACAAAATGGGACTTCGCTAAAAAAAACATGTTAAAAAGAAACACACTTGCCCCGTGTGAGGATTGAACTCACGACCTTCAGATTATAAGACTGACGCTCTACCTACTGCGCTAACGAGGCTACATGACTGGTACACGTCATGATTGGATCACAGGCAGGAACAATTTTTGATTCGGAAATTCAGTTGCATGAGCGCACATCAACAAATCATTGATTTTTTGGGGCTGCAAAATGACGAGCAGTCAGCTCTAGAAAACTGTGGCAAATTCAAACGCAGGTTCACTGGTGTGTGGCCATGTGGCCTAATGGATAAGGCGTCTGACTTCGGATCAGAAGATTGAGGGTTCGAGTCCCTTCATGGTCGGATGATGTCTACCCCGTAGGACTCTTTAATATATTTAGATTGGATTGCAAATTGTCATGGATTGAATATTGGGGATAATCTTGTTATCCTTGGCGACAAGTATGAAAAACTCCTATGAGGTGACTCGTGCTACGTTCAGACCAAGTGCAAGGTGTCGCCATTGACGCAATGTGACTTTGCGTTTGGTTGTGTGAAGCACCTTGGGTTGCCTTGTGTATGAAATGCACTCGAAAAATAAAATGGTTTGGCCTTTAAGTCTGTGTTGAGCCAGTCAAACAGGTCATGGTCAATCACAAAGGTATTTTCTTTCGCCAAAAATGACTCAAGCAGCTAGGTTACAATGACAATTTAAAAAAAAAAGTCTGAGTTGGTGATTCCGAGACCCCCGAATATGCGTCGATTCACTGTACTGACCCTGAGAGGGTTCTCGTTGAGATAGGGCGGCTCTCCCTCCACCATCTCGATGGCCATGATGCCCAGAGACCAAATGTCCACTTTGGGCCCATAGGCCTTCCTCGTGACCACCTCAGGAGCCATCCAGTACGGCGTGCCCACCATGGTGCTGCGCTTGCTCTGCTCCGGCGTGATCTGAGCGCAGAAGCCAAAGTCGGCTGCAAAGACGGACACAAAGACACTTGGAGCAAAAGGCTGAGATGGAGACTGTCGGGACGTTTGAAGCCCAAAAAAACCCACAAGTGCCGGACCCACCGAATGTCAACAAATACAAATGCATACAAGTTTATACTTATTGTATAATTGTGATTTTTAAAAATATATATAAATATACAACTTGTTCCCCCAAAATATTCTCACATTCTTGAAACACTCTCCTTCAGAAAATTGTAAACGTATTCTTGTAACATTTTTCTCCACCTGTCTTCATTTGAAATTTTCTTCATCTTCATGCTTACTGAGTTTAACCGATCCGTCCATTCCCAGCAGTACGTTGTCGCTCTTGATGTCTCGATGGATGACCTGATTGGCGTGAAGAAACTCCAGTGCCTGCAGGACCTGGATGCAAACAAACAGCATTGGCTCCACAAAGGTGTTTTGCTTTTTTTTTGTGTGATCCAGTGAAGACAGTCATTTGAAACTCTAAAACAGGTTTGAAACCATAACTTGCAAACCTAATTTGATTTTAACACCCTAATTTGGAACCGTAACTTCGGCTTGAAGCACTAATTAGAAAACCTTACTAAGGCATGAACACCGTAATTTGAAATCATAATCTTGGCTTGGAACCCTAAACCAGGCAGGAAACCCCCAATTGCCAATGGTAACCCTGGTTTAAAACCCTAATATGATTGAAATCCTAATTTGAAACCCTAACACTGTCTTGCAAACTCCATTTGAAACCCTCACACAGGCTTGACACCGTCAGATGAAACCCTAACCAGATAGGAAGTCCTAATTTGAAACCCTTACTTTGTCTTGAAACCCTATCCCGGGATTAAAGACATAATCTAAAACCCTAAGCATGGATCAAAGCCCTAATTTGAAACTGCAACCCTGACTTTGAACCATATTTTGATTCCCTCACCTGGTTTGAAACCAGAATTTGAAATCTCGAGACGGTCTTGAAACCACAACTAAAACTTTCAGGCGAGTTTGAAATATCAATTTCAAATTCTAACCCAGGCTTTAAACCCTAATTTGAAACCTTCAATTTGTCTTGAAACCCTAATTTGAAACCCAAACCCTGTCTTGAAATTCTCATTTGAAATCCTAACCAAGTCTCGGGTCTCTAATTTGAAACTCTAACCCTGTTTAAAAGGCCTAGTTTGAAACCCTAACTCAGGCATGGAGGCCTAATTTCAAACCCTACTCCAGACTCCGCACCTTTAATTAAAATCCTTGATAGAAATGTTGAAACATGACTTAAAAGATGGCCACTACACTGAATACGTTTCCCGAAGAGGAAGCATGTGACCATCGTGTCTGATTCAATGAAGCGCCCGCCAGAGCGTTTCCATGAGGACAGGCTGCGGTTACAAAGAAAAGAATCCCGGGCATATTTTCCAGCTTGCGTCGTCGCAAGAGTGGAAGCGGACCCGAAGTGAAATGAGCGTCGCCGGAACAAACCTCTCTGCAGACGGCTGCGATCTGGGCCTCGTCCATGCACGTCTCCGTCACCACGTCGGTCAAGGAGCCACCCGCCAGGTACTCCATCACCACAAACAGCTCCTCGCCAACCAGGAAACTGCAACACGAAATGCACACGCTTGATATGTTTATTCAAAAACACCCCATTTCAAACCTTAACCCAGACTTGACACCAAATTCCAAACCCAGAAACCAGAATTGAAACGATAATTTCAAACGTTTTATGTGATATTCACTGACAAAGATGAAAACAAAGGACATTTTCGCTATAACTACAGTTAGTTTGAAAGCACTTTATCAACGGAAAATGTTGTTTCAGTTAGTTTTCTTTTTACTTTTAAAGCATTTTTGTTTTGAAGTTCATTTCGTAAACAATTCGAGTTTTAGTTACTGTTTTAGTTATTCGCGAACTCAGATCATCTTGCTTGAAACTGTAATCTTTGAAACAATCACAGCGATCCCTCGCTATATCGCACTTCATTCATCACGGCTTCACTACATCGCAGTTTTTTTTTCTCCACAGTGCTGTATTCAGAAAAAAAATGCCAAATGACTCAAGAGGTTTTGCACATGGCTGTACGCATGACTGGTTCCCGGCGCGACGTCAACTAATGACAGGTTGGTTAGTTGGTGCTGATTTCCTTGTACCTGTCGACAAAATTGACAATGTTGGGATTCTTCATCTCCTTCATGACCAGGATCTCGTTGATGATCAGCTCTTTCTTGGGCTGCTTCTGCAAGTTGATCTGCTTGATGGCCACCTGCGCGGCAAGTACAAAGTACAAGTCCAACATACACTTCAATACACGGAACATGTGTCGGGCAGAAATCCAAACGTGTATGTTCAAGTATGGTCATTCCCAAAAAATAAATAAATTGTGTTATTGGTCTGTCCCCACGTCGTCTGTTTTCCTTACGCAATATAATCCAAATTTACGAAAAGTGAGATGTCGCTGTACAATATGTTAATACCAACTTGAATGATGCAGGGTTTAATAACTCGAGCAAGATGGCGGTTTTGGAGATTTTCTGAAAAGAGTCATTTTGGCGACACTGACGATAGAGATACAGTACGTCACGATACAGTATCACAGTTCCATACCTCCTGCCCCGTAGCAACATCTATGGCCGTGTAGACGGTTCCAGATGCTCTGTAAATACAGAAAAAGCAAAGCAACAGGTGACGTGATTCGAATGGCCAACAGTGATTAAAAACACGCTGCAGTGCAACCCCGCATTTGAAGCCTCGGCTCAAAATCCTGATTCGAAACCCTAACCCAGGATTCAATCAGTAATTTAATTTTAAAACTGGAACCCACAACCCTGTGCATGAAACCCCAATCCAGGCCTAAAACCCGCATTGGTAAACCCAAACCCTTGATTGAAATATTAATTTGAAACCTTTATCATTACGTGAAACTCAAATTTGAATCACTATTTGAAACCCTCATTTAAAACCAGAACCCTGTCATTGGTTCTGGATACCCCAATGCGGACATTTGAAGCCGCGACGGTTAGGTTAGCTACAGTTAGGGCCTTTACTGAGACCTAACCCTATCTTGAAACCTTAACTCAGGATAGCAACTTTACAGGAAACCCTAATCCAGGTTTGAAAGCCAAATTTAAAACCCTGAAATTTGCTTGAAACCCAACTTTGAAAATCTAATTCAAGATAGATGCCTAACTTGAAGCCTTAATTTAACATCTAAAGCCTACTTCAGGTTTGAAACCCAAACCTTTGCTCGAAACCCTCATCAAGGATGCCAAACTCAAAGTTGGCTCCACATCTCCTCCAGAAAGTCATGTCCTCACCCTTGTCCGATCTTCTCGTATCGAGTGTATTTCTTCTTTGGATCTCCGATGCTAACGATCGTTCCTAAAGGACAACAAATACGAAACCCAATCAGTTTCTTCCGCGCGGTGCCATTTCACCAGCGAGCAGGCTGTCTTACTGAGTTTCTCCATGATTTCCTCGTCCGTCATTTTGCCGCCTTTCTTCTTCTGCCTGTCGGCCACCTTGGAGACCGCGTCGCCCTCCGGAGGCGGGAGAGGGTCGATCACTGACCGCGTGTAAACCTGAGAGATGACCAAAGGATAACTCATGAGCATGCAAATGAGCTAAGACCTCCACCAAGACCGAACGGTTCACGCGTAAGCGGGCACTCCAATGGCATAATTGGACAAAATGTGAATGACTTGCATTGTTTTTCATGAACACTTAGACCCACTATGCCACTGTAATTTAATGTTGGTCATGTTGATGGCACTCGGGAGTGCTCGCTATTTTTGTCGGTCGTCCTTGGTGTAAAAGGTCTGAGAACAACTGTTCCACTCTACTGCTCTTTTCGCACCACTCACCGACTTGGTGTGTTCCGGCCTGGGCGCCACGACGGGCGGCGGCGTGTCGTCGTCATCGTCGTCATCAGCGTCTTTGCCGCCCGGCGAGGAGCTGCTGGTGACCTGCTTAGCCTGCGCAGGAGGAGGAGAAGTACAAGTTTGTGAAGCAACTGATAAGCATATTTTAACCTGACCGATCGGCGGGCGCTCACCGACGGTGAATCTTTATCTGCGTGGGTGGTGGAACGAGGCAAACAAATGAAGGTTCTTGCTTGGAAACGTGTGATGGTATTGCAGAGAAAGGAAGGTGAGGAGACTGACCTGAGGCTGAGAAGCTGAGGTATTTCTGCTTCCCGCTGGTGGAGTCATAGAACTTGAGGATATCCAAGACCGCCTGGGGATTCTGCTTCTGTTCAGATTTGCTGATGTTGGAGGTTTGGAGGAGACGGGCCCATTGCTCCGGCATGCCCTGGAGATCAGAAATTAGGGATTTGAGTCATGAAACCTATCCCTGACTTAAAACCATGGCCTCTTGCCCTTGCTTGAAACCTTAACCCCGACTGTGTTCTGATCTAAAATGTTCATGCTGTCCCCTTACCGTGAACTCTCCAGTGACGGCATCAAAGCCCACGTGGATGGTGTGTTCAAAGTCAGACGGGGAGGAGATCTC
Source organism: Hippocampus guttulatus (assembly GCF_054856545.1). Lineage (NCBI taxonomy): Eukaryota > Metazoa > Chordata > Actinopteri > Syngnathiformes > Syngnathidae > Hippocampus > Hippocampus guttulatus. Next base: position 16,035,842 of record NC_141273.1, read on the forward strand.
CGGCCTATCCTTGTCCCGGTCCTTCTTCCTACCTCCTGCAAGGCAACATGTCCATGTTAACTGGTTAGCTGTGTGTGTGTGTGTGTGTGTGTGTGTGTGTGTGTGTGTGTGTGTGTGTGTGTGTGTGTGTGTGTGTGTGTGTGTGTGTGTGTGTGTGCGTGCGTGTCACCTTTCTCCGAGGCAAAAATTGAGATGATCTTGTTTCTGGATTTGCGCTCCTCAGGCACGGACGGAAGCGGCCGAGAGCTATGATTGGTCGACTGGGAGTCCTTGGCTCCTCCTCCTTGGCTACTCATCCTGACAGGGGGGGCGGGGGGCTTGTCCTCGCACAGTCCGCTGTCGCACATCTACACACGCTTGGACCTGGAGAGAAAAACATACGCAGAGATAAATTGAGCATGCTCAACGTGGTTTTTTTTTGTTTTTTTTAAATCAAATCCAAACTGGCACACCAGCAGGCGTGCTTTTATTTTGAAGGGCTGACTTTACCGGCCACAGGAGGTTTAATCCGAACGATGCCCGTGTATATTGCCAGTCAAATGAGGAAGGTCACAATCGCAGGGTGTTTGTTGCCGGCGGTTTTGAATAAAAGCTTTGCAACATGCTGTTCGTTTGAAGCCCTTGAAAGCTCACTTGATGAGGTCCGTGATTACACCTCAAATTGCAAACACCAGAACGAGTACAAGTATATTACATGTTTGGCCAAGTTTGCACGACCCTGGATGTCCCAGTGGCAAGCACACCGAGCAAGAGGATTTTTTTTTTTGTCCAGCTAGCTGGAAATATCGTCACGTTCCAGTAGACTTCACCCGGCCCCTGTCAATGGTCTTGTGGCCTAACATGTAAGTTCTGCAAAACCTCTGGATGAGCTGTCCGTTGTCAGTAAAGATAGACTGCAAAGTATTGCCTCCTTCTGTGATTTACAACACAAAAATTAGACTGCTATACTGAAAAAATATGAGTGACATGTCACCAGCTACTTGTCGCCCTCCGGAGGCGGGAGAGGGTCGATCACTGACCGCGTGTAAACCTGAGAGATGACCAAAGGATAACTCATGAGCATGCAAATGAGCTAAGACCTCCACCAAGACCGAACGGTTCACGCATAAGCGGGCACTCCAATGGCATAATTGGACAAAATGTGAATGACTTGCATTGGGCAAAGGTCCTGTAACAAAAAAAATCAAAAGTCACACAACCCCGAATGATAAGAGCATGAGTTTTACAGAAATGAGAGAGTCTCCTCATGTAGCTGCATGTTGTCAGCCACAATGAAAAGCAACAAACCACAATCAGAAAAGCAGAAGCGCTTTCATGGCCTCGTAAAGTGGCCTTATTTTTTTTGCTGTGACATCACAAACAGGAAACAGGAAGTGTTTTGTGAATTGGATGTAAAAAAAGGAAAGAAAAACACAAACAAAGGAAAAAGACTTTGGCATGATTTTCCAAAAAGGCCCTTCATCCCATCCCGACAACCCAGAAAGCGAAAACGGACATACAAGCGACCACTCCGCCGATATCATTCATCTCATCTTTGACGATGGCGACCAGGCACTAACCTTCTGATGCCTCTTCTGTCTTACAGAAGACCCAAGAGCCGTTAGTTCTACGTCCCTCTTTCTTTGCTGCGTTTACCTACCACTGAGCGCCCTGGCTCATGCCAGCCCCTTACCTTAACACTTTTTGCAAGGCAGGTCTGAGCTGGCCGCCTCATTCCACAGCGACGGTACACTGGGCAAGTGTATACTTGCCTGGGCCCAGATAGGATTCCATTGCTCCGGGGCACACACACATAGAAAGAGTGATTCCTATTGTCGATCTGATCTAATGATCTGAGTTGGCCCCGAGCGATAAAAATGAGCTAATAGTGCACTCGCCTGACCTGTGAGGGGACAGCATGCGATCAGTTCCCACTCAGTGACGAAGTCGATGTGGATGTGAGTGGTTGTTCGCCTCTATATGTGCCCTGCGACCCACTGGCGGCCAGTTCAGGGTGTAGTCCGCCTTCCACCCGAAGTCAGCTGGGATAGGCTCCAGCAACCCCCGTGACCCTGTTCAAGGATAGGTGGTGTTGAAAATAGATGGATTTTTTTAGAGGCTTTCATAGTTAGAAGCATGTCCCTGCTGATGTTTATTTCTTATACAGGGTTCTACATTACGGAGACATGTCCTTCAAAATCTATCTGGATCAGAAGATTTTATTTTGTATAACCACTTGATGAATTCAACACACCATTTTTTTCCCAGGTGGTGTAACCAGCACTCGTCCTGTATATTCATGAGATAATATAAGTTTCAATGATTTCATAGAAAGGACACTTTGATCCTCTCCTCTTTCATCTATAACTGCTTCAGACAACAAAGTGTATGCAGAAAATTGGTGAAGATTGCACGACTGTCTGTGTCCTATGTGTTGTGTTGTGTTATTTTGACTTCAAAATGGCGCCGCGAGAGTGGCTGCCTTTCCAGCAGCTCCTATATTTTGTTGTTCTACTTCTTGCTTTCATAACTTTGCTGCTGTGAATTGGGAATTTCTCCATTGCGAGACTAATAAAGGTTTTCTTATCTTATCTTATCTTATATTTTATTGGTGCCAAACACTAACGATGAACTGAGGGGAGGAGCTTCTTGCAGGCAATAGCTTTTAGTAGTAAAAAGTGGTTTGGCGCCATCATGTGGCAACTACAGACAATAAACTTTTTTTTTTTATGTGGGAGTCAATCACTCACCGGTTCTAGCAACTATTTATCAATCGACATGTGGAATTTTTAGACCTGGGCTGTCCTGTATGCGTCTAAGCCAGTATTTTGATGAGGTTTGAATTGGATTCATTGTTCTGCCCTAATTTTTGACTATTTCCCAGCCCCATACACATTTACACACAACACACCAAGCTGTTTACAGGAAGTGACCAGCGTGGTCTCTTTGTTGGGCTTCTGTAGAAGGAAATGGTGTGGAGGACTTCCTGAAAGGTGCAACGACGCCCGTGCACTCGCGCCCAACAGACTGAGAGACAAACACACCCACACATGACGACTAGACTCCTGCGACCGCTCCGGTCAAAACTCAAGTATATAAACACCACCTGGCCACTCACCTCCACATCCTGTTATTCAACCACACAACACTGCAAAAGCCGGCGTGTAATCACCTTTTTGCCTCCATGTTCTGTACAAGTTTCCAGTTTCTACGGTGAAAATGGTAGTGGCTCTAATGCAGACCAGGCCATGGACTCCTGTCAGAAAAGACCCAACCATCTATTCTTGGGCCTCCAGTCCAGAAACAACTGGTGCTAGTGGAAAGCAAACTTTGATGATCAATAGAGTATTGAAATAGATACGTCAGAGGAATTGAGTGGTGAAATGTTAACTGTCAATTGGTTTATTATTTCCAATAATTTGGTAATTATAGGTCATTGATATTTGGGTGTTGTAGTAACTTGTGAATTTAAGTTTGTGGCCCCCTGCTGCTCTATTTGAGGGTATTGACAAAGGTTACGTAATCGGGAGTTCGCCAGTTTGAAGAAGAGACCAAAAAGGCAGCAGTTACTTTGAGGGGAAGGACGAGAGCTTGAGCGGTCTGTCGAAAGACATGGGAGCGTGAGGTGGATAAAGCGAGTTCTTCATTTTCTCACGATTACTCCTCCGATTTAGAGAGTGAAACGGTACGTCAGCACGACTCACTCACTCACTGTGACCGACAAGTACTTGTCAATTGGAATTCAAACATTCAATGCCAGCACGGCTGTACTCATCAATTATGTTTTTCGACACAGTCTACCGAGGTTTACGAAAGAAAGTTAACCCGGAGATGGAGAATTTTCAGATTTTATGTCTTTCACTCCTAGATGTAGGCGTTGTGGGCGTAAGGAGGGAGGCTGATAGATGCCGAGGCCTCCTGTCAAGTTGGCTTCACCGTCTGCACACCCCTGCCACAACTTGTAATTGTACATGTTTTTTCTTTTCAAAATTGTGTTTACTACCGATACATAAGTGGGGAATCCATGTTGCTACACTTCAATTGTCTTGTCACGTATTTCTGAACTAGAAGAAAACCTTTGCGATTATAATCACAGTGACTTGGCTCTGTCATGACTGCTTCAACAAAAACTGATCCACCTTGGTGACTGCAGGCCTTTTTCCCCTGTACAAAAAGTAGCAAATCAGAGAACAGCAATGTTTTGGTCGTTCTGGTCCAAATGCATGATAATAGGTTTTTGTGGCCACTGACTGGTAGGGACGTTGATCAGTATTGAACAGACGTGAAAGCCGTCAATCTAAACACAAGGAATACTTCAAAAAGAAGATTCATTCACATGGCGCAGGATGACAATTCCTTGTTTCGGTGTCGGTCAGCACAACGCGTGACTTGTAAACGAGAGAATAACCATTCTCAACTCACCGGTTCACCGTCAACCACAAAAAAACGGAATGCACTTGAATCAAACTCCTCAGACTCCGCCCCCGTTTTCTTTGCCTCAAAATACGGAAAAGAAAAAAAGCTGCCGATTTGAAGCTTCTTTAATGCTCTGGATGTGTTAATACGGCATCGTGTATCGTTTTTTGCCCTTTTCTCTCCCCTGACCTCTCCCTGCCTTGGCGTTTTGCTCAGCCCCGGAGGAGGAAGAATCCGTTGCGTGGAAAGGAAGCGGAATGTCGTACATATTTGGACGTCGTGGCTTCCGTAGCAAATGCGGAACGGCGCGGAAACCGACAATAGATTGTTGCATTCAATGACATCGGAAAATAGTAGACAATATGCGTGGCAAAGTGGGTGAAGTGTTTACAATTAAATGCCGTTAGACGTGCCGAGTAAGAACGATAGTTTTCGGAACTGCGTTTAATGCCGTTATTAAATCAAATTGTGAACATAAAACGTGTTGCCTTAAAAAAGGTCATATTTTAAACCCGTGTATCCTGGGCTGGCGGAATGTTTTGCTCTGACGTCACGAGGTGCAAGCAAAGGCAACTGTAAAAGAGCCTCCATCATCACTCACGTCGAGAGCGCTTTGGGAGGGGCAAAAGGGCGACTGTAAGCCAGGGGCGACACTAAAGTCGGGAAGGCGTTCATGACAAACACGCCGTACACTGTTGTCGCCAGCCGAGTCAGACTCGCTGTGAAACGTGCGAAACAAGGCTGTGTATCAAACCGGCGTGCTAAGCTAACGCGCCCAACGCGCTAACCACCCATCAACCGCCGTACGCGAATCACAGAACGCCTTCAGTAATAGCTGCTAGGTTAGTCCGGACTTGAAACAGCTCATCCTTCCCACTCCGAGCTGGAACCACTCCTTGCCTTTCTCCGTACTTCACTGACTGAATTTATATGTGTAAACATGTGTGCAGGCGGAATGGCTTTCCGTAGGAGCTGGTTCAGTTGGGACAGGTACAGCGAGGTGGACCTCTTCACCGAGCGCTTGGACCAGAACAACAGCCTCTCCCAGGCCATCCGGGCCGCCGCCTCTGACGAGATGGACGCCGACGGCAACGTGCTGTTCGGCCAGATCCAGGGCACAGTAGTGGGCCTCAAATATTACAGCGGGGTGGTGAGCATCCACATGAAACCCTCCCACCATAAAAGTGGTCAATACATGCTCTCTTTTGCTCATTCATCTCCAATAATTACATAATTCTTATTATGGCCTGCTTTGGCAAACCGTTTACCAACTGGAGTTAAGATATCTCCCGGCCATATGTCTTATTAAACTTGCTTCAGAAAGTACAGTGGACCCTTCAAAGTTGGACCACAACCGGCATGTGATGTGAATACACCACTAAATTTTAAAATGGGTTAGTTCCAATTGCGTTGATCTAAGTGGAAAAACAAGCCATAGAGCCCATTCAGATGGTGACATTGAAATGGCTGTGACCGTGAGCAATTTTCACTTAAAAGCACAATTTATAAAAGCACAAAAATGGTGCACTGTCAACTTCAGAACAGTTTCTTCTGTTCCGAGGAACCGGGAAGTGTAACTGACCGAATAATCTGCCAGCCAATCGTGGCTCTTTCATTTGGGAAGTCAAATCAAAAGGGGCAATTTTGCCACATGCTGTCAACTGGAAATGACATCATCAGAGTTGCTGGCTTGGGTGATGACCAATCACAGCTCAGCTTGTGATTATCACATGACCAAATTGAGCGAACAGCTGAGCCATAATTGGTCATTACCTGAGACCGCAATTGTGATGTCATTTTACGTGGACAGCAAGTGGCAAAACATGAAAATTGATGCATGGATATTTAGGAGTTCACAAAAGCACAAAATAAGCCAAAGAAAAAGGAAAACACGAAAGTTGTTGAATACAGCACACGTAAATTGCCCTCTAGAAATCACTTATCAACGAAAGTGATGTGTTCCAGTGTCACCGCAATCACAAACAGCCCAATAAAAAGACAATGTAGATTTCAACACGGTCACTTTTTAGCCTGCGATTCAAGTGTAAAAAAAAAAAAAACAAGTTAACCTCACTTGTCGATATGTCATTGGTACGCATAGCTCACTTCCCAGGAAAAAAAGTCACGTTATCTCAAGAGTCAATTATGAATGGAAATAATCTGGTCCAGAATTAGACTGTACCCATCATTCAGCCCTATTTTCACATTCCTTCAAAAAAAAAGTTAACCACCGTATATGCAAAGATGTCTTCTCCAGACACGTATTACAAATTACTTTGATTTGAGCAGCTAGGACAAGAGATGTTGAATTGTTCATAGGTGTGATTGCGAGTGTGAATTTGCCTTGTGATTGGCCTGCAACCAGTATGGTATATTTACGGTACACCCCAGCTTTTGCCAGCCAATCGCAGACCTTTACGTCCCAATGTGGATTTTTCGGCTGCATACTCACCTGACTGATGCATAACCAACGTGAACGGCATCACTCGTTGAACAGGTGAACCAAGGCGAAATGGTGGGCCTGGAGCGTGAACCCCATAACCTTTACGACCGCAACGCCATCATGGTCGCCAACATCTACGGCAGCCAAGTTGGCCACATCAGGAAAGACCTGGCTGAAGCCATGGCGTACATCTTGGACCGCAAGTTGGCTAAAGTAGAAGGGTGAGATGGGACTTTGAAGTGAAATGTAGAATGCAAATTGTTCAAGGAATTAATTTTTTTCTTGGAAAAAAGGTGCAATATTGAAAATAGTGGCAATTTGGGGAATGTGGTAAAGAGCTCGTGATGTGTCCGAAATGAGCTGAAGTGTTTGATATTGGAATGGTTTGAATTAGTGGAGGAATGTGGAAGGATGAGCGGCACAGTAGGCGACTGGTTAGTACGTCCGCCTCACAGTGCAGAGGCGCAGGGTTTTGTTTCCGGCTCCGGCATTCCTGGGTGGAGTTTGCATGTTCTCCCCGTGCCTGCGTGGGGTTTCTCCGGGTATACTGAATAAATTGAATTTTTGGAAGTTGAAGCTGAGTGAATCAGTTGAGAAATGTATGGAAAGATTAGATTGTGAAAAAAAGACATCTTAAATTAAAAGTTTTTGTCAAAGGAAATGCCGGATACCGAAAAAGGTGTGAATTTGGGGAATGTGAAAAACATTTACATTATTAAAGAATGAGATGAATGTTTTGAATTTGGAATGGTCTCAAGTGAATTAGTAGCGACATGGAAGAATGAGTTAAATATCAGAAAAAAACTGGTTTTAATTGGATTATTTTCATGGCAATTGTGGGAATATAAAAAGGAGTTGCCTTGATGCCCTGCACGAGCTGAGAATTTTGACGCCGGTTGAGAGATCTGGAGATTTAAATCCAAAAATGTGTCATAATCATGAATAACTTTTTTGCGGGGCAGTGGCGTGTACTGGTTTGAATGCTCTTCAGCAATTGTCGCATTTTTCTTTCAGCGTGGTGCACTCTTCGACAAAGAACAGATTCTCCATGCCTGTGATTTTGTCCTTCTGGGGAAAGGAGGAGAACAAGAGCGCCGTCATTCAACGTTTGGCATGCTATGGGTACAAACTCATCACAGGTGGCGTTCACTGCACTCACCTCTTGGAATAATAGATACTTTGTGTGCAATAGATGTCGATTACTCTTGTGTGTGTGTGTTTTTAACTCAGGTGCGAATCAGAAGCTGTCTAGCTCCGGAGCTGGGATGGCCTTGAATAAAAGAGGCATGACGGTCCTTCTCACGGCAGAGGAGGTTAGCTACATGTCGCTAATATGTTGCTGCTACCGCGATTTTTATACACGGTGTCTTTGAATCTTTCAGTTGAAGAACGCCTTTGATAACCTCTTCGAAGGCCTGCTGGAAAGTAAAGATGGTGAAAAGGAAGCAGCTGAGGTATGGGGACGTACAGTTTGTGTTGACAGTATCATGTCATAGCCGATTGCAGGGATGGGCAACTTTACTGTGGAGGGGGCCACGTAGAACCACGCACTTTCCAACGGATTTCTGACAAAAATTCCCTTTTAAATATGGACAAAATAGGTGCATAGGTGCTCTTAATATATGTGATTTTTAATCATGCATTTTTCAGTGCGTGGATAGAATAGATTCACTATCCTAAGCCAACAACAAACTGTTTAAAGCAAACAATTAAACACTATTTTTTTTTTGCCCATTGCAATAAAATCCCATTCAAGGACAGCACAAAACTGCTGAGAGGCAAACCCAACAGAAGTGCAACAACGCATTTTTTCTCTCACAAAAATCAACTCACTCAAAATCATCTTTTTGTTTTCTTTTTTTTCTTTTTGCAAATTAATCACGGGGCCACTCAGTGCGGTTCACGGGCGGTTTCCTTTCCCTTGCCAATTGTAATGCTCACTGGTGTTTTTATACAGTATTAAAATAATAAGTAAGCTACATGAGGCCATGTTTCCCATTTCATTTATTCACCATTATAAAATTGTAAAACAGCTTTTATCGTGATTAGAAACACTTTTATGGTCAAAGCCACCTTATATATTGAATGACCCCTTGTATATCACTTGTCTGTATTGAATACAGAAACATCGTGAAACCTCGACTCTGTTCGATATCAAATCGAAGGCGCTGCCCGATGTGCCCGCCATGTTGTTTCCACAGTCTGTGGCCACGCCGCTGCTGCCCCACCAGCGGCAAGCGCTGTCGTGGATGTGCGCCCGCGAGAACGAGTGTGTGCTGCCGCCCTTTTGGGAGAAGCGCGGCGATCTGTACTACAACACTCTGACGTGCTTCTCGGCCAAAGAAATACCCGAGAGGGTCCTCGGCGGGATACTGGCAGACGACATGGGACTGGTGAGTGGATGATATCTTGCCGATAATCGTCGCGTCGATGTCGATTAATTGATGATGTCATTAATATGTGAATGCTTGAAAGGCACACATCAACACACAGATCCTACACACTGACATCCGGAGCCGCGCCAACAGGCCCTGCCTCTTACAGACACATATGTAACAGACACTACGATACGCTCAGTACTTTCTATACATTTTGTGTTATTTACTTATTAAAAATACTAAGAATATGAAAACCTCTCACAAAGGAGAAATTCCCACTTTACAGCAGCAAAGTTACGAAAGGACAAAAGTAGAAGAACGAAAAGTATCGGAGCGAGCTGTAAAGTCAGCCTCTCGCGTGGCGCCATCTTGAAGTCACAATAACACAATAACAAATATGCTTATGATTAAAGCATGTGGCGGGGGTAGAACCATGTAATCAATGTTTTTATATTGTGGCTTTTCACTGATTGCGGGTGGGTCCGTAACAACCCTTCCGATCCACTCCCATTTCTTTCCCAGGGTAAAACGCTGACAACCATCGCGCTCATCCTCACCAACTCCCACGACGGAAAGCCACTGCCCGTGTACAACCGCGTAAGCGGCACGCTAAGCATTCAAGCGCCGGATGAGCAGAGCAGCGCGCTGTTTCTAATGTTGTGTTTGCGGTGCGTTTACAGCAGGAGCAATCTTCACCTCGAAAAAGTATGACTCGCACACTTCAAAACCAATCTTGCAAGTTTTTGCCGAAGAGAACCTAACCGTGTTTTCACTTTGTAGCTGATGGAGCCGGACCGAGTGGCGCGGTGGCTCACGGTCTACACTCCAGCCTGTATGTGTCACACACTATTCCCACATCGTTGTCAGAGCTCATATTGGACTTCTTAGTGCAGGTGTATACTGTTCCTGATGAAGCTGAAGTGAAGAGCGAAAATACCGCTTCATGCGGGATGGAGCAAGCGTCGCGAAACAGTTGTTCTTTAAAAAAATGCTCTTCAACTCTCGCCCAAACATGGCGTTCGTAAAGCTGAATTTCAACACGAAAATTGCTACCGTACGCATCGTGCATTCGATACCGCCACGTGTCACGGTTCGAAAGTCTTATTTGATACCCGGAAAGCTAAATTCTAGATTGAGAGAATTTGCTGAATACTTTTTTTCTTCCGCTCACCTCTATACTCGCTTCTTGTCCAATGCAGTGGTCCTAGAAATTTTGTACATCAAGTATGAGTGTTGAAGCTGAAATTTGAAATTGAGGGTGTTATGTTGAAAGGGTGGGCGCCCTTCATCCATTGTTGTCACTGATCGAACATTTATGTTCACGTGCCAGGGTCCACATGGAGCAATCTTTTTCCTCACCAAATGTCGACGCAGCAAAGCTGTCAGAGAAAGGTGGGATCCTGAATCTTAGCCAACCGTCTTTGTCGCGGCTACCGCATAGATTTCAATACTTTGCTCCGCCGTTTCAGGCAGAAGAACGACAAAACCCACCAAGCGGAAATATGGTAAGTGCGCATAATGAATAGTCACATCTGACGTTTTGAAGTTTTCCGTGTTAACGCGATGTCGTGTAGAGGCGTCGCTGTTGCTGGAGGATGCCGACTTTGCCTCTGCGCTGTGCCAAGGGCCGCCGTCGACGACTAATTCCTTCAAGAAGAAAAAGAAGAAGAAGAAGGCCAGCTCCATGCTGGGTGAGATACTAAGGATCGAAAATGCTTAAATCTTGGGGTGTAAAAAAAAAAAAAAAAAAATTTAAAAGAAAAAAAAAATGAGGGTGCATCGAATCAAATTGTTCCAATTCAAAATATATCAAAGTAAATGTAAACTCGTGTTTTAATGGAGAGATATATCTTTCACCTATACAGTACTAACCAACTTCAGCCCCCCCCCCCCCCCAAAAAAAATATGATGTCACAAGCCTGGCACACCAATCTTAGGGCAGTTTCGTGGCTGCGTGCTGTCGGAAGAGAAACCTTCCCCCGAGTCTGAGCTCCTGCTCTTTGGAAACAGACATAGTTGACCAGCTAATGACTTTTATAGTAAACGTACGACATGTGTTTCTTTTATTTTGAAAGTTGTGCTTATATTTCGTGACTTTTCCAACCCCTCCAGCAGTTATTATTCCAAGAAAAGAGAAATGACAATGGTGGCCCTCATGTTAACATTTTTAATTTCCTCCATGCTGGACGGAAGAGCGCAAAGAGGATTTGAATCGGAATTTTGTTAGTAAAATAAAAAAGATTGTCGCGAATATTTTAGTGCGTCTTAATTTGAGCCTGGCATGTTTTGTCTTTGAACAGCTCACGATTACCACGCCGCAGAGAACCCTAGCGAAGCTGTATCAGCAGCGGCGACTCTCATCGTATGCCCGCTGTCAGTGCTCAGCAATTGGCTGGTAGGCACGGCCGTCACCGCCGTTATCGTCTAAACTCAAAACCATGATGGCAGGATTAATGGAAAGGCATGCATACGCGTGCGTGCGTGTGTATGTGTCCGCAGGACCAGTTTGAGGAGCACGTGCGAGCCGACGTCAATCTGAGAGTGTACATGTACCACGGCCCCGACCGCAACAGGAGCACCAAGTTCCTTTCCTCTCAGGATGTGGTGCTCACCACCTACAACGTGCTCGCTGCCGACTTCACGGTAAGGATTTTTTTTTTTAATCCACCTGCCACGTTTTTTTTTTTTTTTTTCCCTGGCTCGCTCTTCTGTATGGACGGCATTTGAGGGTGGAATGGAGGAGCTAAGTTTATTAGCCTGGGTTTTCAATTGAAGTTATGGAGAGTCTTTGTTCTTTCTAACATTGAGTGCTATTTCGATTTGAGTCACGATTTTCTTCAAATCAAGCTTCCGTGCAATATTCATGATGTCGAGCATGTCTGATGGGAGCACCTTTGTGTTCAGAGTAAGAACAGGAGTCTGCATGATGTCAGCAGTCCCCTGCATGACATCAACTGGTTGCGGGTGGTGCTGGACGAGGGCCACGTGGTCCGGAACCCTAACACACAGATGAGCAAGGCCGTTCTGGACCTCAAAGCAAAGCGACGCTGGATTCTGTCCGGTACACAAGCACACACGCACACCTAACAGAACTGTAGGCAGAATCATGGGAAATGTAGTCCTACGACTCGCCGAATGCTGCGACCAGCCGAACGGTTCCAGCCGCGCATTTCCAATGTCGCGATGTGGGATTATATCATTGCCGTCTATGTGAATAAAGTTACATTCATTCCCATTTAGTGTAACAATCACGTGTGGGGTTCTCATTCTCATCTGCATGTAATATGTAGTATTTTGTCATACCAAAGCCCGAACTGCCTCCTGCTTCCGTGTCTAAGAATCATGGGAAATGTAGTCCCTTGAGCCGAAATCGGCACTCGCCAACGCCAGATGAGCTTTTCTGGCGGCGTGTTTCGATTGTTACAATGTGGGACCAGACCCGGCAGGAGGTACACCACACAGCCGGCTTTTCCAGTAGCTGCCGGAACCGAGCAAAAAATTGTTTAGATAGTGATGAGTGCATTGACTTGTCTACAGCTGTTGAACTGTCAACCAAGATAGCATTTAGCATTAGCCACAGTAATAACACAACCACTTGTCACCCGATTGAAGAGAGATGTTCAAACATTTTTTTTCCCCCCGTCTGTCAAAGGGTGCCCTCCGCTCGAAACGACCCCCGTGTAGTTCCACCGCCAACAATACCAAGCGAGACACGACATACAGTATTTCACGTCCGGTCTGAACCAAGGATAATAGAGCTAAATAATGCTCCCTCCAACCCCGTGCATCTTTTTTTAATTTTATTTTTTTAAATAGACCCATTTATTGAATTTGGGCCTAACAGTTTGGTGTGCCCAAATCAATGGTCTGTAAAATACAGCAATTCAAAGTTAAATAAAATTGACTGGATTATAAAAACAGTATAAGACGCTCTAACAGGGACGTTTTTTTTTAGCTGACCACTTGAGGGAGCCCTCAGTTTGAGATGACTGGCTCATCGAAGAATTTGGAGCATTCTGAATTCAAATGCTTTGAATGGGATAAAAGATTCTCAGAATGTTCAGAACTCCTGCGATGCAGTTCCTTAAAACATATTTGAATGGGGATAAAATCATCTGAATGTTCTGAACATCTGTTCCAATGCCTGCAAATCTGTCTTTTTTCAGCTGTTCTTTGCCGAGTATTCTTTGACTTGATAGACAGACCGCTGCAATCTGGAATATTCCACCGTGGCGGAGGTCTGCGCTCGACTGAGTGCCATTGTCAGCCGTCACGGCGGCGCGCGTGCGTCAACTGACGTCTCCTGTCCGCTGTCCCCATCCAGGGACGCCCATTCAGAACAGCGTGAAAGACCTTTGGATGCTGCTGGCCTTCCTGCGTCTCAAGCCGTTCGACGTGAGGGAATGGTGGAATCGAGTCATCCAGAGGCCCGTGACGCAAGGAGACCGAGCCGGCCTGCAGTAAGGCCACCTTTATTTCTCAGCTGTGTTCACCAAAGAAGCCTTATTCTCACTGTTCCCAGTGTTTTTATTTTTTAAGGGGAAATCAACTCCCACTTTTTGTAGAAAATGCCAAATGTTACGGAATTTCCATACGATTCACACATTTTTGGTTGAAATTGATTTTGGTAGAGTTTTTTTTTTTTAAGCCTTCCATTTTCTTAAAAGCTCACAGTGCACCTTAAAATCCGATGCGCCTTGTGTATGGTCATTACGGTAGTATTTCAAGACATGCTGACAACGCAGTTCAAATTTAAGGCGATCAGTGACGCAGTTGAACACGGAAATAGAGCAAAAAGCGGCAAGAGATCTCAACGTTAACGAGTCAATGTTATAACTTGCTGTTGGTTAAGTGAACTGTGTTGCTGCTTTATTAAAAAAGTTTTACTGACATCTGATCGTTCTGTTGGCGTTTCCTTGAGCATAGCTCCAACTAGTGGATGCATTGTACATTACGTCTTATAATGCGATGCGCCCATTGTATGAAAAAAAATTACAAAATAGGCCATTGAAGGTGCGCCTCATAATCCGGTGTGCCTTTTAGTGTGGAATGTGCGGTATTTATTTATTTTTTTAAGGATTATGTACTGTAGTCATTCATTAATAATTGATGATGAAAATGCAATATAAAATATATTTTAAATACAGGAAATATAATGGTAATAAACTACTATAAATATAATATTATATATATATATATATATATATATATATACTAACACAAAATAATAAATCTGAATTTGTTTGTCAGGAACCTGCAGACACTGGTGAAGTGCATCACGTTGCGGCGCACCAAGACCAGCGAGGTGAACGGTCGCCCGCTGGTCACGCTGCCCGAGAAGAGCGTGTGCGTGGAACAGGTGGAGCTCAGCGCCTCAGAGCGCGAGGAGTACGAGCTGGCACACAATGAAGGAAGACACACCATCGGCAGGTATATTGATTATTTTAAAAAAACAACAACAAAGACAAACATTTTGCTTTTTTTTCCTCCTGTGTTCGGGAAGTCGTTGAATAGAGCGACTTCTTCTTTCTTCACAGTCATGTTGTTAGTATTAGCAGTGTGTGTCAGCGTGGATGTGTTTTAAACTTTGGACGCTGCAAAAAATGTTAAATTATACAAAACAAAACTCGTCCTGACAACTGAACTCCACTTCCTCAATAACATCTCTGAATCACTCAGCCCTTCTTGATGGTATTTTGTGTGTTGTTTTTTTTTAGATATGTTGCTGAAGGGACAGTTTTGAGGAATTATGCGGATGTGCTGGCCATCCTGATGAGGCTGCGACAGCACTGCTGCCACCCTGACCTGCTGTCTAAGACCGTCTCTGATGCAGGTACGCAGCACCTCCTGCAACTGTCAGCTGTCACGGGCAAAAAAAAGATTGAAATGCTTCTTTGCGAGTATGAAATAGCAGTGTAATAAGAAGCAAAATTATTTTTAGGAGATAAATTTGCGATCTTGCGAGAAAGAAGTTTTCAACTTGTATTTTTCAAGACAATGTATGATCTTAGGAGGAAAAATTCTTAAAAGTAAAACCCAAATTTACTTAGTCTTAGATTTATGAGAATTGAATTGCGGGTTTTTTTTCTCTTGAAATGATTGCAATTTTAGAAACATTGCGATTTTTGGAAAAGTATTAAGTTGTATTTTAAAAAATTTGAAATAGCCAAACTTTTTTTTTTTTCCATGAAAATGAAGTTGTCGATTTCTTTTGTCGTTTTAAGAAAACATTTACTGGTACATTGCTAGAATGCAAGACAACAACAACAAAGTAAAACCAACCGTGGCCTCAGTCTTTCACCGTTATGGCCCCTTGCAGGCTTGGCGGCCACGCCGGCCGAGCTTCGCGAGCACCTGATCGAGAAGCTGCGCGTGGTGCTGGCAAGCGGCTCGGACGAGGAGTGTTCCGTGTGCCTGGACTCGGTGCGCCTGCCCGTGATTACGCACTGCGCCCACGTTTACTGCCGCCCCTGCATCGCACAGGTCATTGGCACAGAGCAGGTATGCCGGATGTCTCGCATGCTTGAATTGCACTTAAAAAGACTGGCGACTTACTTGTGACCTGTGCGCATACAGGAGAGCGCCCGCTGCCCTCTTTGTCGGAGTGACATCAAGATCAACGAGCTGGTGGAGTTCCCGCAGGAGGAGATGGCGGAAGGAAATGGAGGAAGAAGTCCCGGCAAGTGGAGGACCAGCTCAAAGGTAATGCGCCGCTCCAGACGCAACGTGCGGTTTAGGAAAGCCCTCACTGCCCAAGGCAGGCAAGAGATGTGTGACAGTAAGCATGCCCGTTTGGTTGCTAATGGTGTCGCTACGTTGTGTGCATGCGCAGATCCAAGCGCTGATTGGCAACCTGCTACGTCTGCGACGTGAAGACGGCACCATCAAATCTTTGGTGGTCTCACAATTCACTCGCTTCCTCACCATCCTGGAGACGCCGCTCAGGTACCACTCCCTCTCACACACGCACACGCGCGCGCCCACGCACGCACACGGTCCCGCCTGTCAATCATGTCCGAAAGGCATCCATCATGATGTGACGATGTGCGGGTTAGGGAGCACGGCTTCAGGTTTGTGCGATTGGACGGCACCATGAGTCAAAAGAAGCGCGCCCAGGTGATCCAAGACTTCCAGAGCGTGACCCCAAGCAGCCCCGCTATCATGTTGCTGTCGCTCAAAGCCGGGGGGGTGGGACTCAACTTCACCGCCGCCTCCCATGTCTTCCTCATGGACCCTGTGAGTAGAACGTGTGTGTGTGTAGGGGGGGCAGATTTGGATAACAAAGTCCTGTTTTATTATTTTAAGGGAAAGTGTGCTATTTTAAATGAAAATACACAAAGTTTTCCTTGTCATATTTTTAGGAATCGAAAGTTGTATTTTTGTCAGAAGAAAATAAAATCCAAAAAGTAAGATGGGGAAGCAAAGCATTTTTCTTCCGGTGTCATTTGCTTTTTCTTTAAACAAACAGGAGGAAAAATTTGATTGAAATCAGATTAACTGTGAAGGCTAAATCCTGCCCAGCTCTTACTTGGTGTCTCTTTAGGCATGGAACCCAGCCACAGAGGAGCAATGCATTGACCGTTGCCACCGTCTGGGTCAGAAGAGAAAAGTATTTGTAACTAAGGTGGGAAAATTGGAGAAAAGCTGTATTTTCTAATCCTAAATAAAATATAGACGGAAAGATATTATATATATATATATATATGCATCTATGCTGCAGTTCATCGTAAAAGACTCTGTGGAGGAGAACATGGTGAAGATCCAGAGGCAGAAGCAGGAGCTGGTGGAGGTGGCGTTCGGCTCCGTGGACAACGACCGCAAGACGTCGCGCATTAACGACATCAAGGCGCTTATGAAGTTGTAGAAAGTGGACAAGTGTGCACCCCTCTCTCTTTTCTCGTTTCCGACGTTGGCCATTCCAAACTGAAGTCCAATCGTTGCCATTTTAGAATCAAGGACCCAGTCACACACATTCAATTCAGAGGGGCGGGGAATCCAATTGTCAAAAACAAAAAGGAAGCCATAAATGCTCCAAATATCATGTTCATAAAGCTTTCTTTGGCTGTATTTGAATAAAAATGTTCCTGAGCAGTTGTGCGTCTACATATGCCCTGTAATTGACCTGCAGCCAGTCCGAGGTGTCCCCCGCCTCAAAGTCAGCCGGGATAAACTCCAGCTCACCCGAAAAATGTTCCCCTCCCTTAATTTATGAGGCGAAGACCTCCACCATGGATAAAAAGGTATGTACACTACTGCGAAATGTGACAAATTGTTGATATAGTCCACCCCAAATTATGTTAGAAAACCTTGGCGGAGCCAATTAAAAAGGTTTATAAAAGACTTGAGATTGATTTTAAAAATGTTTAAAATACCTTAAAAGCTATGGATTTTTTTTTAAAAACGAAAAGCATTTCATTTCGATCGGCAGCTCCCATTTACATGCAGCATAACAGTTAAAGGCTGCCTCACCATGTTTGTACTCTGCTCCACTAATAGACCCAAGCCTGGAGGAGGATTTTTCAGAAAAGAAATTACCGGTAAGTCATTTTCAAGTTGCTCATTTTTTAATAGCCACAAGGGAATTGTGCAATGACAATATTTCACTTGTACATGTTTTTTTTTAGGCTGTAGCGCACCTCCACTGGAGCGAGATGGGCAGTTTCCCGCAATGGAGTGAGGTGAAACAGTGAACACGGTAATAAGGCAGTCAGGAAAGCAGGGAAGTGCGACGCAAGGACCACAAACAGCAGAGAACTTGCATGCAAGAGGCTGGGAGGTAGGTGGTGCTGTACTGTAGTGTTTCAACATTAGAAATCAAGACCAAAAAAAAAAATGGATATGCCCATTAATCAGTCACACAAGTTTCCACCAAAGCTGACTGTTGGCAAGGGATACCAAACAACCAGAACTGGTTGCCAGCCAGTGGCAGGACACAAAGACAACCATACTCTCATATGGACAATTTTCCAATTGTAGGGCACATCGACAAACTAGCATTCAAACTCACATTTACGCCAAAGGATACTTTATGGTATGGATGATGCAGAACATCCAAACACAAACATGGGGGAAACGTACAAACTCCTCGTTGGGAATGTCTGAAATTCAAAACGCAGAAACCCAGGACTGAGGCAGACATAAGCACGCTCGCACCCGTGCTGCCCTCTTGTCCTGAAAATTTTCCGCACTTGAACAGTTGCTGGGCAACCCGGGGGGGAAAAAAATGTAGTCCCGCTCCATGACCCTCTTCCTCCCTCCCCCGATCCCACTGTATAAAAGACCAATTCATTCTTTGAAACAGGGTTGTTTGTGCGCACCACCATCTTGTGGGGGTGGGGCTCATATTTTGTTTTCCTTAACTGTCCTAGCCCAAGTAGAGTGGTGCCTTGATTGATAAACAAGTTGAATATTTCTAATTTTCTTAAAAATAGGGTGGAAAAATTGTGTGCGTGGGGGGGTATTAATGAAGCACCGTGAATACATCATACTGCATCCATAAAGTATATCCAACACTTGACCCTTTCCACAACCTTACTCCAAAATTAAATTCTTCATTCAAAAATGTGATGACATTTATAAATGTTTTAAAAATGAAAAAAAAGTTCTGAAAAAATTCAAACATTGATGACATTTGTACTCAATTTTACCCACAACACCCCATTATGACAATTGGAAGGAAAAAAACCGAGAATTTATTAAAAATAAACTAAATGTGGGGGAGAGTGAGCATGTTTCTCCAATTTCTTTTTTTTTTTTTACCGCCAATTAATTTTTGCCCTCAAAATTCGACACAATTTCCCATCACAACATGGAAAATTTTATTTTTGCTAATGATGCACTGTCAAACACGGGAGCTTATATAGACAGGTGTTTCTTTCCCAATCATGTCTAATCAACTTGATTTACCAGACGTGGAATCCATTGAAGCTGTACAGAGGATGACCAGCTTAAGCTCAAACTCCAGATTCATATCAAAAACTGTAAATACGAATGCGGAATTAAGAGTCTTGGGGTTTTAATCAATGCACAAAAATGCAAGTTTTTCAGATCTTTTTGAGGAACTCAATTTCATCCATTTTGGGAAAAGCCTGTAACAAAATGTGGAAAAAGTGAAAGTGTTGTGAATATTTTATAGATCTACTCAAATATCCACATTTTGACAGCATAAGATTATCCACGCAAGCAGTAATTCGACCTTCAATTTTTTTTTCTCTCTGCTTGCCCAACCGCATTGTTGTCGTGTTTTCTCCTATGATAGACAAGTATCGCATATATTGACAAGATACTTTATTTCATGCCCTGTGCATGTGCTCTTTGAGTGCAGGACAATTTATTTTGTACGACCTTCGAGTAGCCATCAAGCTGTCCAATGCATAAGTGTGTTAACTCAAACATGATCTTGTTCCACTGCCATTTCCCCACACCCTTTTCTCTAGTGTTGATGCCAAGTCACTAATGCTAATTTCAATAATGGGGGAAACTGTGTTCGGCTACATGATCCCTCCCCGATCAGTTTTAAAATAAAATGGACAAATGCCGTATCGTGCGAACAGAAGATTGTTGATACCATGTTGCTATTGCTAATAAGTGATTCTGCCATTTCTGGCCTCCCATGTTGACACTATGCTAATTTATCAAGGGTTAACCGTCCTCTTCAGTTACCGAGTGAGATGTTTTATCCTGAATAAATCACACAATTGCCGTATTGTTGGCACGATAGCGAAATTATCGGGTTACTCCCTCGCTATATCCCACGCAGGGTATGAATTGCAAATGCTAATTTAACAGTGTTAATCAGCTATAATAAAGCTCGCCGGGGATGAAGTTACAGCCCACAATGCATTTCTCCCTTTTAAGAAATGCCCTCTCTCACTCACACAAACCGTGAAGCTGCATTTAGTGAGGCTGGAAGACAGTAATAATTCTAATTGAACCTTCTGTGATTGGCTCGGAGGACGTGGGGCAAGGGTGGTTGGGGGATCAATTCCTTACAGGCCCTTTTGTTGTCCTCTGTCCATCGCAGCCTTACCCGCTCGCTACTTGAGGAAGGAGTCCAGCTTGCGTTCAATGTTGGCAAAGGAGTCGTCGCCCAAGTAGTCCATCTGGCCCGCCTCCCAGCGCTCCTTCCGCTCCTCGGAGGAGATGGGCCGCGGGGAAGTCAGATCAGCCGCCGCAGCAGATGTGGTAGAGGAGGACGACGCAGTGCTACTGACGTACTCGTCCTGCCGGAGCTTATCCTGCATTACCAGGTGGGAGCACAAACAAAAACAGAAACTTTTTTTTTTGTATATAGTCCCCTGCCCAATATACACTAAAATAATCTGTGCTGGTTCTTAGTCTCTCACATAAAAAAACAAAAAAAAACGGGATGGCTGAGCAAACAAAGATGCTCGCACAGTCTTGCTAAGAAGCACTGCATGCTTGCTTGCTTCAAAACTGTGCTCCTTTTCTTTTGCATTGTGGATCCATTTTTCACATTAAGTGTTTCAAGCAAATGGGAGCGGTATTAAAACTGCCCCCCACGACTCTGCGTGGAGGCATTTCATCAACAGTCAAAGTACAACTCTGCATCTTGCAACAGATAAGAGATAGTGATGTAACCGGGTTTTATGGTAAAATGATGAAAGACTTTTAAAAAAAGGACATGGCGATGCCAAACCATACACATTTTGGCAGGCTCGACTGGTTACGCACTTGTGGCTAAGCAGAATTCGCAGGGCTCAATCACATTTGCCCACTGGGCCAATTTTTTCAAATTAAAATCTGAAGGACTCATGTCTGAAAGACAGCCATGTTGGCATGAAGCAGCTATTTAAAAAAAATAAAAACTCAAAGCCATGCCCAAAAAAGAAAGTTGGCAATTTTGAGTTGAAGCTGCCATTTAGGGTTTACTTGGACCGATGAGGAAACTACTTCTACAGATTCCTTTTGCTGCAATTGCTAATTTCACACGCATATTCTGTACAGCGGACCAAACATTATCTCGCTCAATAACTCACGTCACTGGCCTCTTCCTTGACACCACTGGTGAATGGCGCATCGCCGTAGGCCCGTTGCAGCAGCGGCATCACTGACGTGGCGTACAGCCGCCACCAGGACTGCAGATAGTCCGGGTGAAGCCGGCCGGAGTCGGGCCCATCCGAGCGGCCCGTCACCTCACCGCTCTGAGCGTCGTAAGTGTAGCACCATGGTTTGGTCTTGCCCAGGAAGTGGACCACCTTGGCGTCGTGGCCAAAACTGTGTGGACAGAAGACATTTGTTAAAAATTGAAAGAAAAACATTTTAAAAGGGAGGTGGCGGCAACAACAAGGGCAGGTTACATTCCTCTTTTTTTGTAATTGGACCCGCAAAACACATAAAAAGACCACCTTTGAACTGACCTTAGATATGCCTCCGAATACACAAACACACTTAATGGTTCACTACGCAATCGCAGTTGGTTGTGTGTGTGCGCGTACTGTTTGAAAGCGGGCAGATAAGAGTAGATGGCAATGCTGCTGAGGTTGTAGACAAAAGGGAGGTGCTTAGCTATGTCGGCTGTTGCCCACGTGTTGAAGAAACTGTTGAGGACGCCCTGATCGCCACCTGTGGACGCACAATGAATGGCATCAGCTTAACTTGGCTACTATGCCATTTGTTTTTATGTTCAAGTGCAACAACATTTTAAATAAATAACATTTGTATTCCATATAAACATCACCGTCAAAACTTCCATTTTCAGCGCAGAACGCCACCAGCTTCTCGTGCGTCTCGATAGATGGCCGGAAAACAAAGACCCCCGAGTTAAAGCAGTCTGGCCAACCGGGGTCTGGCGCGGCCGAGAGTTCCTCCCGTTCAAAGAGCTCGTCGATGTTGGAGAGTGCCTAACATTTTGTGGTGGGAGACATGATTGTTTAAAAAAAAAAATGTAATTAATTTTTTTTAGTCTTAATTTAATTTTAGTCTGAAGTGAGGAGGACATGGGAGGTTGCTACATTTAACACAAAGAACATCATACCACCATCAGTTAAACCAACATTGCACCCTCTCAAAAAAAAAAAAAAAAAATTGAGACTCACCATGGTGTCGGCGTCCATGAAAACACACTTGTCGTAGTGCGTCAGCGTCCAACAGTGCAGTTTGGTGAAGGTCACGCCCAAGTCGGGCCGCTGCATCAGGGCTAGGTGGGCTGTGTCGCCCGAGTCTGTGATGTTCACCAGGCGCAACTCATCAAAGATGGAGCGCAGCACCTCCCTGAAAAGAGTATGTGGACAAAGTAATAGCGATCAATCCACACTAAACCCTCGTACCCATCTGTGGATCTCCTAAATGTAATTTTGGCACCGCCAGTGACATTAGCAAAACTGTTGAAGCGTGTCACCGATTGGCAACCTAGCAATCGCAGTTCACCGCGGGGATACAGTCCAGACCCATCTGCTACAGATGAAAAGGCTCGGTGTAGAGCCCATATGATAACACAATAATAGCTGTACTCCACCACACCTTAAACACGTAAATATACTGTATATTTAACACAAAACAATTGAGAGCACAATTTTTATATCAAAATACTGGATGAATTGTCGTGTCTGTGTATTAGGTATTGTACATGCCTTTGAAAAGGCAGGCTCTGGTGGGGTGGCGTGTCCACACACAATTTTTTTAAAATCATCTATTCTTTGTCCTCTGCGTAGAAAGACTAATATCAGTGCCGTACCGATGAGATGAGAAATCTATTATTCACACTATTTGCCTTGAATCTTAGTCTTGAATCCTTGAGTGTGGCAAGGCTTGACTGTAGTCACCTGCACGGTTCTGCTACGTGAGGTCCGATGAGGGCAACAAGCTTCCTGGTGGTGTGGTGGTCTCGTAACGAGCGGCCCAGGACCATGGCCCCTTTGGCATAGCTGTCGTTGGTGGCCAGCGTCACAAAGGCTTCGTCTGATTACAACACCAAAGCATTCACATTCAATCATGAGCACCTCTTTTAAATTTCTACATTTCATTCCGCACACGAGTCAAATGAGTCGCCACAAAACGCTACCACCAACGGTTTATTTAGACAAGCAATGCTCAATAAGTCCTTTCCTCAAAAGGAATTTGGAGATCTCAAAATTTTCTCACAGGAGACCATAATTAGATATGACTGGAGGTTGCGGCCACTTCTTTGACACAGTTTCTGTTCAACTGTTTGTCATTGCCCGACAAGAATTGGGGGGCCTCCAGCCACAATCTCTAGTAAGTATGTATTTTTTTTGTAATCTTTATTGCTTGTGCTAATGTCTGTATCAGTTGTAGCATAAGGGTCTTTGAATGTTCGAGGGGTGGGAAATGAACTTCACAACCTCACCGTGAGAATGCACGTCCGCCATATCAAGTTAGACACAATCACAGGAAGTAATGGGAAGCCATTTATAAAATATTTTTGTTTTGATTTTTTTTTTTAAATAAACGTGTTACATTGGAGCAGTGTTCATATTAAGGCAGCCCCCCCCCCCCCCCCACACAACTTTTTAAATGAAGCAATGAGTAAATTTTTGGTTACATTCAAAGGACGCAACTAAATAGAGAAACGAGGTAGTGGTGATGCAACCAGAGCCATTTCCACTTGTGACATTTAACGGTTTCAGTTAAGAAACAATTCTGACAAAAGTCTCAACCTGACCCTGCATTTAATATGCGATAAAAATAAATACCCCTTCATTAGATCCCGGATGTGTTTTAAAGTAGACATTATGGCAAGATTCCTTTTTTTTTCTCATTGTATAAGCAAATTCCCTACCAGTCTACTTATCAAGTGTGAAAATAAACAGTACATTATATGGAGAGCAGCGGCCCGGTAGTCCAGTGGTTAGCACGTCGGCTTCACAGTGCAGAGGTACCGGGTTCGATTCCAGCTCCGGCCTCCCTGTGTGGAGTTTGCATGTTCTCCCCGGGCCTGCGTGGGTTTTCTCCGGGTGCTCCGGTTTCCTCCCACATTCCAAGAACATGCATGGCAGGCTGATTGGATGCTTTAAATTGTCCCTAGGTGTGAGTGTGGGCGTGGATGGTTGTTCGTCTCTGTGTGCCCTGCGATTGGCTGGCAACTGATTCAGGGTGTCCCCCGCCTACTGCCCGGAGACTGGGATAGGCTCCAGCACCCCCCGCGACCCTAGTGAGGATCAAGCGGTTCGGAAAATGGATGGATTATATGGAGAAGCAGAAGGGCTACTACATCCCTACAACAAACCGATTTCACTAACGCCAGAAACATGCCTAAAAAAAAAAAAAAAAATTCTTGACCTTTAGGACATTTTGACATCGATGTGGCAATAAGGGAACTCTGAGCAATCGAAGTAAATCTAGTTTAGGATCAGTTTAACCTCTAAAGAATTAAAACAAACCAATACAAAAGCGCGCACACACACACTCTCTAAACCAAGACTTTGAAAATCCTCACCGGAAGTGTAATCCCGAGCGGCACGCTAACGTGACTCTCTGAACTGCTGCCGCAACTCGTAAAAAAATAAAAAATAAAATACAAAAACGCCGCCTTGCGAATACTATACTACACGTATTAGTTTGATATTCATGTTAAACGACACTACTCCCACAAATTATACAACTACTATCCCTACTGATACTACAAAAAAAACAAAACAACAGCTACTCGTGTCGATTTTTAAAACAAATATTAGCGACGTTTAAAATGGCACGACAGAACAGCAGCGGCACTGCAGAGGAATCAGGCAGTCAAGCGTGGAGTCGCAGTCTTACCAGACATCGTGAGGCTCAGCCGGGGTGTCTCGATGGGGAAGCACGGAGAGTAAAGCCCCGCGATGGCGTTGCAGAAGGTGACCAAGAGGGTGGTGGTGTTAGTGGCAACTTGGATCTCGAGCAGCTGCGCTCAATTCATGCCCAGGAATTAAAGAGCACGTTTTCCGGGTCACCTGACAGCTGACATACGCTGACCACGCCCCCTCCGTGTCGGCTGCTGTATTTGCGCCTCTAATTAATAAAATGGCGCCGACAGGTGTTATGAAAGTCTGAAAAACCGTCGAAGGGATGTGTCTGATAATTCAACACAGGGTGGGCCAAAAGTAGGTGTGTATTTTAAAACATTTAGTTTTTTTTTTCCTGGCATCTTTTTTCTTCATTCTTCGTTGTGTCCGTCCTTCTTTTCTTCCTATCTTCTTCCCCTTACGTCCGCTTTATTCCGAGCATCTGTTAATTCCCGACTGTCTTCCCTTTTTTTCTTTTTCTTCGATCCCTCTTTACTTACTTCCTTCGTTCCTTCCTTCTTTCCTTAATAACCTTCCCTTCATCACCTTCCTTCCTAACCCCCTTGCAATATTTTCACTGTTCGAAGTGAGAGTCGGAAGGTGTTTAACTATTCCATCACTGCCTCTTGGTGGTCAAGACCGCACACTACAGAAATCATTTCTGTTCACCAATTGAGTGCATGAAATATATTTAAGACATTTTTCTCACAATTGAAATCGCTTACTGTTATATTCACAACGTTTTTGCAACGTGCTTTTGTCCAAATACCACAAGGATTAAAAAAAAAAGTTTTTTGTTGTTTTTTTACTAACTAAACAAGTAAGATACAAGTTGAATAAGGCTCAAAGTGAGGTTTGTCGGCTCACTCTATGATACACGAAAGAATGATCTTCCTTCAAATGTTCGGCAAGCCCCCCACCCCCTCGCTGTCCATTTTTAAAACTTGTCCTAGAACACACGTTTATTTGATGACATTTGACTCAGCATGAGACTCGGCATTGTTTTGGTGTTTAATGGTGTCTGCCGAATTTGTATTTGCTGATACAATTCTTCAACATGTGCTTTGTGCCCCAGGCTAACCTTGAATAATGCAGCAGGCATATTGTACCAGGCCGGCATCTTCTTTGGCCTGCTTTTCGACCTCCACACCGCTGTACTGGGATCAGCTGTTGTTGGCGGGCCAGAGTAACCAGAGAGCACCTCGAACCAAAAGAGCTGATCATGTGTCCACCGGAGGCTGGATAGAAAACATGGAAGGCTTGGTGTGCTGGGAGAGAAAATGCAGGTATGGAAACAGATCTTTGTAGATATAAACAAATGTGTGATGTAGTTTGAATTTATTTTCTTTTTTTTTTAAAACACAAGGACAGAGGTGCTTTGTAATGCTAAACCTTGCAGCCATTTTGAATGTAAGCTCCTTATTTCAATTTTTATCTCTAATGGAACGTCATTGATCCAAGCAGGTGGGGGCTGATGTCATTAATATCAAAGGAAGCTTTCGGTTTCCGTTTGCGTCAAAGCGATGACATTGATGATATTTCCTTTGTTTTCCAACCTAGAAACGCTGACTTCAATGGCTGAATTTTCCCATCCCTTTAGTAAGTAAGCCCCCCCGTAAACGTCACAAATTAGCCTAAAATGGCTGTTTTGAGCCAAGATGGCAGACTTGCCGTGTCTTTTTGGCCATTGCTTCGTCTTCCTGAGACATTTAAGGCAATAAGTGTTAAATGTTAACCGTGTCGACTACGCCCATCCCAGGGTCCAAACAGGCCAAAGGTCCTCTCCTCCAGAGTGATAAGCTGCTGTCCGTCTTCCTGCGTCATCTGCGGAGGACAAGACGCCGCCGATCGGGTCCGCTCTGGTGGTGGTCTGGGAGGCCTTTTGATTTCCAGCTGAATTGTCAAGGTTACCACTTCATTTTGTTTTTTGATTTTTGTGTGTGTGTGGGGGGGGGGGGGTCTCATACATTGTAGAGAAGTATAGGGATCAGCAACATCTGGTCCGCAAGCCATATCCTACCTGTCTTTAATTCGGCCCACCTAGCATTACAATGCCTGTAACGTGTTTATTTAAATCTAACCCTTTTTTCCCCTCAATTGTTTCATTAAAATTCTTCTTTTATTTTTCATGTATTTATTCATTTTTCTCATTGAATAACTTTTTAATTCATTTGTTGTAAATAATTTTAAAGAGTACCCTTTTTAAAATGTATATACATTTCACAATGATTCCATTACAAAATACATTTGTTATAAATAATGACATTTAAAAATAAAAATGAATTAGTTTATTCCAAGAACCTTTTACCATATTTTTCACCTTTTAACATGACCTTTCACCACCTCGTGAAATGATTGATTGTAAATTCTTCAGTAAACAATGTGAAATAAGAATCCACTACATATGCATTTAACATTTGACCTAATCCTTGGGTAATTAAACATAATGACATAAATGAGAATACTTTATTATTATTTTATTTAAATAAACATTTACATATTTTGCACATATATATTTATTTTGTGTGTGTGTGTGTGTGTGTTTTTCAGGCCACCATGCACAAACAGGTTACCCACATTTCCAGGGAGGACCTGGAAGACCTTCGAGAGGCGTTCAATAAAATCGGTCAGTTCATACACATGCACACACGACTTTTGCAGCCAGCTTTAAAGTCAAAACAGTTTTTTCTTTTTCGATTGCCCACTTGGCATGTGTATTTGTACTTCCACTGCAAATCATTGCCCATCAGTTAATCATCAATTTTATATGATTATATCAGGGCCATATATGCTGCCAGTGGCCTGCAACCACTCGACAGTGCCTCCTATTCAATTTGCTGGAAGCATTTTATTCTGAAACTCTTCTGAGTTTGGCGGGTGCGACAAAGTTTTAGCATTGCATCTGTTTGTTTGGTTATTGAGACATCGACAACAGCGGCTACGTGAGCGACTTTGAGCTCCAGGAGCTGTTCCGCGAGGCCAGCTTCTCCCTGCCCGGGTATCAAGTGCGGGATATAGTGGAGACCTTCGTGGCCGGTGACACCAACAAGGATGAGAAGATCAGTTTTGAGGAGTTTGTCTCGGTGAGCTCACGCGTCAGAATTTGAAACGCTGCAAGATGCTTTACTCCACAGATGTCTTTATTTTATTTTATTTTTTTAGATTTATCAGGAGCTGAAGAGCAAAAAGTTGAGCGAGACCTTCCGCAAATCCATCACCAGGAAGGATGGCATCCGGTCCTTCGGAGGGATGTCGGGAATCTCAAGCGTGGGGACACAACACTCCTATTCAGGTGCGAGAATTAGAACCCACCAACCAATATGGATTTTTTTTTTTTTTTTGAGGCCGATTCCAACATTTGGTAGAATTTTATTTATTTATTTTTTTAGATAATCAGATGATTATTTAAAAAAAAAAGAGAATAAACTAACTTTTCTTTTGGGTTGCTTAACGCTTAAAACAACAACCAAGTGATGAATTACAGAAATAACATCTGATTGTTTTACAATACTTTGTCCTTTTAGAATTTTTTTGAACTTTATGACAGAGAGGAATTTTCAAGTTCGAAATCATACAAAAAAAAAAACCTCCTAAATTTGGCTTGAGTTTGGCCAGAAATGTCTGAGGTACAGATTTTGTGCATCATCTAAAGAAAAATTTCAGAAAAGAAAAAGAAACAAGAACCCTCTTGAGGCATGAACGTTGAAATTTGAAGTGCGCCCTGTGTTATTTGTGCGTAGATGAGGAGAAGGTGGCGTTTGTCAACTGGATCAACAAAGCGCTGGCCAAAGATCCCGACTGCCGCCACCTGCTGCCCATGAACCCCACAGATGAAAGCCTCTTCACCTCTGTCCGTGATGGCATCCTGCTCTGGTGAGCTGGGAGAAGGCTTCCGTTTTTTTCATGACTTTGGAGCTGCAAAAAATACATTTGCCGATATTATTTTTTTAATTCACTCAGTGGTGTGTCATACTGAAAAGACACACACACACACACTACATACATACTGCGAGTTTACTTCCTGTTCTTCCCTGCAGCAAAATGATCAACCTGTCCCAGCCCGACACCATCGACGAGCGAGTCATCAACACCCGGAAGCTGACTACCTTCACAATGACCGTGAGTGTCTCCAAACACGTGTTGTCGTGACAATCTATTACCGCCCGAGTGCAAAGTCATCTTTTTATCAATGCCACCAAAGACAAGAACCGTGATTGGGGCTGGACTGGACAGAAAACTGCTGTTGATTAAACCTGGACTTTGCAAAAGAGCAGTCTTAACCTTATAGCAGTGGAACTCTAAAATGTAAATATTAATGTGGCAAAAAAAAAAAGTTTGACAGTAATTATGATATGTGCAATATTTATTGTATTGGGGGTCTTTTATGCCAAATTGCTGCCTTGTTTAGTCCATCCATCCATTTTCTGATCCGCTTTACCCTCACAAGGGTCGCGGAGGGTGCTGGAGCCTATCCCAGCTGTCTTCAGGGAGTAGGCGAGGGACACCCTGAACCGGTTGCCAGCCAATTGCAGGGCACACAGAGATGAACAACCATTCACGCCCAGAATCACAACTTGGGACAATATAGAGTGTTCAATCAGACTGCCATGCATGTTTTTGGAATGTGGGAGGAAACCGGAGCACGCGGGGAAAACCCAGGCAGGCACGGCAAGAGCATGCAAACACCACACAGGAAGGCTGGAGCCGTGATCAAACTCACGACCTCTGCATTGTCATGTCGACGCGCGAACCACTAGACTACCAGGCTGCCGCTCTGTTTGGTCATTTAAAAAAAAATGAAAACATTTAAAATAACCCCCACAAATTTGAGATCGTTGGTGATGTTCTCACATTTTTAGGAAAATCTTGTCCTGGCGCTCAACTCGGCCTCGGCCATCGGCTGCACGGTGGTGAACATCGACGCGCTGGATCTGATGGTTGGGAAACCTCATCTGGTGCTGGGATTATTCTGGCAGATTATCAAAGTGGGCCTCTTTGCTGATATAGAAATCAGCCGCAATGAAGGTCAGTGCACACTCACACTGGACATGGACGCTCATGCAATCGTAACCGCTATTCCTGCATACGCCTTGTTCTCTGAAGCGGAAATAGCGCAGACGTTCCTCCCCATCAATATCAGTCGTGTGTGTGTAGTCAAACTTCTGGTCCAATGAGCCATGCGCGCGTGTGCTTTGCAGGCATGATTTGCCTCCTGAGCGAGGGAGAGAGTTTGGACCACCTGATGTCGCTTTCTCCTGAAGAGTTGCTGCTCCGCTGGGTCAACTACCATTTGTGCAACGCCGGCACCGAGAGCATCCGCAACTTCAGCGAGGATATCAAGGTCCCTCTTGACTACATCCGCCCACCTGAATATTTAACGTTTGACATTTCCAGGGCTTTATAGTTTATGGAAGGATTTCCGTGAGTCATGTAAACGGACATGTTATCACTGAACCTTCTTGTTCCGCAGGACTCTCGGGCTTACTTCCACCTGCTGGACCAGATCTCTCCCCGTGGAGAGCACGACTACATGGGTGTCAAAATCGACATGAGCGGCCTGAATGTGAGTCACTTTCAACGTTTTTTATTTTTTATTTTCCAAGTTACGGGTCATTGCTTCAAGTTTTCCTTTTCAGTCTTGCAAAATTTGAGTCAAGAGCGAGCTTCAGATATGGTTTGGCAATGCCCCCGGCCTGTGTGCAAGGAGAGCCATCGTCACCAACGAATTTTCAGACATTTATTGAACTGCCGTAGGCCACAGCTCACGTCCAGACTTTCACACGCAGACGAAGCAGCCAACCATACTCTAGCTCCTGATATCACTCACTAGGCCACACCCTTTAAAGGCACAAATCCAACACGCGGACAATAGGAACCGTCGCAGATGAGTGGAACTTGAATTTATTTCGGTCTGTCACATCGCAATAGTGACCTTTGTACGGCTCATTTGTCTTGTGAGGAGCGGGACCTGAACCAGCGGGCTGAACTGATGCTGCAGCAGGCGTCCCGTCTGGACTGCCGGCAGTTTGTGACGGCGCACGATGTTACCGCCGGGAACAGCAAGCTCAATTTGGCCTTCGTGGCCAACCTGTTCAACATGCACCCGGCCCTACAGAGAGGGCCAGTCAACGGCTTGGAGGACACCCGACTGGAGCGTGAGACTCTTTGACTTTTTTACCAATAATAAAGCAACGGGCAGGTGACAGCGGCAATGTCTCATCTTTCCAGCCGAGAGCAGAGAAGAGAAGACCTTCCGCAACTGGATCAACTCTCTGGGCGTGAATCCCTACGTGAACCACATGTACCAGTAAGTCAAGCCGCAAAAGAGTTTCTCCAATTATATCCTGACATTGCTTTTATGCACTTATTTTTGTATGATCATTTCAGCGATCTGTGCGACGGTTTGGTGATTCTGCAGCTCTACGAGAAGGTGAAAGTTCCCGTCAACTGGAAGAAAGTCAACCAGCCTCCGTACCCCGCCCTGGGGACTAATATGAAAAAGGTTGAAGTCACGACAGCACCAATTGGGATTGGACCGATTTCAAATTTGACCCAAAAACTCACTGTTTATTTATTTATTTTTTTGGTGGGCGCGCAGCTAGAGAACTGCAACTACGCCGTGAGCCTGGGCAGGAACGCGGCCCACTTCTCCCTTGTCGGCATTGGCGGAGAGAATCTGAATGAGGGGAGTCCCATGCACACCTTGGCGCTGGTGTGGCAGCTCATGAGGAGGTGTGCTCTGACTTGTCGGGAATGGTAACACTGGCATACCGTATTGTGGGAGGGTGCGTTAGGTTGAAAGTCTGGAACGGTTTGCCTGAGGTGCCTTCGACATGACACTTGTTTTTAACTTTATATGTGTATATATATATTTTTTTACTTAAAAATATTTAAAATGACTTTAAGAAGGACTACATGTATGCATGTAGCATGAGCTATTTTCCCATAGCAACCACGAAGATGGCAGCTGCTTCAATCATGAGCATCGATGCCAAACGCCACAACAGCAAACTCAAAGAGAAAAAAAAAACAAAAACAAGAAGGAACGTGGAATCGGTTCTAATGGAGTGTCGCCACTCTCCCGCCCGTAGGTACACAATGCTGGTGTTATCGGACCTGGGCGACGGCGAGAGGGTGGGAGAGCAAATCATTCTCAACTGGGTCAACACCACCCTCGGTCAAAACCACAAAGATTCACAGATCAGCAGCTTCAAGGTGAGGGAATGTGGCTTGACTTTCAGGACAAGGATCAATAATTCTATTACCCTTTATGCAACATATTGCTTTGAGCAATTTGCTTTGCAGATCTATATTATGCAAATGAGCCAGCCCTAGCCCCGCCCCATATTGCAAATGGGGGAGCCCAGCTTTTGTTAGAATAACGGCCAGTCTTGGGAAAATACATCTTCCATCTTTTTTTTTAATACATTTACATAACAGGATAATAATGTATGTTCCCATTGACATGTCCCGTTCAAATCGATGTCAACGTTTATGTTTCTGCAGGATCTCCACATCAGCACCAGCTTGCCGGTGATCGACCTGATTGACGCCATTGCTCCCGGCACCGTCAAGTGGGACATGGTGACCAGACCGCAGAAGGGAGTGATGAAAACCACCGACAAACTCAACAATGCCAAGTAAACCTTCAGCACTCAAATTCATCTCCCGCAATGGATTTACCAGACTGAAATCGCCAATTGTACGACTTTGACTGAAACTACAAGACAAGTCTTCATAATACTGTAATAATAATAATAATAACATATTTAATTTATAGAGCGCTTTTCAAGAGAACTCAAAGACACTGTCCAGTTTTAGAATAAGTATGCAAAAAACAAATACAGATTAAGCGGTATTGCAGTTAAAAAAAAAAAACACGCCCAATAGTTTTCAAACCATTCTTCATTTATTCGTCAAACTGTATTATACTGACCCCCTGTGGCCAAAGCCGGCACACCAGAAGGAGCAGCCCAGTTAATTGAATTGCATTACCTCCACCGCTGGTATTTCCCGCCAAGTCATTGTATCCTCTCCCCTTTTGCAGATACGCAGTCTCATTGGCCCGAAAGATTGGCGCTCGCGTCTACGCTCTGCCCGACGACTTGGTGGAGGTGAATCCCAAGATGGTGCTGACGATGTTCGCCTGCCTCATGGGTCATGGTTTGAAAAAGGCCCCTCGCTACACTGCCCCCACCCCCTCCTGCCGACCGAAATAACATCTGTTCATTTATGCATTATCTGTTTAATTCCCCATACAGTCTTTAAAAATGAAGAATACATTGATAGGCAAAAGTAGATGGAATCATGCCTCATTCATACAATTACTGCATTTTTCATTTCTCTGATTGCCGCCCCCGCTGTATTTAATTTCATTGGACATTGGAGTGGATGAGAAAAGCAAACTGATTGTCTTTTTGACAGTGAAGCTTTATGTCCTTTATTTCTGTACACTGAACATGGCTTTGAATAAATAAAAACAAAGTATGCTCAAGGCTCCATGAGTTGTATCTCATCACGTCACTGAAATTGAATTATCAATCTGTTTCATCTCATAAATAATACATATGTAGTACATGTGTTCAATTGCATATGTATGGATTTATGGAATTATAATGATTTCTTGCACAAAGGATTGTTTTTTAATACATTTATAAATTATGAAATTAAACGATTTAAAATGGAACTACTAAAATGACCATTGTCATTGCTACTACTAGCTACGATAAATAGGGTTTCGAAACACGGTTGAACAAACCATTTACATGTACTGAGTTATAATTCCAAAACTAATTATTCATTAAGTTGTTGTGTATAAGTGATAACATCAGGCGATCATACATTTATAAGGGGTCAAAGTCATAAAGGTCCTCCAGGGCAACCATAACTTCAAATATGAGTGTGACACCCTTATTTAGAACAGTCAAATTACAAACTCATATCACAATATCAATGACGAATTTATATCATACAATGCTTGTGGTAAGCAAATTCAAATAAAATATGCTCCATCAAAATGAATACATGGAGTTAAACATTTATCTCAATGTCTCGTTACACGTGTTGTCACACTTCGCGTTTTTGCGAGCTTTTTGACTCTCGGCAGTTGCCGTAACTCCACATCAACTACGTCAAAATGGAGCGAAAGTTTTGACTGATGTACGTTTTGGAACTCTTGCTCATTCTTTAATAAAAACACTTTAGACATGAGTTAAAAAACACGAGTAGACAGTGTTGACAATGGAGGGGCTGGAGATGTCAGCAATGATCCCCGCTCTTCGTGAGCTTGC
Source organism: Hippocampus guttulatus (assembly GCF_054856545.1). Lineage (NCBI taxonomy): Eukaryota > Metazoa > Chordata > Actinopteri > Syngnathiformes > Syngnathidae > Hippocampus > Hippocampus guttulatus. The sequence goes on from NC_141273.1 coordinate 16,070,088, forward strand.
CAGGTAACTCCGGCTGGCTAATGGCTAACGGACTGAGCTAACCCGAGCACGTTCGCCGCATGTACATTTGCCAAAGTAAAAGTCATATATACAGGCTTTATAACCAGTGTACACAATGTTTGTTAATGTTTGTCAGCGCCAGTCCGGGGGAATACAACGAAGCTGCAAAGAAACCTCGACAGATCCTGTGTCAGTTCATTGACAGGATACTGACTGACGTAGATGCGGGTAGGTTGGGGGGGGGGGGGGACAATTATTTGCAAACACTATCAATTAATCGTGTTCAGAAAATGCTACAAAGCAAACTTTGCAATTCTTTTGTTGTTATGACATAATTAAAGGCTGACTTCCTCAGGGGAAGAATACAGTTACTGGTAATGAATGAGTGCTCGTTTTTAAATACAGGTATTGTCAATGTTTTTTGAATAAATGCTGCTTTTTTAATAATACAGGATAAAAAGAATCCAGAGATATATAAAAGAACAGCACAGGACAAATAATTTAATGGAAAGACATTGATAAATTGAAGATTAGCAGTAAAAATGGCATGGTGTATTTGGGTCACTCTCAACTTGTTTAGGTGCTTAAGGAGGTCGTGTCATTCCTTTCAGTGTCTCTCGGGCTGAATAAAAAGTCCACCTCGGAGCCCGCCTGCGTCATGCTGTTGGACTTCGTGCAACACATCATCAAGTCGTCATCACTCATGTTTTCCAATCCTGCCTGCCAGCCCGCAGACTACCCCGATACCACGCAACACTCCACTGGTGAGACAGGTCCCAACATTTTCGGGGTCAAGCATCCATTTGGAACAGGAGGGCAAAATTCAGGGCAGCTCCAAGAGGGCATCTTGTATGAATTCAATTCTTTTCTGTGGTAATGATCAACTGACCATCGATTATTAAATGAGTCACTAATCATTTTAGAATCATAATGTTGCATTTTGTTCAGTGCCAATTTCTCTCCAATAGTGTCATGTTTTTGCATATATGGATGGAAATTACAATGTTTTTTCTAATTAATCGACAAAAGGATTGACAGATTAACCGATTATGAAAATAATCGTTAGTGGCAGCCCTAATATCATCATGAGAAGCATTTTACAGTTTCCGTTCGTCTACAGACTTCGGCAAGTGGGTGTTACTGCGTCTGCTGCGCGTGGCTGCCGCCCCCGACTGCGGCGCTATCCACGGGAGGGTGCGCGCCGCCCTTTGCTCCTTGCTGCACTCCTTCCTCGTCCGGACGCCCTTCATTTTCGCCCGCCTGACCCAAGGCCTCATCCTCCTGGCGGCCGACCTGAGCGGTATCCTACACGCCCACATCACTTCCCGCTCACCAAGCCTTTGGCCCGCTGCCCTCCAATCCTTTGCCGTCCCCCCGCCGTGCCCCAACCTCACCCCTTCGTCCCTCGCTCTCGCCTCCCCGGCTGCGTTGGAGTCCCTCGCCGCGGTGACGCTGTACGTCGTTAGCGACGTTGTCAGGGGTGTAATCTCCCCGTGGGACCAAAGAATGGCCTGGGAGACCGCCTGCGCCATCCTGGCCAACGGTAACACCCGGCTGAGGACTGTTGCCATGGCGATGCTGAGGCGGCTAGTGGAGTTGCGGGGCTTCCCGGAGGAGCTGGGAGACCAGTTCTTCGCCGCCTTCCTCCACGTGCTGAAGACGCACCCTGGCGGGTACGAGGGGGAGCTGCTCAGCCTCGCACACTGCGTGTTTCGCCAAGGTCGCACCCGCATGGAGGACACGTACCTGGCACAAGTGTTTGAATGCGTCTGCACCCATGCAGAGACTCAGGTGTCCAACACAAGTATGGAATTATTATTATTATTATTATTCTAGAGTTATAGAAATATTATAGAAATGTAGCAGAAGATATGAAAAAGTCAATTTTTTGGGAGCCTTTGCTTTATCATACACTAAAAAACGTCTTTCAGGACATTTTTGGGTGTTCTTTCTGTAACACCCCAATATGCCACAAGAGGGCGGCAATGCCCAGCTAACGGGCATCCCCATGACTTGAGCATCCTCATACTGTGTGTGCATTCTTGTCATGACATTTGTGAATTTGTAAGGCATTTATATTTTGGGAGTAATTTGGTAATTTAGTGCTATCTAGTGGGGAACTACTAGAGTGCAACGACCTAAACTCAAAACGCGTGCATTTTGAAGCACAGAGATACTGCACTTCTCAAGCCTCCTACCAATTTCTTCAGCAGAAGTACAAGCAACTTGTCATCCCGAACGACTTCTTGGGGCTTGACCTTCATGGAAAATGTGCTGCTCCTTCTGGTGTGTGTGTGTCCTGGCACCTGGGAGCAGTATTATACAGACATAGAAATATACATTTTGTATATGAACCTGGTCAACAAGAGAAATGTGCTTCAATCTTCACAGAGGATTAAGAATATATGATTGCGAGTACAGTGGACCCCTACATACTCACAGTTCGGCGGAGGTGGATTCACCTATTTGTAGACATATTTTTTTTCTGGTAAAAAAAATAAACACTTATGAAATTTACGTGTAGGAACCCCGGAGCCTGGCACTCCCCAAGGGACGGAGGTAACCCAGTCTGTGTGTCATGCTTTGGACTGGGCGCTGTCAGTCGCCATCAGTTATGAGAACGTCGCCCTGCTGCAGATGAGGAGAGTGGTGCTGGTCTGCGGGACGCTGGCGCGCACCGTTGGAACTGAAACACAAGCTGAAGTACAGTATTGGTCGTCTTTTGACCGCCTGCGCCATTCTGGCCAATGATAAAACCTGACTTTTTATTGTTTTCCTCCACGCATCAGTGTGCGGAGGGTTTCCTGAAAGCCGCGCTCAAAGCGGAGATTGCCATGCTGATGCGCCAATCCGAGGACGAGCCCACGCCGACCAAGAAAGTCTGCAAAGGGGCCCACGGCACACCGAACCCCGTGGCGTACGCGTGAGTGTACGAAAATACTGCAAATAAACAAAGCCTTCAGGAATTGACTGACGTTTGGCTGTTACAGCGAAGTGGCCGTACGTGATGACAGTGAGGTCTGGGCGGTGCTCAGCAGCCGCTTAGAGGAGCTCTTGGCGCTGTTCAACTCTGACGGTTGTGAACTCAAGAGCGCCCACAGGCTTGCCGCGCTTCGGGGCGTCAGGCTCATTCTCCGACTGGCTGCAGTTTGTTCCTCGCCCACCAGGTGATGCGATACCCCACACACATTCACGACCCTAATTGCAAAAATAACGGTGTATCAAATCTCAATCACAACATTGAGAGGGAAAAAAAAAAAGTTTGTTGTATTTTCATTGACGGCAGCAGCACTTCATAATTTTTCCACCATAAGCGTGACTTGTATTCTTCCAATTTCTCAGGCAGCCGCCACTTCTCTGGTTGTCCCCTGAGACTCTGGGTAGGACATTGAGGAGCTGTCAATCAGTGCTAGAGGGCGGGGCTGAACCCGTCTCCAACCAGAACTACTACGAGTCCGCTGTCCAGATCACTGTGAGAGTCCTTGACTGTGTGCTCCACCTGACCGGTAGGCCTTCCCATGATAGAATTATCGTCTAATGCAGTGGTGCACAGAATAACAATTTTTCATAAATAATGAAATGTTGATTTATTGATTTAGTTGGCGCGCCCTCGCTCCCCCAAAAAATGTGAAAAATTACACTGCCTAAGAGACCCTCATTAAATCTGCATTTACTTTTGCTTTTGTTTTGCTATGCAGCATGCAGCCAAGGTCAAGATGTGCTCCATCGGCATGCGTGTGCGCTCCTGACGCTCCCCTGGGTGTCGGCTCACAAGTCGACTTCGGCCTACAAAAATACGTGTTTCCACTCCTGGGTGCTCACTTTGGCTCAGAGGCTTCACTTTTGCTTCTGTGAGTATGCTGCCAAAATAAATAATATCTAACAGAGAGCACATGTTTTTTTTTCTATTTCCATCCCGTTTTTCCAAAACAAATGACTTTGCATTTGTCATTCTTATTATTTGATGTTTGTGTTTTGTCAGTAAGCAAGGTCCAGGCTCAGTGTATCTCTCTGGTGGCACGCTTGCACGACGGGGTGTGCGTGGCGTGGCGTGCGTTTGTGTTCTCTGCGGCCCTGCGAGGTCGGGACGAGGCCCTGAAAGAGGCGGCGGTCCGGGCCTTCCCGCTTCTTCTTCACCATCTGGAAAACTCCCACCACAAACTCATCACCACCACTGCCCTATAGTACGTGTTTAGGAGGCAGGATTTGTCATTGTATTAATCACACACGCAGGGGGTGTGCCAACTTTCTCAGTATGTTAGAGGTGATGCATAGTTTCCAAGGAGCTGTTTATATAGTAAACATACTTGTCAGTGAAATTATGTAATAACCACATTTTCATTTTACTTGATCAAATCTTTGGGAGGGGGTGTGCACAGGAAAGTGGGTGCGCCAACTCTAAGAAACTGTTGAGGAACGATTGTTGTCAAGATTAAATTGGCTTTTAGCTTTTAAGTTCCAATTTTGGAGGGACACCACCTTTGTCAGGATGTTGTCGGGGGTGCGTGGCTTAAAATGTATTCCACATCCGTAGATAAAAGTATACAATACTCAAACGATATTATTTGTGTGTGTGTGTGTGTGCGCAGTCCAATGCTGGATGACTCTTCGGAGAATGTGCGAAGGGAGCTGGCGAGGATCGTGGGCCATCTGAGCTGCGTCCAGTCGGGGCTGTCCCTGCTTAGCTACGACGCCGATCATGCGGAAGAGCTTGTGTGCCACGGCCTCTGCCTGGCGGCGGAACACCTCGGCGGCGCACCCCCATCCCTGACAGCATCCTTTGTCAAACCTTTCCTGCCTCTGCTCGGACCACTGGCGCCAAGTAGCGTTAAACAAGGTCTTGTGGCAAAATCTTTACCTATTTAAACTATTAAAAAAATGCTTCCACATATTATGTTGCACACATATTGATTGGATTCCTCTTGCTCCTCAAAATTCTACACACCACATTGAAGTTATTCGTTTTTTTTAATTTTTTTTATCCAGCCTTTATCCAAAACAGAAATAAAGAGTTCCATTTGGATAGAAAGATAAATGTGCAAAAAAACAACAAAAATCTTTATGTTATCATTGTGCATGGTTTATGCAAGATAGAAATGTTTTTTGGAGGGGTGGGGCGAGGGGATGGATGGGTTTCCTTTTCGAATAAGACACGCCTAACAAAATGTGTCAAAAGTGAAGCATTGTTAATACTTTCCTGATGCACTGGAGTGTACTGTTCCAAACCCACTGAATGGGTTTGTTTCCCTACCATAGGTTTTCTACAAGCGCTATCTCACCTCTGCCAACATGTTCGTCTGGGTGATGCCGGCGACGACTCCCAGGAGCTTCTGTCCACTCTCATCAGCCTTCTCAAGGATTCGGATCCGGGTGTCAGAATGAGTTTCAGCCAGTCGGTGCGTTTCCTTTTGATGGACCCCTCCCTTGACGACAGCCCTGCGAGTGAGGTGAGTGCTTCAGACGCGTATGTGTTTGGCTGTGAGTGTGTGTTTGTGGCCGTGTGTGGGTGTTGTCTCTTTGTGTGCGTGTTCATCTCTATGTGTCTTGTCTGTTAAAGTGCATCATTTGTGTGTGTCTGCGTGTGTGTGTGTGTGTGTGTGTGTGTGTGTGTGTGTGTGCGTGCGTGCGTGTGTATGTTTTCCCAGCTGCTGACTGTTGCGCTCAAAGAGGCCTTCAACAGCGCCAAAGCCAACAATGACGACAACTTGCGCCACACTCTCATCCTCACCACTGGAGAGATCGGCAGGTAAGGAAACAAACGACCCGGAGGGGTTGCGCCAACTCTGTCAGTGTATAGAGGGCTCCATCCTTTTAGCAATTACCCACAATGCACTACCGACGGCCATATTGGAGGGCTGTTATAAACCAGCCATACACGAATAGACTTCGGTGTTATAAACAAGCCATACACGAATAGACTTCGTGTATGTCTAGTTTATAACAGCCCTCCAATATGGCCGCCGGTAGTGCATTGTGGGTAATTGCTAAAAGGACGGAGCCCTCTATAGACGGGAGCGTGTCTGCGTCGTTTAAAAGGTTTGTGACAGACTTAAAAACCAAACATATCGAAACACTTCATGCCTCCCTAATGCCACCGTCAAGAGGGAACATATAAATGGAATAATTAAAGGACCTAAAATTGAGTCTTGAGGCACACCGCGTGTTACTTCATAGTCCTTTTAGGAGCATTTAGCCTATCTACGTACATAAAATGGCCCATTCCTTTTTAGAGGTGGGGCAGAGGGGTAGTGCCACTTCAAGGGGCCCCGGTGACTTCAAAACGTTTTAACACTACCTTTGAAATTTGTTTTTGATCAAAACATTGAACCAAACAAGCCCCCCCACCTCCAAACTCTGGTGATGTCTTTAGAATTTCTGTCAATTTACCTTCTGATCTCCCTGTTCCAGTGCATCTCAGGGCAGCTTGGTGTCCTTCTCCCTGCTGCATCTGCTCCACTGTTTGCTGTCCAAGTCGTCGCCCGTGTCTGTGGGCGCCTACACACAGATTAGATCGCTGGCGGCCTCCAAAGGAATCGAGTTGCAAACACTCTTCAATCAACACAAGAACCCCATTTGTCAGGTAAGCAAGCACCGGAGGAAGGTCATGCACAGGTGGGCCCAAAAGGAGATGACATACCTATCTAATTTACTCTTCTTTTAGTCAACATAAGTCAAGGTTTGTTTTCAAAATAAGTTTTCTTCCTTCCTTGCCTCCTTCCTTATCCATTCCACCTTATTTCATCACTCTTTTTCACACCATCCTTGTTACCCACCTCCCGTCCCACTTTTTTGCCCATGTTCCTTCCCTTTCTTCTTCCTTTTCTACCTTGTCCTGTGTATCGACCACGAGAGTGGCTTCAATTCACGGGACGTGCGTACGTCCGTTTGTTTTAGTTCCTGGTGGAGTCGCTGCACTCGCGTTACTCTTCAGCCATGCGCAGCATGCCGCAACAGGGCAACGATTCTGCCCATCAGAGGGAGCTGGCACTTGACATCCTTGCTCAGATCGCACACGCCTTCAACTTCCCGGACCTCCACCTCTTTCTTTCTGTACGTAGGTGGCGGCCACGCGCCGTCAGAAAACTGCATAAACGTCAGCTTTACAGATCTCAAGATGTCGGCACAATTGACACTGAGGGTATTTATTGCATCAACTGCAGAGAGTACGGGGCATCGGGGCATCTTCTGGCGGAATTATATATTCTATATATATTTGATGGGGGGGATGAGAGAAAAAAGAAAATAGAGCGTAAACATCGGGGAAACACCTGCAGAGCAGAGGTGGCATCTGAAAGGCTGACATATTCAGCGTTGCTGGAAAAGAACTTGTTGCTGTATGAGACGTGGATCAATATGAAATATTCTGAAATGCATTGCTCATATGGGGTATTCAGCGGACGCTGCAGGTGCTCTTGCCCTACTTGGCCGCCAAGTCCAGCGTCATTGGTTCCGCCCTCATACGCACGCTGGCCAATGAGCTGAACGCCAACCGGCGGGAGATCCTGATCAATAACTTCAAGTACATCTTTAGCCACCTGGTCTGCTCCTGCACGAAGGAGGAACTGGAGAGGGCCTTCCACTACCTCCAGGTAGGGAACCGCACCATCCCATCCTAGTTAGTCAGTTTTAAATTGAACCCACGAATGCTCACAATATAAAATAACAAAATCATATATAATCACACTTTATTTGATTATTTCTCGATACTCAGATGTAAGCAACAGTAAGATTAATAATGTAGACATTGTAAAAGAAATACCCAATACAGTAAAAAATATTATGAGACAAAATGCAAAACAGATGGGGAGATAAAAATATTTGACAGAATGTACACATACACAGGAAAAAAAAAACAAAGTATTGGTGAAATATACTTTAATATTAATACTATATTGGGAAACATTACAAAAAAAATGCACAAATATTTCACAAGAATGTAAACGTTACTAAAACATTTTTAAAAAATTAAGGAATTAGAAGTTATTAAATAATAAAGAGAGAAAAGGAAATAATAATGGAAAATGTACAATTTTTACCCAACAATATTAAAAATATTAGGAAAAATAAAAATGTTGCTAAATTATCTTACTAACAGCCTTTAATACACAAATGTTGAAAAAGTAAAATGTTCGAAAAGAAAAATAAAATGGAACAAAAAATAAGAACAAATAATATACATTGGAAAACTTATATTGGGAAAATATACAGATATACGAGGAGGAAAATATAAAGAGCAAAAAAAATCAACTAAAGAAATGTCATAAGGTATTCCGCAGAGGTCAGTTTTGGGGCCCCTGCTGTTTTCATTGTATTGCATTTGATTTGTCCCTGTGACCATATTGTGCAGAGCGAGACCGAGATCGAACTGGGCTCACTTCTGCGCCAAGACTTCCAAGGCCTTCACAACGAGCTGCTGCTGCGCTTGGGTGAGCACTATCAGCAGGTCTTCAACGGCCTGGCCATCCTGGCGTCCTTCGCGTCCAACGACGACCCCTACCAGGGTCCCCGCAACATCACCACCTCGGAGCAAATGGTACCAAAATGTGATTTTTTTTAGATTAAAAAAAAAAGCTTTTATTATTGTATCATATCTGTTATTCTTTCCACGCAGGTGGACTACCTGCAGCCGAAGCTACTGGGAATTCTTGCTTTCTTTAACATGCAGTTTCTCAGCTCTCGAGCGGGAGAGAAGGACAGGAAGAAACTGGTGAGCTAAATATTGAAAAAGAAGTATCGAAAATTACCGGAAAGAAAATGGATTATTATCAGGAGAAAAAAAAAACATTGCCCAAAATTGCAAATATGACAGTTTGAACTCTCGAGATGTCACACTTGAAGCTCCCACTGAGTCGTTCCATTTTCAATTGAGTTAAGGGTGTGTTTCCTGTGTTTGAGGCGCTGACCAGCGTGATGGCGCTGATGCGACTGATGGGTTCCAAACACATCAGCTCGGTGCGGGTGAAGATGATGACCACCCTGCGCACCGGCCTCCGCTATCGAGAAGACTTTCCTCTGCTCTGCTGCCAGTCAGTACCCGATCTTACTCACAATTTGTATTCCTAGCTAAATAGCCACTTAACTGTGCTACATTCTCTCTTCAATTGGTAAATTGGCAGGACTGTGTTTTGAATGCTTTTGGCCTTTGCCGACAGAACGTGGGAGTGTTTCGTGAGAAGCGTGGAGACGGCACATCTTGGCCCCCTGCTGAGCCACGTGATTGTGGCGCTCCTGCCTCTCATCCCCCTGCAGCCCAAAGAGACCGCCGCCATCATCCGCTTCCTCATACTGGACAACAGGTTAGCCATTCGGTACCATGAATTCACATGTACGATATCAACAAGTGTTATTCAATGCTGTGTCTCGCACAGGGAAGAGGTCAACGACTACCTCCATGAGATTTACTTCCTTCCGGACCATCCTGAGCTCAAAGACATTCACACTGTGCTGCAGAACTACAAAAAGGTCCATTTGACGGTGCTAGTCGGGATCATACAACACAAATACGATTCCAATACTTGGCAGCTTCTAGTTTCGTATCTTCATTGCTTCTTATTTTGGTCCCTCAACGCGTACAATAATACAGTTGTGAATTACATGAAGATTGCACCCCAGCTCGTAGCTCGAAATGCACACAGGCTAACGAGTTAGCCAGTTAGCAGCAAGCCAATTCTACACTCTTATTTGATGACCCCCATATCACTCACCAGGCCAGGTCCAACCTTTAAAAGTGATGCACACTTCCACGAAAGTCGCAGATACAACAGTGGAACATGAGGATAGTGACCTCGAGTGGATAAAATAATGCAAAATCAATTTTTATCTGTTTACTCATAAAATCCATAGGATACTCAATTCTAAAAATATTCACGAGCTGCAGCCCTACTTTGGAATGACCTGAAGAAAGAGATTTTATTCCTAAAAAGGGTATTTAATAATAATATTCTAAACTACTGAAACCTTCAGGATAGTTTAAATATTAAGACCGCGCTTAAACATAGAAAAATCAAAACAAACAGTTGTAAAAGATATTAATGCAAATGTATTTATTTTTCAACCCAGGACTGAGTCCAAAGGCTTCACATACATTTTCTTGCAACTGTATACCAGCAGAGCCAAGCGTATTCACAGCGTACTGTATATTTGTTCATTTTCTTAGTTGACAGCAAGCAACAGTGACCTGGCGTCTGCACTACAACTTTCCATGAGAGCCGTTCAGCACGAGAACGTCGACGTCCGCATCCATGCGCTGACCAGCCTCAGAGACATGATGCACAGCAACCAGGTGAGCGGAAAGACATCATTTGTTGACATATTGGCAAGCTGAGTTGATCCTCTTTTTGATGATGCCAAAATGTTGGGGTTTGGGGCGACCGCAGGAGTGGCTGTCGAGGCAAGTGTGCGCCAGTGAGTCTGTGGAACCGGTCATCTCCAGCCTGGTGTCGGTGCTGCTCAAGGGCTGCCAGGACTCGTCTCCCGAAGCCCGACTCCTGTGTGGCGAGTGTCTCGGTGAGCTGGGCGCTGTGGACCCGGGTCGCCTGGACCTGTCGCCGTCGCACATCCACGGTGACCGCAACACCTTTGTGGTATGTCTCGAAAAAAAAAAAAAATTCCGGCCTCGTGCAAGGCCCCCTTCATTTCCACTCGCATTTTAATGTTGCTTTTGTGTTTCAATCAGGGTGGCGTGGCCGACCCCAATTTTGCTTACGAACTGCTGACCGAACTCACCCGAGCTTTCCTGGCTTATGCCGACAATGTCCGAGCGCAGGACTCTGCTGCGTACGCCATCCAGGTATACCCAGGCCATCATACCTTTCTAAAACTAAAACTAACTCTAAATGTAACAAAAATGTTGGAATGTGTGTGCTGAGCCAGCATTGGTGTTAATGTATGCGATCTGTTATTTTAACTGAATTCCCATGAATCCGTTTCCGTAGGAGCTGCTGGCCATCTTCGAGTGCCGCGAGGGGCGCCTGGATTCACCGGGCCGCCGACTGTGGAGGAGATTCCCGGAGCACGTCAAAGAAATACTGGAGCCTCACCTCAACAGCAGGTACTGGAAGGCAAGGGGGCATCCTCAGACACCGCAACCCAAATTTGCACGCAAGTACATAACGTCGTAGTAAAGTCAGAGAGTAAATATTTCCATGGTAGCACATACACAGTATGTACGGGGAGGTCACACACGCAACTGGGCCGCACGATGACAAATTGGATCATGTTCATATTAGGATAACAGAAACTATTTGTATGAAGAACACGACTGGGCGAACAAAAACTACAATGGTGGTACGATGGAAAAACTCCTTCTTTCTCATCTCGGGTGTGCGTCCACGTCGCAGGTACAAGAGCAGCCAGAAGAAGGCCGCCTGGTCCAACCTGAAGAAGCCCGTCTACCTCAGCAACCGGGGCGGCAAGTTCTCCGACTGGGCCGCCACGTGGGCCGCCTACCTCATCAGCAAAGTGAGACCTCTTGTTCGGACTGGTAACAATAAAAAAATAATAAAAGCCGTATTCAAATAAATGATGATTAAACGACATGATGCAGTGAGCTGATGTAATATAACAATGTGAGAAATACATTTTTTAAAAAGTCACTGAATACTTTCCTCCAGATTTTACAATGATGAAATAATGAACTGCTTTTCTTGGCCGACGGGGCGTCAGGTACGACACAATTTGGCCAGCCGGGTGTTCACCTGCTGCAGTTTCATCATCAACTACGACTACAAGGTGACCATCTACCTGCTGCCTCATGTGCTGCTCTACACGCTGCTGGGCTGCACCCCGGCCGAACGAGAGGAGGTGAATGTTCCATAGTTGATGGGGGGAGTACCGGTAGTCAGAATGAATACAGAAAAGTTAGCCATGTCTGCATTATACTGCCCCCGGGTGGCCAAGGTGCGCATTACCAGGAGGAGCAGCATAATGACCCGCTGGATTGAATTGTGACCCCAAAAAAACCTTTTTGACCTCGTGTTCAAGTCACCACTCTATGCGTCTTTCGCTCAAGGTGACACAGGAGATGCTGGCCGTGCTGACGGAGAGCGAGGAACGCGTCCAGGAGACGGCGTCCAGCCGCTGGCAGCTCAGCACTCAGACGGTTTTCAGCATGCTGTCTCACCTCACCCAGTGGAGTCGCCACATTAGTCACGTCGAGCCCAGCGACAACGGTAGGTCGCGATATCAAAGGGAACAATCAGCGTGCGATTATAAGTAGGGAATCTCAGCTTCTGCTTCATGTATGTGTGCCGTTTTTCATACGAATGCAATAAATCAAACAAATGCCAGAGTTGCCGTTTTGCATGAAAATCTGTTGATGATAACCACCCTTGGCTTACTAATACCTTAAAAACACATAAAATACATTTTGCGACATTAAAAACAAAAGACAAAATACTAACCATCCTCACATAAACTGCTGCCTCGAACAATCACAGCAGAGAGTGGCAAGTACAAGTGCGTGGCGGCCTTCCTCAAGGACATCCCGCAGGATGTGATGGCCAAGGCGGCGCTGCGTTCCAAGGCCTACACGCGCGCCCTCATGCACTTTGAAGCCTACATGCTGGAGGGGAACGAGGACATCAAGGACCACCTCACCTTCCTGCAGGTGAGACCACCGCCGAAAATTAAAAGCAGTGGTTTGACATCAAGTATCACCTGCCCCCCAGCCCCTGAAAAAAGCAACCTAACCCTCCAAACACCATCAGAAACACCAACTTTAAATCTGGTACCGTATTAAACACTTGCAAGTATCAGCTAAATGAAGGCTCGTATCGGGTTTCTGGCTATCGATGAAAGCGAGTTGACGCCCCTGTCTCTGAAGTTAGCATTTTAGCTGAATGAGCGGTCTACGTTCTCGCCGCAGACATTGTACGCCGCCATGCACGAGCCCGACGGTTTGAAGGGGGTGGACGCCCTGAGGCAGGAGGAGCCGTCACTCCGCGAACAGATCCTGGAGCACGAGAGCATCGGCCTGTTGCAGGATGCCACCGCGTGCTACGATCACGCTATACAGCTCCAGTCCGACCAGGTACCCAACCGCTCCCCCATATCCTGGAATTCAGGTTCAGTGTAGGCTCTTCAACGGTCACACGCAGTTGCCACGGCAATTGCGCTCTCCAGTTTGTTCTTCTCTGTGTGCCGCCGTTCTAGATCGGCCACTATCACGGCGTCATGAGGTCCCGGTTGGGCCTGGGCCAGCTGTCCACAGTCATCACGCAAGTGAATGGAGTCCTGGCCGACAAGTACGTACTTGACCTTGGTAGAGAATGCGACATCCGGTGATGGTTTTTCCCACACCAACTCAGGCTAGTCCGTCCTAACCAAGCCTTGTTGGATGAGCTGATGAAGCCTTCTTGGATGAGAAGCGAAGCGTCTCCTAAGACAAACCGAGCTGCCCGGTTACAATTGATTCAATGCCCTGAGAACGAAATGAATAAATATATCATCGATTCCTGTTCGTAGAAGACGATTAAGTCTTAGGGATGTGATGCCGCTAAAAATTTGGTTATGAGGCCATGATTTGATTTCAGAGCATTTTTATTGACATTTTATTTATTTATTGATGGTGAAAGGTTTTTATGGTATACGTTTATTCTGGAAGGACCACGTTAGTTCAGTACTGATATTCACCTTGCTACTCGAACGACTTTGACATACTGCCAAAAGTATGTCGTTCGCCATGACATCTTGCTAGCCAGAGGCTGAGCACCGCTGCGTCTGTTGACGGCGTTTAGGCAGCAGTGGACCTCGGAGCTCAACGCCTACAGAGTGGAGGCTGCCTGGAAGCTGGGCAAATGGGACCTGCTGGAGGACTATTTGAGTTCGGGTAATGAAATAAATTGTTGGTCATGACTTTACTCATTAGCCACCTTCTTCCTTAGCCCAAAAAAGAAAATGAATCGAGCTACCAAATGTGCCTTCAGATCTCCAGTCCAGCACGTGGGGAGTACGACTGGGTCAGCTGCTACTGGCAGCTAAGAAACAAGATGGCGCCACCTTCTCCGAGAAGCTGAAGCTGGTCCGGAATGAGCAGGTGGTCCCGTTGTCGGCCGCCAGCTACGAGTGCGGCTCTTACCAGAGAGGATACGAGTACATCGTCAGGTCTGTTGGCCTCGTTTTGGTCCTTTGACAATGCTTCACTTTTCCCGCATTGTTTATTTGACAGCCTAATTCCAAATTGGAGTAAGTTTTTTTTCCTCATTTGACAGACAGTACCCACCGTGACAACGTGGAGGAAAAAAAGTTTTTTCTTTAATGCTTGCAAAGTTATTCAAACAAAATTTTTAAACGTAAGAAATCACACACCAGTGTATCTGAAAAACACTACATTCACTTTGTCCAATTTGTTTATGTTGTCACAATGGCATTTTGTATATTTGCATCGTGTGTTTGAAATGAACGATATTTTCCTCTCCTTTCTGTGATATCAGGCTCCACATGCTGAGCGAGTTGGAGCACACGTTCACTGAGCTACAGAGGCAGGAAGGAGGATCGTCCCCCGGCCTCAGACAGCTCCCCTCCCATTGGTCGGATCGGCTGGAGATGACCCAGAAATCATTTCGGGCCAAAGAGCCCATCTTGGCCCTCCGCCGCTCGCTACTGAGCCTGCAGTCAAAGTAACGATGCACAAACTAAATTAACGACTCTTTAGATGCCGTGTCCTGATAAATGAACGCCTCGCCCAATCACGCCGTGTCTTATTTGTTCTGCTAAGTCTGCCAAACTTGACCCAAAGTCAATTTGACATGATCCTTTCCATTCTCACAGAACCAAATTTAAACTTGGTTCCAATGGTCCACACACACAATGAATGGAGCTCCTCCCCCCAAAAAAAGATTCCTACTTCCTGTGTTAGAAATGCACAACATATGCAATCTATCATGTTTATGGTCTTTGACTTTTCCAGGCCTTCGAGTCAGAAGCTGGTTGGCGAGTGCTGGCTCCAGAGCGCCCGGGTGGCCAGGAAGGCCGGACATCACCAGACCGCCTTCAACGCGCTCCTGAACGCAGAGAACACGCACCTCGCCGAGCTGCTCACCGAGAAGGCCAAGTGGCTTTGGTCCAAGGTGGGGATGTTACCAAAATGAGTCACAGTGAACCACCAGAAAAAACAAAAAGCTAAGAATGCCGGTACATTGAGCTATGTAAGGTTGCGTACAAGCACGTACAATCGCCACAAGTGTAACTTTTGAAAGGTACAAAAATTTGAGGGGGCTTTTTTTGAAATGATATATATTGATAGCACACGCTTTGGCGTTGACAAAAAAAGTAAACCTCCTAAAAAACAGTTGAGAAATGAGCAGGTAATGAGTTCATTTCAATGTCCGTGCATTGCCTTTGGTGGGAAAGTCGCCCCTGCCAACATGGCCACCACGTAAGCGCGGCGGTTCACTTATTTTATTTTATTTTATTTTTTTTTGGCTCATATTTTCACTGGGCGGTCAGGGCGACGTCCACCAGGCACTGATCGTCCTGCAGAAGGGCGTGGCCCAGTGCTTCCCTAAAGAGGAGCCCCCGTCGGACCCTCACGACCTGCAGACCAAAGGCCGAGCCATGCTACTGGTTGGCCGCTTCATGGAGGAGACGGCCAACTTTGAGTCTAACGCCGTCATGAAGACGTACAAGGTTGCCATTTACGCAAGATCTTTACCCATCTTTAGCGTTGCTTTTTGTTGATTGTTGTTGTTTTTTTCTTTTTGCAAAGGATGTGACCAACCTTCTGCCTGAGTGGGAGGACGGCAACTTCTACCTGGCCAAGTACTATGACAAAGTCATGCCCATGGTGACCGACAACAAGATGGAGAAGCAAGGGAACCTCATCAGATACATTGTCACCTATTTCGGAAAGTAAGACCGACAAAAAACTAAAATGATGTCGCCGAATTACACGAGGACTTGTTTAACCACTCTACAGCTGAAATCACAATAACAGTTTTGGCTCTTCAAACATAACAATTCATGACAGTGTTAGTTATGAAGAAAAGAAAAGGCCAACAATGATAATCATGAAGTGTGTAACCACATGACAGTAACCAGACCAATGTTGGAGGATTTGAAGCATTTTTTTTATCCGTCTAGTTTTGTTGATATCAAACCGATGAATTTGATGTCTTTTCTGTTTTCCCCCAATATCAGTCCGATAGTTATCTGTCTTATAGTTTTCATGTGTCTCTAAAAATTGTCATTAAAAGTAGGGCCTAACCAATGAATTGGCTGGTGGATTTAATCGGCAGATATTTGTTAGTTTAAAAATCGTTAAAAAAAAAAAAAAGCCAGATTTTTTTTTCCACATTCCTACAATTAATCAAAACTAAAAATCTTACATTTACTAAAAGTCCCTGGAATGCATAAATAAAAAATATCTCATAAATTAGACGCACCAAGCCAAGTTTTCACCAAGCCTGGCAAATTTGAATTTTGGAGGAAAAAAAAAATTTGTACAGATGTCTGTATTATAAGCCACCGGCTGAGTAACGTGTGCTGCTCTGGTGTTTAATAAAGACAGTAAAAATCTTCTGTTAAAGGTTTTGCCATCGTCCGTGTGTGACATGTAATCCATAAATGGCATTATTTAATCCTTGGCGTGCATCCTGTTTGTTTCCGTCCAGAGCGCTGCAGTTTGGAAACCAGTACATCTACCAAGCTATGCCCCGTATGCTCTCCCTCTGGCTGGACTTTGGAGCCAAAGTGTGTGAATGTGAGAAAGGTGCGTGGCCAATAGTGTCATGATACATGTGCGTGCTGTTTTGTAAAATTTACAGTAGGGCTTGGCCATGAATCCATTTTTAGCACTTAATTTGCCAAGAGATAGTTTTCAAAAAGCACATTCAAGTGTTGCCAACTTCAGCACTCTTCCGACCACTCTTGTGCCATTAAAAAAATAATCAAAGCTATCTTCTTCTTTAGCCGGTCGGGCCGACAGGCAGATGCGCCAGGAGCTGTCCAAGATCAATGCGATGATGGGCGAGCATTGCGCCAACCTGGCTCCCTACCAGTTCCTCACCGCCTTCTCGCAGCTCATCTCCCGTGTGTGCCACTCCAACGACGATGTCTTTGCCGTCCTCATGACCATCGTGGCCAAAGTCTTCCTGGCGTATCCGCAGCAGGCCATGTGGCTGATGACGGCCGTGTCCAAGGTAGGCGCACTTTTTTTGCTGGAAAAACGCCAGGCAAAACCCACTTCTGAGAGAGAATGTGAACTACAGATAGCAAAAGACGGTGAGGACGCAGTTAAAAGTTAAATGACCATCATTTTTATTCTTTGTTTTTACATGATGCACAACTCTTATTTATTGTGCAATAATCTAATGGTAACATGTATTTGCTACATATTTTGATGCATTTTTATGCTTCAGAAAACATTTACGTATAAATTTTGGGGGCGCTTGGAACGGATTAGGGTATTTACATGGACAACGCGTCTCGACTTACAAAATTTTCTTGCTCAGAAATTTCTTCCAGAGTACATTAATTTCGTAATTAGAGGTACCACTGTACTTTACTACACGCTGACGAGGATGACGATGTTCTCGCCCCGTGCCCCTCAGTCGTCCTACCCCACCCGCATGAATCGCTGCAATCAGATCCTGAAGAAAGCCATCAGCCTCAAGCAGTCTCTGGACAAGTTTGTCAGCGACGCCAACAGGCTCACCGACAAGCTGGTGGAGCTCTGCAACAAGCTGGTGAGTCGTCATTCTCACAGGAAATTACAGTGGTAGCTTGACTAAAGATAGCAAACTCTACAGAAAAAAAAAAAGTGTCCTGTCCTTTGACTTTTTGCTTGATTTGTTTTCTCCGAGGTAAACAACGACACCGGCAAACTGAGCATGAGTGTCCACTTCAAGCATCTGAAGCGTTTGGTGGAGGAGCCCACCTTCAGCCAGATCCTCATCCCGCTGCAGTCCGTGCTCATCCCCACGCTTCCCTACACCGGCGGGGCCAACACCACTCACGACGCCTTCCCGGGACATTGGGTCTACCTGGACCACTTTGAAGACCACGTAAGGCGTACAAAAACATGCCTGGGGGGAAAAAAAAAAATCTGCATACATTAAAAAAAAAAAAAAAAAAGTGTTTTTAAATGAGAAGGCTGTTTTGTGACCGCCGCGTGTTTTCCCAGGTGGAGATCTTGCCCTCCTTGCAGAAGCCCAAGAAGATCAGCCTGAAGGGGTCGGACGGGCACAGCTACACCATGATGTGCAAGCCCAAAGACGACCTGAGGAAGGACTGCAGGCTGATGGAGTTCAACTGTCTCATTAACAAGGTCCCCCCCCCCCCCCATTTCCTTTTACTGCGGCAAGCGCAGTTTAATACCAGATATTATATTCTGTCTTTTCCTCTGGCATATAACTTTATCTACAGTGCCAGGCATCTATTAGGGGTATGGTGTTAAAAGGGGGAGGCCTTTTTTTTTTTTTAAATAAGTGCATTTTCAAACAATTTTAAATATTATAGTTCTTCCTCATTTAGTGTCCATGAGGCGTTAATTCACAAATTCCTAGAGTACCAGGTGTCTCTTAGGAGAAAGGAGTTTATTGAGGAGAGGACTTTTTTTTCAGACAAATCCACTTTTATAACGAATTAAATATGTTTCGCTGTTTTTTTTCTTCCTCATATAGCAGCCGGGGTTGATTATTTGCTGAACTTTAGAGAGGATCAGGAATTTATTATAGGTGAGGTACTAATTGGTGGAGGCATTTAATTTTTTTTTTTAAAAAAACCTTGTCAGAGGGGAGGCCTTTAAAAAAAAAAAAATCTTAATATGTATGTGAAAGAGGCAGTGTGTCTGTGTGTGTGTGCGCGTAGTGCTTGCGCAAAGACGCCGAGTCACGGCGTCGGGAGCTGCACATCCGCACCTACGCCGTCATCCCTCTGAACGAGGAGTGCGGCATCATCGAGTGGGTCAACAACACGTCGGGGCTCCGCCACATCCTCACCAGGCTGTACAAGGAGAGAGGTACGTCGCGCCGCCGCGTCTGCTTCACAGACGCCAGCGCTGAGCCGCGGCCTGGCCGTTTCAGGCGTCTACTTGTCGGGCAAGGATTTGAAGAAGATGATCCTCCCCAAGACGACCCCCTTCGAAGAGAAGCTCCGCATGCACAAGGATGTGCTGTGTGCTCGACACCCCCCCGTCTTCTACGAGTGGTTCCTGCGCACCTTCCCTGACCCCACGTCGTGGTATGGCGCTAACGCTCAAGTATATTCTGATGAATTAATCCCTCCCCAAAAAAATAAACATTCACAGTTTACGTGAAATCCTCTTGGGGAAATGTCCCCTTTGTCAGGACCTGATCCTCATGGTAAGTCACTTGAGAGGCAGAAGATACACAATGTATGTTACACATACAGCACATTTGACTATAAAGTTGTATTCAATTCAATTCAATATAACTTTTGCAATCATCAAGTGAAACCGCACGAATCACCTGATCCATATATCAGCTCATGTAGAGTTGTACAGATGCGGGAAGGCAACCTGGAGACAAATATTTGCATTTTCAAAGCCCATACCCCGGGTCAAAAGTTTCCAACGATTTAAAAAAACTATCATGACACAAACATTCAAATTTGAAAAATTGATGCATCGCCCAGACCTACATTTACTGTTTTTTTTGTTTGTTTTTCCTATCTGCAGGTACAGCAGCCGCTCCGTATACTGCCGCTCCACAGCCGTCATGTCCATGGTGGGCTACGTCCTCGGCCTGGGGGACCGCCACGGCGAGAATATCCTCTTTGATTCCTTCACGGGGGAGTGTGTGCACGTGGACTTCAACTGCCTCTTTAATAAGGTTCGCTTGTTTATGACACCTGCGGAACAAGCTTGGAACTCCATTTGCTGAACTTCAGCCTCAACAAAAAAGTCTTTTTTAAAAATGTTTTTATTTTTAAATGAAAGACAATCCATGCATCCATCCTTTCCCCGATCCGCTTTATCCTCACAACAAATAATAATCATCATAATACCGTGGCCGGCTGATTGATTAGTCGGCCCCTCGTTCCAACGTAATGACGAAATTCTAAACCGTCGCCTTGATGGTGACACACGATTTTTCTCCCTTCCAGGGGGAGACGTTTGACGTCCCCGAGGTGGTCCCATTCCGTCTGACCCAGAACATGGTGCACGCCATGGGGCCCATGGGCATCGAGGGTCTCTTCAGGCAGGCCTGCGAAGTCACACTGAGGCTGATGAGGGACCAGAGGGAGTCACTCATGAGGTATGTCAAATTGAGGAAATATTTTTATAAAAAAAAAATTTGAAAATTAAATTAAATATTTACCTCTTGGAGAATTTTTTAAGTCGAAAATATTTTTAAATTGTAACAAATCATGCTAAATAACAAAAAAAAAGATGTTCTCATAAATTTAGCATCGCAACTGGAATGATGATGTAGTAATTTTCCAAAAGGGTGCCTATACCACGAACATATCATACAGTATGCACTATTCACCAAAAATATCATCTTTCATCCTTATGAATGCATTACAAGGGCAGCCATGAAAAATGAATGGCTTTTAATAATTTATTCATTTATTTATTTTTTAAATCCTCTTTCCTTGCCAGTGTCCTAAAGACCTTCCTTCATGACCCCCTGGTGGAGTGGAGCAAACAAGGCAAAGGACTCTGCAAAATTCAGGCCAATGAAACTGGAGAGATCCTCAACGAAAAGGTGTGTGGACCAAACCTTTCCTTTTTTCGTTTTTCCTTTTTCATCTTGACACATTAGAACGTCGGACAAAAACAATGGTTTTCAAACATTTCTGTACCACCCCAAAAAAAAAAAAAAAAAACCCACCAAAACTTTCCATGTACTCCTAACTTGGCCCCGGCCAACTTACATTGGCCTTAAAAAAAAGGTTTGCAAAAAAATGTATCTATCTTGGTCGAGCCCTACTTTTAACGGCGTTGCACTGGTCTCCTTGGTCCTGCAGGCCAAAACGCACGTGTGCGACATCGAGCAGCGTCTCCAGGGTGTGATTAAGAGCCGCAATAAAGTTATGGGACTGCCTCTGTCCATCGAGGGCCATGTGCACTACCTGATTCAGGAGGCCACGGACGACAAGCTGCTCTGTCTGATGTATGTGGGCTGGGGGCCCTACCTGTAAAGTGCACTTCTAGTCGACTTGCGTTCACGTTCACAAACCTCAGTTCACGAGTTAGCGGCTTCCTGTTGTCTAGAAACTGACATTGATGTACATGTTCTTGTTAATAAATGATTATCTTTTGTTCCGTTCAGATGTGCACAGCACAACTGCAAGTGGGCTCATTTTAATGTTTATATTTACATGACCACATTGATTAATCAAGTGTATTTTTTTAATTCATTCACATGCACCATTGTTCTGTTCATACAATTGTTGAATGAATGATTAAGAAACGACCAAACACGTTTAGTTACCAGTTTTAGAAGTGGAAAAAAAAAACTAAACTTGTGCAACAAATGACTAAGATAAAACAATTTTGATGAACCATTTTTCTGAAAAAAAAATGTATACATTAAATGTAACAAATAAAATTGTCTACTTTAATTCAGTAATAATTCACACTCATGTTAGTTTATTTATACTTAATGTAATGAGAAGGTTAGTCAAATAAATGTACTGTATATGTAAAGTGCTTCAAAATCAATGATCAAAATACGCAATTTTAAAGAAAAACGTTGTAATTAATGGTAGAGAGGCCGCAACAAAGAACGGCGCCTCCCGTATGTGGCCCACGAGCCAGGCTGGTCTAATCCCTTAACCCTTTTTAAGAGTCACCCTTTCACCTGCTTTCTTTAATCCCACTACAAGATCAAGCAGGAGTATTCTACACAGATGGCAGAATTTTTTTTTTTTTCATTTTTATTTGAAGCCAGTGAGATTTTTGGACCCAGTCATGGCTTTCAAACTGAGGGTTTTTTTATTGGTATATTTTTACTTCTTGTCAACACATGACTCCTGCTGCAGCTCTGTTTTTGACATAAAGCCACGGTAATAATGCAGACCTTTATGATGGAAGGGTTCTTTTTTCTCAAGGCTGTGAAGGGGACTCTAGTGTGGGGTTTTTTTGTACAACGCTGGACAAATGTAATCAGACAATCAAGATCAAAGTTCTATTTTTGTATGATTTAACCATACAAAGGGGTTCTATGCAAGCATTTTAGTTTGCGCTTTTATTTCCTGGTGGGTAAGGTGACATCTATCTGTCAATGTTTTTTTAAGTGGACTGGGAAATTAATGGAAAGCATATAGAAATATAGGGCTGGGCGATATGGCTTAAAATCTTTTTTTATGTTTTTGTGGGCAGTCACTCCAGGGACACAACTATTATACATTATCAATGTTTTATGTCATAAACATTGAGTTTGTTTTACACAATAAGGGCGTTCTGAACAAACTTCCGTTTGTGCGTTTACTTTGGCGGGCCATACCGGAACTCTACGGACAGATTTGAAACTTCTTACCTTTTAGCTCTCAGGAACGTCCATCAAGCAGGTCAAAAGCTTCAGATTTAAAATTTTAACATGTTCGCTCGTAAAAAAATTCAGTTTTAGCCCTTCCTGTAACGACACAACCTAAGGGATCGAGCGAAACCGATGGCTAAAAGGACAAAAACAACACAGCAAAGTCATCTGTCATATGGTCACTAGCTAATGTAATCTTGACCCAAGGAAAATGGAGGGGTCAGCGGGTGGCCGGCGGTCGCTCACCTAGCTCGGTTCCTGGGGACGGAGGACGGTTCGTCTCCGTTCGAAACATCGGGAACCGCGCTCCCCTCCTCGACCTTGACGACGACATGGATTTGACGCGGTTGGCCGTGGACGCCAGCCAGTTCATCAACCGTGCGGTCCAGGTAAATATAATTAAATTAAAATTAATACATAAAAAAAATGAAAAACCTGAAAATGGTGCTGTCCGACCAAAACACGTACACGCTTACCCCATTTAAACTTTCGGGGAGTCCCACCATCAGGCCTGTGTTTTTTTTTCGATGATTTAACAGAACATTACAAAGATTAAATGTGTGTAGGTCTTCTACAAAACAACGACCTTTTAAAATATTCGACTTTTTGTGGACTGTTCGTCACTTTGGGAAAAGTCACAAAATTCCAAGTTGAAACAACATTTAGGATATTTTTTATTGCTATCAAAAAGGATCAAATTTGACCTGAACAATGTACTTTTCAGTACACAGGGGAGAGTGTTGGCCAGGCCGACAAAACCGACTTAGATCCCAACCTGGAGGAGCTCCTGATGCGGGTGGATGCCACCAAGACATGGACGGACGTCATCGTCTCACAGACAGAGGCCGTGTTGCAGCCCAGCACAGGTCAGTGATACAATGGTGACTTGTAAGATATTTGAAGTTGACGAGCCATTTTATCAAACGTCACTTTCAGTCTACAGCAGATTTGCCGGTTGGAAGTGATAAAGGTTGAAAGCCTTTATCACTTCTTTTCATCTTCCTTAAAAAAAAAAGATATGAAACGTGGAATGCACTTCCGAAGCACTGACATTATCTGGACACTATATAAATAAATATATGAAACATACATAGAAATACAAAATAAAGCTTACCGACAGACTGAATTGAAGCAGGGGTTTTTTTTCCCAATGTTTTTTTTCTTTGTGATTTGACAATTCCGTTCAACTACCTTGCGATGTTGATGTGAATTAATTCAATTGTTCAACCCTGGTCTGATTCTCTGTAACCAATTTCCTCCACTAACGAGCTTTTTGTTTCTACCGAGCAGTGGCGCGACTGGAGGAGAGACTGTACGAGCATCTGGACTGGCCTGCCCCGTCTCGACCTCGCGCTCAAGAGCTCCTGGGTGACCAGATGATTCAGGCCGGGCTGGAGATGGGAACCAGCAGCCCTTACGGTGAGTGCATTGTCAATATGATAGTAATCGGAACGTCAACATGGCGGCGACGGATTCAATTTTTGTGTTCAGGAACGTCGCTACTGCGATGCGGCGAGGCTCAGAAGCAGCTCGGCGAGGCCCAGAGGAAGTTTGCCCAGAGCGCCACCATCCATTTTCTCAGCCCTCTGCGACGCTTCGGCGTGTGTGAATACAAAATCATGCAGGTACCACATCCTCGGGGGACATCCTTTGGATTTATGTAAAGCATATACGTGTTGAACTCATATTTACAATAAGAGTCATCCCACACATTACAAAGGGGAGAGAAAAAAATCAACGCAGTTTCTTCTTTAAATCACATCTGTCACAGTACCGAGACTGACCTGTGAGAGGCAGCAAAGGACATCCGGATTGATGCACAAGAAAAATGAGGAGTTAGAAGAAAACATTCAAATGTTTCTGACTTGAATTTTTATGGCGGTGAATGAGCCGTGAGACACATTATACAAACATTCAACATCTTTCCATCTGAAGCCAGCCAAAATGCTCAAATTCCACCCAATAAATATCGAACGGGTGTAACATTAATGACTGTTGCATGATTCTTTTTTGGGATTGATTTTTGAAATCACGATGAAGAAACGCCATTATTCATTCGGTTCAAAACTCGTGTTCAGGAGGAGCGCAGGATGTTGCTGAGCAAGCGTCTGGACTTGGACGTTGCCAAGAGCCGACTGAGGCGCGCTCATGAGGCCGAACAAGAGTCCAGGGTGAGAAGGACTATGAATGGTTGAAGCCATCACGCCGCGCGTTTGCTTGATTGTTGTCATCTGATTGACGACCTCAGAACCTGGACGCAAACCCCATGCAGGACGACTACTTCTCGTCTCACGTGTCCTACATGTTCCGATTCATGCGCGTTCGTTGGATGAAGGTGAGTCGGCACAAAGCCGCTCGGTGTCAGCGTCGCTGAGTCCTCTTGACGCTCAGCCTCTCTCGTCCATCAGATGTGGGCGCAGGAGATCTCGCAAGTGAGTGAGTGGAATCGACACACACACTTGGCACGCGGTGGTCACTTTCAGGGTGGATGGGGAAGGTCTGTGCCGAAACCGTTTGCAGATCCCTTTAGGAGATGCTCAACGAGATTCAAGTTGCCATGATTTGTTTTCTCTTGGTTTTTCTTTTTTTGTTTTTGTTTTTTTTGGTCAATTGACATCTCAGATTTTTTTTTTTTTACGTCAATTGACATAAAAAAAAACAATCTGAGGTGGACTGAGACACGTTTCGAGTTGTTCAATCAGCGTATCATCCAATTTAGAACTCAAAAAATAATTGATGTGTATAGATGTCTATCTTGGTTTCATAAAATTCGGATGCACACTTTTTTTTTCCCCTTTTCTGAATGCATTGCCGAGATATCAGATCAGGACTCGGCAGATACTTAAAACCAAAGGTTTGGACTTAATTTTTTACATTTTCAAAAACTTCAAACACTAAAAATTCGACTGCCCGCACAATTGATTGTCGGCTGCTCCCAAAAAAAAAAGAAAAGAAAAATTGCCCATAAATTGAAATTTGCATCTATTTTCCTCTATTGTAAGGTAAACAGGACGGAGGATTATAAAATAGTCAATTGTTCTGCCCGTAAATCATATCTTTACTGTTTTAAGTGTAAAGGAACCAAAAATGTTCTTTTGTTCATTATATACAGTATATATATATGTATATACAGGTATATTTTTTATTAATCAGCCAGATAATCAGTTATCCTAATTTTATTGAAATCGACTTGAAAAAAGAAATCCACCCTAGAGGCCCTAGAGATCCCGTCATGTTGACGTTATGGGGTGTCGTGTTTAGAATTTTGAATACAGAAAACAAATGATTTCCATTTCGGAATAAGGCTGTCAACCTCAACAAAATGTGGAAAAAGTGACAAATCCTCTCCGGATGCGCTTGTCATTTACCGTTGTTGGGTTTTTTTTTAGGCCGAGACGGAGCTGAGGATCTCCGAGTCTTTGTTCCTTCGGCAATCGGAAGTCACGCGACAGCTTCTGGGAGAAATTAGCACCAGCCACGTACGTACACACACACGCACGCGCAACCGCTTTGTAAGTCATTTTTCCGAGCCAGCGGGACAGCGGATTGTCTTGCGTGATTGTTTGGAACACCCGACATATGTGTTACCCAGAGACAACACTTTGCGGTGTTTTAGTGACGCGCGGGTTGTTTGTGTGGTGGTGTTTTGTTTTTGTTTTTTTGTTTTTTGTCAGCGCAACCACATGCAGAGGCTGAGTGACTTTGTGGATGCGCAGACGTGTTACTACGCCCAATGCAAGCAACACGCCCTGGAGCTCCACAAACAGCTGGCCAGGTTGGAAAAGTCAAACATACCTCTTTCTGATCCAAATAGGGCAATCATTTTTTTGTTGTGTTTTTTTTTTTATCACCATAGTTTTTCAGTGTATTGTCACCTTTTATTTTCAAATTCTCATGGATTTTTTTTAATTTAGAATTTTACATTGTTTGAATGACATTTTGTTTAAATTAATGTTTTTGTGATTATTTTGTAAAAATCCAGTAGAAATAACTGAAGTATTTTAGTATCACTTTATTTCTAAGCGATCATTTGTTTTGCATTTAATGCCATATTTTAAAATGATTTTTTTTTACATTTTTGCAATGTATTGTTGAAAAATAAATGTTTGTATATGGTCATAACAGTAAAGGATACATTTTTGCATTTTTTTCTATTTATTGTTAAAAATAGGTATTACATTTTACTTTATTTTTTGTTTTTACATGTTATTTTAAAAATGTAAGTCCTATAAACAAATATTTTTTAGCAATTTAATTCATTCATTTAACTTCCTTTTTTCCCACCTCACTTTTTTTTACCTTAATGTTCCTGTCACCTCGGATTCACAAAGAAATGTATTTTTTTTTTAGAAAAGCTTGATTCACATTCGTCCAACAGATTTATTATTCATTTCTACATTCATGCTTCAACATAAATAATTGGGAATAAACACATGACCAACATTTTGACTTTCCGATGTCCTTTTGCAGCATCCCGGCCGTGCTGTGCTCCAACAAGTGGCAGTCGTCAATCACCAACGGGGCGCCTCGCTGCCAGCATCCTTCTGCTGAGCAAAATCAAGTTTCTCCCGCCTCCGCCGTCGTCATCCACCACCTTCCGGAATTCGACCAGGACTCTTGGACGATGGGAGTGAGCGCTAACAATAACAACGAACAGGTCCCTGGTCATGCTTGTCCATCAGAACATGAACATCCCCCATCTTCTGAACCCACGTCTTCCGACTAATTCACGGGTCTCCCCTGCATCATGGCCAAACAAGTGCAGGTGAAGACCCACAAAGTTAGTTACATTTAAAATGAAGTCATCAGTGACATCACTAGTTAGTTTTCAAGTGTCGTCATCGAGTAACTAAGTTACTCTTTCAAGGTAACTGTGGCAAGACTGTAGTCCAGGTTAGAGTACGTTCGATCCTCCTTTTGGCTTGTGTAAGTGTACCTAATGAACTGTCAGAATTCTACCCCAAAACGAGGCTCACTTCATGGTCATTTTCTCCTCTGTGTGTGTGTGTCTTTGTTTTGCATTTCGAAGCCAAGTAAGGTGAAATAAGATCGTTCCACGCATACGCACACGGTGTCACCCCCTCAGTGGTCCCAATAGGTCAATTGTAGTTCTTGTGTTCACATCCAGATGTTGTTCATTTTCCCCCCCATAGAGGCCATCATGTGTGTGTGTGGGGGGGGGGGTGTATATGTATAATGGAAATACATACATGATGTAGATGATGTCATTATCATGCTACAGGCTAGAGGTGTGTGTGAGATGTCGCTGACGTCAGCGCTGTGTTGGCATGTGTTTAATGTGGAAATAAATATGCAAACAGTGACATGGGGCTCCCAAAACAGATTTTTTTTTTGGTTTATTTTTTGAGGGGGGTAGCAAACTTTCCTGCAGTTTACTGCTGAAACAAAGTGCTCTATGTTTAATCAAATAATAATGGTGACTGTTTTTTTTTCCAGGTGTAGCATTTTTTTCTGCAACTTGGTTTTAATTTGTACAATAATGACAAGAGTGTAGTCAAATGCGCGAGCTCACTAATATGTCTTCAATTCAAATATGTATTCATTTTTGAAAGCAGTCATTCATTGAAGAGTGCAGGCCACTCTTCAGAACATTGCTTTCCATTTCCCAGCTGTGTGATATTTAATAACAGTTTCCTACGACTCAACAAAAAAACTGCACACGTCTCAACGACAATTGTCCCTTGCGATCGCTCGACTACCTTTCCTGCTCTTTTTATGGTTGTTGTTTCAAAATCTTTCCATTAGCCGCTACAGGAAATAAGATCCTAGCGACTTGTGATGAGTGAATTACGGCAGAATAAATTGTATGATGAATTACTTTTTCCACCGGCCCACCCTGTAAAAGTAGGAAACTGGTGCATCCTCGTCAGTTTTGGGGTACTGCATGCAAAAAAAGTGTCACAAAGTTCATCCTCTTCATCCTAACAGCTGTCATTGATATGGCGTCAGCAAAGTGTGAAAGGTGTACATTTGTCGGATTGCAGCAATTGAACAGGATACAAAAATATTCCCAGTGTTTACCTGTTGTGAAAATCATCCCTCTCTGGCCCCATTTTATGCCTGTAATTATTGTATCTATTATTACTTATGAACTTGTCATGGTGTGACCAAAGCTAGCCAACGGCAGACTAGAGAAACAAGGCCAGATTGAAGATGATATTTCAATCATTTGCACCATGGCTAACAGAGGCTAATGTGGGAGATCCACGCAGGCTCGAGCAAAAGAGACCGTTCCAGTTACTTGGCCGCTGACTTAGTTGTTCAGAAAAGTTAAAAAGAAGCACTTGGAACGCCCTCAGCTTCATGTCAAGGGATAGAAAGCTCAAGTTGGAGGTTTGGGCGGCGCCGTATGGACGGCTGCAACCACCGGCGCCCACGTGACCGTTCTCATCAGGTCATCAGGTAAGTTGATCGCCTCTTTTATGTTTGAAATGATGGTGCGAGATTTATTTATTTGGGGGTGGGGGTCCAAATAAATAAATAAATAAACAAACGAATAACGTCTACCCAGTAACATTTCGTTTTGGCAATCTTCCATCATGAACAGCTAGACTACATTCAGAGCTAGGCTACATTCAGATCTTGCTAGCAGCTACTCCGGAGCTTAAAAAAAAAAGTCCATCAAATCAGGTTCTCTTTGTGTTATTATACTCGCTCTGACCGTAAACTTAAAAAAGAAATAGAGTTAAAGAAACTGAAGCCACGTTATGTGCCAAACTGGTGCTTATTTGGAAGCAAGTTAACCTTGTGTTGGCCAATTCCATACAGCGCCCAAATGTCAAAGCAGCAAATCAGAGGAATAATGGCTTGCATCTCCAAAAACTCCTATCTCAAGACACCACTGTCTAAGTACCGCTACAGTAAATATTATTGATCATCTTTCATGAAATATTGACACATCTGATGGTTGTTTAGATTTGTAACCACTATTGTACTAGACCGTGGCTGCCATTACCCTGTGGCCATAAAATTATGATAAAAATGGACTTGGCCCACTCTAGTTGTCAAGGGCTCATACTTAGAGGTTTTTATTTTTCAAACATGCTTGCTCCACTCTTAGATTGTGTTTGACACTCCTGTGATTTTTTTTGGGGGAGGGGCTGGGGCCCACCCTATCTTATTACACAATTTCTGCGGCCCGTGTGTCGGGCTGCGTCACAAGCCGACCAAGGGAATGCTTTGGAAACTTTATTTGAGGAACGGCGCTTTCATCACATCGCCCCCGTCGAGTTTCCCCTCACGCTGTGACCTCCTCGTTTCCCCGGCAACCTATATTGCTTTCAGGTGCGTGAAAATGTTTTATTTGTGTCGTTGTTTCAAAATAAACAAGTAACGTTTGTCTTTTTTTCTCAAAAAATAATATTGATGGAAATTTTGATGAAATTGTAATTTTTAAAACAATTTCTACAAGTCATTC
The DNA here is from genome assembly GCF_054856545.1 of Hippocampus guttulatus. NCBI lineage: Eukaryota > Metazoa > Chordata > Actinopteri > Syngnathiformes > Syngnathidae > Hippocampus > Hippocampus guttulatus. Next base: position 16,099,971 of record NC_141273.1, read on the forward strand.
ATTATTTATTTGTTCAACTCCATTTTGTTGCTAATGATCCAACAAATGAAACAGTCTTTTTTTTTTTGTGGGGGGATGACATCTCGTGATGTGATCGTGAAAAAAAACCCAAACATTTTGCTGGTGTGCTGCAATTTGGGTATTTTTTTTTTCTTCATGTTGATGTCTTGTTTCTCTTCCCGTGCAGAAACCCCCTATGGATTGCTGCGACGTCCGCACAGGATGCTGACTGTCACATTTTATTTTTTTCCTGGGGACCTCCAACACCCGGTGAACTCAAATCAGGTCTTCGACCCCCCCCCCAAAAAAAAAAACCCCATCTCTCTTTGCGTCACACAGGGCCTACACATTCTCATCCTGCATTTTGCAATGGGGAATCGTCAAGAATGTCCGAAAGGAAGTCCAATTGTTCACTACAAAACAGTCTCACCTCATACAACATTGTCTGTTCGCTCACAAAAAAAAAAGACATGATTTTGTACAAAATTGAACACAGCTGAATGAAAACATTTTTAGGTGGAGTGTACTGATGTGAGTGTAAAAAGAAATTTGATGAGTGATTTTATGAAATGTAATACAAAGGCATGACAGACAGCATAATGCAGTTTGAAATTTGACAAATAATTCAAAACCAATGTTATAAAACTTATTTTGGCAGTTGGTGGTGCAAAATTAAAGCAAAGCAAATGACTGTTGGCAGAGCTTGAAAAAAGCAAGGTCAGATTTTTATTTTTATTTTTTTGAGTTTACAAGACCATTCTAAATTCTCTTGACCCCCCCCCCCCCCCACCCACACTCACACACACACTCTTACAATGCTCCAACTTCCTTCTCCAAGTTGGACTTTTGACACATTACCTCCACTGTTACATTACTCACAACATCCACCCCCCACGCTCGCCCCCAGTCTAAGACACACACCCCTCACACGCACCCCCCCACTGGACCTCCTACTCCCTCCAACTGAGTTTATAAGGCGGCCTCAGTGGGCTCACAGCAAACACTTTTTACAGGGCCAACAAGAAGCCAGGTGCTTCTTGTACTACATTTTGGACCTCCCCCCCTTCCAAAAAATGGGCACTCTCAGAGTATGGGGGGTGCTGAGGCTATGGGCAGTGCTTTGCACAATGGCATGCGTGGGCTCGTCGCCACACCACAATCAGGTGGACTACGCCGACGTCTATGACAACGAGGTGGCCAGTGAGCAACAGCAAGGTATCTTTCCGTCTTTTCCGTTGGCTCTGCCGTTTACCGCGAAAGCAGGACGATTGCTTGCAATGTCATCAATTACATACAAATTGAATTTAAAATACTATTTCTCATTTTTATGATATTATTCATGTATTTCTTTATATTTACTTCATTGTTTTTTTTTTTTTTTTCTTAACGTGTATCCTCCTTAGAGGATTCCCTGCAGCCGCAAACATCGTGTCAGTCTGCGGAGCTCACTCGATGGGACAAGCTCTTCATTGCCCTGGAGAACTCTCACATGAGGCAGAACATGCTGCTGGAGTCCTCGGAATCTTGCTGCGGGGCCACGGCGTCCCTCAGGGAGCAGGTCGATCGCCTGGCCCGGACGGCGTCCCGCCAGTGCCCGCCCTGGCAGTCCGCCATCAAGTTGCTTCATCAGGACCTCCTGGAGCTCCGTGAGGAAGGTGAGGCGAGGGAGAGGAGGTTCAACGCCACCCTGCAGATGCATAATCGTTCCAAGCCCTCGGCGTTGGGTCTTAAAGAACAACAAGTGACGCAGGAAGTGACGGCGCCCCCTGCCGACAGTGTGGAAAAGGCGCTGGTTACCATAGCGACCGAGCTGCAGAGGCTCTATGTGCAGCTCGGTCGAGTTATCCAGCAGGCGGGCACACTGAGGAAAGACAGAGGAGACTCGTGAGAGGCCCACACCAGATGGACTGCTATCTTACAGTGGATATAAAAAGTCTACACACCCCTGTTCAAATCTTTTTTTGTGTGTGTGATTAAAAAAACATGAGACAAAGATTTGTCAACTTTTTCCACCAGATCACCACCACATCAGAAAAACTAGTATTTAAACAGGGGTGTGCAGACTTTTACATCCACCCTATATTTGCACATTTGGATTATTATTGAGGATTTTTTTTCCCCCTATTTGAACTTTTTTTTTTTTTAAATCTGGATGCATTTTAAGCAATAAAAGAGTCATAAAAAGAAGACCACTAGCCTTGTGGAAATGTGTCCTCCCTCCGCCCACGCGGTGCTTTTTAAAATTACAGCCAATTGTGCACACAGCTCGCACGCTCCCGGTCTAGTCCAAGGATGGGCAAACCTTTGCTCAAGGGTCACATTTGATTTTTTTTAAACTGGCAGATGGTAAAAGTGTTGCGCCATGTAGAAGTGTTGCAATGTGCCACTTTGTTTTTTCCCGTAAAAATGGTTTGCCACAACTGCCTCCCCGTTCCTCCTACATTCCAAAAACCTGATGCATGTTCGATGAAATGAAGGCTGTAAATTGTCCGTCGGTGTTTGTCTGTTTGTGCGCTGCGATTGGCCGGGGACCACTTCAAGGGGGGTGTACCCTGCCCGCTGCCCTTTTTGATCAAAAATGGAATGTGATCTTGATTAGGCTCCTGTTACTTTTGTTTCTTTTCGACAACAAAAATGTTCTCGGGTCAGGGTGACCCGCCGCATGTTTGGTCACCAAAAAGTAAAATTAGAAGTGGCGATGCAAAACAAACAAATGACACAACACTACATGTCATAACATGTTTGAAGTTTTTTTTTTTTAATGTTCTTTTTTTTTTAATCTTTTGTTCGCTTTTACAATGGGTCCGTTTAACCCACAATGTAACAACATCACATCACCAAATTCTTGAATAACTAGATGTTTGTCCCCTGTGTTCTTTTCATCCTGGCAACTAATGAGACACTTTGATGAACGTCAGCTTCCGTGGTGCGCTTTCAGCTGCAATACGGCGCGAGAGAGGCGTGCTGATAATGAGAAGCAAACACAAAAGCAGGTGGCTAATGATGAAGAAATGGCTGGGACAACAACTCGACTGACACAGGAGTAAAAAAAAAAACTAACGGAATCAATGCAGGATACAGTGATTCCGTCTCAGGAATGACTGCATCCTGCACGGGTGTCTTGTCTGGATTCACTTCCCACTTCTTTGGTGGCCATTACTCTTCTTTCACCTCACTGTGGTTGCCAAATACCATTCGAGTCCCGAATTGGTTGGCGCCGCGCCTTGGCAGGCGAGTGTGTGAAGCCAGTAAAAAAATAAAAAAATTAAAAAAAAAAAGCTCATAAATAAATACTGTACCTTCCCTTCAAGCGTTGTGATTGATACCAACTTAAAGAGTCGAGCTGTTTGTTCACCAGTGAAATTTTATTGTCACATGAACAGACGACACCATGTTGGCACTTTTTTTTTTTTTTTTTTTTTTGTCATCTACCCCCACCAAAAATTTTTAAAAATTAAAAAAAAAAAAAAAAGCACAAATGAGACAATAATGGCACTCAAAGACAACCTCCCGAATCTAACTTTGTGCTTGGTGGAGGTCATAAAACGACCAGCGAGTGTGTACAGCTGACTTGGTAGAGAGAAGAGGGTGCGGGCGGAAGCGTCTTATTTGATGGGCGAGTCTAGAATTTCCTCATATTCCTCTCTGTGACGCCGGCTGCCCCCGCGGGACGGCAACAGCTTCGTGGTCGCCAACCAGCCGACGCTCAGCACCGCCATGGCGTTCCCGACCACCTCGGGTGCGCTGGGGGCCAGCTGCGCCATGACCAGATGGGCCGCCGTGGCCAGGGGCGCCTCCAGGCTCTGGCTCGCGGACACTAGCGCCGGGTGGACCCGCGTGAGGCCGTGCGTCACCCCCAGGAAGGCGATGCTCGAGCAAGCCACCGAAGCCGCGACCAGGCCCCAGCCGGGAACGCTTGCCGGCCAGGACCAGCCCTCCTGGAGCAGGGCCAACGAGGCCGGGGTGACCACGCAGCCCGTCCAGCTCACGGTGAACAGAGCCGTGGCCACGCCGACTCTCTCCTTCAGGGACCGGTAGCCCACCAGGGCCAGGGCCAACCATAACCCCGCAAGCGCCGACAGGGACCACCCAAACGTGCCCCTCCAGAATACCACGGGGTCTGTCGGGGAATCGGCATCGCTCTCATCCGCCGCGGGCAGCAGCAGGACCCCCAAACCGCACAGCCCCACCGCCAGCGTGATGCCATCTGACAAACCCAGACGCTCCTCCAGCAACAGGAAGGCCAGGGCGGCGGACAGCGCCGTGGTGGCCAGGCGCCAGGCGGGGGCGGCGTCGTCTTGGGAGGTGAAGGTCAGCGAGGAGTAAGCGCAGCACAGGGACAGCGAATAGGCCACCCCATAACAAAGCAGACGCAGGCGGTAGCCCTCGGGTCCGAAAGGGTTCTCCCCCTTGTACAACGGCACCGCCACGGACGCAAGCTGGACCGCGGACCGAACCAACAGCAGAAAGAGGGGGCCCAGCCCGAAGCGTTCCGAGGCCACTCGGGTCAGAACGACCACGCAGCCGTTAGCCAGCGCCGCCCCCAGCAGCCCCACCCAGGTGAGCCGCGACGCCGACACCGAGGCCTCCCCGAAACTGGCCAGCTGCTCCCCGACCCCTTTCCCCGGGCCCTTGCCCGCCCTGGCTCCCGCTTCGCCGCTATCGCCGCCCCTGCCGGCCGGAGGTCTCGGTCCTCGGAGGTCTCCCTTGTCCTTGTCTTTGGAGCCAAACAGGGCGAGCGGCCACCTCTTGGTCTCCGTCAGCTGCTTCCTGTCGGACGTCTCCTCCAGGAAGGAGCCGAAATCCTCGAAGGACGGCGCGTCGTCGTAGCCCTCGTCGCCGGGCTGCGGGAAGTGCGTGTGGATGCCGGGTTGCGGGGAATAAGGGGTCTGCGTGGCATACTTGGCCGTGACGGTGTGAGGGTGGATCTTGACCCGCTTCTTAGCGCCGCCCAGCAGGTGGGTGGACTCCATCGCGCACGTTGGCAGAGGACAAACCTGCCGGACAAAGAGGAGACATTCGTTATTGGA